>NW_027187353.1:16707250-16822861 GCF_028583685.1 Petaurus breviceps papuanus
TCTTCTTGTTTTGAGTCAGGAGCTGATCAGCTCAGCCCCATAACATCAGGAAAACAGTGACTCACATAAAGCCAGATTCACGCCGCTGGCCGGATTGGAGTTCCAATCTTGTCTGTCTTCCCCCTTCTCCTCCTCCTCCCATGTGGCCTGGGAAGTGTCTGGGGCACCATGTGAGCGAGTAACTGAGGGCCAGGCATGGGATAAACAGACCCTGGGCTTGGGAAATGTTCCATAGCAGAGGCAGGGAGAAACATGGCATTGGTCCAGCTCCAGCTCCAGTGGCAGGCACCCAGGAGCTCTGGGAGGTGGGGGGGGGGGGGGGGGGGGGGGGGTGTGTATGTATGTTTGTGAGAGGCAGAGATAGAAAGAGAGACAGAAAGACAAAAACAAAGAGAGAAAGAGACAGAGAGATAGAGACAGGAGACAGAAATAGAGACTGAGAGACACAGAGGCAGAGACAGAGAGACAGAGACAGAGAGAGAGAGACAGAGAGAGAGAGAGACAGAGAGACAGAGAGAGAAGTGTAAGAATATATGAGCCTATAGTAAAACCAGGCAAACGAAGCCGGATAAGGGCCCCCCAGAGTAAAAGCAAAGAATGGCTAAGGGCCAGGTGGAGCAGACAGCCACAGCACAGTGAACACTCCCTGAGTTTGGGTCTCGCTTCTCCTCCTCTTCTTCCAAAAAAAGCAGGTGAAGGGGCTGGATTAGAGCCCTGGCTCTTGGCCTTCTTTGTGGCCCAGCCTGGAGAAGCCTGGGGACCCCTTCCCCGAATCATGTTGTAAAAGCTGCAGGCCTACAAAGAAAATCAGTGAAGCAAAAACCCAGCGATCACCATTAAAGACATGAGTTACGCCCCCCCCCCCCAAGATAAAGAATCCCCAGAGTGGATGATCTCTATGGTCCCTTTTGGCTCTAAATCCTATAAAACAATGCCTGAGTTTCTTCTCTAATTAGAATTTCTTCTCTCAAAATGTAATTTGCACACAGTATAATAATTCCTCCCACTAAGCCTCCCCATGGGGCAGATAGGTGGTACAGGGTATAGAACACTGGCTGGTTCTGGAATTAAGAGAACCTGAGTTCAAATCTAGCCTCAGATACATACTAGCTGTGTGACCCTGGACAAGTCACCTAACCCTGTTTGCCTCAGTCTCCTCATCTGTAAAATGAACTGGAGAAGGAAATGGTGAACCCCTCCATTATCTTAGCCAAGAAAGCACCACATGGGGTCACAGAGAATTGGACATGACTGAAACGACTCAACAACTCCTTCTCTCTCTCTCTCTCTCTCTCTCTCTCTCTCTCTCTCTCTCTCTCTCTCTCTCTCTCTCTCTCTCTCTTTTCTTTCTCTCCCTCTTCCTTCCTCTCCTTCTCTCCTTCCCTCCCCCTTTCTTTTTTCTCCCTCTCTATCTCTGTGTCTCTCTCTGTCTCTGTTTCTCTCTCTCTCCAGTGTGAGTAATCTCTTCCAGAGTTAATTCTACTTCAGTTTGTAGATGATAAAATGAAAATCCAAAGCCACAGAATGTTGTTGGCCCATCTGTGGGCATCTGCCTCCTTATCAGACTGATTTAAATAAAATAGAATGACCTGGTTTCCCATCACTGAAGGTCTTCAGATGGAGGCTGGATGACCCCTTGTTGGGAGATTATCCTCAGTGAGGACTGTGCTAGAACCAGCTTGAACAAGCTGGTGGGAGCTGATAATTAAATTTCCAGTGTAAGCATTTACAACTCAGAAATCAACGGACACTACAAATAAGGACTTAATTTATTGTTTTGTTGATAATCCAGACTTAAGAAAAGTGGTGAAGAAAATGTATATTAAACTCATTACTTTTTTTTTTTTTTTGGAGAGCCAGTTGTTAAATAATTTCTCAGCACAGCCCTGGTTAGAGGTTAAAACAGATGGCCTCTGGGGACCCTTCCAGCTCGGAAAGACTCCACTTACTCCTCTGAAAATGGAAATGATAATACCTTGCCCTACCCTGAGCAGGCTGAGAGGGAGCCCAGAGGTTCTTAGAGTCTGAGGGAGGTGGGAGGAGGTAGGGAGGGTTTCCTTTCCTCAGGCCTGAGCATCCTTTGTGTGGTCGGGGTTTTCACTGTTTTTAAATCAAGCCCCTGGTTGGATTTCTCTGTCACGGCGTTAGGAGCTAGGCATGGTTCCCCCTTTGGAAGCTCCTCTGCATCTACCTCCATTCCCCTTTCTGACCTGGGGCTGCTTAAGAGTTCTGTGTCTATTCTGTTAAGTTGGGCTTCAAATATTTTTGTAGATTATCATGAGAAAGAACTTGGCCCTGTGTTCTGGAGCTCGAAGTCTGGGGGGGCCCTCAAGCTTTCCCTTGGAGAGCTCAGTCTGGGGCAGGGGCTAGGAAGGAGCTAACACTTGGATCCCTGAAGGCAGATCATCCCAGCCTAGGCCCTGCTCCTGGGCACAGAGACTGGAGCCCCGAGAGCCAAGCAAGGCCTGGGGGAGAATTCCTCAGGAAAACAGCCCTTGGGCTGCAGAAGCTAGGATGAGGCCCGGCTGAGCCCAGCTGCCCCCAAAGCCCTTTTGTTTGAAAAAAGTTGGGGGCCTGGATCTTCCCTTCTCCAGAACAGAGATAAGACCAGAACTGCTGCCTCTCTTACCAAAACTGCCCCAGGACTAGAGGAGCAGATATGGTACCTAGAGCTGGTCTCTTCTGCTTTCTGAGGGCTGGAGACTGATGTCTGTGCCCTGGGATGATGCTCCAGCCACCCTACCCAGGTTGTAATTGTACCCCTTGATGGCCCTCTCTTCCTCCCTCCTTCCCTCCATCCCTTTCTTTCCCCTCCATTTCTCAGTCTCTGTCAGTTTCTCTCCTCTCTCTTCCTGTTTTTTTTATCTCTCTCTCCATTCCCTTTCTCCCCCTCCCTCTTCTGCTCTACCTCCTCCCCTCCACCTTCCCTCTTTTCTCTCTCATATCTTTCTTTCTGTTCCTCTCCTGTCTCTCTCCCTTTCTCTTCCTCCCTGTGTCTCTGCCTTTGTCTATCTCCCTCCCTCTCTCTGTATCTGTTTGTCTCCTCTCCCTCCCTCTCTCCTATCTCTCTTCCTCCCTGTCCTTCCCTCCCCCTTCCTTTTCTCTCTCTCTGTCTCTGTGTCTCTCTGTCTCTGTGTGTGTCTCTCTCTGTCTCTGTCTCTCTGTCCAGTGTGGGTAATCTCTTTCAGAGTTAATTCTACTTCAGCTTGTAGATGATGAAATGAAAATCCAAAGCCACCACATGTTGGCCCATCTGTGGGCATCTGCCTCCTTATCCCACTCTGATTTAACCAGCAAACAGAATTCATATTCCAGTCTCACAAGCATCAGCTTTGCAGAATGGTCTATCTGAAGACAGTCTTAGGCTGAAAAGTAACCAAACATCAGGCAATGATCCCAGCAGTGATCCTGGAGATACATTCTAGCAAGTTACCGTAATCTGAGCTTTAAAAAAAAACATGAGATCAAAAAGAATTCTGGTAAATGGGTTTAAACTGCTTTATTTTAGACAACCTGCATGACATGTTTTTAAAAGCAATGCCTCCATTCCAAAGAAATTCAGGTCAAAAACAAATGAATAAAGCTTAAGATGAAATCGGTCCAAGTCTGTGCTGGTGTTGCATAAATGACAAAAAGCAGCAGCCCATCAGAATGACAGGTGATGCCAACTCACCAGCTGACTTTGGTAACATTTCTCCTTTTCTAAACCATCCTTAAGGAAAACCACAAGTGGCTTCTCCCCATCCTCACGAAAGCCCAACAGGGCCACCATCTGGAGTCATGTTTTTGCCTAGAAAGCACTGATTGTTTAATAAAATTAACAAGGATGTGTTTAACTTGTCGGGCAGCTCCCACCATAAGAGGTGTCACCGTCTGGCTTCTGCCTGAGGCTGGCGTTGATTTTATGTAGTCTCTGGGGTACTTTTTGTAGAATTCTTTTGTGGGCTTGTTTCTTGAAGATGGCGGTCCATTACTATGTCAGAGCCAGTGATTATGGTGACATCTGTTCCTTCACTCTCAGGATCTTCTGCAGAGGTATTCCTCAACGAGTTCTGTGCTACTGACCATCTTCCCCTCCATCAAGGAGGTTTGGAGACATTTGGGCAAAGGACTTGCTTATAGAACACTTGGTCTCTTTGTAATTTTATCTTATTATGTTTTATAAACAAAGTCACAATAATGATTAGCAATTATATAGTGATTTACTATTTGCACAGGGCTTTACGTGTTGTCTCATTTGATCCCACAGAAATATGGTCTTAGAAAAATATTGTCCGTGAATGGTCACAATAGAGGCTTGAGAGAAAGCAGCAGATTTCCCAGAGTTGGACTGGAGCCTAGAACCATGGAGACCTTCCTATTTTAATCCTTCTGAGCTACATTTTATAACAGGCTCCTAGATCACTATTGGTCCCAGGGCTGAGCTGCACGGAGCCACAAAGAACCAGGACCAGTCGGAGGGGGGAAGTCTAAGCATCCCCACATGGAACATCCTGTAGTGGGCAGTGGAAGTTCTGCAGCCTGTAGCAAGGCACGTCCATGAGGAACACAGAGGAGGCCTGAAACGGCTAAAGACAATCTTGATAATAACAATGGCAAGCATTTATTTAGCACCAACTTATATGCCTGGCTCTGTGTTAATTATCTCATTTAGGAGATAGGGGCTATTGCTATCCCCATTTTGAAGATGGAGAAACTGAGGCAAACAGAGGCTGCGTCTTCAGGTCTTCGTGACTCCAGGCCCAGAACTCTATCCACTGGGCCATCTAGCTGGCCCTGAGACTACCTGGCTGATGGCTTGAGTCTAGTGCCACCTGGTGGACAAATTATGTGTTACACTCCCATGCTGGCTGATTAAATAATCCATAAATGACCTGTTTTCTCTACACTTGTGGGAAGCAGGATACTAAATCGTTGTCAAAGACAAAGTCTAAAGGCCAAAGATGTGTCCTGCTCCGTCTTTAATTTGGTTGTTTTATCCCACCACGCACACTGGATGGTTCCCTGGAAAGATAGATTTATTCTATCACTCAGTCAATAAATAAGCATTGGGCACCTACTGCACACAAAGCCATCTGCTTAGGGGAAGGGGTAGAGAGTTTTAAAGAAGACCAATCCTCTGCCTTCATGGTACTCAGGCAGCGACAATCAGCAGTGGAAGACGGGGTGTGTGTGAGCACACGTGTTCATGTATGTGCATGTGTGTTGTGGGGAGGGTTGGACTCTTGAAGGAAGAAGACACAAACTGAGGTTGCTGCAATACACAAAAAAGTGTGGTAAATGCATTAGAAGGGAAGAAAACAAAATGATGCCTGAAGTTTCAGAGGGGAGCTTGGCATGGGTGGAGACTGGCACCTATTGGCGCTGTATCCTCCCTGCAGAGAACAAGGCACCTCTGGCAGCACAAAGGAGGACAGCCTGGAGGAAGAAAGGGCAGGGTCAGTGAAAGTCCAGACATAACTGTAGCCAGCCAGCACTGAACAGGGCAAAGTCATTGGGTGGAGAGAGGTGGGGGAGCAGCGGGGAGGTGGATGTGTGTGTTTGGGAGAGGCAGCCTGTGAGAGGGACTGGGGGGCCATTGTACCTTGTGTCTCAGGGGACCCACAGACAAGGTGAGAGGTGTGGGCACATCAGTCATTCAGGAGGAGCTGAGGAAACCCAGAGCCACCTCCCAGGCAGATACCCTGGGACAAAGTCTCAGCCACCCCACACTTCTTGTGGCTCTCAGCTCAGACAGGTTTGGCAGCTGATCAGTGTGACCGTGGACAGGTCACTTGCCTTTTTCAGCCTCATCTTCATTCCCTACATCTACAATGCAGTGTTTACGACAGCTACAGTGTTGTGTTTGATGCTTTTGACTCCGTTTCTAAAGGCTTTAATAATATTAATTAATAATAATAACGTTAATTAATAACATTTATGTACTGACTACTACGTGTCAAGCACTGTCCTAAGTACTTACAGAGATCTCATTTGATCCTTAAAACAACTTTGGGAGGTGGGTGCTATGACTGTCTCCATTTTACAGTTGAGAAAACAGAGGCAAGCAGTAGTTAAGTGCCCTGCCCAGGGTCATACAGCTAGTAAGTGTCTGAGGCTGGATCTGAACCCAGGCCTTTCTGACTCCAGGCCTAGTTCAGCTGAACCACTTAGCTGCCTATTTAAAGTTTATAAAGCATTTTCCTCCCAAAACTTTGGTGGGGGAGGGTAGTTACTGTGATGTTTATCTAATACTCTAAAGTTTACAAAGTCCTCTAGGTAGAATTTCATTCCATCTTCAGGAGGGCCCTATAACAGGGGTAGATGGTTGCCTTTGGTTGATTTTTGAAACAAAGCTCAGCCTTTGAGAATTCTCACCCTGATCCGCCAAGGCCTGATTACTAAGGTCCTTCCTGGCTATGATTCCAGGAAAGGGTTAATGATTATCCTGGACTCTCTCCCTGCCCCTTGACATTAGGACAAATGGCAGAAAAACAAATGAGGACTGTCCTTCTCAGATGATTTTCCATTTGGAGCCAGCATAGCCCCAGCAAACAGCTGTGATTCAGGGAGCTTGCTCAGGCAAGAGGAGAACATTTCTGTGGCTTCCTAATGCTCTGTCTGGGTGGCAGCTGCACCCCTCCCCCCCACACCCCTTCCCCAGAAACATGTGATCAATACACTGGATCTTCCAGCCTCCTCCCTCCTCTTCACCTACTAATTCCTACCTGTCCTTCAAGGCCATCCCTAGGCCATCTTCCTCTTCCAGGAGGCCCTTGATACTGCCTTGGCCTACTTGGCTTGGCCCCTCACCAATTCCTAAAGCACTCAGGGTCTGGAATTCATGGTGCCCTGTTCTGCCCAACTCCTTCCATCTTCCCTCCACAGTTGGCCCATGGCCTTCCTAAGGACCAGGTTAGCCAAGGAATGGATAGAGGTGGGGAGACCTCCATTCTAGATACAGTGGATAACATGGGTGTGATCAAGGGCGGGTTGTCGAGGCAGTGGAAAGGAGAAGCCAGATACAAGAGATGTTGCAGAGACAAAGTCCAGGACTCGATAACGGACTGAATGATTCCAAGGTTATTAACCCAGGAGACCCACAGCAGAGGCAGCTTTCTACCTCCAAGACCTTCTTGTTACAGGCCCAACTATCATAGAATAATGGCACCCATATCATGCTTAGTGTTTGCAGGGGGCCTTACATACATTGTCTCATTGGAAACCATTCAAGGACTTTTTATAGTCCCTATAGATAGTATTATCCTCATTTTACAGATGGAGAAATGGAGACCCAGAGTGCTTACTCATGGTTAAACAAATTCTCTAAGTGTCAGGGGGGAGATTTGAACACAGGTCTTCCTGACCCCAAGATCAGCCCTCCCTCCAAGCTGAAAATCATCTCTTCGTGCTGCACCCCTCCCACCACGTTCACGTTTCTCATGCCATTTCATAGGGATTTCCTCTTTGCACGAACCTCAATTTACCTTGAACTGCAAATATTTATGTACTTCTCTCTTCCTGTTAGCTTGTAAGCTCTTGGAGGGCAAAGACTTCATTTTTCTTCTTTGCTCATCCAGCCTCTGCAGAGTGTTCTGCTTAATTAATGCCAGTCCACATGAATTGAATAGTAGGCCTTAGGGAAGCCACTTCTTAACTTGACTCCCCTGGGTCTACCCAGAGGGAAGGGATGATGGAGGCTCTCTTCTCTCCTTCAAGCTATGGTTACAAGCATCAATCCCATCCATATTCCCCATGTTGTTGGCAGCTCTCTCTTCCCAATAGCCTTCTCTGAAAGCTTCCCAACAAAGTCAGGATTATGAGGTGGAAGGAACCTCGCAGGTTATCTTGTCTAACTCAACATTTTACAGAGAAGGAAACTGAGGCTGGGAAAAGGTAAGTGCTTCAATCAGAGCCCGTAGATGAGGTATGACAGATGAGGAGGGGAGCACCATACCAAAGGGCTTTAGAGCTGGGGAATGACAGTACTCCATCTCCCACCTCTGGGCCTTTGCACAGACTGTTCCCCATTCCCTTCACTTCTGCTTTAGCTTCCTTCAAGGTCTAGCTTAACTGACACCTCTGTCAGAAAGCCTATCCCCATCTTTTTAATCCCAAGTTCCCCACCCCCTAAAAATTCCTTTAAATGTATTGTGTATTTTCTTATCTTGGTGTGCTTGTAAATGTTTAACAACCAGCTCTCCAAGAAAATGTGTGTGTGTGCATCCTCTCAACACACTTTTAGTTTAATCTCCTTTATTAATCTTCTCTCCATCCCTTTCTCAATTCTAGACAATCAACTAAACAATCAAGCCCTGACTTACATCATTGTGTTGACTTCTCAAGTGTAAATGCTCACACTGAAAGTTTAACAGCTGGTTCCCCAGTAGAATGTCAGCTCCCTGAGGGCTGGTGCCAGCATGTTTTCATCTCTATACTCCCAGCACCTTTGCACTGCGCCTGGCATGGAGCAGATGCTTAATAAATGTTTGTAGGCTTACTTGACATGGCTGTCTCCAGGGCCTGTCAAAAATAATTAACCTTTAATTCTTCTTAAGATTCCTTAAGCTTAATTAAGCTTAATTAATTCTAACAGAGGTAAATTGTCCATCACCTTGGGCAAACATTTAATGGGTGTTCTTTTATTTCTCTCCGAGAATGGTGTTTATTTCTAATTTATTTTTGAAAGTATTTTATTAAGGAAGTCAATCGTCGGCAAACACAAATGTGTCATTATACCCAGAAGAACAAAAGGGGGATTGTATGTGAAGCCTATTAAGGTGAACCCCACACGCACATGCCCCTCAGGTCTGTTTTATTAAATATCATTGCTTCCCCACTGTGTCCTCAAGGCTGAAAAAGGCTTCAAGTACAGGCCCAGTAATGACCCGTATTTATCATTCAAACACCAGCCTGGGCTAAGTGCAGAGGCTGCCAATTCTAGCCCTCACTCTGAACACAGAAACTCATGAACTCCCTGCTAAGGCATCAGACGGTGCCCCCTCCCACCCCCAGGATGGAACCACAGCTCTTTGGATCATTAAAGGACTCATTCAACTTCGTTTTCCACTAATTCCCATCCTTTGTAAAATGTCCACGTCTTAAAAGTGTTGTTCTTCTCATGTAGCAAAGGGTGGCGTGTGCATGTGCGTGCGTGTGTGCATGTGCACGTGTGTGCATGCATGTGTGCATGTGCGTGCGTGTGCATGTGTGTGTGTTTCACAACAGACATCTCTAGCGTCTTCTCCCCTCCCCTTACTCCAACAAAGACTGATTCCTGCCAGGAAGGAAAGCAGGAGGCCAAAGGCCGGCTCTTTGGCTCTGTGATGATGAGGGACTGGAATTCAGGGCAGAGCTGAGGGCCGGATAAATCCGTCTCTTATATTAGCTTGGGAGATCTTATCTTCTGCAACAGATATTGATCCATTAGCTCCAACTATCTTTATGGGGATCTTTTAACTTAATGCTCAATAAGCACCATGAAACCAGATGACCAAACACCCTATGAAATGATGCTTTGTCGTCTTTGGATACACAATTGTTGTTTGTTGCTGTTGTTACTGTACGGTCATTTCGGTCACGAGTTGGACATGCATTGGGGTTTTCTTGGCAAAGATGCTGGAATGCTTGCCATGTCCTGCTTCAGCCCATTTTACAGACTGGATATAGAAACTGCTTCATTTATCTGCACTTCCAAAGAGAACCATGCTCCAATATATCTGTGACTTCTTTCGTTTCTGGCTACACTTATAATGAGAAAATCAATTTCACATGGTTTGATTTCTGATTGCAATGTTATTAAAATGATATTGTCCCTTAAAAAAGGGACCCTTCCTGCCTTCTTTGCAGAAGTGGGGGGAATTACAGGTGTGGAACATTGCATACGCTGTCAGATTGAGTTGATGTCTATCAGAGGAACAATGGCATAGGGATACAGACCGAAACAAAGATGATATAAAAAACAACAGGCATTTATATACATAGAGAGACAGAGAGACAGAGGCAGAGAGACAGACAGAGAGACAGAGACAGAGAGAGAGACAGAGAGACAGAGGGAGAGACAGAGAGAGACAGAAACAGAGACAGACAGAGAGACAGAGAGACAGAGAGACAGAGGGAGAGACAGAGAGAGACAGAGCGTTCAGTTCCTCCAGGAGCATGTGGATTAATTAGTTGCTGGGCAGAGATCTCACACCGAAATTACCAACAGTTATAACGTCTTTAGGAGGTCCATACACTGTGTAATATGTAATATGACTAAGAAACAACCAAAATACTGTGCGATTTTTTTCTGTCCTCTTCCACCTCTCCCCTGCTGCATAAACAGAAGGCAGCAAAGGACAGAAGTTCATTTTTCTTTGTTTCACGGGTCCCCAAGAGCAAAGAACTCCTCACTGAATGGTCAGCTCTTGGAGAGGCAATGGGTCCCTCCACATTTAGTAGTTACTAGGATGATACTTACAGTCTTTCTGGGGCACAGGAGAAACTGCTATTGTCTATGCTCTGTTGGCATGGCCTTCAAGACCTCAGGCTCCTTCCTATCCCCAGGCTGCAATGAGGCACTGGAGGAGGACTTTTTGGGAAGACATTTGAACAAGTTGTTGATTTTAAGTTCAATTCTAAGTGCACATTTTTTATAATGCAGAGAGACAACCACAATGGTGGAGGGCCTTACATTCATACCCTACGGGGTTCATTTGAAGGATGCTGAACCTAGAAAAGAGGTGGGGTGGGGCGGGGTATGGAGAGGTGAACCTAACATTTGATTTCAGGTATTTTAAGGGATGTGACAAGGAAGAATGAGACTTGTTCTCCTTAGCAGAGGGTGAAGCAGGAGCCATGAGTAGAAGTTACAAAAAGGTGAATTCAGCTATGTCTGCACCCTCCTTTCTTCCCCAGCTTTAAACCAGTTCAGCTCTAGCTTGCCTCTTCTCCTGCCCACTTATCCTGTTGCTGATCTAGCCCTGGCTGGATCCAGTACAAGCTGATGCTCCGTAACATCACCTGGGCCCTCGCTGCTGGCAGGCAATTCTTTCATGCCTCCCTGAGTCACTATCCCACTTTCCACGGCAGCTCTTCCAGACATTTTCATTCCTTCCTCAAGCCTCCCATGGCTCCATGTCAGACCCAGGAGACCTCTTAAAACAGAACAGGTCGGAGTGGAAAGGGATATTAGGGGGTTTTGACATATTCCAATAAAATGTCCTCACACTAGAGATGGGAGGAGCTGACTGCTGATCCAGACAAAAAAGATTTAGAACCCGTGTCTTAGAGGCCAATACCGCCAAGCCTGACTGACCTGAGTGAAAGAAACTGAGGTTGAGAGTAGGGGCAGAGAGCTTGAATATTCTGGCTTAATCAGTGATGATTTGGAATAAACTCCCAGGCCAGTTCCCCCACACACACACACAAACACACACACCCATCCCCATCCCACCTTCCACTCCTTTCTGTGTGCTTTCCCCCATTAGAATGTAAGCGGGATGAGGGCAGGGACTGCCTTTCTTTTTGCTTCTGTCGGTATTCCCAGCACTTTGCACGGTGCTTGACATGTAGCAAACACTTAATAAATGCTTCATCTGGCTGTTCTGTGCTCTATTATACATAAAGTTAGAGATCATTAGAGCAGGAAGGGACCTTAGACCAAGCCCCTTGACTTCTTGACTCCTAATCTTTCTCTGCACTCTAGCTTTTAATTATTTTTGATTACTTTAATTGTGTAAATAGGGGGGAAAAAAACAACTCAGAAAGCTACACAAAATTAACATATTTTATTTTTTCCTTTAACATTACAATTCTAAAACTTTACCTGAAGATTGTGCACATAGCTCCAAGTAACACACAAGCCAGCTGGCTGCTTAAGAAAATGAGGGCCTTCCTCTGAGGCAGGTCATTTCAGATATCTGTAGCCAGCTCCAGGGCTAGAGGAGGGGCAATCTGAATTCTTACATCCCAGATTCCAGCAACACAGGAACATCACATGCCTGTGTCAAACCGGCCACCCTGAGGATTTCTCACCATTCCCCTGCTGTCCAGGGGCCCAGCCAAGCTTGCCCTGCCAGATCTATCCTTGTACACAGGATGCAAAATACTGCAATACTCTCTAGCCCCCAGCCCCGAAGTGGGGAGGGACAGTTTATACAATACAATAAACCATTAGTCAAAGAAAACAAAGCAGGAATACTTGTCTATAATACTTGATATTCCCATACACAGTATAGTTGAAACCAAAATTACTAGCAGCCCACCTCAGGCGGGTGCAGCTCTCCCTCCCTCCGGTATCACTCTAACATTCCAGCATGAGGAACCCGGAGGGACAGCTGGGGCTATAAAGTTCATGCATAAAGTGAATGCTGATGGAGGACAGAGAACAGTAACTCAGTGGTTTGTGCTTACATAAATACACATAAGGGGAACCATGCATTTACCATGTAAAATAAAACGTACATTACCTAGAAAAACCTCGATGAAATTGCCTATAAAAATATAAACTGTAGTGAAGATATACAAAAAGTACTTACTAACAGATATTCATTGCATTAAAACATGGGAGTTTATCATTTTCATCTTGAACATTGTCATTTCCAAAGCACTGGCTTAGAACAGACCAGGACAGCTCCCATTCTTCTGGCTGTACTGCATGACCTTGGGGTCCTTCACCAATTATCGAGCCTTGGTCTCTAGAAGCTCTCCTCATCTGCCAGCCCATCTCCCCTGTGGTTTCTCACTATAGGAGGATAACAGTGGATCCCAATCCCCTGTAGGGTGAACAGTTCAAACTAGAGACTCTTAAGATGAATTGTGAGGAAGTTCAAGCTCCCTCCTGCCAGCTCTTTGGTAGAAGTGAACATTGGAGTAAGGGATAAGTGTATCCCTTTCTTTCCTCACCCCCTACACTCTGTGGAAACATCAGTGAACTTGTTCCTACATATTCTTTTCTGATGTGGTTCCAGAGCAGTGGGGAATAGGAGGTGATGAGGAAGATGGACCCCAGAATAGCCAGAGTAAGAGCTGGCCTTGCCTCCCCTCCCATGTTTCTAAGAGAAATTCCAATACAGACAGCCCTGCAGAGATTTACTGGTCCCGTGAAGTCCTTCCAAGGAATAGCCCCTCTGCTCCAAAAGATCTCCACAGCATCAATTAGGGAATCCACCGATCAAACACCGTCCAGTTTACAAATTCAGCCCACATGTGGCAGTTCTCTCCAGAAACTTTCTTGAACCACTTTCAAATAGCAGTTGCAAGATCCGTTTCTAAAAACAGAGTCTTTTGAGAAGCTAACCCCAATGGATTTGCCAGAGATGAGGAAATTCCCTCCTTGGAGTTTCCCAAGTTAAGAACCATCACTTCATAGGGCAGAGGTCAGCAACTGCTCAGTGTGCATCAGGAGCTGGGGAAATCCCAGATTGGCTCGTAACTGCAAGGCTCAATGTTCCACCAAGCTCTGAAGAAGTGTTTGCTCTGCTAACTCTAGCCACGCCCATCCTTCCCCACCCCAACCAGGGATGAAATTTGGTATCTGAATAGAAAATAAGACTATTGTATTAAAGATGCGATTCACTGTAGAGCCTGGCCTCCTCTAAAGACGAATACTCCAAATTCTAATATCAGAAAGATTAAGCTGAGCCTCAATTTATAGGACAACTAAAAACATGGGAGAAAATAGAAAAGTTTTTAAAAAATAAACTTGATTATAAAACAGAATTTCTAGAAATCACTGAACAAATTTGAAAGTTAGTGTCCACAGAATATATATCAATATTTCTAGAAGTCTTCAGTCAAAGTGGGGACTTTGGAAGAAATGTAATTTCAAATCTCAGTTTTTAAAAATGTTCCTTACGATGTCTACAAGTTGAGTGGAACCACAGTATTAAGCACAAAACAACTTCCACCAATTAAAGTCCGTCTAAACCCAAAATGGACATATATTTACTACTATAAACTAAAGGAGTCTCCCAGAACAAAGGCCCTCCCACATTCTGATTTGATTAGAACAGATGGTGGCCACTTTATTAACAAGTAACATCCCAGGACACACTAACAGCTGAGAGGAAGCCCCTTATAAACAGCTGGCCAAAGGCTGACAAGTGACCAAAGATGATCGCTAACATTAAGGAAAATGTGGCTCTCTGGGAGAGACTTGATATCTTTCTCCAGCTTCTCACAAAGGAAATGTTCTAAGACTAACCAAGGACCAATGGGGCCATTCACGCTGACACCGTGGAGATCTGGTTTCCAGAGTGCTGGAGACCTCAGATGGTAAAACTCCCCAAGAAGTGGTGCCTAAATTAGAGGATGCAAGGACACTCATCTATCTGGCGCCAAATCAGTTTGCTCTCTTGGGACAGAAACATCTGAGAAAAACCGAAGGTGGGAGACGATCAGCCTTCCCAGCCACTGAGGAAACGTGGCTGCCCTTGGCCCATCCAGCATCCCTGGTCAACATCCAAGCTGTGCTCGCTTGTGTGATATGGTTTTGTTTCTTCTTTGGGAAGTAAATCTTACACTAATCAGAGTTTTGCCACGAGATCTACCATAAAGCCCCCTCCCCCAAACCATTCCAAGACAGCCATGGAGGTTGGCTCCACAGTATACAGGTTTGTCACCAATTTAAGCAGCTTAACAAGCTGAATGCCATTGAAGATGACAGTCCTATCACTCTCTAAAGATGATTGGCAAATATTATTGATGAGAATTAGGGAGGGGCTGTGTATGTGGAGAGTTCCAAAGTCCTAACGCTGCTTTTGAATTCCTGTTTGGGAAGATGCCCATGGAAGAGTAAGGAAAAATGCCAAAACAGGGGCATTTTCACTGTGGTTTTACACAAGTGGATAGAAAAGCATTTCCATGACAGCACTTGAGAAAGGAAGGGACACCCTCTTTTGAGAGCACCTTCTGCTGCTTGGCCCCCATGCAGCAGATGCCAGACAACCTTGGTCTGGAAGGTCGGGTGTCCGTCCCCCAGAAATGCTCCATGTGGAGACTGCTTCAGCTACATAACATCTACAAGCTAAGGCATTGCAGGGGGTTGAGGAGTCAAGCAAGATCAGGTGTGAGGAGGGAACACTGGTGTTGGGCGTGCAGAGCTGCCGGACCTGCCGAGCCACCCACAAAAAGTTTTCTGACTTCACACACAACTGACACGCTATTGTGTGAAAACGGCTGTAAACAAGTGAGTGGGACGCTAACTCAGGCGTTAAAAAAGGCAGTCGCGTTTGGAAATGTGTCCAGCAGACTTCCAAATGCTGACGTTTACATTCTCTGTTTTGAAGAACAGACCGGCCTGAGCTCAGCCTGTTCGCCTGGCTTTGGTCAGGACGCCCTGGGAGGGCGGGGCTCCGCTCAGCTGTCCTCGTCGTCATCGCTGATGAGGTCACGCTTGTCAGGATCGGTGTCTCGCTCCCTCATGAAGTCCTCCCGGATGGCCTCCAGCTCCGTGAGCTCTAGGCGCACCTTCTCCAGGTGGTAGGTCCTCCGATTCCGGATCGGCCGCAGAGGGAAAGGATTCAGGTCACTAAAAGCAATACTGATCAGCTTCCTAGAAGAAAAACACACCAGGGACAAGAGGATGGTATCACTCGGCTGTCTTCACTCAAGGTTTCATTTCAGGGCATTGTCAGTCAGTCCACTAACATTTAAGCCAGGCACCAAGATACAAAGAACAAAGACAGACCCCATCCTCAAAGAGCTCTCAGCCCAGTGGGGGAAGCAATAAGCAAACAGCTCTGGACAGATGAGTTACAGATGGGCTAACCTGGGGCTGGAGGGAAGCCTGACCATAAAGGGGATCTCACACCCAAAGTCTGACAATGACTTGATCCTTCAGAAGTGCTCCTAGTGAAGAATGAGGTGGAGAGTGCCCTGGGTGGGGAGACTGAAGGCTCTGCGTGACCTTGGGCAAGTCACTTTTCTCAGATCACCCGTTTCTTTGGGGGCTGCACTGGATAACAGTGAAGGCCTCTTTCTAGCTCTAAATTCTATTATCTGTGTTCCCAGGGCAGTTGTATGGAACATCTGAGTCACACGTTTACAGGATTATTCATTAAAAAGAATCATTTAAGGATAAAAAAAACTAAGGGCAACTATGAATAAACATTCAACAATTTAAGAAAAGAAACAAAACCCCAAACAGCTTGAGGAGTCACTGCAGATTTCTGACACTCTCTACTTCATCCATCATGTTCTCATGGGCAAAAATGACCATCTGGAGAGCGAGAAGCTGCTTCTTCCAGGACGGGCATGAGACACAGCAATCCGCGTGACGGAGCCTGCTGGGACCCTCCTTCCCTCTGCCTGGCTCTCTGGACCCTGCTCTTTTCTCATCCCCATCCCTTGGTAATCTCAACGACTCCCCCGGACTCCACTGTCACGTGTATGTCGGTGCCTCCCAAATCCACACAGAGCCCAAATGTCTCGGCACGTCTAGCCAAGGCACGTTTACCCCGAGGTTCTGCCTGCACTTGCAACTCAGTTTATCCAAACGGAACTAATCATCTTTCCCCTTCCCTGAAGACTCCCCTCCTTGTTTCCCTGTTCTGTGGGTGCCACCACCATCTTTCCAGTCACTGGCTGGATTACAGGCCTGCACCCGTGTCTAATCAGCGTCCTGCCCGCTCCAAGTCCACCAACCTCTCTTGCATCTGTCCCTGGCTTTTCCCAACTTTCCCCGACTCTCATCACACAACCTTCAGTGACCTCAGATGACAGACAAAGCCGGCTGTGAGGAAGTGAAAGCCCTTCCCACCTGTGCTCCAGCCACATGGCTTCTGCTGTGTCTGCCCCAGTCCTCGCCCAGGCTGTCCCTCTCAGAATCCTCCCTCTCTTCAAAGCCCCGCTCAAACACGCCTTCTCAAGGAGGCTTTTCCAGACCTCCCAAAGGGCCCTGCATTTGCTTTGTGCCTATCTTAGATTTCTTTTTACAAATGCACACGTGTAACAAACGCTCCTGGAGGATGAGGGCGGTTTTTGTTTCCCTGGTCCTCGAACCCAGCACCTGGCACGCCTGGTGATTAGTTAGTGTTTGCTGACTGACTGGATGGATGCCTTAGATTTCCACAAAGTACAGAGCAAAGGAAGGCAGAGAGATAAGAATCACCAAGTCTTGAGCTGGAAGGAGCCTTTGCAGCCAGTCCACGGCTTCTTCCACTCGGGCCTTTTTTGCACTCTGGCAGCACTCTGGGGTTGTGTGGCCTGAGGGCACATGCAGTGCAAAGTGAGCATGCCTTGTGTTCAGAACCAAGGCTGCAGTGGAGTTGTCCATACAACAGGCCAAGCATTCCCAGAAACACCTTGGACTCATTACAAGTTTGATTCTTAATTAATTTTTGGTCATTGCATGTTCTGAAACCTTTTACTGCTTTTTTTCTTACTATTCACTATTTACTCATTACTATTACAAATTTTTTGTGACCCCATATGGGTCACTGTTTGTTTGGGTTTTTTTGGAGGGGCAGTTGGGGTTAAGTGACTTGCCTAAGATCACATAGCCAGTAAGTGTTAAGTGTCTGAGGCCGGATTTGAACCCAGGTCCTCCTGACTCCAGGGTCAGTGTTCTATATACTGCGCCTCCTAGCCACCACCACCCCCCTTTTTTTGATGAATTAAGAACGTGAAATAGCAAAGTCACTGTTACCTTGGACAAGTCACAATTTCTCCGGGCCTCTGCTTCCTCACCTATAAGAGTGGGGCCTTCAAAACCTCTTCAAGCTCCCAAAATGCTACCATTCCATCCTAAATTACCTCAATATTTTTATTTCTAAAATACTGGAGAAGCAACTCCTGGGAAATGCACGAGGTGGAGCTCTGCTGCCGTGTTTAAAAAGCCAGTCGAGGACGAAGCCAAGTCAGGTCTCAGTTTGGCAGGCACTGAGCCCAACGCCACCATGACTAATGCTCCCCATGAGAAATGACAGGCATTTGGCAGGCCTCCCCGCATATGCACAGATACTGGCGAGATCTGGAGTCTGTCCAACTATGAACTCTGACCTGGGAGCCAAAATAGCCTGAAAACAACTCATTTCACAGAGAAGAACCAGCTGCTTTGGGCCTGAAACTCTGTCAAATCTTCCTAGAAACAGAGAAGTGACTAACTCCCACGGTTCCTCTTAGTCCTGTGATTCTGTATTTCAGAGACTAGTTCTCCAAGATCCCCAATAATCACATTATTGCGGCACAAGCTACATGAATCAAGGTTACTTCTTTACTTTTGAAGAATTCCATCCTCACTCCAGCCCACCACTGCCCATCGCTGTGCAGAGGCCACCCTCAACTCTCAGAGGCTGTGCCAGCAGCACAAAAGTCCAGCCTGGTCCCGCTGAGTTCAAAGGGCTTCAAGTAGTGGTCCAGTAAAGAAACATGTATTCCATCTGGCCTCCCTAAGTGCCAGGATAGGATTGATACTACCAGGCTAACTATGGCTAACTAATACCTTCAGCCACATCAACTCAGAGATTATATATTATATCACAGAGAAGCTGAAACCTGTGTTGGTGAAAGTCATGGTTTTTTGTAGAACTAAAGTACAAGGATTAAATCACTAATACAAGTGAGTGACAGACACACTGAAATACCATTCCCTGTTTTATGCCATCTAGGACACCTCCGTACAAGCCTTACACGCCCTTTCTCCACCCCTCCCTCAGCGTTCTGGTGAAGATGGGTGTCTGTGGCCCCCTGCGGCCAGCCCACTAATCTGCGTCTCTTACCCCACAACTCCAGGGCATGCATTCTCCATATGTTCATCTGTGCCCTTGACCGTGTATTACTGAATTGCAGGAGTAACTTAACTGCTATTTGTTTCACATGCACATCTAGGTCTTGTTTCTCTGACATGACTATAAGGTCACAGAGGGCGAGAATCATCAGGTAAATCCTCTCCCTTCTCCAGGTCTAAATGTTCCCAATCTTAAAAAGAGAAGGCAGACTAAACAGATGATCTCCAGGGTGCTTTGACATTCAAAGAGCCTCTAAGTTCTTCCCAAAGTACTTAGCAAACTGTTACAGACTTTAAAAACAAATGAGAATATTAAATTCATCAAACAAGTATTTGTGGGATAGCTCAGTAACCCACAATGCAGAAAATACTACTAAATTAGAGGGAATAGTACTCACCTGCCACAGCCAGCAGCTGCTAATTACTCTGAGTTCTAACTCTCAGTGCTTTTTGGCTAATTTGATTTAGAAGAACTGGAGCATTCTCCTCCCAGGGCCCTTCTGAGGCTGGTTTAGGCCACCCAGTGACACCCTCACTGCCTCCATTCTCGGCCACAGGTAAAATCTAATTAAAGTGAGCATTGGCAGAAACCTGATGGGAGGCATTGCCACCAGGGGGTTAGCCCCAGCTCCTGGAGGAGCTATGAGATGGGCTTCAGGGACTTTTTAGCACCAATCACTGGCACCATCATCCCATTCTCTGTCGCTGACCAGCAGTTCAGGTAAGTCCAGAGAGCCCCCCCAACACACACACACACATGCACACACACATGCATGCACACACAAATACAGAGACACACACACATACACACACAGGCATGCACACACAAATACAGAGACACAGACACACACATATACACGCATGCACACACAAATACAGAGACACACACACACACACACACACACACACACACACTTCCTAACTTGCTCCTGAGGTCCAGCAAGGTTGTCCGTAGAAACCCATACATACCTAGCATCGAGAACAGTGCGAGTGAAATACCGCAGACACTTGAATATGGCCATCGGATCATGTAATTTTAAGATCGATTCTTCTTTATACTTAAAAAGCGCCAGAGCAAAGCGGAAGATGACCTGTGGATTCAACAACAAGAACTAGAGGATTCAGGGAAGGATCCCCACTGCCATGTGGGGGAGGTGGCTATATGCAGGTCTGTATGTACCATGTGCCAAGGGAATGTCTGCCTGCTGGAGGAAGAGTGAGCGCAGCCCATGTCAGGGCCATTCTCTGAGGGCAGAAGAAGGTTGAGCTCATTGGTTTCCACTCACCTTCCTGGGGGCTTTTCTGGGTCCCTCCTAAACCCCAGAATCATCAGCTTCACTTTGGCCAACCTCAAAAAGCTTTATGACTGAACATGTCTCTAAATTTTTCTTTCCTAACCTAATACTTCTGCTGTTCCTAATACTACAGGGAATCAGAAACTACTTTTCCTCTCTAAACTGATGGGCTGTTGACTGAAGGAAACAAGTGGCATATCAGAAAGAACTGAATGCTGACTGGTTAACTAACCCTGGGCAAGCCCCTTAGCGTCACTAAGCCTCAGATTTCTATGGTGCCTGGCTCATGCAACTTGGTAAGCAGAGCGTTGGATAAGGCTCCTTCTTAATGTGAATTGTGACCCTCATTACTGGCCAGGATTCTAAAATGCATCCCCGCACCGGGTGAAGCCTGCCTGAGATGATCCCCTTTCAAGTACTGGTCCCTTCATTACCAAGACGCCAGCACAGTGTCCCCACCTATATGCCACCATCACTAGGGGACTGACTAACATCAGTTGTATTGCTTGTAAGACTGGACCAGTTAAGAACTGTAGTTCAAACTAACTGTAACTGACTCTGGAAATTAAGCTCCTGGGTTTCAGATCATAGGGTTCTACTACTGCAAAACCTGGAGTGGGGCCTGCTAAGGCAGGGTTGCCACCTCTGAGGTGTAGTTGGGGACCATCCTATCGGTGAACCAGAATATAAATTCTTCACTTCTGGGAACAAAAAAAACATTTGTTGATTTATTTTGGTGTAAAATCAAGTTTCAGAACATAGCCCTACTACTCCCCAAGGAAAAGAAATTCCAGTGCCCTAGTAAATTCTGGCATTCTCTAAACCAAAGAGCTTTAGGGGTCTATTGCAATATGTACTTTCCTTTAATAACCCAGGAAAAAAACCCCACTAACATCTTACACAATGCAACAGGTCCAAAGGCTGCCTGGGCTGCCTCAGAGAGACAGGTGATAGGTCTTAAACTGTGGGGAGATAACCATTTGTTTGGTCCGTGACAGGAAAGAGTCATGATTAGGATGCCTCTAAGGTTCCTTCCACAACTCACAGATTATAAGAAGAAGACATTCGTCAAACCTTTCAGATTACATCCAAAGAGGACTGACTGACTCGTCTTAAGCACACTTTCAGAAAACAGTCTCATGAGACAGTCTGCATTTAGCTCAAATCAGAACAGGTCTCTGCTTCATTTCACCATCACACTGGTTATTCTGCTCTACTCAAAGACTTCTGATGCAAAGGTTACCAGTATGGTCAGGAAGTACCTTCAGATAATAGAGGTGAGACAACATACCTTTGGTCCTTCATAAAGGAAAGAGTCCCAAATTTTAAAGAGGATGTCACTAACAACACTGTCCACAAATATCACCAGGAACCAGTTGAACGTGATGAGTGTATAATCTACTTTGTACTGTTCAAAGTGGGAATGTAGCCGAGGCAGCTTTTCACTCATGAGATCCTTGAAAACTCGCTGGTCAACCTCAAGAAAGGAAGATGAGAGTGGTAAATGGTATCTGTCCACACTGGCTTAGCAGCATTGTCTAAATCATTACTGAGGATCCACAGGGTGCCCAGGGCCATCCTCAGCACAAAGGCAAAACTCCCCCAAGTTTACACGAAACATGACACCAGGAACAATAATGCTGTTCTTGAGGTCAGAAGCCCACATAACTGACCGATCACGTGGGGAGAGGGCTGGAAAAGGCAGCACTGTCTTCTCCATGTGGTACAGAGCAGACGATCCCTGAGTTTGGTCCCAATACCTATACTCAAAAGGAGCTTAAGGGGCAGTCCTAGACAGTAGATACATTCATAAACCACTGCAAGAAATACTAGACACAACATACGTCAGAACTGGAAGTTACCTTAGGAAATTGGCAAGTACAGCCTTATCACTCTACAGGGAAAAAGAGATGCCCCGGGCCGGGGCCTTTTATCCAAGGTCACAGAGACAGTCAGGGGCAAAGTCAGCACTAGAACCCAGGGCTCCCAGGTCACTATCCAGGAAAGGCATTTAACATTAAAGTGTAGCTCCTGGAAGATGCTGATAAAAATATTTAAGGGGCCTAATAAACATGCCAACTTGTTAAACCAAACAAAACCTACTTGCCAACCTGTGGTGGAGAGAGCTCTCAGAACCACACAGAAAACTCTCGTTTGTTGATGTTTTTCAGGTGTGTTCAACTCTTGGCGACCCCATTTGGGGTTTTCTTGACAAAGATATCCAAGTGATTTGCCATTTCCATCTCCAGCTCATTTTACAGAGGAGGGAACTGAGGCAAACAAGAGTTATGTGACGTGCTCAGGGTAACTAGGAAGTTAGTAAGTAGGGTAGCTAGTGTCAAGCCACATCTGAAGTCATTAAAAGGAATCTTCCCGGCTCAATGCACAATGGCACCACCCAGCTGCCCCTCACACTCTATAAAGTCCCTTGATGTCATCTGAGGTGGGGCTAGTGACCTTTGGAGCACTGGATGTTAGTGCTACAGCTTGGCCAACCTCAAGGTTGACCACTGGCTTAAGGGAAGAAGAAGGAAGAAAAGGGCAGGGGATGGGAAGTGGAGCATGAGATAAGGCACAGAGGAAATAGAAAGAAAATGATAAATGATCTCTCGTCATTCCAACTAGATTAACAGCCTCAGAGGCAAAACCTGACTTCGTACCCTCTTGGCATCAAACCCAATGCCAAGCTCAGAACTAGCAGTTGGGCCAAAGCAGGCTAACTGGAGAACCTCAGAAATGCTGCGAGCAAGGATAAAGGGGAGGACCAGAGCTGCAGTGCTGCTCGGAAATGTCCGGCGGGACCTCCTCAAGTCCAGCAGGAATGAAGTCCTCAGCTCAGAGCTCTGGTTTGATTCTCTCTGCCTTCAGAATTCTCACAACACTCTGAATTTGTTGTTAAGTCATTTTTCATTTGCGTCCAACTCTATGTGATAGTGGGGTTTTTAGTGGGGTTTTCTTGGCCGAGATACTGGAGCAGGTTGCCATCTCCTTCTCCAGCTCATTTTACAGATGAGGAAACTGAGGCAAACAGGGTTAAGTGACTTGTCCAGGGTCACACAGCTAGTAAGCCTCTGAGGTCAAATTTGAACTCAGGGAGTTATGAACTGATCCAACCATTCTGGAGAGCAATCTGGAACTATGCCCAAAGGGCCATAAATAAGTGCATACCCTTTTACCCAGCAATACCACTTCTAGGGCTATATCTCAAAGAGATCATAGAAGTGGGAAGAGGCCCTGTATGTACAAAAATATTTATAGCAGTTCTTTTTGTGATGGCAAAGAACTGAAAGTCAAGGGGATGCCCATCAATTGGGAAATGGCTAAACAAGTTGTGGTATATGAATGTTATGGAATACTATTGTGCTATAAGAAATGAGGAGCAGATGGACTTCCTAATAACCTAGAAAGACTTATACAAACTGATGCTGAGTGAGAAGAGCAGAACCAGGAGAACTTTGTACACAATTACAGACACGACATATGTGTGATGACTGACTTTGATAGACTGGGCTCCTCTCAGCAATGCAAGGTTATAAGACAAGTCCAAAAGGCTCATGATAGGAAGAGATGCCCACACCCAGAGAAAGAGCTACAGAGCCTGAATGCAGACTGGAGCAAACCGCCTCCTCTCTTTCTTCTTTTTGTTTGGTTTTATTCCCTCTTTCCCACTGTTCATTCCATCGGTTATAATCCTTCTTTACAACTTTACTAATGTTTAATGTGAAGGTATTTGTAGATCCTATATTTGATTGCCTGCCATCATGGGGGCGGGGGAAGAGGTAGGCGGAGAGGGAGGGGGAGAAAATTTGGAACTCAAGGGATTGTGGAACTGAATGTTGTGAACTAAAAGTAAATAATTTTTTTTTTTTAATTTGAACTCATGTCTTCCTAACTCTAGGCCTCGTGCTCTATCCACCGCACCACCTAGCTGCCTTAGTCACACAAACACATCTTTCTAAAAGATTTTTAAAATGTTCTTAGCACAGATTGGTGCAAATTTTATTTTTAAATTTATATATCAAAAAAGACTGGTTTTTCCCTCATGCTAATATCTGAGTGGAACAAAGAAAAGACAACAGCGTAAGGCTCCCTGCCCAAACACTGAGTCATCTGCCACTTGACAGTCGGTCCTTACATGGCATTGACTTTTGTGCTAACCCCTGAGTAGAATCTCATCTTTCCCCTTTTCTTTCTCACATGATGGTATAAAAACCGAGAACTGATATCAAAATAGATCTGAAGATTCATGAGTAAAGTGTCTATGAACAAATACTCTTCTCTTGAGACATAAGCAACACTCTGGGTATCACAGGATATAGAGATTTTGGAGGCAATTAATCCAAAGTCTTCATTTTCAGGCTGAGGAAACTGAAGCCCACAGAGATCACATGACTTGCCCAAGGTAATAAATAGTAATGAACAACAGAGGTGGAATTCTTTCTTTAAGACAGATTGTGTTGAAATCTTTTCATTGCACATCATTTATAATTTCCCCTGGTGCCTTCCCTTAGTCCCTTCCAAAGAATCATCTCTTATAATAAAGAATTTTTAAAAAAGAAGAAAAAAGTTCATCAATGCCAACCAAAACATTGAAAACATCTGATGTTGTGTGCAATATTCCACACCCACTACCCCCACTCTCCTTTTTACTTTCTTCTTGGGGGCCACACTGGGCTGCTCTAATTTCAGAACATTCAGCTGTGATTGTTGCATTGGTCTTTCCATTTCCATGGCTACACTCACTGCACAGACGGCTTTCCTAGTTCTGCTGACTTCAATTTGCATCAGTTCATATAAGTCTTTCCAGGCATCTCTGTATTCATCATGCCTGTCATTTCTTACAGCCTCAAAGGGTCCATGATATTCCTGGGATGTCATTTGCTTAGAGACTCCTGCCTCAATGGAAACCGCCAGTTCCCAGTTCTTGGCCACCACAAAAAGGGCTGCCATAACATTGTGGGGCATACAGGGCCTTTCTTTTTGTCATTAATCTCCTTGGCACATGTGTCTAGATCAAACAGCAGAGATATTTTGGTCACTGCTGTTGCATGATTTCAAATTGCTTTCCAGGAGGGTTGTGGCAGAGGTGAGAAGCTAACCTCCAACCCTGGACCCCAGATCTAACATTCTTTCCACACTAATCTGTTTATTTCCCTCCACACAACTCACTACAACCTTAGGCCTACAGAATGTGACAAGCCCTTCTGATCTCATAGCCTCCTTCCTCAGCATCACCCATAAAATATTCCTTGTTTAACTTTTCAAGCTGACAATTTCTTTGATGTTCTTCTCTTATGTGAAATAACTAAAACCTTAAAAAGACATAAATGAAATTACAGAAATTAACTCTAAAAACAAATTATGAAAATGTAGCATTTGCTGGATCCTGTAATACCTGTGATCCTAGGAGAGTCTTTGTGTAATAATCTCGGGGCATGAAAACTTCCACGATGGTAACAAGACACCAGAAAGCATCTTCTTGGTCCAAGTAGAGGAGAGCAACTGCAGCCAACCTAGAAGCAGACCAAGAAAACACAGAGCTGACCCTTCAGAAGAAACTGTCTGTTTCATCACTATTCACAGGACACGGGTAAGTTCCTCATTCCTCTCCCACAGACAAATGATGGAGAGCTTCCCAATAAAGAAAAGCAAGCAGTATTCCTCCTCAAGCCTAGCATTCCTGGAAGTCTGAGAGTTTGAAAAAAGATTTCCTTTTCTGTTCCCATGTGTGTTGTCTTTGTTGCCAGGACACCACAAGTTAGTTCTTTCCTTTGACTGGACTGTTTCTTGGGAGCAATCTCAATCTCTCTCTCTCTCTCTCTCTCTCTCTCTCTCTCTCTCTCTCTGTCTCTCTCTCACACATACACACACACAATGCATTAAAAAACAATTAAAAAAAACAAGAAACATACCTCTTTATCTCACTAATTAAGCTTGCTGTCCTGTTCAAAGAGTTCAAGTAAATCCATGACACTTAATAAGAAACCCAGATATAAACGTGGAAAGCAGTGGCAGTGTGAAGCCCAAAGATGTTCCTGACTCTGGGTGATTATGGACAACCAAGGACCTCTCTGGGAGTCTGCATCCTCATCTGCCTAGGGGGCTACTAAAGTTTGTCCTATCTATGACACGGAGTCGTGAGGAGGGAAATGTTATGTAAGTCCCTGTGTTTGGGAGAGCTGACTTCGAAGGATTCAGAGAAATTGGTAGAGATCTGATTTCCTGGCCTCACATTCGACAAGGTTCTGGGAAAATTAATCTAGGAGGGATAAGAAGATTTTGAGAATGAAAGTTCTCAAAGAGTCAAGTTCTGGAGAGGAAAAGGAGGAGGGAGTTGTTTCCCGAGGTTAAGAAGCAGGCCCAGGAAACTCCCTGCCCACCTTCTGCTGTCCAAAGACACACCCAAAGGATGGAAGCCAAGGCAGCTAAGGGAAGCGTCCTGGAAGAAGAGCACTAGAGGAGTCTTGCCCAGGCAGGAAGAGCTCGGGCACAGTGTTTGTACTTTGGGTTGGTTTTAGCTTGTTTTAGGGAGAAAAGGAAGCATCCAGGGGGAAGCAGCAGCTTCAGGGGGGTGTGTAATGTCACTCCTAAGGAGCTGGGATCTTGGGCAGGAGGGAGCCATGGAAGGTAACAAGTCAGACTTTGGCATGAGGAGGAGAGCAGAGACTAGTCCGGGAAGCAGGCCTGAGGGAGAGCTACTGTCCGCTCAGAGTGGACACAGTACATGAGACTTCTACCCACAATGGTCAGAATCAAATGACTTACTTTGCTAGTAAGGGCTTCCACTCTCTGAAAAACTCCACCACCAGGAATTGCTCACCCCTCAACATGCCAGTTCAAGGATTTGCACTCTTACTAGGGAGAAAGTGCCCAAAGCAGCAACTAAGAATGCAAACTTCGGGGGCAGCCGAGTAGCACAGCGAGTGGGAGCACCGGCCCCAGTGTTGGGATGACCTGGGGATTGAATCCAGGCTCAGACACTTAGCACCACACCCCGAAATAACTGGCTGTGTAACCTTGAGAAAGTTACTTAACCCCGATTGCTTTAAAAAAAAAAAAAGAATGCAAACTTCTCACAGCAGAGAGGAGCGGCCCAGCCCAGGGACAGGTTTGACACATTTGTTTGGATGTCTTTCCCCTGGTGCATTCTATCAATTACAGTGAGAACCAGTTGGCTTCAGACAAAAATAACATGGCTTTCCTCCATACTACATGAAGAGAGGGTTTATTTCTTTGATCTCTTTTGGTATAATTGATGTTCTATTTCTTCTTCTGCCTTAAAAAGTGGAAAGGAAATATGGCATAGTAGGAAAGCCCTGGTTATGGATCCAAGGATCAGGGTGCAAATCCTACTTCCTATCCTCTCCTCCCCACCCCCCAAACTGTTCCAGAAGACTCCTGAGGCCCCTCCAGCTCCCACTCGAAGGCCCTTGTTAGCTCTGTCCCTGATTCATACCTGTTTAAACCTTGGCAATATCCTATATCAGGGTTTCTCCATGAAAAGGCCAACAGGACATTCCTCAATTTCTGAATGCCTTCCGAAGTGGGGCAAGAGTAATGTTTGTTATTTGGCAGCGTTCTTAAGAGGTCCAGCTCGATCTGCTTCGAGGCCGGGTTCTGCTTCTCGAGAGCATTTTGGAGCAGGGTCTGGAAGTAGCCAGGCTCGGCCCGGTCCTTGAACTTCTTCGTGTGGAGATCGACGCACCACTTCCATATCTTGGAGCGATGCTCGTGGGGAATCCCCGTGCGAATAAGGCTTTTCAGCTCAGGAGAGCAGATCATCTCTCTGTTCATAGTGCTGGCAAAATAATTTTCCCATTTGACCCCAGTGGAAATCTCCTGATTTTCTGTGAGAGCCAGAGTCTTCAGATCCAGCGCCCGTACTTTAGCGACCAACTTCTCTTCTTCATCGTCCTCAGGGACCGTCCGAAACCCGTAAATGTCATACTCACTGAGGAGAAGAAATTCAAACCTGTATATGAGGCCTTTGAGCTACACCATCCACAGACCCGTGCCTGCCAGTACCTGGCATGTGGTACAGCACAGCCTGGAGCCACATACACTGACTATGGCAGAGCAGACGGTCACTTCCCCAGTCGGCTCAAAAATGGGGGCAAGTCTTGCTATCCAGTGCACCTAGGGCTAGAGTGGCTAAAAGTGGTGGGAGATACAGTCTCTGTCCTCAGCGAAGGGGAAATGAGGGGAGACAGCAAGCCTTTACAGAACACCTATCATGCGCTCAGTGTAATAATAACAGCTAACAGTTCTACTATACCTCCTGCATGCCAAGCACTGCACCAAGCACTTTACTATCTCACTGAATCCTCACAACAAGACTGCAAAGGAGGTGTGGTTATGATCTCCATTTTACAGTTGAGGAAACTGAGGCAAACAGAGATTAAGTGACTTGCCCAAGGTCACTTGTAAGTATGAGGCCAGATCTGAACTCAGGTCTCCTCCCTCCAGGTCCAACTCTCTGTCCACTGTGCCACCAGCCTCTTGTAACCCAGTAGGAGAGTACTGATCCAGAAACATTTAATGAGCACCTACTGTGCGTCAGGTCCTGTGGTTAGAAGGACAAATGTGCCCAAGGACACTCTGCTGGAGAAGACATGTGCAAAATAAAATAAATACACGGTGGTTTAGAGAGAAGGCATAAGCTCTTCAAAGTGAAATCAAAATGTAAAACTTCAATAGTGATGAGTACAGGAACGCCATCATCATCCCAATGTCGCCCATGTTTGGCTTCCTGCTGTTACTACTCATTTCTATGACCACGGGGGTCGGTCCCTCCACCCAGGGCGATGCCCACCTCCACATCCATCAAATAAGGGGTCTGATCCCAAAGCCCCCTGCCAGTTTTTAAGAGTCTATGCTTCTATTCTTTTTTTTTTTTTGATTACTGAGGCTTAACAAATGTTTCTAAGAAACAAACTACAATACAAATGTCAGTGCTCAAGGTCCCACTCAAGGTCACAGGTTGCTGAGAACTATGGGTGGGGAGGCAGGCTATGGCAGAGAGTGTGTGAAGGCAGCCACTGCTACCGTCCCCATTCAGCACAAGTCTGGAGCCCTGTCCCCGGAGGCTGCAGCCCTCCACATACTTTCCTCTTCACCTGTAAAATGGGGGCAAGGGCAGCCAAAGGCACTGGCTCTGGGGCAATCCTGTCCTACAAAGAGGGGAAAGTTGGGAAAACTGGATTCCTGGGTGGCCTCCTAAAAATGACCCAGTGGCACACTGACCTGACAAGATGCGGTTTGACAAAAGCTTGTTCAGGCTGCTCTGGGCCTTCCACCTGCAAAGCATCTTCCAGGAGCCGGGCTATGACATCCCGGGCAGGCCCCTGCTCCTCAGAGCACACAGGAGTCTTCATTTCTTGAAGCAGAATCAAATACTTGCTTTCTATTTGACATAGCTTGGCCTCCAGGCTAGAATACTGAAGAAAATGTTCTCATGACCACTTCGTTTCAAATGCAGATACAGAAAACACAGCACTACGTACATATGTATATACTTAATTTAATATGTCAGGAATCTGATTTCCCCTCTGTGAGAGCTCCCTCTCCCTAATGCAGATCACAACCCATCACCTTGCAGCCACATCTCAGCTGACAAGCATCTGCACTTAGCTGGTCCTTAGACAGCACAAGTCTTCCAGTGGGTCTATATATTAAAGCCTTCTACCTCCAGAGGACTTGTCTCACTGACAGCCTTAAAGGCTCAGTCACCTCTATACCACAGCAAGGTATCAGAGTGGGACTTCAGTGAAGAAAGGCACATGGGGAAATAATAATCCTAGTACCCTCAATTTCCTCATCTGTGAAATGGGTACATGATAGTTCACATTTCCCTAGTGCTCTGAGGCTTATGAAGCACATTGCATACATGACCTCATTTCATCCTAGCCCAAGGATGAAGTACTTACTTCTACCCCTCCCTCTCCGGGCTAAAGTGGGGCATTTATTTTTCCAACTCTAAAATGCTACAAAATACGTAATACAATTGCTAGAGTCTGTGTTCTTAGCTCCATTTGACAGATGATTAAATAACAGCAGCTGAGCAGGCCTGGAAGGGTCGTTGGTTGGCCTCCTCTACTTCCTTGATGCCTCTCTGATCACACACAATGTGCTGACTTTGGGGGTCTGAGTCACAAGACTAAGAAAAATATACAACTTCCACAGTTCTCTTTTAAAACAAGACACATCAAAATGATATTTTTACCTATTCCCAACAATATCATTTAAAACGTATTTTGTAAATGTCATGACAGTCTCCCTCTTCTCAATCAGGCAAGCTGAGGGTCAAAGAAGGATTAATTGTATATTCTCCAATAACCATTTCTTCCTCTGTAAGATTTCTGTTTGAACTGGCTTTCCTCAACTCCCAAGCTGGAACAGTTCTCTCCCTGTACCTTCCCAGAATAGGGGAAAACTTTCAATCTGACCTTAACCATTAAATCCTTCTCTCGTCTTTCTGCATTTCTTCGAAGAGTTGAGAGTTCCAAAATCTCTTTATTTAGAAATTTATTCTGTGTCTTATACCCTTGAAGACTGTCCTGCAGAAGAGAAAAAAAAAGTCCATGAACGTAAACATACATTTTGATTCTGCTATTAGCATATCAATTAATATAGCCATTGGGTTAAGACACGTCTTTCCCTTATAGCTAGCATTTACATATATCCCTTTACCATTTGTAGAGTGCTTTAAAAATTCCCCATTTGGTCCTCACAACCTGACAAATAGGTGCTGTCATCATCACCATTTTATATGTGGGGAAGCTGAGGAAGAGAGCAAATGCCCTTGATCAGTTACTTCTTTACAGAATTGGCTTGGCTTAAGGAGTCAGAACTAAAGCTTTCATTAGGCTTTCAACTTAAGCACAGATATTCTGAGTAAAACAAAGAAGACATTAAAATGGATTTGGTTTTAAAGTGGTGGTTTTCTCTACTGCCTAAAAACAGCTCCCTTGTCTGGGAATTCTTTCTAAAGTTACACAAATGTTGCTCACACCCAAGTCCACTTCAAGAGGGTGTCTTAGAGAAGAAACACGGCCAGTTATGGCCATTTTTGCTTCTTCTCCCCTCCCTCCATGAGATCCTTCTTAGTACAGAAATGGGGACCCCAGAGAGGCTGAGCTGCTGAGATCACCCCTTCAATCCAGAAGCCCCACTGACCTCTGCAGCCTAACTCTCTAAAGTCAGACTCCAAGGGACCTTAAGGCCCCAGAGCAAAGCACGTTCAGGTCAGAAGGACCTTCAGAAAAGAGATGCTCAGTTCTGGAAGAGACTGCCAAGGAAGGTCTGAGCTGGAACAAAATGGTGAGGCCCAGAGAAGGGGGAGACGTTTGCTCAAAGGCCTGCAGCTGGTCAGGGCTAGACCACAACCAGAACCCAGGCTTCCTGACTCCCCCCGCCTCTAGGTTCTGAAACATGATACCAGCTCTCAATAGATTTATTCCTAACAGCCTGGAAGTTGTATTTTTGAGAATCCAATCCTACTTTCATTGTATGTCACTACTCATCTTAATGAAATACATTCTGGTTCAATTCTAGGCAGTATCATTTGTCATTCCAACTACCTGATACTGTGTGTGCATTTTTAAAAAGTCCAACACAACATAAAATTGTAACATGCTGGATTTGGGGGATTTTTAAAAACCTTCTTGCACAATCCTCTCCATTGCTGGGAGGGGAGCTGGGAAACTGAGGTCCAGGGAGGTTTAAGTGCGGCAGAGCTGGGAACACAAACTGTGATGTCTGATTCCCAGCCCTGTCTTCTGTTGCCCCCTGGACCACATGTTTTTACAGCTATCCCATACGTTTTCTACAGAGACACACTGCTAGAGGTAGGTGCAGACACAAAAGCAGTTAGTTGAATATATAATTTTAACATTCCACAGCACATTAACAAGCTGGTGACGAGCTCGGCTGACCTGAGGCTTAAGTGTGGGTTTGGCAGAGAGAGTCAGGAACACTATCAGCTATCAGTGTCAGGAAACCAAGTCCCTTGGAAGTCTGAGCAGGAAAGATTGAAAGGAGTAAGGAAGAGAAGGATGAAACCAGAGTTTTCATGCAAGACCATATGCAAACAAGGTTCAGTACACAGGAGTACATACCAATAAATCATGAGTTTAAACAGAAAACTGAACCTGGCTGGAAGAACCTGCTAAGTAAGCAAAGGGCTCCACTGTGACGAACCTAAGACAATCAGCCATGAGTGCCAGGGCTCTGTGCCAATGCTCTGCTGGCACTGGTCAAACCCTGTGTTTCAGCGGTTGTCGTTTCCTAACGCAAGTATTCTTTGGCACCAGCTAGATTTAATGGCATGCCCCTCCATACCACAAATAACCTGCTGGTTGCTTTTCTTTGCAGCACCTTTTATGATCAACTGACCAGTCAACTCAGCTGTGAAAGAAAAAGCCTCTTAACTGTCCACTCAGAGAGGCCCATCAGGCTCTGGGAAAGGGTCCTGGGAGGGAGGGGGGTAAAGTACAAAGAACACAAGATTTAACCTGGGTTCAAGTCCTGGCTCTGCCACATCCGGTGATGTGACCGTCACAAGCTTCAGCTTCCTCACCCATAGGATGGAGAGGTAGCCTGCACTACCTGCCCTGCAGGGCCATTTTTACGAAAGAACTTGAAAACCACAACACTTTAGGTGCCCCATAAGTGTAAGGATTATGTGTAAGTACTACCCTCACTAGTCCACAGACTGGGAAACAGGGTCAGAGACCCAGGTCAGAACTGGCAGGAGGCAGAGTACAAATGTGAACCAGACTGCGGCCTCTGAGTCAAAAGAAAAAAGCCCACTTCCCCAGCCACACTGCATCTAGGTCACCGGATTCATGTTCTCAAGTCAAGTCTGTCAAAAATTTCACAGGAAATGAAATGATGAGGTGGCATGATATAACAGGACATGGGAGACCTGCTTTTGCTGGCCCAGATAAAGTACTCAAGGCCGGTCTGGGTGGGCTCCTGGGAACAGGCAGGCCTCAACTGGTAACAGACAGTGAGTGCTCCTTCTGCCTCCGCTGGGGGAAATGTTCTGGTAAGTATGGAAGAGATGGAGACGGGGCCAAGGAGTCATACCACTTGTAATCGTTTGAGGGAGGATCTGAACCCAGACCTTTCTGACTCCAGGCCCAGCGCCCAGCTGTACGGACCTCAGGATTTTCATAGACAGGTTGAGCTGAAACAAGAATAGGGAGGAAAGTGGCCAATACGCTGCAGGAAGCTTTCCCTCAGAGGCAAGAGTCACCAGCAATAAAAGTCATTGGTTTCTCTCCCAAGGAAGAAGTAAAGGCCCAGTTTGTAGGGTGGTCACTACTGGAATGAAGGGAGAGGTCGGAAGGAGTGGCTTCACCCACACCAAGACAGGGGCCCTCAGAAAGAGGGGAGCAGAGTTGTATCCGGCTCTGGGCATTGATACAATAATAAACTACAATAATATAAGAGATGAACCAATCAGCTAGGCAGACCTCAGATCTGTGCCTTGATAAACATAAGGAAAACAGGCTAGCAAAGAATGTCATTCTAGATTTATTTAGTTCCCTCTCCATAAGTACTAACGTGAACTCTCAATTTTATCATTGTGGCTTGTCTGCAGTAAATCTCACACTGAGCCACCACCATGGAACACTGCTGGTCTCCTCTTCCTCCTCCCAGGAGCCCCACAGGGAATGCCTCTGGCTAAAGACCACTTCTCCAGTCCCCAGCCCAGAGAAGGCAGCTCTGTGTAGGCAGACAGAAGCCACAGGAGGATTCCATCCAGATCGCCTCCCTGATCCACTAGTAACTTCCAGGGCCCTGGCCCTTCCTCTCCCAGCAAGTTCTGGGACTACACCTTTGGCCATGGCTGCTCTTTGACCTGGCAGGGCTGACTAGGTTTTTCTGAACCTAGAACCCTAGATGACCCTGTGGACACTGAGCTGACTGTGGTTCCTGAGCTCAGAAGTGGGATGCACCTTTCCCCTTCCCCCACCTCTGGGTGTCCTTTACCCATACTCACTTCAGTCTTCCCCTTCTTCCCCTATTTTGGGCAAGACGACATTTTCTAGGGGTTATTAACAAGGGCAAAGACTTTATAAAAACAAATAAAATAACATATTTATATTTATAATACAAAAAAATCTATCTGACCCCCAAACTAGGTGGTCCCTAAACTCCCTAGTTATCTTAGATTCAAGTTCCTTTGGTCCCAGCCTTGCCAACCCAAGCTCAGCCCCACCTCCACCAAGAGCCTCAATTCCCCTCAAGACCTCATGGGAAGGGTTGCACAGTGGATAGAGCTCTGGCCCTGAAGTCAAGAGGACCCGAGTTCAAATCTAGCTTCAGACACTTGACACTTACTATCTGTGTGACCCTGGGCAAATCACTTAACCCCAGACTGCCTTGCTGATAAAAATTTTTTTTAAAAGGCCTTGTGGGAGAAATGTGGTTTCTTCCTAAAACAGATCCAAGCTGACCTTGAGGGCCCACCAAAGCTGTGTGAAGCAGGATAGCAGAACCGTTCTTCCAATCCATGTTCATTCCCATTTCGTGATGAAGCCTACTAGGCATGGAGCCATGGTTAGAGTGGTACTCCTTCCATGAACATCTAACTAGCAAAGGGCATCTGCAGTGACTCTACTGCCATCACAGGATGAGGACACACAAACTGGTCACTAGGACCTTTCCCTGCTTCCCATCTCTCTCCACTTCAGGGCATTCTCCACTCAGCTGTCGAGGTGATTTTCCTAAGCACAGATCTGACCATTCAGTCAACTCTGGCAGTTCCCTATCACCTCAAGGATAACTCCCCCCTCCCTTCCAGGCTCCTTGCTCCTTACACACTCCCAGTTATTCTTCAGTCCAGTGACACTGGCCTTCTTGCTGTTCCTTGGTCAAGATATGCCATCTCCCACCTCCAGGCATTTGCCGTGGCTACGGCTCATACCTGGGATGCTCTCCCTCCTCATCTCCGCCTCCTGGCTTCCCCAGCTTCTTTCAAGTCCCTGATAATATCCTACCTTCACAGGAAGCCTTTTTGGATCCCTCTTATTGTAGTGCCTTCCCTCTGTTGATGATCTAAATTTCTCCTGCATGGAGCTTATTGGGACAGAGCTATTTTCATGCTGTCTCCCTCATTAGACTCTGAGTTTCCTGAGGGCAGGAAATGTCTTACTTTTATTTGTGCCCCATCCCCCGGCATGAAAAATAGTGCCTGGCACACAGTAGGTCACTAACAATGTTTACTGACTATTCAAGTACTCTCGGTTTTCCAGTGAGAGTCATAGGAGAAAAGGGGCAAGGGAGGGACTTGGGCTGGAAAAGAGGGAAAAAGAATTCTGAATCCAAGGACCACAGAATTTCAGGGGTGGGAGACTTCAGCAGCCACCGAGCCCAACTCATACACCAAAGGGGATGAAAGGAGAGGGAAGAGAAGAACAAGCATTTCTACAGTGCTTACGATGTGCCAGGCACTGGGCTAAATTCTTACAATGTCATCTGGTCTGGTCTCGGCCCCTGGAGGCAGGTGCTATCATTATCCCCACTTCACAGATGAGCACACTAAGGCAAACAGAAGTGACTTGCCCAGAGTCACACACAGAGTCAGGTAAGGGTCTGAGGTCAGAGCTGCAGTAGGTCTGCCTGACTCCAGGCTCACGCTCCATCTAGGGGCAGCTAGTGGTGCAGCGCACAGTAGAGTGAGGCCTGGAATCAAGATCTGAGTTCAAAACTGACTCCAGACACTTACTAGCTGTGTGACCCTAGGCAAGTCACTTAACCTCTGTTTCCTCATGTATGAAATGGGGATAATAACAGCACTTGGGTCAGAGCCAGCACACAGGAGGAGCCACATAAATGCTTGCTATCCTTATTCTCATCCAATGCATCTTCTGCCATACACCCAAGGGCTATCCAATGAAGGGGGGCCCCATTCTGCTTTGGGATAGCTCTAATCATCCGGAGAGTTTGCTGATAACCAGCTGCAATCTGCCCTTTGTGGCTTTTCTACTTCCTTGCTCCCTGGCTCTGCCATGGGGGCCAAACAGAACAAATCTCTCTCTCTTCCAGTTTCTGGAGATCAGTGACATCCATGGCTTCAGAATTGTGGAGAAGCTCAGGGACTGAATCTGGGGAGGAGAAATCCAGAAGCATGTGCTGAAGGAGAAGGGCACAGGCAGAAAAAGGCCTCTGTCAGGAGGACACGGACAAGGCCGGAAGGCTCTGGGCTGAAGGAGAAGGCGCAGCTTAAGGTAAACCAAGGCACAAAGATCAACGATGGAAGAAAATGGGGTTGGTTGTAGCTGTCAAGGAACAAAGAAGTGTGAATAGTGTCACAGGACTGTAGGTCTTGGGCTAGAAGTTACATCAGGGGACGGTCTAGTCCACTTCCCTTATTTGCAGTTGAGGAAACTGAGGCCCGGAGACATTGACTGTCCAAGGTCACACAGGTCATGAGCAGCAGAGCTGGGCACTGGTCTCAGGTGCTTCCAGATTTCTGAGCCCTCCCCACACATGGCCTCCCAAAGTGTCAAAGGGGTAGAAGTTACATCTCTGAAGCTAAACTAACCCACAGGGATTTCCCAAGATCTTTTGAAGGGAAGTACTCTCCTTCTGCCACATTTAACCTAAGCCATAAACTTCTCAGAAGGCAAAATACCAAGCATTAAGAAGACATCAGCACATCCCCTGAGACCTTCTCTTTTATGCAATCTGGGGTGGGGAAGGAGCTTTGGAAAGGGAAGAAGCTAGAAGAAGAGTGGGCAGTTGTTTGCTGCATTGGTATTAGAAACAAATGTCTGTTCTAGAAACTCTCATCCACACCTCTTGACTGGGGAGGAAAGTAAATGTAGTGAAGGTGACTGTGGCAATCCCAGTCCTGGCGTCTCCTAATCCTTGGCAGAGAGGTGGGCTGCAGAACAAGAAGGAGGTGGGCATTTCAGACACAGCCAATGCTTCTATTTGTTTGGGACTATGATTACTTGTTACAAGGCAAAGCTCTATGATGGGATGGAGGGAGGCCCCTGGAAAGTGACAAAGATGTCTTTAAAAAGCATCAGTAAAATATTTAAAAAGAAAAAATGTGCCAACTTGGGGTTTTTTGAGGAATGCCAGAATTTCTTTGTCAATCTCTGCCTCTGCTAAAAGACCTACTGAAAATCATTTTGGTCTGAATTTGTGATTTCATAAGACTAAGGAACTCTTAGAAAGTAAACTCCCCCTACCACTTCAGGTCAGAAACAGTTCTGTAAGTTACTCTTTCCTTACTAAGGAAGGAGTCTTAGCTGCTTGGGACACTGAGAAATTGAGAGATGTGCCTGCAGTCATTCAGTCAATGGATCAGAGGCTGAGCTTGAACCAGGCCTTCCTGAATAGCTGACCTCTAACAACCCTACTATATCACCTCTCTTAAAATTCAAGAGAATCCTATGGCCCAGAAATTCTTCTCCTCGAGCCATCTTTAATGATCCCAGGTTCAAGCACACGACAAGCCTTTCTTAGGTATTTGTGAGACAACAACGAAAGAATATGGATTTATTTCAAAGCAATAAGCTGAAGGCTCTCTCCCACTTTGGCCTTAAAGCAGACAGAAAATCCTGGTGATTTCACTCTGATTTGGGGCCTATAATTTCTAAATATATAGTTTCCATGAATTAGAAGCATGTGCCCTCAGTGAATCAGGATCATCTAATGACATATTATAATGAGTGTTGTTTAACCTAGCCCCTTTCCTATGCTAGATGAATTTCCTATGTAAACTGGAGCCATTTATTTCCTTGTGACTTCTGGCCCACTCGGTTTTTTTTTTTTTTTTCAAATTAGCAGCGTGTAGCACAGGCCATTCTAGATGGATTTAATCAAATTTCACAGACTAAATGATAACTGAACTACTGTCAATTTGTTGGGATCACCACACTGTAAAGAAAATGATTCAGAAAGTACATGGGCCTAGGTCAGAGGTGGGGAACTTGCAGTCTCAAGGCCACAGTTTTCCAGAACAAATCCTTTTATTAAGGGGATTTGTTCTGTGAAGTTTGGATTCAGTCAAAGGGCCACACATCTAAGCTCTAGATGCCTTATGAAGCAGTGACTCTACATCCCAGCTCAATGACATCATAAAGGATCCCTTCTAGATGTGGAGGACGACGCAGAGTGAAAATTTCACAGTTCACCAAACAAAAAGCTCAGCGACTTTAATAATTCTGGGACTTCTAATAATTCAGGGGACTTAGAATTCTGTGCTATGTCTAGTCAAGTTGTAGGAGATATGATTGGACTCACCAACGTGACTAAACCATGCTAACACAAAGTCTTGGTCTTGCTCCTAGATGCATCCAGCAAATCCACTGACATGCCCACAATGAACAGCCTCAGTGGGGATGAAAGTTTGATCAGAAACAGCCTCAGAGCCCATGCAGCTCACAGCCTCTAAGAGACCAAGCACACAAGTAAGTCTAGAATAAAGTCAACAAGGAGACAGGGAATGTGTGTGTGGTCTGTGGAAGGGCAGAAGAAAGGATCTGAGACGCTCAGTGTGTTGGAATGATCTCCCGGGTACCATCTACACCACACACCACAGCCCTCCTCTACTGCCACCACCACAACCACCAACTGTGTGCCCCCCAAATCTGTACCCCTCTCCTCCATGTGACTATCTCCAGCGGTGCTGGACATCTATGCTCAGGCCCCTCATATTGGACCCACAGCATGTTCCTTTACTGTTCCCACACTCAGGAGATCTTTCCTCCCTCTGGTAAGAGTTTGATGCTTTAAAGGAACTTTGATTTCATCAATGTGGAACTCCCTGCATTTGTACAGACTGCTTCCCTCCACCCCATGCCTCCTTCCCCTCCGCTAGCTTCACCCACATCCTCTCATCAGCTCTGCACAGGACACTGAGCTGAAGTGCTGTAGCTTTTCTCAACGTCCCCTGGAATCAGGGATGGAACAGAGGGCACACAGGCTCTCCTTATGGGAGCAGCACATCTCTTGGCTTCAGGCATCATCTGCTGCCTTTACTCCTGCTCACACACTCCAGAAAGAAGCTGGAGAAAGGCACAAAACTGAGCTGACTGGGCTCTCTACAAACTTAGGTAGAATAATCTCAACAGGGCCCTCTCCAGGGCAAAGAAACCCTTTACACCTGCCTTCCTCCTCACAGGGGCTCGTGCATCATCCCTCCTCAAGTCCACCACTCTCCTGGCCAAGGATCAAGGCCACTCTCTGAGCGCTCCCTCTCTAAGCCTCGTCCTCAGCTCACGCTTCTGCAACTACTTCTTCCTTCACCCCATCTCACCTGAAGACGTGACCCTTCTCCTTGCCCTCTGACACGTAAGAGTGACCCCCCATCCATCCTGCCTTTTCCTGCAGACTGTCCCCTCTATCATCCCCACTCTCACTAATCTTCCTTCTGTCTGCTGACTGCGTCCCTACTGCCTACCACCCTACCCATCTCTCGCATATTCCCCCCAAATCCTGTCCTTCATCCACTCATCCCTAAGAGCTACTGTCCCATATCCCTCCTTCCTTTCATGGCTAAACTCTTTGAGAAGGCCGTCTGTCTAGCACCAATCCTCCACTTTCTTTTCTTTGTTCTCTTCTTCCAATCTCATCGATCAACCAACATTGCTCTCTCCAAAGTTACCAATGATCCTTTCACTGCCAGGCCTTTTCTCAATTCTCACTCTTTTTTCCTTTATTTTGAAAGTTCATTTGGAACTCTCCCCCCTCCTCCTCCATGAGACTCTCTTCCCTCTAGGTTTTCAGGACACTGCTTCTCCTTCTCCTCCTCCTCCCTATCTGACTTCTCTTCCTTGGGCTTCTTTGCAGGATGAACATTCAGGACATGCCTGCCAAGCACGGGTGTCCCATGGGGACCCCTTGAGACCTATTCTCCCTCCATATGATTTCACCTGGTGGTCTTATCAGCTCCCAGGATGCAATGATCATCTCTCTGCTGATTATTATCAGATCAATTTATCCAGCCCTAGTCTCTCTGCCCCTCATAAGCCGGCCTTTTCCTATCTTTCCAATCTCCTTTTATTTCACTCCACTCCATAACTCAGTAACACTGGCTTCCTTACTATTCCTAGAACAACTCCATCTGCCACCTTTGGGCATTCTCCCTGGCTGTGCCCCATGCCTGGCATGCTCTCCCTCCCTGGCTCCCCATCCCGGCTTCCAGTCCCAGCTAAAACCCCACCTTCTACACAAAGCCCTTCCCAGTTTCCTTCAATTCTAGGGCCTTCACTGAGATTTTTCATCTTTTGTTTGAATACAGTTGTTTCCATGTTGTTTCTCCCATTAGACTATGGGCTCCTTGTGGGCAGGGACTCTCTGTGCCCCAGACTTAGAAGTGTCTGGTACATACGGTAGTAAGCATTTAATAAAGGCTTGTTAGTTTGACTTGATTATATTTTATACAGTTTCTGGGGTGTGGCTATTTGTTGGATCCATTTGTACTCAACACATGATTGCTTTTCCACTGCCCTTTTGGTGACCCTTGACTGTCATTCCCAGGAGGGCACAGGGTTCTATGATTCATAGCCATACGGCAACACTTGGAGAATACTGGTGCCAAAAATGAGCTTCTGTTTCAAGGAAAAGCTCCCTCACTAAGCCTGTGGAATCCCTACCTATTCTCTAAAGCCTAATTCCAATGCCCTCTACTCCAAGAAACCTCTGCCAGCCCTCCCACCTGCTGGGAAGGCCCTTCGCCGGCATCCCTCCAGCCTCAGCCCACATCTAACCTTCTGCCCCACTGCCAGTGACTTCCCATTTCTGTAGTCTTTAGATTGTTTGCACATAGCTGCTTTGTATATAGTCTCCTCTACTGGCACATATGCTCCCTGACTTGTCTGGTCGTGGGTTTGCGGGGTTTTGTATCCACGGCATTTATACACTACCTGGAACATAGTTATTTTTACCAACCAATGACCTTCCTGCTTGGCTTTCACATAGCATCTCATAAACTCTCCAATGGACTTATCACGAAATATCGTGTCTTAATTAGAGTGATCTGGGGGACAGTTCCTGGCAGGGTCACCTAGGATGCCCTGCCCAGGCCCATGGACAGGACAAACGGCCATTATGCAAGTTCCCTACAATACAAGGTACTTTGGAGACCAAAGAATCTTGGAAAATTAGACAAAACGATCTTAGAAAGCCAGTACAACAGGCAAATTCAATACAACAAAATTCAGTGAGGATGAATGCAACATCCTGTGGTCTAGTTTGAAAAAATCAACGGCAAGAACACATGGTGGGTAAATTCTAGTGAGAGGGTTTTTTTCATGATAAAAAGAACTCTAGGTTTCAACGGCCTGTGAGCTCAATGTGTTTAGCAGTGAGTTATGGCAGCCAAGAAAGCTAATACAATTTTATACTGAATTAGTTGGAGGACACCATACCCATTCCTGAACAGACATCTGGAACATGTTACTCTGCCTAAGGAACTATATTTTAGGAAAAATCCTGACTATCTTATGACTATGCTGATGTGGATTGCTGTGAGAGCCAAAAGTAGAGATTATCTGTATTACAAAAGGGCATGGAAGGTGGGATTGATTTAGATGGATCTTTCCTCACTCCTAGACAATGCATTTACAAATACTGGGCTCGTTCCTTTTCTGTTTGTGTTTCTTAAGACACACACAAGCAAAAATCTGCTCTTCCCCCTAGAGCAAAGACTGTGTTGTTGTTCAGGGCCCATGTTGAAGTCAGGAAAACCTCAGTTCAATTCCTCACCTCTGACACATGCATTGTGTGACAACAGGCAAGGTCCTCCACCTTTCAGGCAACCATCAAATATGAAAGCATTGTAGAAAGAAGTTTTCATACTGAGAATTTCCCAAATGGATAAATGATTTGCCTGGACCACAAAGTGCCTTACATTTACTTCACAAAATTCCAAGGTATCTCCAAGACCATTCAAACCTGCCTGTATCTGCAAAAAGGGTCCCTCTCCCTCTCAGGGGTGGGGACCCCGTGGCCTCAAGGCTACATGTGGCCCTCTAGGTCCTCAAGTGAGGCCCTTTGACTTCATTTAAACTTCACAGAACAAATCCCCTTAATAAAAGGATTTGTTATGTAAAGTTCAGACTCAGAAGGCTGCAGCCAAGGACCTAAGGTCACAAGTTTCCCATCCCTGGATTAGATAGTCTCTGGCCCAAAATGTCCAGTGAGGAGGCCTGCTACACATGGAGGCAGCCCATTCATTCTACTTCTGGAGGGCACTAATCGTCAGGAAGCTTGTATTTATAAGAAGCAGAAAGTTGTCTTTCTATCTATTGACCAAGCAGGGCAAAGCCATTTCCTCTTCTTCGTAACAACCCTTCAAACACCTGAGCACAGTTCTCTTCCAACTCCAAGCTAACTATCCCAGTTCCTCTGCATGATGTTCAGAAGGCAGGTACTAAAGGCCTTTCACTATCTTGGTTACTTTCCTCTGGATATCCTTCAGCTTATCGTATAAAAACGTGGTGTGCAGTCCTGAACATGGCACCCCAAATGTGCTCTGACTAGGAAAAGAACATATCAGGACTATTAATACTCCCTTATTCCTGGAAACTATGCCTCTTTTAATGGGATTAAAGGCTGCTTTCTTGGCTTCCATGTCAAGCTCCTTGAGCTGGCAGTCCACTAAAACCCACAGATCTTCTTCAGACAAGCTTGTCTAGACACTCCTTGACAACTATGTGCTCTAAAAGTTGATTTCTGAACCCGAGTGGAAGACTCTATTTACCATTGAACAATTTCATCTCTTTCTATTCAGCTCTTTATTCTAGCCTGGTAAGATGTTTCTGAACCTTGACTCTTTCATTCAGCATCACAGACATCTGCAAATCTGACCAGCACACCATCTATGATTTTATCCAAGTCATTGATAAAAATGGTAAATAAGTATAGATGCGTGGGGAAATACACCAGAGACCTACATTGCTAAGAAGACCTTAAACCATTAAAGACTACTCTTTGGACCCAGTCACTCCATCTGTACTAAATCAGATGATGATATCATTTGGCTCATATTTTTCCATCTCTTCAACAGTGGAGATTTTATGCTTGCTAATATCTCTTTAAACTTTATCTACAGTTTTCCCTGCTTTGCTAGTGTAAAAAACAGTCAAATACAGGACTTCATTTGATCTTAGAGCTTATATGGATCCCCCGGAGCTTAATGAACAGGAGGCAGGATGACATGGCAGCCCATGCTTTAAGAAGATCAAGTGGAGAGCTGAGCAGAGGACAGACTGCAGTGGGGAGAGACTGGAGACAGGAAGACCAAGCAGAGGAACAGGCCAGGGGTGAGGGGAGAAGAGCCTGCACCAGGGGGGCAGCAGCACCAAAGGAGAGAAGGGGGTGAGAATGAGGTTAGTTGGCATGACTTGCCTTTTCTACATGTTCATTAATCAAGCCTTAACAAATATCACCTACAAATCTAAAGTCAAGGTCACTGGTACAGTGTGCCCTCTCCGGTCTCTTCCCTTTCTGATAATCAGTCCAGATAGAGACACCTCTATCATCTTCCAAATCTTCCAAGGCTCACTGACAATGCGTCAGCAATCACACATACTAGAGCATGACTTCGCAGAGCCAGAAAACTTGAACGGATCAAGGGCTGGGGGTTATTCTCTTACTGATTCTATATTTACCTAAGGTATTAAATTCTTTGTGAGTCATTTTTATTATTCCTTTCCAGTCCAAAGGCTGTTCTCTTTGGCAGAGAGAAACAGCAGACTCAGAGTGGGGCAGTTCTGTCTGTGTGCTCCCCTGAAGCCACAAGGCCCCTCCTTTCTTCCCCTAGAGCTATGCAAAAGCCTCCACCACCTTTCAGCGGTCCTTGGCTTTCCGTGACAGCCTCAGCTCACTCTGACCTTCGGCACAGCTGACCCTCCTCTGAGGGCTGGACCTCAGCCCTGCATTCAGTGTCGGTGACTCTTCTTCTGAATATCTCACAGTGAGAGATGTGGGAGCACAGCCTCATGAATAAAGAGCTACCAGGCTTAAGTCCCACCTCTAGGGAGGATGCAGCCTCTGACATCATCACTCTTTCAGTCAACAGGCATTTACTAAGCACCTACTAGGTACCAGGCTTGGGGTTAAGTGTGAGGGATACCAGAAAGGCAAAAACAGTCTCTGCTCTCAAGGAGCTCACAATCTAATGGGGGGAGACAGTATGAAAACAACTAGGCAAAAAGAAGATGTATACAGAATAAAGTGAAGATAAACAACAGAGGGAAGGCATGTTAACAGCACCTTCTTGTAGAAAATGGGCCTCCAGCTGAAACATGAAGGAAGCCAGGGAAGTCATGAGGTAGAACCAGGGAGGGAGAGAGTTTCAGGCATGGGACACTGTCAGTAAAATGCTCAGAGTCAGGAAATGGAACAACAAGAAGGCCTATGTCACTGAAACATGGAGTACATGGGAGGGAGGGAGGTGTAAAAATACCGGAAAGGTGGGAAGGAACCAGCTTATGAAAGGCATTGAGAGCCAAACAGAGGGTTTTATTTCCTCTTAGAGCTGATACGGATCTAGAGTTAAACGAACAGGAGGCAGGGCGACATGGCAGCCTATGCTTTAGGAAGATCAAGGGGAGAGCTGAGCAGAGGACAGACTGCAGTGGGGAGAGACTGGAGACAGGAAGACCAAGCAGAGGAACAGGCCAGGTGTGAGGGGAGAAGAGCCTGCACCAGGGGAGCGGCAGCACCAAAGGAGAGGACGGGACGAATGTGAGAGATGCTATGAAAGTGAAACGGTGAAAGAAAGTGGAGAGTCAAGGATGACAATCAGGTTGCAAGTCTGGGTAACTGAGAAGATAGGCCAGTGGTACTTCGAAAGTAATAGAGAAGATGGAAAAAGGGAAGGGTTTGGAGGAAACAGGTGGCATAGAAGAGGTCCATAGGCTCTACAGTCTGAATGTCCAGGGGGCAGGTGAAGGCGCCTAGCAGGAGGTTAAGGGAGAGGCTAGTTTCATGTGGCTGTATTCCTACGAGAAGGCTGTCAGTAGCTCAAGGGATGATAATCACCTCCCTCCTGTAGAATACACTCTTGGTTCTGCTACCTCTTGGTCAACCTGGACCAGTGAGAGGAACCTGTATGCACAAGCCCTGTCGTCTTTCCACATCATTTATGGAGGAAGTCTGGCGCATTCTTTCCCTAAGAAACATAGCTTAGCTCTTTGGGGCTAACAAACCACTCTGATTATTTTTTTAACTTGCCCAGATGAGGAATTATGACCCACTATGCAAAGTGAATACATTTAAGAAATTTAAAAAAGCCATCACTGTCGTGGATCACACTGTGTAGTGTTTTTTGGTCAAAATGTGGCATAACTATAAAACAATATGGCTACCCCGTGTGACTTACAAATAGCTTCTGACGGTGTTTAGGCTATGACAACATTGCCATAGCTGGGGCATTATGTCCCTTTCTGACCTTGTCGGTTCGGCCAAATTGCCCTTCTTGCTTTTCCTCACCCAGACACCATTCTCCACCTCTCATCTCCGGCTGTCTGCCCTTGGCTTAGAATGCACTCCCTGCTCACCTCAGCCTCTCAGAATGCCTCGCTTCCTTGAAGACTCTAGTCAAGTGCTACTTTCCTGGCCTAAATGTGAGCTCCTCAAGGGCTCTCTCTCATCAACATCAGGCCCCTCTCTACTTCTCTGAACATAAGTTCTCTAAGGCTCATCGTACAGGGTCTGGCACAGAGCAGTCACCTAATGGATGACTGCTGATTGAATGAAGTGATTACTCCAAAGGAGAACCTTCACTTGGATAGGAAGAACATCTTGAAAGTTTGCTAAGGACGGTCTCATTACTTTATAATCATGTGGAGTCAGCAATTTCTCAAGATCATCATCAATATCATTAGCAACCAACTTTTCCCAATCACTCCTACACACTGGGGATCTTCCTAAATAAATGAGAAGAAAAGACCATCTTTCTGCTCCCTTACTTTCAGTCTGTCGAGCTCCTGGAGGTCTCTGTTACCAGAGGAGGACGCGAAGGTGCTGGGGACCTGGGAAGACGAGCTGCCTTCACATTCACTGAGCTGTCTGGAGAGTTTAATGATCACCTCATCTTTGGCTTGGATGGTCTCCACTAACATGCCCAGCTGCTCGTTCAGCTCGCCCACTTTGCACTTCAAGTTCTTCACTTCCTGCTGAAGACTGTCTTTTTCCAGGCTGAACTTTTCCAGTTGGTTGCTGAGGCCCAAGATCTGATCATCCTTTTGGTGCAGAAGCTCAAGCTTCTCTTTTGGGACTCCATCACAAAGATGGCTGCTAGTGAAGTACTTATCATACTGGGACGACCTGACAGTCTGCTGCAAAAGTCGTACGAGTTCCTGGGGAGAGGATAGGGGGTGAGGGGAATGACAGAGATGCCTGAATTATCAAAACCTCAAATGAAGAAAGACAAATAGAACAACTCTCCACAAAGCAATTACTAGATATTGAGAAAATGTAGCGATTTTACTAATAATATTAAAACCCAGACTTTCTCCTTGATGGACATAAAAGAAAAACATTTATTTAAGGAAAGCAATTAGGAAACAAGAAATCTTAATGCATACAAAGCTAAATGAATAACAGTGCTGTGGGAATATTTATGTAAGCATTAAATTCATCCTAGAACTGGAGGCATTTTTAGCACCGAATTATTCAAGTACATGTAAGGTTTATAAAATATATCTTTTTTCTTACTGGCTCAGAAATTAACCTTGTTATCTGGCTTGTCTCAGCCAGACATAACCAAATTACCACTAATTCTGATGACCAGCAAGAACTGGAAATGAGCAATTCTTTGGGTCAGGAAGATTTCTGAAACCTATTGAGAGCAATCCGAAAGCTCTTGGCCCCTCTGGGCTTACCTTCTGGCTGGAGAGCTCCTTCTTCAGTCTTTCCACTTCCTCCTGCTGGCTCTGAAGCTTCAGGTGCACTTCAGAAGCTGATTTATTGCCATTGCCTGAAGTCCATTCAACCGGAACATCACCACTGCTATGTCGATTCTTGTATGACCCAATCATCTCTCTCAAAGGTCGCTTTCCTTTATAGGGAATACGGCCAAAATCAAAGGGGAATGCTGAGCCAGTTACTCCTATGCAAAAACAAAACCATTTGTCTAGTGCAGACCACGAAGCCCACCTCTGAAGCCTCAGAACTGCCCTCACGACCTACATGAGGCATGGGGCAGGGCTCCTATCAGTCTCTGACCACCCCAACTGTGATGTCACCTCCACACAAGCAGGAAAGCTCGGCCCTAGAAGAGCAGTACATCCTCTCTCTACGTAGGGTCCTGCCTCAGCCTCCAGAGAGCCCTGGACTCACTAATGAGGGCAACGCTTCCCATCCTCATGCCGTGGCTGGCAGTTTTCACTCACTGCTGTGACCAAAATAATCCAGCACCTACTAGTTCATTCTGCAAGATGAAATCGACTTGGAAACTCCTGGGCCCCCCACCTCCCTCTAGCTGCAGGGGGTGAGAGGTGGCCATGAGGGAAGCTCCTCCCAGAGCCTCCACTATACAAGCATGGTGTCCCAGGGGTTCTCATTATTTCCCATTCAGCTGCCTTCCTGGGCTTTATCCTCTCTAGAAACTCATCATCCCACAAGATGAAATCAGCTCAGAAACCCGTACCTCCTCAGATCCCCCCCACCCCAGCTGTAGGACTTCACTGTGACCTACACCTGTCTTGAGCCTTTTCTTGTGTCCTCAGCACTTACCTCGACACCTGGTACACAGTACGTCCTCCATCAACATTCTGGCTCTTCTCTGGGTGTGGAGCCTCTCTGAACTGAGCTCTCAGTCCTTATTCTACACACCCACTTGGCAGGACCTGGCAAAGCTTGTGCTTGGATGGCATGGGCTCCCAGAGCCCAGGAGCAGTGCCCTAGCCATGTCTGAGACTATCAATGCCAATCTGCACTGGAGCACTGGGACTTGATTCAGTGAGAAGTAGCAGGTGTTAATGTTCCTGTTTCTTTAGTGTGGTATAATGGAAAGCCCACTAGAGGAGGCTGAAGACCCAGGTTCTAATCCAGTTTGCTCCTTAAGTTAAGCTCCTGTTGGCCTCAAAATCCCTTCCAGTTCCAGAGCCAGTGAATATTCTGCTTCAGTAAAGACCTAGGACAAGCCTAAAGGCATTTTCCATCTTTACCACTTCAACAAATGCACTCCCAAAACTCTGTAAGAACACAGCAGGTCTCTGTGATAAAGGTAAATGTCGCCATATCTACATACACACTTAGAGCACAAAAAGGCCTAGTTTAGCAAGCTGATGGGTGAGTGAGGGCTCCATTTCTATGGGCCTTTACAGAGGCTAACATGCAGCCTCAGGCATTCTGATGTTACAGAAAATCAAGGGGCAGAGAGGTGAATGTCAAAGCAATGCGGAGGGGCAGAGGTGGGGCCAGACTCATCGTTCTTTAAGCCACCATATACAGGTGCTCCCAGGGAAGCTTCTGGACCAAAATGATGGCACTAAAAGGGCCTTTGTGTTTCCACAGCTCTCTAACACAGGCTCCATTTAAAAAACAATGCACAAAGAGTAAAACAAAGTTCTCAATCAAAACTGTAGCCTTCTCATTTTCTTCCTAATGGTGCTGGAGCCCCAGACAGTTTCTGTTACACTGAACTGGGCTCTATTTCTCTGTTCTTTAACATTTCACCTGCTTATGTCATCTTTGTTCACTCAACAAGCAGTACCTACAAGTACCTACAGTGTACCAGCACCCGCTAGGGGCTGGGAACATAGAGATGAAAAATCATGGGGCCTACCCTCAAGGAGCTGACACTCTGAGGGCAAAGGAGAGATAATATAAATACATACAAGTGAACACAAAATAGACAAAGTTTTTGAAGAGCACAGCTATAGAGCCTGGGAGCAAGCAGGCCAGGCCTCAGGTTGAAGATGTCTCTAGAAAGAGCCCAAGAGGTAGAAGGAAGGAGGAACAGCCTTTGCCAAGGAGACAGGAGGCCGTGTGGGCAGGCTTGTCTGCTGGAGGGCAGGGTGTGGGAAGTGGGTAACGTCCACGAGCTGGTAGTGGCAGCTGAAGCACACTGTGAAGGAGAGTGACCAGGGAGCCGCTGGCACTTGTTGGGCAGCTGAGTGGCTGGGACCCCTGGAGCTCAAGGCAGAGAAGACATCTTCTATCCCTCTTTGTTCCTCCCAGGGCCCCACACTGCCTTGCATACTGCAGATGTGCCCAAGCTACCAGAGCTCTACGTTTACCTTTGTTTCCCTCAGAGGTTTGCTTCTTCACTTGTTCATGAACCACTGATTCCTCTAAATCCTTTGGATTGGGGTCTATAAGTTCCCACTCTTCATTGGTGTAAAACACACTCTTCCGGCTGTCATTATTTCCTCTCCCAGGTCGAAATGAAGACATGGAATTTCTGTGAAAAATAGGAGGAAACTGCTATTTAAAACTTTCTACTATGTAAAAGAAGCACAATCACACTTGTCACCACATTTCCAATTTTGATAAGTGATCTGAAAGAAGTTGGTGTCACTGTGCGAGAAAGAGAAAGAGAGAGAAAGGGAAGAGAGGGAAGGAGAAGGCAGTGGAAGGGGAAGGGACGAGAGAGGAGGGAGGAGAGGACAGGACTATATCTTAACAGCTGCGAAATAACTAATTACGCTGCAATCAGATGTTAGTTGACAAGCAGACCATCAATTTATTAGAGTTAAGGTCAAAATTAACATAAAATTAGAAGAAAGGATAAAGAAGTAAAGATGATACCCTATACCTTTCCAACATCTCCAGCCTGACCTAATGAAACAAGCTACTATTGCTAAAAAAAATGTGAGAAAATGGGAAAAAGCGGGGATACTTATCTCACTTAACCGTTTTATATAGAGCAGTAAGAAAGAGTTCCAAAGAAGTCAGAAACTACCTTAGCCAACAGAGATTTTTCTCTCTTTGCCCAGAAGTCAAGGACTCTACTGTTCTAAAAAGCAAATTCAAGTGTAAAATGTCACCAGAGATGGCAGATAAGCAGTTTCATCTCAAACAACAGCAAAAAAACAGAGTAATCCAAGATAAATGTGTACATTGCTCAACATGAGACCCAAGCAAGAGCATTCAGGAGGAAAAACTACAGATGAAATAAATGAAAAATGGAAGAAAATAACAAACATTTTTATGAGAAGTTATTTTTTTCATCACCAATGACAGTGGATCCACCACTTTTGGACTCTAACCCCTTGGTCCCCAACTATCTATGCAAGGAAGAAGTAGCCCTGAAGTTGCCCATATGGAGAAGAACAGCTAGGCCTAAATAAACAGAGGAGGAAAACATGCTCTAAGAGGTCATTGGGTAAAATGTCAGAGAGGAAAAGACACTAATGAAACTGAAAAAAAAAGACAATAAGATTACCACCTCCAAAAAAAGGTAACTGAAAAGACAAAAATAACTCCCAAGGTAGAGGCCTTCTGATCTTTGTGAGGAAGATCTATACAGAGGCAGGCTTTTACCAGCAACAATGTGAGAACCCAACAGGAATGCTCTCCCACATTCTGAGTTTCTGTAGCAGATCACGTCTTTATAATCTGATAGGAAAGCACGACTACAATAACCAGTTGTGTCTGTTGACTCCAGTACTACAAAATGTGGCTTTACCACCAAGGTCCTTCTCACTCACATGTTGAGATAGTATAGAATTCTTTGGGAAATGCAAGTGCAAAGCGAATTCTGTTCAATAACGCCCTGCTTATTAGCATACATTTATTACATGTTGTCTGTCTTTGTATCCCTAGTACCTAGTACCTAGTACTAGCCTGGAACACAGAAGACACTTAATAAACATTTGTTAGTTGGAGGCATAAAAACAGGGATATTTCTCCAGGACCAAAGTCATGGAGGATGTCCTCTGCAGGGTCCACATGGAGGAGGGATTCTCATAGATGGTGAAGTCCTCCGGATTTTAAAATGACTTTACATGAACTGCAGTAAGATCCAGAATACATCAGGATCTCTTCAGTGAGAATCATCATTAAAAAAAAAAGATCAGCTTACAGATTCATTTAAAAAATCAAGGATGAAGAATGTCCCTATTGTCTAGAATACAGACTCAGATGGCCAACTTGGATAGTCAGCACATCAGTATCTCTTTAGACACAACAGGAAATACAGAGTGACAATTTGCTAAGCCCAGAACTAAATAAGAACAAAAATGAAATGGCAAGCACAAAAGTAGTTCACACCTTGTTTCAGCTATTGAATTAACACCTTGTTTCAATTCAAGTTTTTTGGTTTTTGTTTTTTTTTTTGAGCCTTCTATCAAGTCTGTTAAGAAACAGAATGTGTGTTGGGGCAGCTAGGTGGCCAAGTGAATAGAACACCAGCCCTGGAGTCAGGAGGACCTAAGCTCAAATCTGACCTCAGACATTTAACATTTACTAGCCCTGTGACTTTGGGAAAGTCACTTAACCCAACTGCCCCTCCAAAAAAAAAAACAGAGAGAGAGAGAAAATGTGTGAACCTTAGAACTCATGAACTCCTGCAACAGGAAGGGGAGGAGCTCACGACCATATATAAGGAGAGGCCCAGGCTACAGAACTGAGAAGAGGACTCTTGTGGTGGCAGAGTCAAGGAGAAAACTTGTGGTATCCCAGCACTCTGTCTGCTCTGTCTGTGCTGATGTTTGTTTGTGATACTTTGTACAGAAGCCCTGGGACCTTACTGGAAGCCCTCAAAGAGGATTTTCTGGTTGTATGTTTACAGAAGTCCTGGAGGAGGGTTTTGGAGGTCCTGGGACTTTACTGATGATTTGTGCTGACCTCTTGGACCTTGTTTGTGAGTCTGTGTTTATTTCTATATTGATGATTTGTGCTGACCTCTTGGACCTTGTTTATGGGTCTGTATTGATTTCTGTGTTGATAATCTGGGTTGAGTTCTCTGACCTTGTTGGTGGGTCTGAGTTGATTTCACAGGCAAATAGTGAATTGATGATGGTGCTGGCCATGTGTATGAATATTATTGTGGCTCTGTCAAGCTTTGTCTTCCCAAAAACAGGAACTGTGAAGGACTTGAGGTGGACTCAACACTGTGAACTTCAATATGGAACAGGAACTGGACGAAGAACTGGACAAGGAGGTGGACAAGGAACTGGGAGCTGCCTGCCTTTGAACCCAGGTGACAGAGCTGGGACCATGGAAGAGGAACCATGGAAGTTGAGAGCCAGCCTCAAGTCAAGCTGAAAGAATACTTTACTTGGATACTGTGTACTGACTGAGAAGATTATGATTTACTGTGACCCATGGGTGGAGAACTTTGACTTTTGTACTTTGTGACCCTTAAGAAGGCAAGCCTCCTTAAGGATGATTGAATGACTGAGTTACTAAATGATTGTACTTTGTTGAAAACTATGTGACCACTTTGGTGAAAACTATGTGGCCATTTTTGTGATAAGTTGTTGAGCTGTGACATGGTGAATGCTGTATTTTGATTTTCTGTGATGAGCTGTAACATTCTGAATGCTGCACCTTTATTTTCTGTGAATGTTTTGCTCTGATTTGTTATTGAATAAATAGAGAGTTCACTATACTGTGTAATCAGAACCTTGAAAAGAAGTTCATAGCAGCAGTCCTCTGGAAAGCTGCTCATACTTGGCTTGACAAATGGCTAACACAGAGATGATACCTAACATAAGTAAACAGTATTAAGAGAGCATCAAGATGTCCTTGACGAAATCAAATCAATAGGTATAAACTAACTGTATTACCAAGTCATCATCAATAGCCTTTGAAAGATCAGATGAATGATAGAATTGCAAGACTGAAAAGGGGCAAATGTCTTGATGCATCATGCCTTTCCCCCCTCTTAAGCAGAGAATAAAATCTGCATGTTCTTTCACTCATTTTCAATCATGCCTTCATGACCCCATTTAGGGTTTTCAAGACAAAAATACTAGAGGGGTTTGCCATTTCCTTCTCCATTTTACAGATGAGGAAACTAAAGCAAACAAGGTTAAGTGACTTGCCCACGGTAATACAACTAGTAAGCATCTGAGGCCATGTTTCAACTCAGGGCAATTAAGTCTTCCTTACTCCAGGCTCAGCACTCTACCTATACCACCATCTAGCAGCCCCCTGCAAACTCTAGGTCAGTGAGTTTGACTTTTGATTCCAATCAGAATTCCAGAATTTATTATTAAACAGATAGCTAGTGAACAGCTAGAAAAGAAAAAGGGTATCATAAAAGACAAGCACGGCATTGTCAAGGCCAAGTCATGCCAGATAAACCTTACTTCTCTTTTTAGAGAGGGTTAAACTGATGGAACATGGGAATGCTACATTTTACTGATTTGCATCAAAGCCATGACAAAGTTATTTCATGCTCTTCTTATAGAAGAGATGGACACATGTGGAATAGATTAAAGAACTCACTGAATGGCTGTACTCAAAGTAATTAATAGTTTGATGACAACTTGGAAGGTGGTCTTTAACAGAGTTCTTGGAGCAGCAATGCTTAACAATTTTATTCAGTGACTTGGATGAAGAAATAGACAGTGTCCTTATCACATCTGCAGATGACCCCAAGCTAGAAAGGATATCTAAAATTATTGATCCAAAAAAAGATCCTGACAGGCTAGAAAAGTGGCCTAAATCTGAGATAAAACTTAATTGGGATAATTAAAAACTTATATTTTGGTTTTTTAAAAAAATTGATTTCACCAGGTGGAAGAGGCATGACTGGACTTCAGTTTGTTTGAAAAAGATTTGGGGGTCTTACTGGACTTCACACACATTACTGTGCTATGTGAAAAAACCAGTGTGATACTGGGCTACATTAAGAGAGGCTTAGCTTCCAAGAGTAAAGAGATTATAGTCACACTGTCTTCTGGCCTCTGGGGACTACATCTGAAGGATTATGTTCAGTTCTGGGTACCACATTTTAGGAAGAACATCAATAAGTCAGAGAGCATCTAGGAAGGTAATCAGAACAGTGAAGTGTCTCAAATATCCACCCTGTGAGGACTGATCAGAGACTTTTAGCCTGTAAAGATAAGGCTCTGGGGGGTCATGACAGCTATTTAATTGACTGAAAGGCCATAAGGGCAAAGGATAGAGTCCAGAAAAATATAATTTGAGGAGAGAGTGATTACTTTCACTCATGAAGAAATAGAGACGTGAGTCTTCAATAGATGGAGGTGTGCAATGAGGGAAGCATGGAAGAAGGCCTGGAACAACTCACAGACTCAGGGGAGGTCAGGAAGAGCTGTGGCAGCAGCAAGCGGTCTTGATCAGTCGTAACAGAGTCTGTGAAGGGGAACGGCATGGAGTAAGGCTATAGAGGTTAAGTCCATGATGGTTTTCATAGAGAATCTCCCTGCTAAGAGGGTCAGGACAGCTCACACACTGGTATGGTACCTCGATACCAGAGATCCTATAATCAGTTCATTCATTCAATAAATACTTTGCAATCTCCTACTAGGCAGGACAAACACCAGCTTGTTTCTCTGCATTTGTTCGATAAATATGCAGCTGCTATGATCTACAACACAGTCCAAGATGGTAATAGCTGACTTGACAAATGTTAATATTCTATCCAGGTTTTCATGAGCAAATTGCATGCTTCACTTTAAAAAATTCTCCTATTTTGCATTGTTATGTTTGGATCTCAAGAAGTTCATAGAAGAATTAGAAAAACAACTATCAGATTTCTCAAGAGCCTGGAGTCATGTGAATTTCACCAAGAGACATTTCAGATTCCACTGAAGGCCAATTGATCCAAACCCCTCAGTGGGATTAGAGATGATAACAAAGAAATGAATATTGCCTCACTAGGAATTCACTGCCTAAACACTGCTCCTAGCAGGCCACTGACACCCTATGCTTGCCTGCCAACAAAGTGTCTCAATCAGAGGCCTTATGAGCACATTTGAAAACAAAGCCCACAATGAGATTTCACCATTCAAGGAACTTTTTTGCCTGTGGCCAGACTGAAAGTCTCCATTTTTCCATGGTCTAACTCTTGTGGGAGTGAGTTATAAACATCAACTTCCGAAGTCTCGATACATTTACATTGGTCACAATATATTTTACTGCTTCTGAGAAGATTTGAGAAAGCTCTTTTGACATCAAACAGACCCAGCGAAAGCCTGACTAAAATGGGACATATCCAGAATACTTGAAAAAACCAATACTCTAGAATGTACAAATATGCTATTACAGAACTACCAGATGTCACTTCTGCCCTGAAAGGTTTCTCTCCTCTTCACAAGGCTGTTCCTACCACTGGGACATTAATGAAAAGATGAAGCCTGCACCCATTTTTATAGAGCAACAGAACCAGCACTATCTAATAAAAAAACCATAGCACTTCCCATCAGAAAACCTAGTTTTCATTCCAGGCTTCACTTCTTACCAGATAAATATTAGTAGGCCAGCCTCGTAACCTTCCGGCCCCTGCACCTTGCAGAGTAACATTAAGGAAAACACTTAGAAAATAAAATGCTATATACAAATGTGAAATATCAGTAAGTAGAACTTTGGCTTCTAATTTATTTAATGAATTATTTAAAAACAGTGTCAAATGATCACAGTGTTCATGACTTGCCATGAAAAGCAATGAAGACTCCTAAATTATAGGCAGTTCTTAATGGATATGAGCATATGACAGAACCGGAGAAGGGATGGGCAGAAGACCAGTGTCACTGGGGGCCGTATAGCACAAATCTGGATTTCAAAGCAAATTAACAGAGATAGTGAGCTTCGAGATGAGCTAGACTCAAAGCAAAAGTCAATTTTCTGCAAATGTTAAGCTGAGGTTGTGTGGTGGCTATCTCATGCCATGTCTTATTAGAAAAAAAAAAGTTGTAAATCCATCATGACTTTGAAAGTGCCGGTGTTTGGCACATGGAAACTAAGTTTGACATTTCTCATGATAAAAATACAGTTGTACCATATTACCATCATGGGCATGGGAGCCTCCACCACAAATGCCAGCTTACAGCATTTTTGACTTTTCTAAACCACTTTCACATTTATTTCATTATGTCCCCAGTCCCCAACTCTAGAAATATGACACAGGCATCTTCCCTATGTAACATATGAGTAAAATGAGAAGTTAGAGGACCATCCCTAAGTAACTATATAGCTTTGGGAAAGAGTCGGCATTACTGCGGCTCATGCCCTCCACATAGACGGTCTGATGCCGTTACTTAAGAAATAGTGTGGTGTAATGGGTAGAGATCCGGCCTGGAGCCAGGAAGCCCTGGGTTCAAGTCCTCTCACATATACTGGCTGCATGAACCTGGGTGAGCCACTGAGGATTACATTTCAGAGTAAATACTAAAGTGCACTGGTAAATAAGCCTCCTCCACTGATGAAATCAAACATAGGTCCAGTTCCCCAAAAAATGCAGTTACAAAGCACTGCCAATGTGTAAACTCATTTGGATGGAGGCTTGGGCTGCCTGCCCTCACTGCCTGATGATCATCTACTGACAAGTCGATTGCATCATTCTATAACAGATGCAGGGATTCCAGTGTTTCTCTAGCCTTGACCCTAGGATCACAAAACAACCTCCTGGGCCTCTCTGGTCACAAGACTCAGCTTCTGCTCCCTGACTGATGCCCAGGAGGAGGCACTGGGATACCTGCTTTTCTCAGCCTGGGTCAAACCAAAGGTCTCTCAGTCTTGGCACATCTAACAGCTATTTCTTTTGAATCCTCCTGTCATTTGCATTTTTTAGAGATGACAGTGATATAACAAGTAGAGTTTTGGATCAAATCAATAACCTTGTTAGAAAACCCAGCAATGGCTCAGAGCTACAGAGAGACACATTTTAGTTTGGTTTAAGGAGAAATTTCCTAATAATGACAGTTGTGCAAAAGTTGACTGGGCTGTCTTGGGTGGTAATGAGTTCCCCATCACAAGAGGGCTTCAAGCAAAGGTTTGGACAACGACTTGAGAAAGCTGCTCTAGGGGTGATCCCTACACTGGCACAGGTTAAACCATCCACCTTCTCAGTTCAACCAATTGACAAGTATTTATTAAATTCCACACCAGGGAAATCACTCCAACGAATAAGACAATCCTGCATCTGAGGAGCTGACATTCCAACAGGGAAGACAAGGACCTAACAGAGTACAGGACAGAAGAGACTCAGGAGAGGGACCAGACTGGTCACATGGCCACAGGAAGCGCCTGAAAGAAACTCCTCCGCCAAGGTGGGCAGCCACCCTCTCTGCAGAATGGAGGCACAGGGAACTGCCTGGGTGGCCTGGCCAGAGAGACTCAGGCAGTGTATGACAGATGCAGGCCCCAAACCCATGTCACCCTGGCTGAGACGGGGGCCAAGCTGCCTCCGACTTATAAGGATGTGCCAACTCTAAAGAGAGTAAACACACACAAGTACGGAGCAGTCTAGCGACAAGGTGGTATGAAGAGGAGGGAGGGAGGGCACAGGCAGTGCGGGGAGGGGCACTGGGGTGGCTTCATGCAGAAAGTGGTGACTGAGCTCAGTGTGCTCAGAACCGAGAGGAGGGCAGGGCACTCTAGGCATCGAGGTAGGGGCCAGAGCCAAGGCCTGCAAACTGAACAAAAGCAGCCGGTCGAGGGTCAGGAGTAGACAGAAGGCCAGGGGACTCTAACTGTGCTCCAATTGTCCTCCCTTCCTCCCCACCTTGGAGAGGGTGAGTTGGCTCCTTCTGCTCCTCACACCCGGCACGTGGCCTCCCATCCCCACGCCTCTCACTGGCTGTCTCCCTGTGCCTGGAGTGCATCTTCCATCTACCCTCTTCTGGCCCTCAGTGTCCTCACCTATAAAATAAAAAGGTTACGCCCCATGGTCTCTACAATTCCCTCCAGTGCTAAGACTGTGTTTAACTCTGCTGAATCTTTCTCTAATTTATGCCCCGGTAGCGGCTCCATTTTATGAACAAAATGATTTTTTCTAGAGAGAAGAAGCTGCACCACTGAAATGACTAAACTTTCTGGCCAGTGAACAGGGATGGAAAGTGAGGAGAGATGTGCTGGCCAAATCCCTGTGGCTTCTTGGGAATGAGAGTGAGCTCACACTCATGTAACCAGGGGAGGCTGCAAACCTTCCACAGTCTTTTCTTCACAACAAACATCATTATTCTCATATTACAGAGGAGAAAACTGAGGTCCAGAGAGGTATAGCAACATGCCCACGTGGCTGGACTTGAACCCAGACCTCTTGGCTCCAAGCCCTCTGCCTTTTCCACTACCCCTGGCACATTCAATTTCAGCTCTGACAAAGCTGGAAAACACAGAAGACTCACTTGATGTCAGTGCCCCACTGCTTTAGGGAGAAATTACTGGAACTTGGCTGGGCCGGGGCTGGCTGGCTGGCGGCCTGTTCCCCCACCAGCTCTCCAGGAGCAGCTTCCACAGAGAGGACGTTTCTGGCTTTCTCTGCAGAGGCATTTGGGTGCAGGAGAATTACATCTGAAAGAAAATGAAAACTCATGTCAATCAGCCTTGACTTTCCCCTCTGAACTTAAATTCAGAAATTATGGATCAGAGACACAATTTTCTATCCATGGACAGCTTTTGGCATTCTTTCCATAGGCTCTGAAGTAGGTTTTTTTCTCTACTGAAAAGGGGAAGAGAGACTGCACTAACAAAAATATGCTGTTTTCTGAGCTTTTCAGAGTATTATGAAATGTTTCCCAGGGATGTTAAACTACCATATGAGACCACCAATGACAGATGAAGATTCCAAGTTCACTTTCATGATACACTGTCGCCAAAATATGGCGCTGATCACTTACCACAGCCCTACCCTAACTGAATACAATTGCCCAATTTTGCAGAACACAGAATAGAATATATTTTTCTTCAAGCAGAAAGGCAGTAACACTGAATACACTGTCAAACTTCAGCATGTACTCTCTCTAAAATAAAATATCTGCCAAAATGTCTCCACTTACAAGCCAAAAAAAAAATTATGAAGATTGTTCCAGATGAGATATCCACCGGGAAAATACGTCATTTAAATTCAGCAATAAAATATGTCAAACTAATCCTCGTGCCATCTTTTTATCAGCAGTGTTCAACTTGAGAATTTATTTATTCCTTGGTTCAAGGAAGAAAAAGCCTAGCCAAGAAGCACACATCAAAGTACTTTCCAGAATGTGAGGAATCCCCACCTCAAGAGTGCACGGGCATGACAACCTGTACAGGCATTACAAAGCTGAGCTAAAACAACTGGATATTTGAGTCTAACTTTCACATAAATAGAATCACTTTGTTCAATGAAAACAAAGTTCAAATCAAAAAGCATTAACCCAGCGAATTCAATTCAACCGCCAATGAAAACAATATAGCAATTATGTAGTAAAGCGTATAAAAATTAGATCAAATTTAAATCATGGTATGTCCAGTATCTACACTGGTACAATCTGCCGCCATCACTGTCATCTGACTTGGCTCCGGACGTAGATGAGCTGTGTTATTAAATTGCTTTAAACAATCTTTGTGTGCTTATTAGAAGTACCATAATATTTGCAACCTTTCTCAACATCATTCATTTTAGAAAGCATAATAAGATTATTTCCCCCCAATATACAAGCAATTTAAAAACTCAAGAATGGTTATAGAGAATCATTTGAAGTCTTAAACAACTGAACTTAAATTTGAATGTCTTCAATTTTATATTGTCTAATTTTTAATAAGTAAAATAATATCCCCTAATGACAAATTTATAACTGATTTGAAGAGAAAACTCACTGAAGCAATTAAGACTAGTAAAAGCAAATGCAAGAGATAGTTTAAGTAGCAGAAAAAAAGTCCAAATATAGAAAATAAGATCCACTATATCAATGAAATTCATAAGTACTATTAATCAGGAAGAACAAGGTCCACTGGACTTCTTTTGTATGAATGCTATGGCTGCAGATAGCGTGGGACCTAACTGAAACATCATGTCAATGGCAGGATGAGAATGTCTCCAGATAAAAGGAGATGCTTCTAATGAACCATTATGTTCAAACCAAATGTTTTTAGCCTAATTTATTAGAAATAATTGTACTAATTTCAACTGCTGAGATAATCAAAACAACTCTTGGCATATCCTATGGAGAACGGCTTTGAGTGATCCTACTTGCAAATAATACACGGGAAGAACTGCCCTTATCTCTGAAGTCCTTTGTAATCAATTAATTGAGAAACATTTAGTTCAGATTTTGTATTGCAGATGGATAAAGCAAGAGATGCAGTTAGAGATGTTCACTTGATTACATGTGCATGATATGTCAGTGAAACTGATGTTAGGGAAGACTCATTACTTGGCAAAATTATCGATGACAATGCCATATTTAGGAAAAATGTCCAATAAAATTGGTGGATTTCTTTCATGAAGATGTGGGAGAACTATATCAGATTCTGCACTGATATAATTTTACCAATGTCAAGATGAAAAGCAGGTCTATAAGGACTAGGGGGGGAAATGTAGTACTTCCTGTAATTTAACCACATTTCATGCTTTACAGACAAGCAATTGTATTGAGAAATACACTTATATAAATACTCTTATAAATATAAGAGCTACACAGAGGACCAACTTTTTACATTAGTATAAGAGTCATCAACTTTTTAAAATAAATGAAAAGGAAAACTCTGTAAAGTTATGATAGCACAGTGACAGAGAATAGGACACATACATTATCATAAAACATTCTGGATTTCTTGTGCCAAAGTACTCTGAAGGGTATTTGAGCTAAAAAAAAAAAAAAAAGTCTATTTTTCTTTATGGTAAAGTTAAAACAAATTTATTTTATTTTTTTGTTTGTTTGTTTTTAAAGCAATTGGGGTTAAATAACTTGCTCAAGGTTATACAGCCAGTTATTTCTGGGTGTGGTACTAAGTATCAGAGCCCGGATTCGATCCCAGGTCATCCCGACTCTGGGTCCAGTGTTCTTACTCACTGTGCTACCTGGCTGCCCCCAAAACAAATTCATTTTATAATAAACATTTTTACCTTAAAATTTGGTAAGTGATGAATATTTTTTTAAAACTGTATACTCTAAATAATCAACTGAGGTCTTTGAATTCATGGTCTGATCCAGAAAAATGAAGTGACTAAATGTGTGAAAAATTATAAATGATACATTTTAAATTTTTTTTAATTTCTCAAAAAAAAATTTTTTTTTGCTTTTTGGAGGGGGAAAGGCAGAGCAATTGGGGTTAAGTGACTTGCCCAAGTTCACAAAGCTAGTAAGTGTTAAGTGTCTGAGGCAGGACATTCCCCTGCACCCTTCTTTTGTTCACTATGTGATATTTATCTTTAGTTCTTTGGAAGCAAGGGTATCCCATATCTCATAGAAACACTAATGAATTGTTAGTATTGAAAAGATGAGTCTTTACTTTCATAGGATGCTTGGGATCAGTAAAAGAACTTTACATTTCCTAAAGGTATTCTAGTCCATCCTCAGTTTCAAGTCTGAACACAACCTCTTATCTGTCTGTACTGTCTGTCCCAAATATATGTACTACTGGACAAGCTCCATAAGGATGAATAGAAACTCATTTGCCAAAGATTAATATGAAACATTTTATTTTACTTTAACTGAACAAGAAGAGAATATCTTGTCACAGTACACTGAAATAAGAATTTGAACTGGAAAATCTTTTGGTTTAGCTAACAGTCAAAAAAAGTTCTCTGGTTTATCAAATGAGGCTCAAATTTTACTACCATTTAAATATCCTTTCTGCATGAAACTGGGTTTTCTGTTGTAATTATTATAAAGATAAAATATCTCAATTAGCATTTGAAAAAGAATTATGAGTAGCTATATCAATGATGATCCATTTAGAGGAAACTTGTACCACAAAACCCTAATCTTTCATATTTTTAATACTATTTCGGTTATTATTTTTATGTTGTAAATATGAAACTTGTAAAGGATTTAATCAATAGACATCTGTGTGTTATAATACATTTAAAATTGGCTATAAAAATAGTCATAAAAATTGCAAAGGGTAATAATGAAAAAAAGTGGAAAGGAAAAGGGTCTATCAGTATCAAATCTCAAACTATACTCAAAGTAGCAATTATTTTTTAAAAAATTTGGTACTGGTAAAGAATTTCATCAGTAGAAAGATTAGTTACCTAATGTACAAAAACAAACGAGCCTGGTATGTAGTGTTCAATAAATCCAAATACCACAGTTACTGGAATAAAGACACACTATTTGACAAAAACTACTGGGAAAACTGAAAAGCAGTTTGGTAAAAGCTAAGGACTGACCAACATCTCACATCAACCCCAAGATAAACTCCAAAAGGATACAAGACTTAGCCATGAAAGATAGCCTTGTGAGCAAATTAAAGGAACAAGAAAGAAATGAATTTGCATACCTATGGATAGGGGAAGAGTTCATGAGTAATAGAGAGAATCACAGGAGATAAAATGAATGATTTTACTTATATAAAACTAAAAAGATTTTGCACTACTTTTAAAATTAGAAGGGAGAGGGATAAATGGGAAACTATCTTTGCAGTAAGTTTCTCTGATAAAGGTCTCCAAAGATCAATAAAGAACTGGTTCAAATGTAAGACTAAGAGCTATTCTCCAATAGATAAATGATCAATGGATATGAGGAGGTAACAGAAGAAATCCAAGTTATCAAAAACCATACAAAAAAAAACCGCTCCAAATCACTAATAACAAGAGAAATCCAAGTTAAAGCAACTTATATCTCAGATTGACAAAGAAGACCAAATAGGAAAGTGACAAATACTGGAGATCTGTGGGGAAACAGGAACACTAGTGCACCTTCGGTGGAACTATGAATTGGCTTAGCCATTCTAGAAAGAATGAAGCCTCCCCCCAAATTAACAAACTGTCCATACCCTTTAACCCAGATATCCCACTACTAGGTTTATACTCTGAAGAGATCAAAGACACAGGAAAAGAACCTACATGTACTAAATTTTTATAACTCTTTGTAAAGTAGTAAAAAAATGTAAACTAAAGGGTGGCTTGCTACTGGGGAAAGACTAAACAAATTATTATATATGAATACAATGAAATATTATTTTCCATAAGAAATATTAAAATGGATAATTTCAGAAAAAAACTGAGACCTCTGTATAATGATGCAGAGTGAAGGGAGCAAAAACAGAACTTATACAGACATGATCGAGAAAGATAACTTTGAAAGACTTTAGAGCTCTAATTAATGCAATAATTAAATCACAAACCCAAGGGATTAAAGATAAAAAAAAACATTGCATCTACCAACTAGAAGTAATGAATTTAAAATGCAAAATGAGACAAATTTTTTGAACATGTCAATGTGGGAATTTGTTTTGTACTTTTGTTATAAAGGTTTTATCGATTTTTTTTTTCTTTTCAATTGGGGAGGGTATTTGAGAAGGAAAGACACAAAGTGCTTGTAAAAATAAATGATTTTAATTGCAATAAATTCTTTATTGTATGTGAATAAAATGAGTTAATATTCTTTTCATTGATTAGCTTCCTAAAATTATCAAAGGATAAGATAAAATGACAAATTATCTCACTTAAGTAGTTTATATTAGAGTAAATATCATGTTAAACATTACTAGTAAAGAAGACAGTCCAAAAAATTTTAGAATCTTAAAGCAGGAATCAGTATTATCCATCTCATCCAACAACTCATTTTCTAGCTGATGACTAGCAAAGGCACCTAACAAGACAGTGGCACAGCCAGGACTGGAAACTCAGGCTGACTCCTGGTAGGCCCAGGTGTCTGCTAGGTGATGCTGGGGAAAGGGTCTAGTGTCACATTTATTTTATAGAAGTAGAAAACTTATGTAATGCCTTCCCACTAATGTTAAGAGTAAAGTATGGATGTCCATTATCACCATTACTATTCAATGTTGAGCCAGAAATGCCAGCTATAGTAACAAGAAAGAAAAAGAAACTGAAAGAATGAGCATAGGCAATGAGGAAACAAGATGATCGCTTTTTGCAGATGATGCAATGGTTTACTTAGAGGGTCAATGGTTTACTGGAGAGTCAACTAAAAAACTAAGTAAAATAGTTAACAACTTCAGCAAAGATGCAGGATCTAAAATAAACCCACATAAATCATGAGTATTTCTGTATATTATAAAACAAAACAAAATCAAAAGACAACAGGAAGAGAGATAAAGAGAAATTCCATTTAAAATTACTGCAGAAAGTATAAAATACTTGAGAGTGAGGGAGATGACCAGGCTACCTGAGGAGGGGCAAACCAGCCCGGGCTGGAAACAGAGCAAATGCCAATTAGTAAATGGGATCAGCCCACGAGTGGCCACTGTACTTCCAGCCTGGGTAAGTTGGGAAATTCAGTCTCCACTCACCTCCACTTCCCCCACTTCCCAAAATCAGAGTTCTTTCCACTAAAATTAATAATATTAGAGCTATATGTGCAAGTCATACAAGGAACTGTAACCACTAGAGGAAGATAATAAGAGAAGGAAGTAGTTATTTTTAAAAGGTAACTTTTAAAATTACTTAATTTGAAAATGGAATAATTTTCAACTAGGTAGAAGAGATTAACAAAAGAGAAGGACAATGTAAAAATTGTTTAACTGTACAGGGATCTGTATGCTTTTCCAACAATGCAATACTTGATGACTGTTAAGTTCACAATTAAAATTCCACTTAAAAGACAAACATTGGCATTTGGTAAACCATATTTGGGGCGGGGGGGGAAATCATACTGTAAAATATAAACTGAAAATCTAAATTTTCTTTAAAGTCTTAAAAAGAATTAATTCTTTGTCCTCAACCAACTGTTCTTTACATGATGCCACAAAGCTGTAAATTGGGGAAGGAAGGGAGGGAGGAAGAGAGAGGGGGATGAAGGAAGGAAACAAGTATTTATTAAGCACTTACTGTGTTCCAGACCCTTTTACAAATACTCTCTCATCTGATGCAGGGTATTGTGAAGCCCCCCACTGAAGGAACACTAACACTTGAGATCTCGTAGGCTTTTCTGCTTAAACGCTTTCCATTCTCTTTGCTTTTGGTAATAACTGTAATGTGTATGGCATTCTATCACAGGTTCTGTCACGACTTGGATATGTTTCCCCTCTGGGCCTCTACTTCCTTATCTGTCACATGAGGAGGTCAGACAAGAGAACCTCTGCAGTTCCCTCCAGCCCTTCAAAATGTTAGGGATTTTTAAAAAATGTTAGTAATCTTCAGATTTCCAAAGCATGCTGCTTAGCACTGGAAGGGTGGTGGTGGTGGCAGTCATCATCTCCTAAATCAGCATCATGGTAATGCCCACCCCAGTAATAACAAACCAACCTCCCCCTGCTGGGGTTCACATTTCTATAGTACTTTGTAGCTTATGGAGCATGTTACTCACAACAGCACCAAGAGGCAGGGAAGAGAAAGTGTAACTGTCCCCAAGTCACAGATAAAGAAACTGAGGTCCAGAAAGGGCTATGCCCAGGGCCATGTAGCCAGTCTGCATCAGAGCTGGGACTCAAATCCAAGCCTCCTGACCCCTAGATCAGTACTCTTATTAAATCATGTTCCTACAACTATTCCAAACTTTTTTTTTTTGCCTTTTGGAGGGCAATTGGGGTTAAGTAACTTGCCCAAGGTTACATGGCTAGGTTGTGTGTGTGTGTATATGTGTGTGTGTGTGTATGTGTGTGTGTGTGTGTGTGTGTGTGTGTTAAGTGTCTGAGGCCGGAACCGAACTCGGGTCCTCCCGACTCCGGGGCCGGCACTTTACTCCCTGCGCCACCGAGCCGCCCCAAACTATTCTAAACTTCTTTGGAACATACATTCTGTTCTGTCAGATAAGTTATTAGTATTTAAATGGGTTCCTAAAATTAGTGAAACATGCAACGCAGCCTGTGTCTGGTTGACAACTGGGATGTATTGTGAGATAGGGAAAGAACGGCAGATGGGGAGTCTGGAGTCCTAGGTTCAGGCCCTGCTTGGGGTGCTCTGACCATGTCCTTTCCTCTACACTTCCATATCTGCCCTTAACCCTACAATAGGCATAGTTTCTGATAACATGTGCACAGCAACGACAGAATTTTTAGTCTAATGCTTCCTTCTACTCCTGCTGCCAAATCAAGAACACCCAAAATAACTTTGCTTTTTTGGAGTTTTTCCTTTTGACATTTCAATCATGGTCCAACAAATCATTCCCTGGCCAGGACTGGAAACGTGCAAAGACACCTATAGCTGTATCTGGTTCTTATGTCCAAGGTCTCTGAAAGCACCTCTCCTCTTTACATTCACCAAGGAGAGGATCAGAGACAAATGAAAATCACTGAATACTCAGCAAACCTAACCACCTTCTCCCTCCCTGCCAAGCAGGGCCTTGGCTTAAGGAGGAATGGGTGGGAGTGATCTTGGCCAAGCCCAGTGCAGCAGTCGGAACCTGGAGATCACGAAGGCCAAGGCCCTGAGAAACTGCAACGTTCTGGGCAAACCTAGGCACACCACTTACCACACAGAGGCCTGAAGATTCTCATGGGTACAGGGGAGCTGGGCTGATCACCTAACAGGCATTCACATAGCCCTCCAGAGCTTATAAAGTGATTCTGCGGGCTGGGTAGTACAGGTATCACTGCTCCATATTTGCAGGCACAGTCACAAAGCCTTGATTTGCATCCCAAATCTACCAAACTCAGATCCCAGCATTTTTGCCATAGATCTTTGAGGTTCCTTTTCCCAGTTTTAGAGGATCAGGAAACTTGAAATTATGGACCTGGAAGGAATCTTGGTGAGCTAATAACCAAAACTCTTATTTTAAAGAAAACCAAGACCTATAGAGGTTATGTCAAGACAGAGACCCCGCTTATAGGTCTCACCATCCCTCCTAAGATCTGACACAGCAACTCAAACACGATAGTCCCTCATTAAGTATCTACTGGCTGAGTGAACATTCATCTCTATCAACTAAATGACATGAACAAATGAATTCATCATCCTCAGTGCACTCGGAGTTCACAGATGTAGACAATGATGGCCTCCTATCTCTCTCCTAGCCCACCCATCCTTCACCCAGATGCCAAAGGGATCTTCCTAATGCTCACATCTGACCAGGTCACCCTGCTATTCAAATACCAAGGTTAGCCCTTGCCCAAGTGGCCCTTCTTCCACACTGCTCTGATCCCCAGAGCACACAGTCCTGCCAAGCCAGCTCATAAGTGACCCTTCATTTTCCATCTCTGCTCTTTGCACTGATGATCTTCCACCTCACATCTATCTATTAGAACCCCTACTTTCCATTAGCACTTAGCTTAAACACCCCTTTCTGCATGAAGCCTTTCCTGATTCCCCCTGGCTATGACAACTTCATCCCCAAATTACCTTTCACCTGTCTTATATGTGCTTGGTATACACCTATACAAGAAATTATTATACAATATACCTTATATGGGGAAGAGGGAAGGTTGATCAATAAAGTTATCCCCGATTAGATAATTTCCTCCCAGTCCAGTGGACAGAATGACAAAACATAAAGCACAGGGAACAGGAACAATGAGGGGTTACATGAAGTGCAAAAGTTACCCCCTTTATAAGGCAGGAAGAATCTAAGGCAGGTTTGATGGACTTAGAGAACTCCTAGCCACTGGCTGAAACTCTGGATGCATTTCTAGTGGTTTCTAAAAGCAAGATGCTCACTAGAGAGCATGAGAGAGGAGGCAGCTCTGAGGAGTGTGAGCCCAGGCCCTACAAGGATATCACTGCTAACCTCTCAGGGAACAGGGGTGGGGAGGGGCAGAGAAGGCATCACTCCCTCTTTCCCCGCATGACATGAGCCATGTCTGCCCATGGCAGAGCCACTGACCCAAAAGGAAACATGGCACCCAGAAGAGAGAAGTCTCAGAGTATATGCCCCAAGTTTACGTGAGAAACATTTTATTGCTATTTTTCTTTCAATGCTATCTCACTAGGAGTCTTTACTTTGAACTCACTGTGTCTTCTGGTTGACTAGTAATAGCTAACATATCAGTAAGGACCCAGGAGCTACAGTTCTGAACACAGAGTACCAGGGAGCCTTCAACCTTATGTGGGGGATGCCCTGTTGTGCTAAACCTAGAAAGACCAAGTACACCCTTACATATGTGCTTTCCTCTGGGCACATGCACTGAGTTCTTCTGGGTATGTGAAAAGCACTGTCAAGTTAGCTGATTGTTTCAAATAAGACAACCCCGTTGAGAAACATGGGCAATGTTAAGACAAAAGTTATCAATAACATTTTAACTGGATACCATTAAAGATCTATGAGTTCTCCTAAATTCCCTCAGATTCTGACTTCACCTGTGTTATCTTTGGCAACAAGACCTTTGGAAAAGTCACCAGGATTGGGGAAGGTCCTGCTGTCCCGTTTCACAGTATCGAGGCTGTTGCAATATTCCCATCTCTTCTGCTGGAGTTCCTGTAACCAGTATGTCATGAGCTGGCGGTTAGGAGCCTACAGAGGGAGAAAAAAATAAAGAGAAGATAACTATGTGCTAAGAAATTCAGGAAAAACACATGGATTGATTCAGTCCTGGCCAATTATATCTTCATAAGAAAGGAAGGAGAAGAAAGCAGATGTCAGAGCAGGGAGAGAGGGTATCTAGTCAGGTTTGGGAGCTGGTACAACAGAAAGAACACTGGATTTGGATTCAGAAGACAAGCAGCCATTAACCATAAGTCAAATAATAAAATGGTTAATTAAGACTGAGAATGGTAAAGATGACAGACTATAGGCTGCCATCATTCTTCCCAACGTTCTCTTCCAAACAACCTTAAAATAACGGCTCAAATCAACCTTTGGAGCAGCAGAGCCAACAAGAGATCAGAGGGAGACATTTTTCCAACTTAACACAACTTAGGAGGTTTGTGGGACCTGTGCGGGCCTTGGCTGCAGCAGCAGCTTTGGGAGCTCTCAGCCCAGAGACAGAAACAGTGTCAGGTAAATGGTCAGAAAGAGATTCCTGGGGAACCTTTGCTGGCACAGGATACAGCTGGCACTGACGGGAAGCCCTATTGCCCATACACAGTTCTGGATCACAGGTCCAGACGGAGAGGAATGTTTGTCATTGGTCACAAGATGGCTGGGGCTCTGGTCACAGTTCCAGGGTCAAGAGGTGAATTACTGCTTGCAGCAGTAGGGGAATAGGGCCCTTCCTAAATAAAGACCAGAGCACAGACCAAGAGAGCAATGACCACACCTTTCCCAGGATAAGACCACCTTAGAAGAACCAAAAAATTGCAGTCCCAGAACGAGCTCTGAAAACAGCAGCATGAAAAAAAAGTAGCATTGGTCTAATGGTAAAAAAAAAAAAAAAAAGCCACAAAAATTCCCTGAAGAAAGAAAAACAAAACTCCTTTAAAAGCAAAATAGGTCAAATAAGAAAGGAGGTACAAAAGCTCACTGAAGAAAATAATTCCTTAAAAATTAGAACTGGGGGGGAGACTAGGTAGTGTAGTAAATAGAGCACTGGCCCTGGAGTCAGGAGGACCCGAGTTCAAATCTGGCCTCAGACATGTAACACTCACTAGCCGTGTGACCTTGGGCAAGTCACTTAATCCCAACTGCCTTCCAAAAAGCCAAAAAAAAAAAAATTAGAATTGGGCAAGTGGAAGATAATGACTTCATGAGACTCAAAATGTAAAAAGAAAAGAACATAGAAATAAATAAAAATGATTATTTTAAAAAGGCTGAACAGCAATGTAAATGAGAGAAAATCAAGTAACAGAATCATTCTCGACCCTCATTCATGAAAGGCTCCCATGCTGTCAGAAGAAAAATACTCCCTGGACAACAGATGAAGGCTTGTCATGGAAGGAACATTTCTCATGGTTCAGTTTCTCAGCAACCAGCTGTGCCTCCCTGTTCTCGATTCTTTTTGCCAACAAAGCTGTCGTCTCTTTCTACTTTCATTTCTTATAAAACATCTAGTTTGGGATAATACTCTCAAGAATGTTATTAGCCTACTTAGCCAATTCCTAGAACAAGAGCGAAAGCTGTTTAAAAAAAAAACCAACCACCTTTTTTTGCAGCATGATGTAGTGACAAGAAACTGGACTTGAGATCAAAAGACAACTATCAAAATGGAATGTTACAAAATTATAAGAACCAGACTTGGTCCCAAGATAGCAACAGGGGAAGACACTTCAATGAGCTTGTTTGCAGAAGTGGGAGACCAGGGGTGTGGAAGCCCTACATGCCAGACTTTTTCAATGTATTGATTCATTTTGCACACCCACCACTCTCCTAGATATGCCATCCAGAGAAAGGAAACATGTTGCCTGCAATGAAACATAAAGGTATTGCAGGGAAGAAATAACTCAAGCATCTAAACTGGGTGTCCAGTCTTGCTTATGTACCATTACCTTCAACATACATGCCCAGACTCTCCTGCAACGCTCACCACAACCTTGTGAAGCAAGCAGCACAGATAGCACCATTTTACTGGTGAGGCTGGAAGGAGGACTGGCATGTCCAAGATAACTCTAGTACTCAAATGAATGTGTCATCTCTTCACTGATGCTTCATAGAATGGAATATTTCATGGCTCAAAGCCATAGAACATTGAAAGAATAGTCTGTTTTGGGAAGAAGCCTAAAATCATTAACAGAATCTTGCAGTTTCCACAGCAATCCAACTTATTCACTTCCCTCCTGTTTAATTCTGAATTAGGGTAAGTGGATTTCTTTCAACTCCTTTCATGCCTCTGACAATCAGTGAGTCCAGGCCCACTGTGATAAATATAAAAGAGGCCTTTAGCAACAGTGGTGCTAGAAAGCTGGTCATGAACCTGTCCCCGACAGATCGACAGATGGATGGATGTTTGCACACATACATATGTATATTAATACACACAGATGTATGTATGTATATGCAGAACGTCTGTTATTTTTTATAAGCAAGTGACTTTCCCTCCATGAAAGCGGGTCGCTATGGTAGCCTGCTGAATGTGCTTTCTTCATCCTTAACTTCCCTTCCAAGTGATTTTTATGGAAAGTGCACTAGACTAGGCAATGGAAGACTGGTATGTTGGTACCTCTTCTGTTTACTAGGGTGTGACCTCCTCCAACAAGATGTTTCTGACTTCCTTCTTCACAGATCACACGGTGCTTATTACAAGTCCCAGAATACTGCAGGAACCTCCTAAATGAGACTTACTCAAACTCAACACGACCAAAATCAAATTCGAATTTCCCCCCCCCATCCCCCGCCTTTCCCCCCCAGTGACCGCTGAAGGCGCTGCCATCCTCCCAGGCAAGCAGGCCTCCAGCCAGTGTCCTCCTCAAAGCCTCACTAGCACTCAGCCCACATCTCCAGTCTGCTGCCAAAGTCTCCCTTCACAGTACTCCTCACACATCTTCCCCTCTCACCACTAAAATACCAAGTCACCAAGTACTGGCAAAACTTTCTACTTGGTCTCCTCCTTCCCATCTCTCCCCGTGCTCTCCCACTCTTCCACTCTGCTGCTGAAAGGATCTTCCCAAAAGCCTAGGCCTGACCATGTCACCCGCCTCCTCCCTGAACTCCAGGGGCTCCTTATCAACTCTCCAATCAAACAGAAAGTCCTGGGTGGTTTTTAAAGCCTTTCATAACCCAGTCCCTCCTTCTCCCTTTCCAGTCTTCTGACATAATCCCCTGCTCCGACACTGGCTCTGATTCAGCGACACTCCCAGCTTTTCACTAGGTATCCCCATCCCTAGAAAGTTCTCCCTCCTCACCTCTCCTCCCTGGTTTTCCTGGCTTTCTTCAGGGAAGGAAGCCTGCCCTAAGCTCAAAGCCCATCTTCTGTGCAAAAGACCTTTCCCAGTCTGCCTCTCTGTCAGGGCCTTCCCTCTGAGAATGCCCCTCCCACCCTTTACACTGTACATTTCTGGCACATACCAAGCCAGTGTTTACCTGTTCCCCTGCCCCCAGAATGTGAACACCTTGAGGGCAGAGACTGTGTTTTTGCCTTTCTTTAGCACTTAGCACAGTGCCTGGCACACAGTAGGTGCTTAATAAATGCTTGATTTACAATAGTTCTGAAGAACATCACTGTCTGAAACAGTTTATATATAATAATATATTATAATCTTAGAATCACAAAATGTCCATTAGAAAAGATTGTGGGTCCATCTAGTCCAATTTGTACCTAAACAAAAATCTCTTCTATAATCTACCCGACAAACAAGTAGTCCTGCACTATCAGGTAGAGATATCTTCTGGATAGCACATTCTATGATTAAGAAGTTTTTTATTATCCCAAGTAAAAATCTGCTTAGTGCAAGCTGTAGGGAATATAGAGAAGCATGCAAACTAAGGCACATTCCAGGGACTGATACATCCAGCTGGAGGAGGGTGCAGGTGGAGGACAGGCAGAGGGTTGCGGCCATGTTGTTAGGGGACCTGAATGGGCAACAGAGGTGAATGCACAAAGTTTGTTCAGGGAATAATAAAACAGGATCCGAACCTTTAATGACAGCTCACATATTTCTAATGTTGAACCATTTAATAGTAGCAAAGATATTAGTGAACATTTTTCTTTATATACAATTTTTATTTTTATATTTTATTTATACACAAGTCCTTAGCTGCAACTGCATAAAAGTATGCTGCCCTTCATCCAGAGGGTCTAAAAGACGGAAGGTACTTAATAAAAAAGAAGGGAGGACATGCTTATGATTTAATGTAACGTAAGCTAGATGGGCAGGAGGAGCTGCAGGGTCACGAGCCAGTCAAGGATATCTCTGCCCACTGTTCTCATGCTCAGTCACTGTACTCAGGAGACCAACAAGGGTTAGGAATGGAGCCTATGCCCCCCTCCCAAACTACCTAAGTGCCACCAGCTCTGCCCTCAAAGCCCGGTGCCATGGGTGCAGCCCTCTGAGGGATTTGATGGGTCGGCTGGCTCTGCAGATGATGCAGCTCCTTCCTCCTCAGTAATTAGAGCCAGGGAAAAAAAAAATCACCAAAATCCTTGCCACCCATCAAATGGTGCAACATTAGAAACATATAAAGTTTTAAGAAAGATTTTGATATTTTGGCAGAAATAATCAAGAGAATATTGCAATATTTTGATCTATTGCTTGGAATTCCAGTGACCTTAAGCAAATCCTATAGGAGAAGCATAGCATAGAAGAATGCTAGCAGTTCTTTTGTGCTTTAATAAAATAATCATTTAAAATAAAAAAAAAAGAAAGATTTTGATGTTTTATTATTCTCTGAACAAACCTTATACATTCCCTCATTTTTTTCTTCATTAAAAACAATACGGTATAATGGAAAGAGTACTGGCCTTGGCCCAATGACATGAAAGAAGACGCATGGCTGTCTGCCTTGCCTCTGTATTAAAAGGACCGTTGAGCCTTTCCATCTGATTTGTAGTTAACTCTCCCCTAAAGGTTTTCTCCTTCCTTAGAATACAAGCTTTACAAACCCGGCCTTAGGGAATACAAGTTTTGGTGGAGCAAAGCCTCAGCACAAGTCCATAGTGTGACAGCTCCCCCCAAAGTTAAAGAGATCTCAGGCGGCAGTTAGAAAGGTGTAACACCTGAAGGTTATTATCCCACTGTACTCTGCCCAGATGAGAAAAATGAAGAGGCCTGAGTTTAGCTGTGGGTACCAAATTTTAGGAAAGAGAGTATCCAAACGAAGGCAATATGCCTGCTGAAGAGTCTTAAGGTCCTGCCAAACATGGGAATGCCTGACCTGAGGAAGAAAGTGCTTAGAAGGACAATATAGGGGCGGCCAGGTAGCACAGCGAGTAAGGGCACCGGCTCCAGTGTTGGGACGACCTGGAGATCGAATCCCAGGCTCAGACACTCAGCACCACTCCCAGAAATAACTGGCCAGGTAACCTTGAGCAAGTTACTTAACCCCAATTGCTTAGGGGCGGCCAGGTATCACAGCGAGTAAGAGCACCGGTTCCAGTGTTGGGACGACCTGGAGATCGAATCCCGGGCTCAGACTCTTAGCACCACACCCAGAAACACCTGGCCTTGTAACCTTGAGCAAGCTACTTAACCCCGATTGCTTAGGGGCAGCCAGGTGGCTCAGTGAGTAAGAGCACCGGCTCCAGTGTCCCGATGACCTGGAGCTCAAACCCTGGGCTCAGATACTCAGCCCCACACCCAGAAATAACTGGCTGTGTAACCTTGAGCAAGCTACTTAACCCCGATTGCTTTAAAAAAAAAAAAAAAAGGACAATATAGCTGCCTTCAGTTATCTGAAAGAATGTTATAGAAGAGGTCAGTTTTTTTTCTTTTAGATCAGACTTGCTTTGTTTGGCCCCAGAAGGCAACACTAGAAGCAAAGTGGGAACTGCCCAGGCAGATTTCAGGTCACTAACAATTAGAAATGTCCTGAAGTGGGGGGGGGAGTGCCCATAGCCACAGGGTCACAGAACTACAGCTGGGAGGGTCCTAGAGGCCATGGGTCCAATTCCCTATTTTATTGATGGGTTAGTGACTTCCCTAAGGTCAGAGAGACAATGAACCCTCTCCAAAGGCATCCAAGCCCAGCTTCTCTGAATGGAGAACTATCTTCATTCTCTCACGCTCTGTATCTCAGGTGTGCTGCTCCTTTCTGGATCTTTGAGCACAAAGCAGATAATATAGTCAGCATTTAGATTGTACTCACTCGGTGCCAAGTGCTTGGTGATCATTATCTCATTCAGACTTCTGCATGGCCCTGGAAGGTGGGGCTGCCATGTCCACTTTACACATATCCACTGAGGGCTTGCCCAGTCAGACAGCTAGGAAGTGTCTGAGGCTAGATTTGAATTTGGCTCTTCCTGAATCCAATCCCAGCACTCAGTGCACTGAGCTGCTTCGATGCCACAGGGTGGACAGCACTGCCTGAGGCCTTGTCCAGCTTGAGAGCCTGTGACTCCATAAGAAGCAAGTCCACTTTCATTTCCTGGTGCTCCTGACTCTCTGCCACCCTTCCCAGCTTCCTCACTCACAAAGTACCTCTGCTCCCGAGACATCTATTGAGTAAGACAAGGCAAAGAGGGGTGCTCAAAGGAATGTGGGAGCTCCAAAGAACTTTAGGTACCATTAAGTTCAGTTCATTTTAGAAAAGAGAAAACTGAGGCCCAAGAAGGGGCAGTGATTAATTCAAGGTCACCTGGGAAGCAAATAGCTGGGCTAGGACTCACACCCCTCACCCTAAGTCCTGGCTCCTTCCACACCCATGAATTATAGGCCTTTGGGTACATATGGGATTCAAGAGTCACTCAAAGTTCCAAGAAAACCTCAGACTTGGAGTATGGTTCATCAAGTGCCCCCCCACATGCAAATACAAACATGTACAAACTCACATGCACATACATGTATACAATGCACATGTGTACATACACTCATACATGCAAGCACTGCACACATGATCACACAATGCACTCACAAGTACACATACTCACACAAGGCATGCACACATTCACACAATGCACATACACACAGAGACCACCCTAGGCATTTCCTCAGGAATTGTAAAGCAAGTTTGTCTTGGATCCCATCCATATGATTTACTCATGTACCAAATGGACTTTCTAAGTATCTCCTCCAAAGCGAATCTCTAGTTCAGACCCAAGGCCAATTTTAGGAATCACATTAGCTTCCTAGGGCCAGATATTTCTAGGTACCAGAGAAACAGGAAAACTTCTTCCGAGGTATTTACATCCTGAAAACAGATAAGACAACCACTACTTCCATTCTCTGCTCCCAATGGGAGTTTGTTCATTTTCTTCTCCTTCACATTCTCCTTCTATTTTCCAGAGAAAGTTGCCTAAAGCACTTGGAATAATCAAGAGAATAGGCAGCCAGGAAAAATAAGACCGATCAACCAAACATAAGCAAGCCGTCCCAGCTCTGCAAGCCTTCTTGTCTGGGTCAACCATACACAGTAACATTTCCTCGCCAATTCACATTTTCTGGGCTTGTGGAATACACTACCAAGTGCTATTTCAGTTACCTATTAGTTGTGAAAAAATAAACTAGCAACACAACAGCTTTTGGATTTTAATCTTGTGGGGGTCTTAGGGAGGCAGCTAAAACGGAGTAGGATGAACAATCTTTGGAATCACAAAAGCTTTCAGTGGTATATGTACCAAGTTCTTTAAGGAGAGGGAAGAAGCATCCCCAGAAAGCAATGACATGACCTCTGGGAGTGCATTATCAAAGGATTGGATGGGGAGAAGATCAGCCCCCCACTCTCCCCCACCCTCCCACCCCCCCCAACTCCCCCGGCTGTAACCTAACCAAAACCTCTCTGGAGACGATCTCCACCCCAAGCATCCCTTTCTCCTTCCCCCCCACATCCAGCCCTGAGGCCCACCAGATCACTTCTGTAGCTGGGACAAAGGGGGACTCCAGTAACAGCCCCACCACCCTCCTTTTTGTCTTCTGTAAGATAAGGCTGCCCTGTCTGAGCCAGCATGGAAAGCGAGGGTGTAATTAGTATCACATCTTGTTACATTCTTCTCCTCAAAGCCCACCCTTCTTCAGAACTTTCCTATTTCTGTGAGAGGCACCACAGTCCTTCCAGTCACTGAGCTGGACACTCTAGCATCATCGCCAACTTCTCAGACCAGGCCACAGAGCCAACCACTTGCCAAATCTTGACATTTCTGCATTTTCTTCTGTCCCCTTCCCTCAACTCTTAAAGTCATCACCCTCGTCTAGATCCCTGCTGTCTTTCAGCCTAGACTGCTGCAATAACCTTCTAATTGTTGTCTTTGCCTCAAATATCTCCCCCTCTTAAACTCATTCTCTACATAACTACCAGAGTGATTTTCCAAAACCAAAGCTACAATAATATCACTCCTCTAATGAAATTCAATGCCTTCCTAGTGATCTGAGGGTTAAATATTCCATCTTCATCTCATCCTTTAACATTTGTTTTTGAGCAAGTTTTATAACATACAATATTGCTAAAGCATTAGCACATTGCTAAATGCAGTACTCACTCAGTTGATTATCCAACATATTTAAAAGTAATACTTTTGTAAAGTAAAAATACTTGATTGTGAACCAGTTCTGTATAGCATCTAGGATCAATCAAAGCTATCGAGGAAGAGATTTGGTTATATTCTAAGGAATCTGTATAAAAGGAAGGAGCAATCTCTGAGGCAGACAGATTTCAAGGGTCTAGAAGCTAAGAAAAAGCATCAGGATTATATGGATTTAGCCAAGAACTGGCAGCCCTGGGGCAACCAATGAAAGGAGAAAGAAAAAGCAGGTCTGAGCTGTGGCAGAGAAGGGAAATCTGGAGGAGAGCCATTGGCTTGGGGAGCCCTATATAAACACAGGGCTTCTGCTCAGAGATGCTGGTCTAGCCAATGCCCCCTATGGATCCACCTATTTAAGGACTGTGGGAAATTCTGAGAAAAGGGATGCTTTTCCCCAACTCCACAGATAATTTGCTGTTTTATCACCCAAATTTTCTAGTAATTTTGCCTCAACTACAATTAGTCCAGGATTTAACTTAAGATAGGAGAATTCCTAACATTTAGGTAGCAACTGCCCAAGGTGAAGAACCTGCAGCCTTGAGGCCACAGCCCACTCCTGGATTAGACTCGGCCAAAATTCACATATCTACCTATCTATAGACATAGATATCATTTGGAAGTCTGGAATGATTGTGACTGAATTCATAACTTTTCATTCAAAATAAACTCCCTAAAATGCAGCAGAAGGAACCACACTGACCTTAGAATGACTTTATTTTGCCCTAGGATTAAAATGAGCAATACGGTGTTGCATATTTATAAACTTAAAAATAAGCAGATATACTTATATTGGGGATGTATGCTTAAATTTTTTTTTACAGACATAGGTGCGCCTACCATCAAAAAATTATGAAGACTACTGGCCTATAAGATAACATATAAACTCCTCAGTTTGACACTTAAGGCCTTCCAAACAACCTAGGCTCTTAAGGAAGGTTTATCTAATCTGAACCTCTTTCCAGCCTCCTTCAGGCACATACCAATCAATCTTCATGCCTAGAACAAATTCATCTGTATCTTTCAGAAGACTTCCTTCTTCAAGGAGCAGGCCAAGTAGGTAGTGCCCCCTCCATGAAGCTTCCCTGACCCCACAAACAGAAAGCACTCTCTCCTCATTTCAATTGTCTTAGAGCACTCTGGAGTTCTCTTTTGCCTCCACCAGACCCTAACTTCTGTTACATTTAATTGTGTCCATGTCATATCCCATCCCCCCCCACACACACACACACAAAATCACTGAAGCTAGCTGTAAATACCTTGAGGACAGGGATGGTATCATTACTTATCTTTGAATTCCCAGCACAAGGCCTGAAACTTAGGCAGCTAAGAAATATTTAACTGAATCAGACCAAGAAAAAGAAGATCAATGCTGTTTTCTGCTTTTGTTCTTTCTCCATGGAGTAGAAAATGTGAAAGACTGTTGAAAATACCTTGTGTTTCATAGGAGCCTGAAAGTATGAGCTGTAAAATAAAATGTGGTCTCTGCGTGACCATGTCTACATTACGAAGGATTAGGAGAGCAGCTGGGTCATTTGGGTGAATCTGAACTGGATCTGCAGAGAACCACTACCCAATCCAGGCCAGTCCCAAGTGCACGAACTCCAATTTTGTTTGTTCGGGGTAAATAAAAACTCAGATGGCCACACCCAACGTCACACTGGGAGCTCTGCTCTTGGCTCTGCTGCTAATAGGTTCAATGTGCCATTACAGATTTCGTTACATGATCTTGGCTCTTCCAACACCCTCGTATTTTTGGGAACACATGGAAACTTTACAAAAGTAGAAGAGAAAGATGATGAGGCCATCCATTTAAAGTGGAATTATATCTGCTTCTAAAGGAAAACATTTCAATATCTTGACCACAATGTGAAAACTTACATTCATCTCATCACACTCTAGCTTCAAAAGAGTGTCACCTAAGGCTGTCTGTTATCTGATAGAGAAGTCCAGGGACCAGAGGTTCAGAGCTGCCAGGGTCTTCCTAGCTATGGGGTGGTAGCAATGGCAGCCCCACGCTGTATGAAATGCTAAGCCAGACTCTAAGCTACAAGGCACTCTTCCAAACACTGATCTTTGCTCCGCCAGGCTTTCTGTACATTGCTATACACTGGAAGAAAATCACACTAGGGAGGCACAGTGGAAACAAGTCTGGAATTGGGGCCAAAATGCCTGGGCTCAGACCACTGATTAGCTGTGTGACCTAAAGCAAATTACTGTGCCTCTCTGGGCTTCATCTCTTCAACTGTTAAGTGAAGGGGCTGCCCATGAAGATCTCAAAGGACCCTCCTAGTTCAAAATGCTATAGTCCTGTGAGCTCCAATAGCTTTTTTTTGTGGCAGCAGCACCTACAAAATAAACCATAATCTATTTGGGGAAGTGTTGAAACAAGAGTGCAGAGATAAACCTGAAAACCACTGGTCTAGAGCAAGCTCATTTGGATGTGGAGAAGACATTCAAATATTAACCACAAAGTGTTCACTCAACAAGAAATATGTTCACGCTTCATTAAAAAAAGGCACATTACCATCTGTTTTGCCACTGTCCCTTAAGAACCCCTGGGCCTTTCCATCTGTCCTATAGCTGAACTTTCCTATATGGGTTGTCATTCCCTCTCCCCATTAAAACATGAGTTCCTTGAAAGCAAGGACTATCTTTTCTATTTGTATTTCCAGTGCTTGGCACACTGATTTTCACACAGTGAGCATTTAATAGATGCTTTCTAATTCCCTTATTTGTAACATAGGAATAGCCACATAACATGGTACACAACTCTGTTTTTCATGAAATGGTTCACTTAACCCCAATCTACACTGGGGGTGGCAACCATGAGCAGCCATGTTGCTAGCCCACTCTCAGGGTCTTAGGACTAACCCTGATATTGGGGGGAGGGGGGGAAGGGGAGAAAAGTTGGAAGGGGAGAAGGAAGACACAACAGTTTTATTGATTACCATTACAGCTCCTGAGCCCCAACTAGTATGCTTCCTATTTATACAAATCAGTCACAATGCCACTGTTAATACTTAAGCATGAAACAAATCCTAACAGAGAAGGCAAAATCTATAACAATCATAAAATTTTCTTAATAAAAGGCAAAAGCAGGAATCATGGAAACATAATAGACCACCCATCAACATGGGTTACATTCTCCCATCAATGCACACAATGTCCATGGTGGAGAAAGTGAGAAAACTAAAAGGGAGGCACATGGGGAGGAAAACCCCTACTAAGCTCTATTCCAGCAAGCCTGGATAGCCCAGATTCCCCTCAGGGAATAGTCTGTGCCATGAATCAGCTGCTAAGAGAGCCTCTCCTGGCCCTCTCCACTGTCCTGGTGAACTCTTTGGCCATGAAGCAGTGGTAAGCTCATTTAATAGTCAGCCAACATTTAAGTGTTTCATGTGTACCAGGCACTGTGCTAAGTGCTAGTGACACAAAGAAAGATAAAAGTTCTTAAGAAGCTCATAATCCAATGAGGGAGAAAGGTAAACAACTATGTACAAACAAGCTATGTTACTGGAGAGATTACTCCACCTGCAACACAAAAACACTAGAAAGCAGCATGAGAAGAGGAGAGGGGTGCAGAGCAAGCCAGCCTGGCTGGAACCAGACTATGAAGGACATTGAATGCCAGGATCAAGAATTTACACTTTATTCAGGAGGCAATGAAGGTTTTTGACATAGGCAAAGTGGTCCCTTGAGAATATTACTCATTAAAACAGAGTACTGCCTCATTTCCATTTTAGATAGAATAATTACAGTATTTGCAGTAGGTAGCATGGTTCGATGACAGTCAAGAAGACCCAGGCTCAGTTTTGAACTTCTGTTATTCTGGCCAGTAATTATTTTCAGTGGGGAAAAGGATTCCTCCCCGACTTGTCACATTTCCCCTAAACTGCTACTTTTTCCTTGCTGTAGAAAACCTGGAACCTGTCTCTAGCTAATTCCTTATCCTGAGGACTTTAACTTCTATCATACCCCTGTTCTCTGCTCAGAAGCAGAGCAGGAACTCATGGCTATAAAGATCTCAAAGCACAGTCCTCAATGGACAAGTACCTCCTCATGCTTCAGCTTTATATCCCCTCTAGCCATGCAGCCAGGCCACTGTCTGTCACATGTCACCCTTCCCTCCCTGTGCTCCAGCTTTCTAAAAGTCACTACTCTGCCATAGGTCTAGCCTTTCTTATCCTGTCAGAAAGTAAGATCCTCAGGACAGGGACTTTTAAAGTGTGTGTGTGTGTGTGTGTGTGTTTGCATTCCCAGTGCTTAGGACCACATAAGTACTCAATAAATCCTTCTTCATTCATCCACATCCTGCCCCTGACACATATTATGTGGTGTGATCCTAGACGAGCCATAACCTTCTGACATCCTGGACAGCTCTCTGGGACCACTGCATTGTGAGAGGACATGTCCTTATTAGAATCCCCCTTCATCAGTGAACTCACAAGTCAGGTTCTTGAGGACAACAAACCCAAAGGTAGTCACTAGAAAAAACTGCATTTTGGGGGGGAGGAGCCAAGATGGCGGAGTAGGAGCAGGACCTCCACTGGGCTCCGGCTTCCACCTTCCCCAATCCATGTAAAAAGGGGACTCTAAACAAACTCTGGAGCTGCAGAACCGACAAAATGACACAGAGAAGCTAATCTCCCACAAGTACAGCGTGGCAGGGTGGCAGGAATTGGGCAGCACAGTGGTCTGGGAGCAGAGCCCAGCCCCATGCCGAGGCTTTAGCCCCAGGGCCGGCCTGAGGGACTCCAGATCAGCAGCAGCTGTGGCCATTTCCAGATTTATCAACACATAGATGTGAAGGACAAAGTGAGAAGTCAGTGCAGTCTGGACTTTGGGACCCCGTGAGTGGGAGTGCGTGGCTTTTGCCCCCCAGGGCAAGAAGCCACTGAGACGCCAGAACAGTCAGCCAGTGCCACGTGGCAGCTTCAGCTCCTGGCCTGCAGAGTGTAGGGGGACCAAGCACCAGTCTGAGGGGTAGCTCTTGTTTTAACCTTCTTGGATCTGGATTGCAGTCTAGGGTAGAGGTCCTGGGGTATGTGTCCAGCTTGCCAGAGTGTGTGGAGACCTCAGAGCGGGCACCCATCTAATACCTCCAGCAGCTGAGAAAACCCCAGCGTTTGGGACAAAAGCTCCCCGTCTGGTGGCAGAGTCCTACTGTGGCAAAAAGCCCAAGGGTCGAGTGACTGAGGGGCGACCTGACCAGGCAAAGGAAACAAAGCACACAGAAGATTCCAACGTTAGATTCCTATTTTGGGGACAAAAAGGAATAAAGCATGAAACAGGAGGGAGGCAGTGAAGTCAGAACTCCTGAACCAAAACCTTCAAAGGAAAATACAAGCTGGTTACAGGCCACAGAGGACCTTAAGAAGCAGATAAGAGAAGTAGAGGAAAAATTGGGAAGAGAAATGAGAACGCAAGAAAATTATGAAATGAGAGTCAACAGCCTGACTGAGGAAAATTCACCTTAAAAAAATAGACTAACTCAAATGGCAAAAGAGGCTCAAAAAGGCAATGAGGAGAAAAATGCCTTAAAAAGCTAAATTTTCCAGATGGAAAAAGAATCTCAAAAGCTCAATGAGGAGAATCATTGCTTCAGAATTAGATTGGAGCAAATGGAAGCTAATGACTTTATGAGAAATCAAGATGCTGTTAAACAGATCCAAACAAATGAAAGAATAGAAGGCAATGTGAAATATCTCATGGGAAAAACCACTGACCTGGAAAATAGATCCAGGAGAGATAATTTAAAAATTATTGGACTACCTGAAAGCCATGATCAAAGTAAGAACCTAGAAATCATCCTCCAGGAAGTTCTCAAAGAAAATTGTCCTGATGTTTTAGAACCAGAGGGCAAAATAGAGGTTGAAAGAATCCATCGATCACCTCCTGAAAAAGATCCCAAAAAGAAAACTCCTAGGAATATTATAACCAGGTTCCGGAATTCCCAGATTAAGGAGAGAATATTACAAGCAGCCAGGAAGAAACAATTTGAGTATTGTAGAAACACAATAAGGATAACCCAGGATCTGGCAGCTTCTACACTGACGGATCCAAGGGCTTGGAATATGATATTCCGGAGGTCAAAGGAGCTGGGATTAAAACCAAGAGTCACCTACCCAGCAAAACTGAGTATCATATTTCAGGGAAAATATGGTCATTCAGTGGAAAAGAGGACTTTCAAGCATTCTTGCTGAAAAAAACAGTTGAATAGAAAATCTGACATTCAGATACAAGAAGCAAGAGAAGCATGAGAAGGTAAACAGGGAAAAGAAATCATAAGGAACTTATCAAAGTTGAACTATTAACATGGAAAAACAATAATTGTAACTTATGAAACTTTTCTCAGTAGTTGAAGGGAATAGAAATATATATATATATATATGTCTATATATGAGGGTATATGGGCATATGAATACATATGTGAATGTGTATATGTATGTTTACAGGTATACATAAATAGAAGGCACAGGACCAATTTAATAGGAAGGGATGATACTTAAAAGGTGAAATTAAGAGGTGAGAGAGGAATATGATGAGAGGAGATGGGGAGAGGCAGAATGGGGTAAACTATCATATAGAAGAGGCAAGGGAAAATGGTTACAATGGAGGGGAAGAATAGGAAGGCAAAAGGGAATGGGTCAACCTTATTCCATTGAATTTGGCTTGAGGAAGAATGAAATGCACACTAAATAGGGTATCTCACCCTCCAGGAGAGTAGGGGGGAAGGGGATGAGAGGGGAGATGATGGAAGGGAGGGCAGGCAGTGAGGGGAGGGAAGTTGGAACCACCCACTTTTTAAAAGGGATGGGATCAAAGTAGAGAATAGAACAAGTGGGAGGTGGGATAGGAGGGGGGGAAATATAGTCAGTCTTTCACACTATATCTACTATGTTACTGTTTTGCATTAGCCACACATGTACAACCTTTACTGAACTGCTTATCTTCCCAGTAAGAGTGGGTGACAAGGGAGGAAGGGAATGAATGTGGAATTCAAAATTTTAAAATAAAATATTCAAATATATATATATACTATTTATTTTACATGTAATTGGGAAATAAGATATACAGGCACTGGGGCATAGAGATCTACTGGAAAAGTTGAAAGGGGTATGGGAGAAAATATGGGAGAGAGCAGATTGGAGGAGGGGATATCCTGTGGGACTGCTATTTTGGGGTGGTGGGTAGGGGAAAAACAGGGAGAAAATTTGTAACTCAAAATCTAGCAGAAATGAATGATGTAAATCAGAAGTTAATAAAGCATTTGAAAAAAAAACTGCATTTTTAGGAGGGCACACTGGTTACTTCAGAGCCCAAAGCTATTCTCTTCCAAGAATCTTGTATCCCAATTCTAGCCTGCTCTGATTCATCCCTTTCCTGGGAGCCCAGAACATTTCTTTGATGAACCTCACATTTTCACACACTGGCTATGTGACTAAGGATAAGTCACTTTACTGTGGGGTGCTCTGAGCAGTTCTCTAGAACTAGAAATTGTGCTCATCTGCATGAGTAGAAGTTTCTTTACCCAAGTTCCTTCTGCCCATGAAATACCAAGCCCAGTCTCTAACCCCTACATTTTTAGTCATTGGTTATATGACTATGATAATTATATACAGAAAATTCCCTATGTAGATTTCACAAAACATGAGCTTTGGCCGGTCACCCACAATTTCTCTCTAAAATTCTTGTGATTACATTTGGGAAAACTCTTAGATTATCAATGATCTATAGCTTGTGACTAGCAGGAAAATCTAATCTCTCATGAAATATATATGACTTTCTTCATATTCCTTTCCCACCAAAATGCTTCCAGGTGCCTATAGCAGCCAATGAGAAGAACAGAAGACAGTGAAAGCCATCTGTTACCTAAGCCACATAGAACATTTGAAACAAAGAATTTTTTATCTATACAGAAAATCCTTCAGATAAATTCTCATCGTTCTCCAGTTGTTTTGTATATATGTTATCTCTTCACCCAGATCATAAGCTCCCTGAAGACAAGAAGAGATTCTTAATTTGTATTCTCTACAGCATTTATTACATTATCAGTACCCTTACATTAGCCAGGTATTCAGCAGAATTCACTGGGATAGTCATGCTGAAAAGTTTTTAAATAAGATTCAACAGTTCTTTATTTCTACATGGCACTCATTTTTAAAAAAATTCTCTTTAAAGAGAAAAAAGCAAAGAAATGCTCATCAAAACAGTTCTGAGGGGCGGCCAGGTGGCTCAGCGAGTAAGAGTACTGGCCCCAGTGTCGGGATGACCTGGGGATCAAACCCGTGCTCTGATACTTAGCACCACACCCAGAAATAACTGGTCGTGTAACCTTGAGCAAGTTACTTAACCCCCATTGCTTTAAAAAAAAAAAAACAGTTCTGACAGCTGATTGTATCCTGATAGAGTTCAAGCTCACATCCAATTAAATGTGCAGTAAGTGCCATCAGGGAGGGCAGCTCAACACCTCTGCCCTCTATTCATTTCACTCCTCCTGCTGCTTCATAAATTGTGGTTACTCTTAAAAGGGAAGGAAATTGGGAAAGCATGTTATCTTACACTACTTACTGCAAGAAGCAAGAGGAGTCATTAAAGGCCAACATTAGAAAAGCTTTATGTTTAGCAAGGCTAAATAAAAGCAAATCTGCCAGAGCCAAGCAGTGAAAGCCCAAGACAACAACCTATGAGCCCTCCAACAGTCCTAGATGTAACACGACTTGTGAAGCCACGTATCTCATCACCTTTTGAGCTATGTTAGAAAGAGGCTCCACTTAAGAGATAACTTCGTGACTATTTTTTAAATCTAGACACATATAAACATGTATACACACATACACATGGCCCTCCTCTGCACAGCGCCAAGTAGAGCAACGGACTGCACTAAAGGAAACACTTCAATAGGTATCTAATAAGTACCTACTAAGTACCAGGGGCTGTGCTAGGCCTGGGGTATAAAATGAGACCGTCCCAGCCAAGGGTGCAGATGAGAACGAAATCCACAAACTAAATACCAAGTCCCGGCAGTGGCCAGCCACTAACACCTGGGGGAATCAAGAAAGGCCTCTGGAAGCTGAGCCTTCGAGGGTACGGGCAGAAGTGAGCAGAAGGGAGGAGGAAGAGGAACTCGAGGGTGGCAAAGGCCAGAGGCAGAGGACAGAATCTTGTGTGCAGCAAAGGGCAAACAGGTCCAAGTGGCTGAAGGGCAGAGATCGTGGAGGGAAGCAATAGGCCATAAGCCTCGAAAGGCAAACCAGAGCCCAACTGTAAAGGACTTTCAATGCCAAGCAGAGAAGTTTGCATTTGATTCTAGAGGCCAGAGAGAGGCACACGTCATGATATATGTTGGTCAGACCTGACTGTTACAGTAATATCCCCTTGGCAGCTGTGTGGAGGATGGACACAGAAAGATCACTTAGAAGATGTCAGCAACAGGGCAGGCGAGAGGTAACAAGGGCCTGGAACACAGCAGTTGTGGTATGTGTGAGAAGCAGCAGGCAGATGGATGTGAAAGGTGCTGCAAAAAAATGTTTCAAAAAGATGCTGGTGACAGACACATTGATACTATTGGTGGAACTGTGAACTGGTCTAGCCATTCTGGAAAGCAATTTGAAACTATGTCCAAAAAGTGACTAAATTGTGCACACCCTTTAACCCTGAAATAGCAGTATAAAGTCTATACCCAGAAATCAGAGAAATAGGAAAAGGGCCCATAAGTAAAAAAATCCATATAACAACTTTTTTGTAATGGCAAAGAACTGGCAAGTGATGGGGTGCCCATCAATTAGGGAATGGCCCAAAATGAATGTAATAGAATATGACTGTACTGTAAGAAACTAAGAAGGGGATTTTTTCAAAGAAACCTGAAAAGATGTGTATGAACTGATGTAGAATGAAATGAGCAGAATCCAGAGGAACAATTTATGTTAGTACAGCAACATTGTAAAAAACAAACCATTTTGAAAAACCTAACTCTCATCAAGTCAATGATCAGTCATAATTCCAGAGTACCAAAGAACCCTTCCCACCTCCTGACAAAGCTTATGGCCTAATAAGTAGAATGAGAGACATGGCTAACATGAGAATTTGTTTTTCTTATGGGGGGGGGGGTGAGGGGAGAGAGGACAGAAAGAGAAATGCTTGATAATTAAAAAATAAAATTTAATTTAAAATAAGCATGTTGCCCTAATTCCACTACTAACTAGTTACTTGACCTTAAGCAGGCAAGTCACTCTTGCCTCAATTTCTTCGATGATAAATTGGGATGGGGGAGAGGTTGGGCTAGATCATCCCTAACAGATATATACCCTAATTCCAGACTATCATTCTACCACTGTCTCCTGCATAACCTCTCCAAACTCAACTAATAGACATCCCTCATACCTTCCCTCTCTCAGGACCTTTCTTCATATCTCCCTCTTAAGCTTAGAAAATTATTTCTCCTCCTTCATGACCAACTAAACATTCCCTCCTCTAGGAAGCCTTTCTGGACAACCCTCTCCCCCATAATGAACTGTCTTTTCTGGGATCTCACAAAGCATTCTACATGCACATATCACATAGTATTAAAGTTACTTGGGCATGTGGATTATAAGCCCCACAAAGACAGAGGTGGTGTTTCTACAAACTCTGTCCCCACAAATGCTCTGCTGAGGGCAGGAAGCAGTTGCTACACAGCATGTCCCAACAGTGTCAGTGCAGCCATTAAAGCCTAAAACTGCACTAAGACTTTTGGGACAGTTGGAATGTATTTTGAATAGATATTTGTATTGTACTGCTGGGTCCAGAGTACAGAATAAGGAGCAAAGAATAACTGGAAAGTAGGGCTTTTCCCCCTAAGATTTAAAGCTGTAAGGGCCCTTAGTGATTGGTCATTTAGGCCAAAGCCTTCATTTAAAAAAGGAATTATCTGAGATCTAGAGAAGCTCAGTGGTTTGTCTATGATCACCCAACAGTAAGGAATTGTGCCCAGAGGAATGTTCAGGTGCTGTGACTCCAATTTCAGAGCTCAGGGCACTACCCAGGGTCACAGCCTAACAAGGAACAATTTTCTAAGAGTCAGAGTTGTCCAAAATGGGATGTGTTGCATCCAGCAGGATGACACAGAGAAAGATACAGGTCCAGCTTGAACTAGCTGGCCTCTGAGATGCTATGATGCTATGAAATGAATCTGATGAAGTCAATTACTAAAATTATGTACTCTAATGTTTAATAACTTTCATTGAAATAACAAATGGCATAATATCAAGCAAAACTCAAATCAAATATTAAATGGCCACATACTGTGTTCAACACACAGGACTATGTGTGAGTCTACTGGAACAAGCAAAGAAATAGAAGCCGCACCAGAGTTTCAGGTGCCTACAATATTTGGGGGAAGACAGGTGAGACAGCAAAGGGCAACAGACTTAAGCAATCCTTTAAGACAGCAGCTAGAAATTGTCACAATGAAATCTCTAATTAAGGATTAAGTAATTAAATGCCAAACTACTGTGTTCTTCTGCATCAAATATACTTTCTAGGTATATGAAAGTATATGAGATATACTTTCAAAAGCAACAAGTACTTGCCAAGAAACAGAAGATGTTTCACAGAAAAATTGTATCCTTCACATAAACACGAACATGTGACTACTCAGTTGTCGCAACCTCGCCCTGCAAGGCCAAGGCAAAGGAAACACCAACACTTTATTTAACAAAACAAAATCACAACATGTGCAGCAGCACTGAATAGTGGAGATCAAACCAAACCAAATCAAAATGCCTTGGCAATCAAGATGGGGGAAATGAGGCTGGCTTAAATGAGTTCAATGAAATTCCACAGACACTCAGTAAACTCTGACTAGGCACCAGTCAGTGCAGGGGGAAAGACCTCCCTACCCCCAGATGCATCACATGTCCTCATCACCCTTCTTCTGCTGTCCATATCCATTTGTCTCCAGTCTTATGACCTTATTTAAGTCACAGAAACAAGAGAACATTTTGAAAGCAGCCCAACATGCAAGTCCGACAGTGAACAGGCATGGACTGAGCATTCCCTGTGCCAAGTTCAGCTGTGTCTCCCAAGGGTCAACCTTGATCTAAAAATGGGTCTTTTTTCTTTCCACTTGCAGTCGGGGAGGGACCTCAGGGCTTATCTAACCTAACCCCTTGATTTTACAGATAGGGAAACTGAGACCCTGAGACCAGAATTGTCCTGCCCAAGGTCAGGCAGCCAGGAATTTGCAGAGCTAAGGTTCAAACTCAGGTTGCCTCATTCCAAGTCCAGGGATCTTTCAACAACATCTGACTAATAAACAAATCACGGTGAAAATGATTCTTATCCTTTCACTTTAAAAAAAGATTGAAAGAAAATACCTGAGTGAAAGAGAGCTGAAGGATACACACACAAGTACATCTCAAATTTCTGTTGCAGCACAAGAAGCATTGATTTCCTGGGAGCTAGGGCTTCTGGCAAGAGGGGTGAGAAGTGCGCTTACCCCAAATCCGCCATCGGCACGGCTAGTTCTCCAACAGGATGTTTACTAAGAAATACGTGATCAGCTATTCTGCGAGGCTCCTCAAGCAGAAGACCGGTAACCCCCTAACCACAGGCATTTCTTCTTAAAACGACCTCAGAAGAACAAAATTCGAATGGGGTGATGAGTTATTAGAGTCAGAGGATCTGAACTGAATCCTCTGCCTGTACTTTTCACTGCTGTGACCATGGGCAAGTCACTCAAGTAACACCTCTAAGCCCTTTTCCTCATCTGTAAAATTATAGGACAGGACCAGATCATCTCTGAGATGTCTACCGACTCAATGACCATATGGCTCCCCTTATGAGATATAATACAGGGCAGCCAGGTGGCCCAGTGGATAGAACCCTAGGCCTGGAATCAGTAAGACTCATCTGCCAGAGTTCAAATCTGGCTTCAGACACTTACTGTGTGACCCTGGGCAAGTCACTTAATCCTGTTTGCCTCAGTTTCCTCATCTGTAAAATGACCTAGAGAAGGAAATGGCAAATCACTCCAATAACTTTGCCAAGAAAAGCCCACATGGGGTCACAAAGAGTCAGACATGACTGAAACTACCCAACAATAAATGGGATATAAAAAAATTTATAAAAGGAGAGTATACATATATGTAATGTATATATATACACACACATATGAAACTTAAATTTAAGCAAGACAATCCAGAATTACAATAATCCATTTGGAAACTGAGTCTACCTTGTGACCAGCAGGGTAATGGCTAATCAAGCTGAATTAACTATGAACCTGGACTTCAATCCAAAAGTTTATAAGAATGAGTACTAATTTTCACAAAATTTCACTAACAAAGCATGGTTAAAAACTACTTTATGATTCAACCTTTTAAAGCATATTCCCATCCCAAGTCTAATATTGTTTTCGACTTTTACATTGTTTCTTATTATAGGGCTTTCACCTTTGTCTTCATTTGTATGACATTTTAAAAATAAAGTAACTCTCAAATGCTTTATCCTGATATGGTCTCAAACGATTTCTTATGCCTACATGTGTACACACACACACACACACACACACAGACAATTTGGGGGGAGAGAGGAAAAAACTGGTCAATTTAGTTCCCTTGTCTTCCAACCCCAAAGTCACTTTTCTCAAGTCTTAAGAGTTCATTTCCAGTACACATGACCTACACATACAAATCTGAATCACAGAATTTCAGAGCTGGAAGAAGTCTTAGAAACTAGCCCAACTCCTTCACTTTCCAGATGAGGAAACACACCCAGAGGCAAATTTATTGTCACTAGCTGTACTGTCCTGGCAGAGAAAATAAGGGAGAAAAAGTTTCTTCTCCTAGACAGCACAACTAAGGGCTGGCTGATACACTGGCTGATACACACAGACTTGGGGAGGGGGGAGGAAGTAATAAAAGCACGCCAAAAGGTAATCAAAGGAATTTTGAAACAGGATACTAAGACCTGAAACTATGTGATGAGAAGTTTCTATTTTCATTTTTAATAAACAGTTCCACAGGAAATTAAATTTATCTGAGGGTGGTAAATTTGTTAGCTACTGACAAGTTATTGTTTTTTAGGCAAAAGTCCCTCTGTACTTTTCCTAAATTGACATAAAAAGTTTGGTAAACACAACTCAGACTTTGAATCTCTTCTACTTCAATGGAGAAAAGTGCCCACAGGTTCTGAGTATTTAGTTAGGCAGCACAGAGAGAAATAATTTGCTAGAACTTGCCAGCCATAATCAAAACCAGAAGAGAATGGTAATGGAAGAACAAAAAGTAAACGCTTCGTAATGACCTCAGTTGCGGGCAAACAGAGCTGCTGAGTGTGACCAGACTTAGTAAAGGGATCCCTTGGGAAAACTCCCAGTTCACAACTGTCATCTCCAGTAGCCACAACTGGTTGGTGCTGAACACTTGGTGAGTTTTTTAAAAAACATACCAAGCAGGAGACAAATCGCTTTGAATAAGGAACAGATGATGATACAGAAAAGATAAGATGAAATGGAAAAGACCAGTGAGAATGGAAAAAACCCCAGAAAAGACAAGGAGGAGAAAGAGGGAGTCCTATGCTCTCGAAAGAAGGTCGTGCTCTGGAGAATCAAGAAATAGGGAAGGGGGTAAGTAGAAGACAGTTGAGCAAGCAAAATTGGCAGGAATAATAAGGAGGAAATTAGGAGAGGGAAGGACAAGATAAAGTAGGGATAGAGGCCACAGAAGCACAGAGTAGAGGCCATCTTTCCAGCCGCCTCATTTTACAACTGGGTAAACTAAGGCAGAGAGGTTACAAACTGCCCAGAATCAGCAAGTCCAGCATGCTACCCACTACTTCTCCTCAGGTGGTCTGAAGATGGACAGAAAATGATAAGGTTGAGTACAAACAGGGATGGCAAGAAAGATAATGAGGCTCAGGCATTTTTTCCAAGTAAAAAGGATGCAGAACCACAAACAAGCTCCTCGAATGGCCCAAAGCAGAGGAAATTAGTAGCAGCACAAAGCAATCAGTGACCAAACCTCAGCATTACGCAGGGGATTTAATCGGCAGAATAACCCGGGGAGGGAGGGTGGCAGCCGTTAGATTACAAGAAGCATAAAGGATTCAGAACCGGGACGAATTTCGGAGAACTAGCCCAGCCCCTTCATTTTAAAGGGCAGGGAAAATGAGGGGCTTAAAGAGCAAAGAGAAAGAACGAGGGGTGGGGAGACAAGAGAGTGGAATAAGGGACGGGAGGGGAAGAGAGGGAGGTAAAGGAGAAGTGGAGTGTGGGAAGGGGACTGGAGAGGGGGAAATGAATTGGAGGGAGACAGAGACGGGAGGGGGGACGGGACAGCGGGAAGGAAGGGGAGGAGGGAAGGGGGCTCGCTCAGTGGGGTAGGCTCAGTTTGGGGAAGGGAGGGAAAATCTTGATGGGGGGAGGCTTTGGTGGAGGATGTGGGGAGGGAAGTGTCCAGATGAAGCGGAGTGTCCTAGTTGGGGAGAGTCCCGCGGGGGAGTTGTGGGGGAGGCTCTGTTGGGTATGGGAGGCCTATTGGGGGGAGGGACCCCGTGGAGGGGAGATCTCTCAGAGAGGGAGGGCAGGGTGCTAGGAGATGCCCCGTTGGGGAGGGCCCCCCGGGCGGGCTGCTGGGACTGGGGGTGCCCCATTGAGGGAGGGTCCCCGGGGCGGGGGAGGGGGCGCCCACCTTGAGCACCGTGACGCCTCCTCCGCTGTGCACCTGGAAGAGCGCGGCGGGGGGCTCGTCGGTGCCCCCGGCCGAGGCGGGCCCCGCGGCGGCGGCCCCGGCGGCGGGCGGCTCGTCGGGCCCCTGGTAGCTGAAGCAGGCGTCGGCGATATCCAGGTGGCCGAGGGGCAGCGCGTCCTGCGGGCTCTTGAAGTAGTAGAGGTAGCAGCGGCGCGGGTCGAACACGAACCAGCGGCTGCGGTAGCCTCGCAGGGGGCCCTTGCCCGACAGCTTCTGCAGGTAGCCGCAGAGCCGTGCCGGCTCCCGCGCCGCCTCGGGGCCCCCGCCCTCCTCCGCCGCCGCGGCCCCGGCCCCGGCCCCAGCCCCGGGCATCCCCGGGAGCCCCGCAGCGCCAACGGCCCGCCCGCCGCGGCCGATCCCGAAGCCGAGCTGCCCCGCCTCCGCCTCCGTCCCCGCCCCACTCCCGACTGACAGGCCGGCAGCCAGTCGCGCGAGGCCTCCTGGGACACGTAGTCCCCGCCCGGGGCGGGGAGCGGGGAAATCTGGGAAGTGTAGTCGCTATTCGTGCCTCGCCACAAAGCAGACTGGGATGTATGGTGGCTCCTTCCCCTCCCCCGCACTCCCCCCCTGCCTCTCCTAGTCCTATGACTGGCGTCCGGGCGCAAGGCCTCCTGGGACTTGTAGTCCCTCCTCCTCTCACCCGCTTCTTCAGACCCGCCGCGGCTTTCCATCCGAGGGCCACTTGGCTGCACACGCGGTTTCTAGTGTGCGCTGCATGAAGCCCTGAGGAAAGCGCCCTTGAAAGTGCTCATCTGAGGAGCTGAAGCTCTTTGCAGACCCGAAAGGACAATAGAAATCAAGTCACTGCGAAAGTGCGGCTGATGGTCAGGAGCTGGCCTCCAAACACGGGAAGGTTCGAGGTTCGAGTCCTGCCTGCTGCGAGCCCCTCCGGAGACCGTCTCTGGGGCGCCCGCTCTTAGCGGGCTCCTGGCACACGGAAGGCGCCTCATAAATGTTGACTGGCTGCACTCCATCGCCGAGGTTCCTTCCTACAGAAACAAACTGCCCTGCACACAGTGGGCGCGTAATAAAGGCTGGTGACTTACTTGATTATCGTGTTTCTTCCAGCTTGGGATGGACCTCTGCCATCTTCTAACCAGCGGTGTCACAGTATCGGCGTCAGAAGACACGTAGTGGTGCACCAAGCACAACCTATTCATGCTGTAGTTGGCCAAGGTGACCTCTAGGAAGGGAAGCGACCCTCCCCCCCCCAAGACCGCAGATTAGCCTGCCAGCCAGGGTAACCCGCTACTGGCCTCCTAGTTACAGACGGCCCGTTTGAATCTACTGCTGTCCGGGGGGAATCCTTCCTCCCCTGCCTGGATCTGCCCGGGGGGCCTCCTCACCTGGCGCCCCACTTGCTGCCTCTGCTTCCCCCCAGGTCCTGCCCTCCCTGTTTCTCCTCCGTATTCCTCCTGAGACTCTCCGCTTAACAACCTGGTACATGGTTCTCGCCCCGAGACTGCTCTCCAGGACTGTGCAATAGAAACTGAACAACCACAGCCATTAGAAAAGAGAAGGGGGGAAGGAGAGGAAGAATGTCTGCCGCTGGGATTACAGCATGAACTGGAGTTTCTGGGATATAATGCTGCTCTGGCTCCCACCTGTTTCTCAAGACTTTCCTTTGCCTCTTTTTGTAACCAGGACACTTAGCACAGCGCCTGACCATAGCATACTTATTGACTGACTATCTCCCATGACCGGACACTTCTCCCAGAAACAAAGCCCTGTTTAACACCAATATTCTACCCATGCTTTGTACACTCCCCAAAGAGGTCAAAATGAGTCAAAATCTAGAAAGCAGTAGAAAGGCTGGTGGAGGGTGGAAGTGGACTGCTGAAAGAGGGGATGAATAAGGGACTTTGAAGGATTACAACAACAAATGTCATTGGGAAAATGGGTGATTGAAAGAGAAGATGAGTGATTCCCATAGTTACAGACACAGAAGGGGCCCCACCTGGAGCTGCCCTCAGCCCCTGGGCCTCCTCATCCCAGAATAACCAACTTGTCCTACAGCCAGCCCTCATCCTGGAGTCGGCCTCCTTCCAAGGGAATTTCTTCCTGGGGCTTTTGTTTGGGGAGGGGTCCTGGAATAGTCAGGCTTCTTCATTCACCTTCTGATTCTGCTCCTGAATTTCCAGGCTTTCAAACCAGGCCTCATCATTCACCCACCTTATGAGCTCCCTTTTATATGTTGCCATTTCCCAATAGGGTGTAAACTCCTTGTGGGCAGGGCCTGTCTTACTTGTAAGTGTAACTTAGCTCAGTGCTTGGCATTTAGAAAGTGCCAAAAAGTAAATACTTTTTGACTTGACTTATTGCCTGACTTACTGACCCACCAATCACTGAAGACGACGGCATTTCAGAGTTGATAAATCTCAGAGCCGGAAGGATTTCAGAGACCCTTTAGTCCTACCCCTGCCGATGGCAGACCAATGGCCACCAGCCTCCGTCTGAAGCCCTCCAGTACCAGGAAACTCAGCACCTCCAGGGACTCTTCAGAACCCCTTTAATTATTAGGACATCCAGACTAAGCTGACTCTTTCCACTCATTGCTCATAGTCAGGCAGAACATCTAACCCTTCCATGTAGCAGATCTTCAGATACTTAGGCAACTATCACATTCCCTAAGCCTTTTCTTCTCAAGGCTAGACAACGCTAGTCCCTTCAGCCCATCCTCCTATGGCATGATCTGAAGGTTTGTCACTATCCTGGTTACCTGCCCTGAACGCTCTCCAACTTTTCAATGTCCTTCCCAAAATATGGCAGCCAGAATTGGACACAGTATGCTGGATGTGGCCTAGATGTGGCATTCTTACAGAAAACAGCAAGAAAGTCACCTCCTTATTCCTGAACACTGTCTCTCTCTTTAGACAGTGTAAGATCGCTTTCTTAGGGACCAGAGCACTCCGAAGCTTGTAGTCCCTTAAGACCCCCAGTCTTTCTTTAGATGAATAGCACTTCTCCTTGTGAAGCTGACATTTTTTTTAACCCAAATGGAAGACTGTATACTCTCCCCTGATGGATTTCACTTTTGGGGATTCAGCCCAATTCTGCCTAGCCTAGCAGGATCTTTTGGTACTCAGGCTCCATCATCCAGGTATAGAATGACAGACAGACAGCCTCTCTGTCAGATTCCCAGGTAACCACAGGTGACCTCTCCCCAAACTGACATCAAACTCCTAGTGAATACTCTTTGAATTCGGTCATTCAAACAGGACTGAATGATACTGTTGTCCAGCCCCCCTGACTTTCTATAATCCAAGAGTTCTTAGCCTTTTTTTGAGCTATGGATCCCTTAGGCAATCTGGGGGAAAGTTATGGATGCCTTCTCAGAAGAATATTTTAAAATATCAAATAAAATCACATAAGATTGCAAAGGGAGCTAGTTATGTCAAAATACAACTATTAATATATATATATATATATATATATATATTTAAAACATATGGACCCCCACAGAAGAACTCCTGTTATAGAGGTGTGATAGTAATGGCAATTAAAGATTCCCCTGTATTGGCTTGGTTTTCAAATTGATTGTGTTAAAACCCAGAGTTTGTTAATCCCACCTGTGGGATGGACTTGTTGATGTGAAAAGAAAGTCCTGAACTGGAAGGAGCTGGTGACGTAGATTTGGAGAGATAAGAGAGAGGCGGAAGATCTTTTTGGAAGCAGCACCTCGTGGAGAGAGAGAGACTAAGAGAATTGCTGGTGGCCGCTTTGAATTGCCCTGGACTTTTGAGACCTGCCCCCTGAGCTGCCAAGGACTGAGGAGACATGGCTGTTTTGCTGGTACTTTGTCTGTCTGTTTTGATGTTGTTTTGCCAGATTTGTCCACTGGTGAAAGACAGTCCTTTTGTTGAAGAAGTCCTGGAACCTGGCTGTTCGCTAAGAAGCCCTGAGACTGTCCTGCAGACAGAGAGTGAATACTGTCCACTGGTGAAGGACAGTGCTGTTGTTGCAGGGGTCTGGAGACTGTCCTGCAGACAGAATGAATACTGTCCACTGGTGAAGGACAGTGCTGTTGTTGCAGGGGTCTGGGAGCCTTTCTGTTGGTTCAGAAGCCCTGAAGAAGGATTTTCTTGTTGTATGTTTACAGAAATCCTGGGAGAGGGCTTTGCTAATGTGTTCAGGGGTTCTAGGACTGTTCTACAGACAGAGGATAAATTCATGAAGGGACTGACAATGTATCTTATGGCCTTGCTAAGCCTTGTCTCCCCAGGAACTAAGATTGCTGAGAACTTGCCTCGTGTCAAGATGAAAAAAAGACCTCCATTTGGGTATTAAGTGCTGTGTTTAAACTTGATGTAACTCTGGGGTAGATTCAATTGTGATCCAGGGGTGGGGAACTTTTGACCTTATTGTGCTCTGTGATTGACAAATGAAGGTACTTTACCTATGTTTGGAAACTAATCTCCATTTGAGAAGAGGGGTTTTGTGGTGGACTTAATTAAGGTATAGCCTAGGGGTGGAGTAGTATTTAGAACAGGGACTTTGTAATTGATTGAATGATTGGAAGGTCCTGGGGTGGGGTAGTCCTTGGAGATTATTTAATCACATTTAGTAAATGCTGTATTTGGAATAATGTCATGTTTTGATCTTCTCTGTTCTTGGTTGGTCACTGAATAAAATGGAGAGCCCCTATGCTGGTATTCTGAACCTTGGGAAGTTGCCTTTCCTTGGCATTATATTACAAGAGGCAACCAGGTGGTTAGGTAAGTGGCATGCTGGGCACTTAAATGTTTATTCTACAGCTTTTACTACATTATTCAATTGCCAGTGATAAAGGTCTATTGTCCAGAACAATTATTTAAATCTCTTGTTCTTTATTAAAAAAAAAAACAAACCTACCTCTATTTTTCATCCCCCAAAGGTAAAGCAGGGAAAGAGTGAAGGAACAAGAATATAAATTAGCACCTACTGTGTTCCAGGCACTATTCTAAATTCCTGACAAATATTTTCTCATTTGATCTTCACAACAACCCTGAGAGATAGGTGCTGTTATTATCCCCCATTTTATAGTTGAGGAAACTGAGGCAGGTGGAGATTAAGTGACTTGTCCAGGGTCAAACAGCTAGTAAGTGTGAGGCTGAATTTGAACTCAAGTCTTCCAGGCCCAGGCCTTTATCCACTGTTCCCTGAGCAGAGATCCTGGCAAGTATTCCACAAATGTTTGTTGAATGAATAAGTGAGTAAATATAATGGGATATGCTCCCCAGGCTACTGGCACACCCATCTGCCCTATGCCCACCAAGTACCCTTCTCTAGGGACCAGAAATGGGAAGGAAGCAGCCAGCAAACGAGCTCCTCACAGTGAGCACATGGTTGAATCTGACCACAGCCCACCCTCAGCATGGCTTCCTTCCCCAATTCCAGTGTATTCTGTTTGAGGTGGACCGTGGAGAAGCACAAGCCACAAACCCAGCCAACCACCCACCTACCCACCCACCAGGACAGCAGAAAGGGAGGAGACCCAGGCTGGTCACCCCATGGCACCTCCCAGCCTCATTCAGCATTGTCTCTCAGTGACCCCTGAGCTCTCACCACTAAGAGCCTGGGTGGGAAGCATCTCAGTGCCATGGTCCTGAAGGGCAGCACGCTGACTTAGAAATCCTCAAATTAACATTATATATAATGTATTATATTTTTATTTACTTGTTTGGGAAAATGTTTTCCAATTCCACTCTGCATTCCAGAGTTTTACAGGCCAATCAATCAGCCAATCAACAAGCATTTAAGGGCTTACTGGGCCTGGAGTCAGGATCAAATCCATCATCAGACACTTAATAGTTGTGTAACCCTGGGCAAGTCACTTAACCCAGTTTGCCTTGGTTTTCTCATCTGTAAAGTGAGCTGGAGAGGTAAAGGGCAAACCACCATAGTATCTCTGCCAAGAAAACCCCAAATGGGGTCACAGAATTGGACGTGACTGAATAACAGCAACAACAAAACATAGCAAGCACTATGCCAAGAGACTAGGTATCCAAAGAAAGGCAAACCCAGGCCCTGTCAGGAAGACTGGAGCTCAAATCCTACCCTCTGAGACTTACTAGCTATATGACCATCTTTGGGCTTGAGTGTCCTCATCTGCAAAATGAGGGATTTGAAGCAGACAGTGCTGGATGTAGAGTCAGAAAGACCTGAATTCAAATCCTGACTCATTAACTATGCCACTCTGGCCAAGTCACTTCACTGCTATCTGCCTCAGTTTCCCTCTTCTACAAAACCCTCCCTCCCAGGGGTGTTAACAGGATCAAATGAAATAACATATGTAAATTGCATTATAAACCTTAAAGGGCTTAATATTAATAATACTAGTTAATATATATGAAGCATTTTAAGGTTTGCCAAACTTTTTACAAAGAATATCTCATTTTATCCTTACAACAATCCTGATGGGTAGGTGCCATATAAATAATATTGTTGTTGTGGCTCAGTCGTGTCTCCATCTGGGGTTTTCTTGGCAGATATATATGGGAGTGGTTTGTCATGTCCTTCTCCAGCTCATATTACAGGTGAAGAAACTGAGGCAAGTAGGGATAATAACTGACTTGCCCAGAATCACACAGCTAGTAAATGACTGAGGCCAGATTTGAATTCTGGAAGATGAAACTTCCTAATTCCAAGCCCAGTGCCCTATCCACTGCACCACCTAGATGTGCTTTCTACATTTAAATCTTCATACCAATGACCAAGGACAAGCTAGCCTCCCTCTATACCAACCCATCTTTTCCTTTGAGCAATTCTAAACAATGGAGCAGAATGGTAATTTATTTTTTAAATTGTATTTATTTATTTTTAATTTTCAACATTCACTTCCATAAGATTTTGAGTTCCAAATTTTCTCCCCATCTCTATATATACTGTATAGACTCTACATATTCATTCATATTGAACCTATTTTCACATTAGTCATGTTGTAAAGAAGAATTAGAACCAATGTAAGCAACTAAGAGAAAGATGAAACAAACAAAAAAAGGGGGGGAAGCAAATCATATGCTTCAATCTGCATTCAGATTCTGTGTTTCTTTTTCTGGATGTGGACAGCAGAATATTGACTTAACAGCTAAATATTAACCTTTGCATTCCTTCCCTCTCACTTCTCACATTCAATCCATTGCTGGGTCCTACTGATTTTACCTCAGTAGTATCTCTCCCATCCTTGTCCTCCCCTTTATACTCATTGAATTGTATAGTAGTAGTGTTAGTGGTAGAAAGTGTCCTGGATTTGAAGGCAGATGTGTCTTCAAACCCTTACTGCTAACTTTCTAGCTGGATGACTATGGGCAAGTCCCCTTCCCTTCTCTGAGACTCAGTTTCCTCCTTTGTACAATGAGGGGACTGGGCTAGCTGACCTCCAACATCCCAGCTATCTCTGACCAGCTTTGATTTTTATTTTGTGCTGGTGGCATGCTCTTACCATTGCCTTTGGTGGCCTCATCTGTTTTCTGCAATGACAAAGGGCTCCTCCCCCATACTATAGACCCTGCTGCTGCCAAGCCCCATGACAGCCCCTCTCTCTTACTATACCAATACCAAGGGAAGCTAGGAATCTCCCCTACTCTATCCTTGTATGGGGAAAGAGCAATTATAAGGAAACAAGAATAGAGGAAGTAACCAAAGTTTATTTAAAAGAGGAAACTGGGGTAAACAAATATATCATTATTCAGCCCTGTGATGGGCAGCCCTCAGCCTTGCCCCCAACAGATGCAAAGAATGACCCATCAAAAGCTGAAAGGCTAGCTTTCCTAGAAGCCAGCCAGGCTGAGGTTAGAGGAAAAGGGAAGCCACTCCTCCTGGGCTTAACACCCTCTTCTAAGTAGCCCCCACCCCCACGAGGCGAGTTACTAGACCTGGCACCTACTGCTTTCTCAGAAGGGGGAAGCTTTTATCACAAAGGAGAGGTGGGTGACACTAAAAATACCTATTCCTGGTTCTTTCTCCCTACCACCCATAATGAAATCCCAGTTCCTCCGCCTTTCATTGCCACAGCTGGGTTCTAACTGATCTTTCCAGACTCATTTAATACATCTTACCACCCTTCAATACACTGATACCATTCTGTCCTCTCCACCCTGCCTAACACACACCCATATATACCTAGGGTAGGGTGAGTGGAAATTTGCCACAGGTACTAAAATATAAGGGGTATAAACATGTAGAAATGTACCCCAGCAGTGACAGACAGAACGAATGAATGAATGAATGAATGAAAAAGTCCCACCTCTAATGCTACCCACATAACCCAGGCCCAGTAGTTGAACCTAGCTCGAAGAGCTCCCTGCTATGGCCAGGACTCTGGGCTGTAGAGAAAGCTGTTGACTCACACAGGGAGAATCAGTTCCACCTCTTGGAACACTTCAAACCCAGGTATAGGCTTGCACTTATCCCTGTGAATGACAGAGTGATTGGATGCTACTCACATCCATCGTGGTTCATGCTGCTTGTCAGGTATCCACTGGCTAGTTATGGATCACACACACACACACACACACACACACACACACATACACCACACACACACAAACACACCCTTCCCGTAGTCACCTCAGACCACCATGTGTCTATCCTCATCTCTGATGCCCACTGACCTCTTGTTTCAATACTGTTTCTGGCCATACCTCTGAAAACATGACTATGCAATCTCCATCTTCCTCCTCCTCGAGTCAACAACTTTCTTCTCAATCAGCAAAGTGTCTATTAAATGCCTGTAGTGTTCCAGGCACTATGCTAGGTGCCAAAGAAATAAAGACAAAGAAGGCAGTCCCTGCCCTCAGGGAGTTCGGGTAAATGACCCATAGGTGAACAGGTATATTTAGCATAAATACAAATGTACAAGATAATTTGGAGAGGAAGGCACTTGTAGCTGGAGAGATCAGGGTAGATGAGAAATAGCTGCGCTGGGTTTTAAAGGAAGTTAAGGTTTCTAAGAGGGGGAGGTGAGGAGAGAGTACATTTCAGGCATGGGGTACAGCCTGGGCAAAGGCTTGGAGGTGGGAGATAGTGGGAGCAAAAGGAAGGCCAATTTGTCTGGACTGTCTAGTACCACACCAGGATATAACCACTCCCTGGTTGTTCGGTCATGTCTGACTCTACATAACCTCATGGACAGCATCCATGAGGTTTTCTTGGCAAGATACTAGAATGGCCTGCCATTTCCTTCTCCAGTGTAGCCCCATTTCACAGAAGAAGAACTGAGGCAAACAGGGTTAAATGACTTGCCCAGGGTCACACAGCTAGTAAGTGCCCAAGGCCAGTCTCCAGGCCCAGCACTCTACCCACTGAGTCACCTAACAACTCATTTGGCACTCACTAATTCCAACATGCAAATCCTCGTTTTTGGGTAACCCTCCAATTCCTCTGTCCCCCCTCTAGGGCTCTCCATTCATAGTACATCACTTCAACTGGGCTGTCACTGCTGCTCAAAAATCCTTCTGTTCTGTCCTTATAACTTTCCTCATGCCCCTCAACTATCCTTCCAAGCCCTTTCTTCTCTCTCAGGCCATCATCTCCCCTTCCTCCTTCCGGGAAGCTCAGACTCTGACCTGGGTTTTAATAGACCAGCTTCGGCATCATCTCCCCAAGATCCCACTTCCACTGCCCTTTCCTGGCCATCTCTGCCCTGCTGTCATGGGCATGCCCTGCCCTGGCCCTCCTCCTGCTCCCCAGTCTTCCCTTGTCAGAATGCAAGATCCTTGAAGGCAGAGATTGACTTGTTGGTTTATATTCCCAGGATCTGACATAGTGCGCTAAGCACCATGAGCCGTCCCCAGTCCGGGTGACCTCACTCTGTTATTGAGAATTCTAACAACTTTACCTTTCCTCGGTTTCATCACCCTGCTCTCCATCCCTGAGGTCATTAAAGATTTATTATTCTTATTTATTTAGTATTTATATTATTTATTTAGTATTCTTAGCCCTTGTGAAGCCTAAGCCCCCTTCTCATGACCTGAATCCTCCTCCCTCCTGCCTTGTCGGGGCCTTGCTGTGACCAGCCTGCCCTGTCAGTTGTAAAGCTTGGCCGAGTACTGGAGAGAGCGTTGGCCTTCAGGTCAGAAAATGTGGATTCACATCCCAGCTCTGACATGTACTAGCTATATGGCTCTGGGCAAGCCACTCGACTTCTTCCCCATCTGTAATTTGGGAGCAGTAACAGGACCCAAGTGCTATAGACAAAGAAAGTAAATCCCAGAGACATGGTGACTAACCCAGCGTCACAGAGCTAGTCTGGATCTGAGGTGGGATCTGAACTCAGGTCTTCCTGAAGCAAAACCCTGACTTGCAAATCATTTTGCAAACCTTAAAGTGACAAATAGATGCTTATTGTTCTTATTATCATTGTATCTCCATTTCCTCTGGCTTCTAACCACCTGCCTACAAACACCCTCATTTCCCCAATTAAAAAAAAAAAGTTTTACCTCAGTGCTCTTTTTTTAGACCTCAACTGGTGAAGCAGAATCATCTCTTGTTCCATCTTTCCCTCCCCCTCAATTCTCAATGTCTTAAAAAAAAAGTGATTGACACCCAGAAAACGCCTCCACTTCCCCTATCTCCTCCCTCTCTGTACCTCTGGCCTTCTAACCTCACCACTCAGCTGAAACCATGGCCAAGGCTCACCAGTGACTAAAGGCTATTTTTTTAGCTCTCCCCCTCCTCCTCCCAATCCCCCTCTTCCTTCTCATTTTACAGAAAATACAGAGGGCTGATATTTATCACTCCAAATACAGTGCTCTACAAGATTCCATGAGGAAAAGTTATTTTCCCATTTTACAGGTGAGCACAGTGGGGGCTAATTCTTTTCCACTCATATCCCTCTCACGCTTTATAGAATCACAAAATCCCACTCTTTCTGAGTTGGAAAGGGTCTCAGAAGGCCTCTAGGCCAATTCATGCCTGAGAAATGGTCCTCCAGCCTTTACTCGAAGACCCCCTGTGAGGGAGAACCTACCATCTCTCTAGCCCATTCACTTTAGGGTGACTAATTGTAAAAAAAAGAAAAAGAAAGTTTTTCCTATATCAAGTCTCAATTTGACTTGACACCTTTCATCCATAGCCTTCCAGGGCTATACAGAACAAATTGGACCACTGGTCCACAAGACAGCTCTTCCAATACTTGGAAATCACTATCATATACCCCTTCTAAAGAGGGAAAGATCACCAATGACTTTAGGTAGACCACTTAGCTTTAATCTCCCTGTGCCTCGGTTTCCTCATCTGTAAAATGGAGATAACAGTAGCATTTGCCTTATTATTGTGAAGATTAAATGAGATAATCTAGGTAAGGCAACACATAAGTACCCAGCTCCATCCCTCTAGTTATTATCTTATATTGTGAGTTCCTGGAGGGCTGGGACTGTCTTTTGCTTCTTTTTGGATTTCCAGGGACCTGGCATGTAGTAGGTGCATAATAAATGTTTACTGATTGAATGATTTACCCAGCTGTTTCAGAGGCTCAGCTCTTAGCTGGTTTGAAAGGCAATGATGGCACCTTGAGGTATCCCCTTCCCCTTCCAAGGCCATTAGTATTTCCATAGAAGAATCTTTAACACCCCAAAGACCTCAAACCAAGAATGACTCAGTAAAGACAGAATTCAGGACTCCTTGAGGGTCTGTGAAGGCTATTTTTCCTTTCGGAGGGAACAACCCAGCAGAGGTATAGTTTCAGAGCAAACAGCATTTGACATTCTGGGAAGGAGGGACATCTTTGAATTGTTTGAGCATCTCAGAATCACCAGTCCTGGAAAGCTGGTGCCCTAACCCACTCAACCTCCTTCTTCCTGTTAAGATCAGAAATCTAAATCTAGGTGGGACCTTGGAGGCCATCTAGCCCATTTTACAAATGAAGAAACTAAGGGCCAGGGGGTTAAATGCCTTGCTCCATAGTCACATGGGAAATCATCAGAGGTGGGATTTAAACCCAGCTCTCCCTGACTCCAAGGCCAGTGCCGATCCTCTCTACATGTTGGCTCTCAGAGGCTGAAACCAAGAACAGCGAGAAGGGAGATCAGGACCCAACATTCTGCTTCTTTGGTTCCCTTCCTTTTCATCCATATACTGGAGCGAAACACACAGAGACTCATTCATACCCAGAAAGCTTTGTAGGAACCTCAGACTGGGCTTTGAGGCTTTCTCCGAAAACAACTGTATCTACCTAGAGGTGATATACCAGCTGATAGAACTGTCTAGGGCAAACATTCATCACTCTCCCTCCTTGATCACCCACCTAAATATGCCCCTGCAATATGGAGATAATGACTGAATGCAGGGTACCTGCTGCCATCTCAGAAGGTTTCCCTAAGCTACTGCCCTAATGTTACAATAATGATTTTTCCCAAAATTTTCCTCTCCTCCCCTCCCCTTCTTCTCCCTCCCCTCATCTCCTGTCCTTTCCTCTCTTTCCCCTTCTCCCCTCTTCCTCTCCTCCCCTCCCCTTTAAAAGAAAAAGACAACATAATAGAGTTTCATATATAGAATCCACTTTCTGTACTACAATGTATATGGAGAGGCTCATTTGTTTAGTATTTGTTAAGCTCAGAATTTTTTTAAAATGCAATGTACCTGGAACTCTTCTCTGTGTGTATTGAATGAGATCTCTGAGGTCCCTCCCAATTCTACATTCTGTGATTGTGTGAAATCCTAGCTCTTGACTTCAGTTATGGACATAGTTCTTGATCAGTAGGAAACAATGTCCCTGGTGATGGAAATATTTCAAAATCTCAGAATGTAGGAATTAGGGAGGAAATTAAATTTTTTGCTTTTTTTTTTGGAGGGCAATTGGGGTTAAGTGACTTGTACAAGGTCACACAGCTAGTTTTTGCATTAAGTGTCTGAGGCCAGATTTGAACTCCAGTCCTCCTGACTCCAGTGCCGGTGCTCTCTATTCACTGCACCACTTAGCCGCCCCTTGGGGAGAATATTAGAGAGGCAACGTGGTGCAGTTAAATGCTACATTTAAAGTTAGAGTCAGTCCTCAGTCCAAATCTAGGCTTTGCTATTTATGACTTAAAAAGGCTTTGGCAAGGCCTGTTTCTTTATCTGTAAAATGAGCAGGATGGGGTGGATGATTATTTTAGTAATTATTCGTCCAATCTCATTTTCTGGTGCTTCTCCCTCCTGAAGGTTGTTGGTATTTCCATAAAGGAGTCTTGAAGACCCCAAATACCTCAGACCCCACAGAAAGGACTCCATCATTAATGGTGGAATATTTGGTAGGTTTTGTGATAGTCTGGGCAAGTGGGGTGAGAGAAAAGACTAAAACAGGTTAAACTAGAGAAGAGAAATGACTAACTCAGGTCACACAACACAGTTTAGGATTATAGGCTCAGAATTCTAGAGCCTTAAAGTCCATCTAGTCTAATCCCCTTCATTTTACAGATGAGGAAACTGAGGCACAGGGAGGTCTCTCACACGAAGTGGCCTTTATTCCTTGCCAAGGCTAACCCCTCTATTTGTTGAAATGATCCCATCTCCTCAGATTGCCCCCTCCTTCATCTCCAGTCTTTCACTTATTCTCTATCTCTCCCTGTCTACTGGGTCCTTCCCATGTCTACAAACATGCCCGTGTCTCCCCTATTCTGAGAAGACCCCTTACTTGACCCTTCTATTCCCACCATTATCTTATTTTTCTTCTGCTCTTTGTAGCTAAACTCAAAAAGGCATCTCAGTCAGTGCCACCACCTTCTCTCCTCTCACTTCTTAACCTCCTTAGAGTGTGACTTCTGACCTTGTCATTCCCCCCAAAACTGCTCCCTCCAAAGTTACTCATGATCACTAATTATGTTGTCAGATGCAGTGGCCTTTTCTCCATCCTCCTTCTCTTTGGCCTCCCTGTGGCCTTTGACACAACAAAGTTGATTATTTTCTCTTCTTTGATGTTCTCTTCTCTCTAGGTTTTCAGGGCATCCCTTCTCCTGGTTCTCTTCCTACCTATCTATCCAATTCTTCTCTGTGTCCTTCACTGGATCCTCCTTCAGACTATGCCCTGTAACCATAAGTTTCCCTCAGGGTTCTGCCCTGGGCTCTCTTCTCCCTCTTTACTTGGTGATCTCATCAGCTTTCAGGAATTTAATGGTCATCTCTGTGCCAGTGATTCTCAGATCTACCTTTCCTGCCCCAATCTCTCTCCTAACCTCTAATCTTGTGTCTCCATCTGCCTTTCAGATATCTCAAACTGGATGTCCAGTAGACATCTTAAATTCATTTTTTAAAATGTTTTAAATTTTATTTATTTGCTTAACTTTTATTTTTTTTTGGAGGGGGGAGGGCAGGGCAATTGGGGTTAAGTAACTTGCCCAAGGTCACATGGCTAGTAAGTGTTAAGTGTCTGAGGCCGAATTTGAACTCGGGTCCTCCTGACTCCAGGGCCACTGTTCTATTCTCTGCACCACCTAGCCACCCCACATCTTAAATTCAGCATGTTCAAAATGGAACTCATTGTCTTTCCCCCAACACCCTTCTCCCCTCCTACCTTCCCTATGACTGTTGAGAGCCCCACAATCCTCTCCCATCCCTCAGGCTTACAACCCAAAAATCACCTTGCACTCCTTACTATCTCTGAACCCCATCCAAGCTCTTGGGGAGGTCTGTTGATTTTACACACACACACACACACACACACACACACACACACACACCTCTGAAATATGCCCCCTTCTCTCCTCTGTCACTGCCATTGCTCTGGTGCTCACCTTCATCCCCTCATGTCTGGACCATTGCAGTAGCTACTGGTGGTCTTACCTGCCTAAAGTCTCCTCATTCCAGTCCATCCTTCATTCATTTATCCTAAAGGGCAAGGCTGACCATGTCACCACCACCCAACTCCCACTCAATGAGCTCCATTGGCTCCTTGTCACCTCTAGGAGCAAAACCAAAATGCTCTCTTAGGCATTCGAAGCCCTTCATAGCCTGGGCCTCCCCTACCTTTCTTACACCTTACTCCCCTCCATGTACTCTTTGACCCAGCCATACTGGCTTCCTGTCTGTTCCTCCAACCGGACATTCCATCTCTCCTCTCCAGTCCTTTACTCTGACTGTCCTGCATGCCTGGAACACTCTCCCTTCTCTGCTCTAACTACTGATCTCCTTGGCTTCCTTTAAGTGCCAACTAAAATTCCACCAGGAATTCTGCAGGAAGTCTTCCCCAACCCCTCTTAGTTCCAATTCCTTCCCTCTGTAAATTATCTCCTGTTTATCTTGCTGTGTATATATTTGTTTGCCTACTTCCCATTAAAGTGTAAGTTTCTTGAGGGCAGGAACTGTCTTTTGTCTCTTTTGGTATCTACAGCACTTAGTACAGTGCCTGGGACATAGTTGGTGTTTAAATCAATGTTTATTGATGGATTAATTGAATAAGTGATTTCCTCAGTTATACAGGCATTAAGCATCAATGATCAGGTTTTAACCAGGGTCCTCTGTCTCCAGAGCCAGAACTCAAGCCTCTAGACTCCTGATTCAAGGCTTTTTTTTTACAATACCATGAAGCATTTTATCAAACAGCAATTAAGATAAGAGCCCTGAGGACAAAACATAGAAGAACTGTGTCCTTCCTGTGTGCCCAGCACTGCCACACCTAGACCAGTGGGGACAAAGAAAGACCACATAGAAGCATCCCTCCTTCCCTCTTGGCTACTAGGTGGTGCCTTCTTGGTCCTTCCCAATACTGAATGGGTAGAAAGCCACCATGCTGGTCTTCCCAAAGCATAGAATTCCATTCTTTCTCCAGTAATCTGTGTGTGTGGTTGTCGGTGCGGGGTTTGAAAGAACAGGAACTTTCCTCTCTGGTCTTGTGATGCAGGATCATCAGGCACACAAATGGACCTGAGGGATGGGAGGAGATCCAAGTCATTACTGCCAGATGCCTCCTTCATCCTGGAGCTTGCCAGTAAATTCCAAAGAGCCAGGAAATGGTTCCGCCCTCTCTCCTCAGAGGGGAAACAGCCGAACATCATTTGCCAAATTCCTGTGCATACTGGTCAAGACAGAAGTTGTGGAAATTGTCAGGACCTGTTTGTTTTCTGTACTAGAGGAGAATTGACCCTGACTTGAGATTCATAAACTCTCTCTGTTGGAATGGATCCCATAAGTCATCTACCTGAACAGGAATTCTCTCTACAACTTTCCTGACAAATTGCCATCTAGCCTCTAGGGTAAATCCATTCAGTGAGGGGGAACTCATTACCTGCTGAGGAAACTTGTCAAAACAAGCAAGTATCAAACACCTACCATGTGTCAGGAATAGTAGTAGTTCCTGGGAACACAAAGAAAGAAAAAGCGATATCATGTTTGTCCTCGAGGAGTTTACAATCTAGCTCATTATACTTTTATGAAAGCTTTATTATTCCAAAATGTGTCTCCCTGCTCAGGAATTTACACCCTCTCCTCTCCTCTGCCTCACAGAACCCCTGGTTTGCTTGGAAGCACAGCTCAGGAGACTTCTCCCACCAGGTGCCTAAATAGCCTCAGTTAGACTTGGAGGAGGTGCCTCTAGGAGACATCTAAGATCCCCTCCAATTCTACAATCCCAGAGCAGGACAGCTCCCCTGTCATGAATGGCGTTGCTCACCAGGTGGCACTGTCACACTGTTTTTAATGATTTCTGCCAGCCCAGGAAAAGGGGCTTTTCTTCTGGGTTTTCCAAAACAAGGGGAAAATTGCAAATGGAATTAGAGAAAGCCTCTGGATACTCAACCTAATTTTAAATTCTGCCACTAAATAACTTGTGCGTTCCTATCTCTTCCCACCTCTACTCCAACTCAAGGAGAAGGTGCCATTGCTATGATGGGGAATCAGTGCCATCCTATAAGGACCTGAGGGGAGTCAGGGAGCCCAGACTTATGACTGAAATTAACCTTAAGAAGCAGAGCCTGGCCACTGGATGATCCCTCTGAAATCATAGGATCATGGGTAGGAAGCTGGATGGGGCATTAAAAGCCCAACCCCCCATTTTACAGGGGAAATTAAAACTCAGGGAAATTTAGTAACTTTCTCAGGGTCACATAGCCAGAAAGTGCTGACACAGGATTTTAACTCAGGTCTTGACTTTAAATCCGGTGCCTTATCGGTTCCCCAGTGATGCTTCCAGTTGCTGTTTGTTCTTCGTTTTCAGAGGACCAGTGAGTTGATAGAGTGATATCTTGACTCGTTTGTAAAGTGGATTTAAGTAAGGCAGAGGTCCACAGTCATTAGCCTCACTCTCTCTTCCAGAGGGATGGAAGTCCAGTGGTAAGATAAAAGTCAGGATAATTGGGGATGGCCCAGGATGCATCGGATGACCTTGGATTCTTCAATGCCTGACCAAGCTCTCAGCACCTGCTTCAGTCACTTCATGTCAGTTGGCAACAGATTGTTCTCATTCACCCATTTCTCCAGGTTCCCCTTCTTGGAGTAGACGTTCCCCTAACCCATCCTGCCAAGATGGTTTACTGGGGTGCAGCCACTGCTCATGCTACAGCTTCTTGGAGCCACAGGTAAGAGTTGGGGGAAAAGTAGACCCCAAAGGTAGATTAGCAGCCCTGAAAAGGGCTCAGCAGCCCCCACGCCAGAGGTGCCAGTCCTCCCTGAACACCCCATGCCTCTCACAATGGAGCAGAAGGGCCAAACTAAGACCTCCTTTCTTTTTTTTGCCAGACTCAGAAAGTTTCCTTCAAAGGTTTCATAATGGGACAAAAAGTCTAGGAGTCAATGGACTTGGGTTGGAGTCTCAGCTCCCATTCTGAATCATCTGAATTGTACGTCATTTTGAGCTTTGGTTTCCTCTTTTGAAAAAGAAAAAGGGATCAGACTTAATGGTCTCTAAGGTCTGTTCCAGCCTTAAAGACTGTGAGAAATCCCATTATTCTCTGCCCTGGGCAGATCCCATCTGGAACCCCATACATAGTTCTGGGGCCACACTTTGGGAAGGACACTTGGTAAACAAGGTGATAAGGGGCCTGGGCCACATGAGGTTGGGTTGAAGGAACTAGAAGAGAGAAACTTTGTGATCCTGGATTCAAGTACCCAAAAGTCTATTAAGGAGAAAGGGACTTGCTTGACCCCAAAGGATAGAATTTAGGTAGGGCAGAGAGTAGCAAGCTTCTGCTGGAGGTAAAGAAAATACTCCCTGACAATTCGAACTATCCCAAAGTGGAACTGACTCCCTTGAGAAATAGTGAGTTCCCCATCCTCAGAGTGTCTCAAAAGGAAAGAGAGCACAGGATGCTATGGAGAGGTAGGGGTTAGACAAGCCAGCCTCTGAGGCCTGTTCTAACTCTGAGACATTGTGACTCATGGAAGAATGCAGCAGCAGAAGAAAGAGCAGGCAAGGTGGGCCTTCATTGTCCTGTGTCAGGCTCAGGGTCTGAAAGGTCACTGGGGGCTGTGAGTTCAGCTGTGCTGAGGGTGATAGATTGGTAATGGAGACTGGGCAGAAACCTTGGCTCTGTTGGCTAAAGTGAGAGGCTGGGCCCAGCCCAGCTTTGTCCTCAGCGTGATCTTAGACCCAGAAGAGAAAGAGGAAGGGACCAGATTCCCAGAAGTAACCTGTAAGGCACCAGCTAACACATGGAAGAGTCAAAGGACCCTCAGACCTAGAAGAAAGCTTAGTGCTCATCTAAACCAGAGGTGCCAAACACCCTTCTCCCCCAGGCCAATCCCAAATGCAGCAGAACCAGATCAAAATGTAATTGAAAATTTCTAACAAAATAAATAAAAATGCAATAGCGCAGAGAAGATGGTAACGTATGGTTTTCTAAGTCAATATACAGCATACAAGGATCCTTGCAGCTTTCAATCCATGATCCTATCATCTTCTTCTGGAAAATGAGGACAGGGCATTTAGGTGGCACAGTGAATAGAGCTCCAGGCTTAGTGTCAGGAGGACCTATGTTCAAAGGTGCCCTGGGCTACTTACTAGCTGTATGACCCTGGCAAGTCACTTAACCCCGATTTCCTTGACAATTGAATTAGATTACCTTTTCCAACTCAAAAATCCTATGGTCTAATTAAAGTGATTTGACTTGAGTCAGGTAACTCCACCTGGGCTGTCCTGTTTTCTCATTCAGAGTCTGATAATGGCCACCTGAGATCGCCCTCTCTGAAATCTCCTGTCCCAGCCATTGTATGACACTATTTTCCACCCAGGCAGAGGCAATTTTCCTATCAAATTGGAAAGCAAATAATGGAACTCCCCCTGTTCTATTCACAAGGAAAACATTTCAAGGACACAGGAAACCTAGGTTGAAGACTAAGCCCAGCATAGGAATGGTGGGTAAAGAGGGGTATTAAAAAAAAATATTCCCCCATATGATATAGGGGAAAGGTTGCTAATCTGGGAGTCAAGAGGCCTCAGCTGGAGTCCTTGGGGGCCTAGAAGTTGGTCTAAATCTCTACAGGCTCTACAATCTCTGTTATATCTTAAACCTATATATCTTCAAAACTGAGGGAACCGAGGACAAGAAAGGGGAAGGGGCTTGCCTAGGGTCACGAAGCAAGTTAGTAGCAGAGCCAGCATTGCTCTGGACCCCCCAATTCCAAGTCTAGTGTTCTTTTTACTGCCCCACACGCAGTGGATGCAAGATGAAATGACTGAGGAAAGAAAGATTCGAGTTTCTGAGCATCTTGATTTAGTAAGCGATGCATGCCAATCGCCCAATTGTAACCAGGCTCTTTCTTCATCTTTGGCACTGGACCCCAAATACAGGGGGAGACAGACTTTTACAGTTAAAAACAATTAATCAAATAAGGCCAATTAATTAAAAGGAAACAATTAACAAGAACACCACAGGAGGTAATCTGCATTCTACTGGAGGAAAGATTAGGGACTTTCCAAGTTGGGAGGGGGAAAGTGATCAGGTGCAATTCCCTGAAATCAGAAAAAGAGGTGTCCCACTCCCCCCAAGCGCTGGTGAACAATCAAAGAAAGATGGGAACAATAACCGATTGGCCAACACAGGGCCAGTTTTCAAATAAGACTTATGGGTTCCTTGAGAAGTACAATTGTGAGAAAACTTGCATCAATCTTCAGACCATTTCTGGTCAGCATAACTGAGGTCCTTAGTTAAATGTCTCCAAGCAGCAGGGAGAAGTGGTCCAGCTTCCCAGTCACAAAGAGGTAGATTCCAATAATACAATAAAATTTTTCCCAATTCCCACAATTGAATAAAATTTTCTCACAAGACAAATTGAACTAGACTCCTAATTGAATAGAAAGGGCTAGGTTTCTGGGGAAAGAGGAATGAATTTGGAGCTATAGGATAAGGGCTTAAATTCTGTCCAACTACTTTCCTGTATGACTTTGAGCAAGGCTTTCTGAGACTCAGTTTCCTTGTCTGTAAAATGAAGAGTTGGCCTAAGGTCCTTTCCATGATCAAATCCATGACCCTATACTCCACATTTACCCCCAATACATCCTCCATGCTGCTTCCAAACTAAATTCCCTCATCCCTAGATTTGGCTGTTTCACTCCTTTACTCAGAACTATTCACTGGCTTCCCGGCTTTCTGTGAAACCAAATCCAATCTCTTAGGTTGGCAGGAAGGCCTTCAGCAGCTGAGTTCCCCACTACCTTTCCAGTCTTATTGAATTTCTCCTTTCTTCATGCTCTCTGCCCCAGCCAAACCAGACTCTTCATGGGATCTTAGATTTAAAGCTGACCCTTCATTTTATAGATGAGGAAATGAAGGCTCAGATAAATGAATGGGTTTGCTCAAGGTCACACGGCTAGTGAGTATCAGAGGTAGTATTTGAACTCAGATCTCCTAAACTCCAAGCTTTATACTCTATGCTTCCAGCTCCTATTCCCTCCCAAGGCTCGCCAGCTTTCTTACCCTTGTTCATCCCTTTCTTTAGTTCTGAAATTTCCTTCTTCCCTTCCTGTCTTACCTCCTGATGTCTCACCTAGTCTTTAAAGACCTTCCTAAGCCTCTCAGAGCCATTCAGAAATACCCAGAAATAGACTTAGGGGAAGGAGAAATCCAGGAAGGAAAGAAGGAAGTTTCTTGGTATTCAAGGTATTCAAGAGGAGAATGGAAGATTCCTTGTTGTGTGGGAGGGCTAGGTGGCTCAGTGAATAGAGCACTGGGAGTCAGGAGGACCTGAGTTCAAATTCGGCCTCAGACACTTAACACAAAACTAGTCTTGTAACCTTGGGCAAGTCACTTAACCCCAACTGCCCTGCCTTCCCCCCTCCAAAAAGTAAAAATAAAATATTCTTTGCTGTGTTATTGAGGGATTTTGCACAACCTGTCCAGTTCGCTAGGAATGCCTTCTCTTCCAAACCTCTCTCTCTCCTAGGGGCTTGAGCTGACATCTGGGCTCAACCTGCAGCTCTTCCTTATCTCCCTTGGCCTCTTTAGTGTTTCCTCCCTCCTCAAATGAGTTTTTCTTGTACGTTTATGTGTTGGAGCCTCAGTAGAATGTAAGCTCTTTGAAAGGACTGTTTCATTTCTGTCTTTACATCTCCAGCACTGTGCCTGGATCACAGTGACTGACACAAAACAAGTGTGGAATAATGCTTTTTCATTCATTAAGTATTGAATGGGTGTGGGTAAGGGTCACTAAGAGTCAAAACATGTCTACAGGCTTTGTGATGAACACAAAGTCTTCTTTCCAATAACCCTAGGAGGTCACTAGTCCAAGTATTAATACGCCCATTTTACAGATGAGGAAACCAAGGCTCAGCATCGAGTAATCTAATGAATATATAATATATATTATATATATATATTACATATATAATATAATGAATAGAGCGGGCCCTTAATAAATGAATGTTCACTGATGGATGGAGCAAAGAGACTAGAGTCAGAATCAAGCATCACTGGCTTAACAATTCTACTACCCCCTTGCCCTCCATCAGGTCCAAGGTCACAGCTGTAGGGGCCAGCAACTTCATCATTTGCATGGTTTCTGAACCCTGGGAGCCCTGGCTGGTTTCCATCCCTCCAAGAGAAGGGAAATTTCCATGCACACAAAGCCTTTTACTTCCTTATGCAAAAAAAGTTAGATATCAGGTTCATAAAAATGGCCACCTCCCTTTGTGTCCTGCCTAAGAGGGAAGGAGAGAGGACCAGTGTCATGGAAAGGGTCAAACCTTCCCAGGGCTGTATTTGAATACTCCCAATCCAGTTTTTCCAGATGGAGAAAACTCTAGAGTTAGGGCCAAAAGATGACAGTAGCCACTGTTTCCCGACAAGTCTCAATTCTGTGAGTTTTCAGGCTGTTCTTGTTGTCCAGGACTAAAAGCACAATTGGTTCAATTTCCTTACTCTGATGATGATGGTGATGACAACTCCCTCTGATACAGCACTTTACAGACAATTTAGACAATACAAACTGTAGCAGTAGAAGGATGCCTAGATTTGGACTCAGGGGACTCAGGTCTGAATTCAGGCTCTGCTACTGTATTACCCATGGACCTTGAGCAAATACTTTCTCCTCTCTGGGCCTGTATTTCTTCATTTGCCAAAAGATGGAGTTGGATGTGTAAGATCTCTTCCAGCAGTTAGATGGCAAAATGGGTAAGAACATAAGACTTGGAGTCAGGAAGATTTGACTTCAAATCCAGCCTCAGACACTGGTGTGATCCTGGCCAAGTCATTTAAGTTCTCTCAGCCTCAGTTTCCCTCTTCTGTAAAATGAAGATAATAACCTCCCACCTCCCCCTTATTGTGAGGATCAGATGAGATAGCAGATGTATAGTGCTTTACAAAGCTTAAAGCCCTGTAGAAATACTAGCTCTTATCATTAGGAACATCAAAAGCATTACAATAACTTAATAATAAAAATAACAATCCTGTGAGCCCTAGCAGTTTGAAATCCATCAGAGAAGTCTTTGCATTTGACTTTTTCCACTTACTTAAAACTCCTGTGGGCCGTTTCTCTCATTCCTCTGTCTTTGAAATATTCCATCCCACATCTCCAGGGTCTTTGAAGTATTCCATTTCACATCTCCCGGGTCTTTGAAGTATCCCATCCCACATCTCCAGGGTCTTTGAAGTAT
>NW_027187353.1:16822871-16829016 GCF_028583685.1 Petaurus breviceps papuanus
TCCAGGGTCTTTGAAGTATCCCATCCCACATCTCCAGGGTCTTTGAAATATTCCATCCCACATCTCCAGGGTGATTTAGTAACTAAGCATGCTGGACCTGGGGTCAGGAGGACATAGGTTCACCTCTCAGCTCTATTACTTACAAGATATGTGAATCTCTTCTCTTCAGCTGAGTCTCCTCATCTTCGTAATGGGCGTATTGCCTGTAGCCTCTGCCTGACTGGGTGAGATGTACATCAAGTACTTGCTTTTTTTAAGCCAATGTATCACTGTGATTCCTTGTTGTCAGACGTCTCTACCTATGTGTCCCACTGTCCCCTGGATCTCCTCTTCCTCCCCTCAACCAGGTGTCTTCATACCGTGGGTAGAGCACCAGCTCCTGAGTCAAAGCACCTGGGCTCAAATCCAACCCCTAACATTTCCTACCTATGTGACTTTGGGCAAGAAACCACTTCAACTCTCTGGGCCTCAGTTTCCTCATCTGTAAAAAGGAAGAATTGGACCAAATGACTTTTGAGGACTCTTCCAGTTGATTTCCCCCCCCCCCCTTATCTCTCACTGTGCTCTCCCTATAACTTTTATTTTGTGCTCTATTTTAGGATGGAGGAGAAGGTGAGGGAGGGATACTAGAACAAAGGAATGAGCTGTGGGGAAGAGGAAGGGACACTCAGGGATTTGTTGGACCAGGTTCCTGCTCTAGAAAGCTGATTGTTAAATTTTTAATGTGAGCATTTATACCTTGGAGATTGTCAAATGCAACAAATCAGGACTTGACTTATTGTTTTGTTGATTGTCCAGGCTTAAGAAAGTGATGAAGAAAATGTTAATCATGAGAATACATTTTAAAGTATGCCATGAGTACTTCCTCCAACCCCCTGAAAGCTGATTGTTAAATATTTAGCAACGTAGTCCTACATGGGATAATTGGGGGATGACTGAAGGAGTGAAAGGTAGAGATGAAGGATGAGGGACATGGTGCGGGGGGAGAGGCAGAAAAACAGGTTTTGCTTTTTTATATTGAAATATAAAGAACATTCGAAAAATTAAAGACACCCCAAAGTGGAGTTGTTTTGGGAGCTTACATTCTAGGGGAAAACAGCAAATACATCCCTAAATGAGATGGACTGACTGGAGAGGGGGTGGGTTCTTTGAAAGTCAAGGTTAGAGGACCAGTGTGGTTTGCTGTTTGTCTGGTTATGATCTTGCCGTGATTCCCAAGTGGCCAAGACCTCTTTTTGTGGTGTTTCCTTCTCCATTTTACAGATAAGATAACGGAGGCAAATAGAGTTAAATGATTTGCCCAGAGTCACACAGCTAGTAGGCATCCAAGGTTGGATTTGAACTCATGGAGTCTTCCTAACTCCATGCCTTCACTCTTTCTACTCTGCACTATGGCGCCACCTAGCTGCCCCATCATTTGTGCATAATGAGATTATTTGGGGGTCTATCTGTCCTTACACCTACTTTTGGGGACTTGGGAATGCAGAATTATCAAGCCTGGTTGATGTATTGGTAAATTTTGCTGAAATGTTTTTTTTTTCTTCTTTCATATTCTTGATTATAAGGAAAGGATCTCTGGGTAGAGGAGAGGGAAGGTATATGTAAATGAAAGGGATATAAAAACAAAAGACAGCAGTTTTTCAATAGAGAAACTTTTTTCTATTAAGAGTTATTGTCCCCATTGTACAGATGAGGAAACTGAGGCCTAGAGAAGTAAAATGGCTTGATGCCAGGCCGGGGGAGGGGAGGGGGAGCATGTCTAATAACTGTCAGCAACACTCCAATGCAGTTCTTCTTATCTTTTCAATAGACAGTATTTCCTCTCATGGATTTAGTCCCAACGAGAAGTGACGAAAGAGTCTCTCTCTCTGAAATTACCTAGTTCCTCCACCTGTGTCTGCTGTCATCAGAGTGGAAACCGTCAGCAGTCTGGGTATCAATAAGAGCATCTGTGCTCTGCCAGTTAGCTGGAAAGGAAGTCAGGATTAAGCAAATGAGCCCTCCTCCAGGATATAGAGAGCTTGGTAACCGGGACTGAAAAATAGAAGTGGGAATTCTCTCTCATCAACCATCCCCTTTCAGATGTCCCAGGGCACCTGGCGACTGGATGGAGGACAGGACGAGGCCTTCAGAGCCAGAGAAGGGGGTGATCCCCGAAGACAAAGAAAGCCAGGCCATGGGCGTGCTCAAAGACATTGCTATCAAATGGTTTATGGAGACACAGGCACCCCTCATATTACAAGATGGCACTTTACCTGAGTGGTTCCATGGATTCATTACAAGAAAGTAAGCTTGGCTCTCCTGGCTAGCATGGGAAATGGGCTTGTCTGGGGGGTTCCACACCTCCCTTGACCACAGAGGGGGGCAGACTGGTGACCAGGCATGGTTTTTGAGTCATCTAATGAGACAAATGTGTCGTTGCCTTATTTATATTATACAATATTGCTTATATTGTACAATATATTATTTATTATCATAATATATTATATTATCACAGTATGTAATATATTATTTATATTTAGGGATGTATAGGGCCTGAAGGATTGGAGAGGTGGTTTGGGAGAAGTGAGGGGGAGAGCAATGGATTTGTTAGCAGGAACTCTATAGGTTAGAATCTGGCTTAGCTACTGCCTCCTGTGCTCTTAGGGAAATCCCTTCTCTGGGTCTGTTTCTTCATCTGCAAAATGAGGGGAGGGTAGATGATTTCTAAAGTCCTCTCGATCCTACAAATTGTCCCTTGCTTTGCTTAAAACAAGCAGAGACTTGGGGAAGGTGGGGAAAGGACATTAATATTATTTATCATCCTATGGACAAACAGAAGGGGACAAATGGAGGGAAGGTAAAAGTGTTGGCGTTTGTGTTTGAAAAGGATTGCTAAAATAGAGAGGGTAGGTAGGGGCCTTCACATAAGCCAGCTGCCACAAGGCAGACACCCTCTATGAGCTGCTCTTCTTATCCAAAAAAGATGGAGGGCTAGATTTGGGGTCAAAGGACTGGGGTTCAAATTCTGGCTTGGCCATTTACTAACTGTGTGATCTTGGACAAATAATTTAAGCATCTCTGGGCCTCAGTTTCCTCATTTGTAAAATTAGGAAATTGATCTAGAAAAATAATAGGTTCTTAACCTGGGGGTCTATGAACTTTTATGTGTGTTAGAGATATTTCCAAGTAATTTATTTCCTTTGTCCCATGTATTTTATTTGATAAATTTAAAAAAACTTTACTTTAGTAAAGGTTTTGTAGGTTTCTCCAGAGTGCCAAAAGGTTCCATGACAGAAATCTGGGAGCCCTTTGGTTCTAAACTATAATTCTATTTTTCTGGCTTTTTGATGAGTCAACAACATCCGGGCCATCCACGTGAAGTGAATTCCCAGCAATGTAGAGATTGCCTAATGTAAGAAGGCCCTGAATGAAGGGATAGATGGATGGATGAAGCAACAAACAAAAGAATCAGTCAATCAATATTGTTGATAGTATCATAGATACTACCTACGAAGTCGACTCAGAGGCCATGTAGACCCACCTCCTCCCCCTTTTAGAGAGGAGGAAACTGAGGCCTAAGGAGATCTAGTGACTTGCCCAAAATAGGTAAATGACAGAACCACATTTGGAATCCAGGTCCCTGGCACCAAACCCAACGCTCAATCTATTCTACCACATTATTTCACACAATTTCAAAATCTAGAAGACGGCCAGAATATTTCACTGTTCATCCAAATATTTTGGCATTATGTGGGCACAGCTGCAGATGCCGCAGATCAGGAAAGATGGGGAAAGTGATCATGTGAGGTCCTTGAAGGAGGATCATGCAGAAATCCCATCGATTGCAATCATTCAATATCTCCCGACTCGCCTTTGGCTGGAGCCTTGGTAATTCATCAGCGCCATATTAGAACAGGAATCTAAAACCCCCAACCCACAAGCCTATGACCAGTTGTTAAATTTTTGGTGTGACTGTTTCCAATTCAGAGATTGGCAGATGAAACATATCAGGGCTTGATTCAAGACTTAAGAAAAGATGGGGAAAATATTAACAATGCGAATTGAACTTGAAAGTGTGTCCTGCTTATATCTGTTTCCCCTGGAGAAGCAGTTCTTAAGCATATACCAGTACATCCCTCCCTGCCGGCAGGATCATTTTACAGCCCACCCCCTCCTCCCCCCAGGCATATTATGCCCTCCTTTGTCCATGTGTATAGCTAATGTAATCAAATTTTAAAATCTTTGTGAAAAGAAACAAAGATTGAGCTGGAAGTGAAGCAAATAGATGTGGGCTATAAGGTCAAACAAATATGAAACTACCTTTGAGACCACTGGCTTAGAGTAAATAGCCCATGACCCGGATTCAGTCTCTCCTTGACTCTATAAGTTTTGCACAGTTTTAAAGTTCCAGGCTTCCCCACCCCCCACCTCCAACTCCAGCCACACCAGCTATATAAACTGACCTTGGCCTCTGATTATATACCAAGCAAATAGATTAACCTTGGCATCATCCCTGGCCCCAAACTACAGAGATAAATCTATCCTCTATTTCTGGCCATAGAGAAGTCCTTACCTCAGCCTGATGTCTCCCTAGTACATCATTTTGTTCTATGGAGGAATGGGGTGAGAAAATAAGGTCCCCTCATCCCCACTGCTGGAGAAGGACCTCAAAGCAGAGTGCCAGAAGTGGGGTGTTGGGACGTGGATGTCTGCATCGGTGTAATTCGTGGCAGGCATCCCAGGGAGAACCAAGAATAATTAACAATTCGTTTAAGGTAGTTGGATGTTGTCAGTTACTCAACAGGAGTGAGTGACTCAATTAGGAAACACAAGTAAAAGATGTTTTGAAATCCTAGAAGGCTTAAATAACAAAGGAAAATGGTCTATGAGTAGGTCAGAGGTGAGGAGGAGGTGGTCAGGTCCAAAGGCATTTCCTCCCACCAGGCAAGCTGAAGAACTGCTTAGAGACAAACCTGTTGGCTGCTTTCTCATCAGATTGAGTGACAAGGCTATGGGCTACATCCTCTCCTACAGGTAAGACCTCCACCCCCCACCCCCACCCCCCACAAAGCCATGAATTAGCCTTTGGTTCTGGTGAGCTGTGGCTTCCTGGGCAAGCTTTTCAGGTCATCTAACACGGATCTGCAGAGAAATGCAGAGTCTACCAGCCTACAGAATCAAAGCATCTTTTTCCTCTTCTGTAAAATGGGTTGGAAGCACAGCGTGTTGGCCTAGAATTCCTTGCTTCCTTCCAGATTCTGTTCAAATGCTCCACCCCCCAATTTTTTTTTTTGTATTTGTTTTGCACATAACTGCTATTTACTTATCCCCAGCTGAGATGTCTTTCTCCCGTAGAACATAAGTGCCCCTGAGGGCAGGGGCTTTCATTTTTGTTCTTGTATCACTAGCCCATAGCACAATGGCTGGTACATCCTTGATTCTTAATCAGTACTTGAAGAGTGAATGAATAAAATGAATGCCTGGAGCATTTCTAAGGTTTCCTCTGATTCTAGATCCTCTGGCTCTGAGATTCTGTGTCTTGTTGCTTTGCAGAGGTTATGACCGTTGCCGGCACTTTGTGATCAGTCAGCTTCAGAACCGAAGGTACATCATCTCTGGGGACACCTGCGACCACCCCACGCTCACCGCCCTCATCAGCTACTACCAGGGAGCAAAGATAGAGCCCTTTGGGGAGAGCCTCACCACCGCCTGCCCTCCGGTATGCTGAGTTTCCCATCCAACATATCAGACAAATGTACCAAGTGCCCACGGTGGGCAGCATCCTGAGATGGATGCTGTAAGGGTGCAAGGGTTGAGGAGACACAGGTCCTGCCCTTGGAGAGCTAAGAATCAGGGAGAGAACACATGAACCCAGTAAGTGCAAAGGGAGGGTGAAATCTAGCTGGGGTGGGGGCAGGATGGGATTGACCTTGGGGGAGCAGTTGGCATCTAAATTGGACCTTGAAGGAAGGGAGAGATTTCACCTGGGGCAGAAGTGGATACATCTCTTCCGGGAGATGGGGATCCTGGAGGCCACCACAAGGGGACAACATGAGCAAGGTTATAGAAGTGGGAAATCATGGAATGAGAATGGGAAAATCAGCCAGTTTGGCTGGAATGTAGGGAAAGCATGGAATGAGAATGGGTAAATAAACCAGTTTGG
>NW_027187353.1:16829026-16841235 GCF_028583685.1 Petaurus breviceps papuanus
AATGGGAAAGCATGGAATGAGAATGGGAAAATCAGCCAGTTTGGCTGGAATGTAAGGTATACTTATAGGAAGGGAGATTTGGGGAAGAAGATCAAATGGGGAGGCTGAAGCCCAAGGGTGGGATACATTGAATTCCAGGGTCAAGGCAATTGGAAACCATGGAGATAACTGCCCCAATCCTTCACACACTCCCCTTGCCACTGCAGGAGGACTGAGTCAGAGGGTGGGGAGATCACAGCCTAGTCTCCCTTCCCCCAATGATTTCTCCCCCTCCTCAGGTCTTAGGGGCAGATGTTATAATAACTCAGGATGACTATACAACACCAAAAAATCTCTGGAACAGAGTGGTTGGGAAGTGGTAGAAGAGAAAGATAAGACAGATCAGAGTTCTGACTCTGCATCGGACCATCTGGGAAACCCACACAAGTCACCTGACCTCTCATTAAATCTCAGTGTCCTTATCTGTTAAATGAGGAAAATAATTCTATCTATCTTATGGAGCTGTTTTGAGAATTAAGTAGCATTTCAAAAACAAGCATTTATTAATTTTTGACACCATTTATGCAAAATTCTTTACCTCACATACATATATAAGATATTATTATGAATTTTCCCTCTGTTGTCACACCTTAGTCTAACAGTACTGTGAGATAAAAAAAAGGCCAAGTACTATTATCCCCATTGACAGATGTGAAAACTGAGGTCCAGGGAAGTCAAGTGGCTTGTTTCAGACAAAAATAATAAATAGCCAGCTTTTCTATTGTGCTTTAAGGTTTACAAAGCACTTTACATATTATTTGGACCTCACAGCAACCTTGTGAAATGGGTACTATTGTAATTTCCATTTTACATATAAGGAAACTGGTGAGAAGTTAATATAGCTGGTAACTATCTGAGGCAGGACTTGAACTCAGATCTCGCCAACATCACTTCAGCACTCTCTCCACTGTGTCAGCCAGTTGGCATAAAGCTGGTAGGTGACAGAACCAAGGTCCTTTGGTACCAGTGTTCTTTGTCTTCCACCTGGGAAGACCTTCCTACTATTCCTGGAGTCTCTAGCCCAGCTTTGGGCTGGATCAGTAGATACTCAGGAGTGTTGTCTTTCTCCCTGCCACAGCCCGAGGAGAACAGCTTGTATGACGCCATCTCTCGTAATCTCCTTCTGGTCACCCCATCTGAGTCAACCAGTCCCTCCAAGGAGAAGCAAGAATTGGGGGACTTGGAATCCCTGAGGTCTGCTAAAGACAGGGACCCCAAGGTCAGCCCCCCTCCAAGGCCTAAGGCTTCCTTTGTCCACTCCCAAAAATCCCTGGAAGAATATCATTGGAAGCTCTCAGAAGAGGACAATGATGTAAGTATTCCCTCAAGGAGGTGCAGTGTAGTATTGCCAGGTAGAGTCCTGACACTAGAATTAGGAGGCCAGGCTTTTAATCTTAGCTCTGCTATTTATTAGCTGTGTGATCCTGACTTAATCTCCCTGGACCTCCATTTCCTCTTCTGTGTAATGGGGAGATGTTAGACTGGATAATCTCAACAATCCCTTTCTACCTCTACATTCATTCTCTGTTGCTATCCCACAAGGAAGTTGAAGAATCTAATGAAACCATCATTTAGAAAGATTATCTAGTACAACCCTCTCATTATCAGAGGAGGACATGGAGGCCCAGAGAGGTTGAGCCATTTGTTTAAAGTCACATAGCGTGTTGGGCGGCTGGGTGGTGCAGTGAATAAAGCACCGGTCCTGGAGTCGGGAGGACCCAAGTTTGGTTCCGGCCTCAGACACTTAACACCCACACAAAAATACTAGCCGTGTAACCTTGGGCAAGTTACTTAACCCCAATTGCCCTCCAAAAGGCAAAAAAAATAAAATAAAATAAAGTCACATAGTGGAGCTAGGACTAGAAACCTTCTGGTCTCTCAGCCCAATGCTCTTTCTTATAAAATTCCTACACCAGGAGTGCTTTCCTCTCTTGGGCGGGTTAAGGACTATCCTCCTCTCCTTTCTGTCAATAGAAAGAGGTCTTTTCCAGCTTTAAATTTACTTCCAAATTTAGAAGTGGTCAGTGATCAATCAATGAGAGCTCATTCAGTAACTGCTATTAGCCAAACCCAGTCTTAGGATCTGGGGAGAAGAAAGCTTAGGTAGGACAGAGACAGATTGTGAAGAGTCTAGAAAGCCAGAATGTGACATTGAACTTAGGATCACAGGACCAAAGAATTCTAAAGCTGGGCAGGACCTTCAAAACCTTCCAGGTCTTGGATTCTTAACTTGTTGTCCATAGACAAGGGGTCCAGGAAAGATTTCAGAGGATCCATGAACTTAGATGGGAAAAAAATGACATTTATTTTCACTCACCTTTGTAATTTATGTTATACACTTAAAAACAGTATTCTGAGAAGGAATCCTTTCTTTAGACTTTACCCAAACTGCCAGAGGGGTTCGATGCCCACAAAAGATTAAGAAAGTTTGATCTCAACCAACTGCCTCATTTTAGAGACACATGGGGAAGAAACTGGAGGTCGAGCAAGGGTGGTAGGGTCTGGTCTGTCAATCAGCCAATCAGTTAATCAGCCAAGCTTCTTAAAGTGCCTGCTATGCTCCAGGCATGGTGTTAGGTGTTGGGCATGCAATAAAAAGTGAACCAGCCCTGCCCTCCAGGAGTCTATCTTTGGAATAGACGTCTCCAAGATGGAGGGGGTTTTCGACATGGGCTGATGTGCTGGTTTTAAGTGTGTTTTGCTCTTGCCTCTCACCTTCCTCAGCTCTCAGGAGAAGCACCACCTCTGCCTGAAAGATGCTCGTCCCTTCTGATGGAATCCTTCAGCAGCAGGCATTCGGGAAACATTGTATATGCAGAGCTGAAGAAAATGAATCACAGCCAGCAGAGTCTGAGCATGGAGGCCTCAGACATTCCACCTCAGAGCCCTTCCCCTGGCCACGAGCACCAGAGAAGGCCTAGCAACCCAAGTGGAGAAATGGCTTCAAAAACCAGGGATGCCCCACTTCTCACTTCTCTGAGTGCCACCAAACTCCTGGGGATAAACCTGGACCCCAAGAAGAAATCTCCCACTGTCCCCCATCGCCCTATGTTGGAGCACAGCTCCCCTGTGCCCATCTCCACCTCTCCTGGAGATAAGGCAAGCTCCCCACATCATCAAGCTCGGTGCTCCCCTGAATCCAGAGGGAGCAGCCAGGGATTTTCCATTCATGCTGTTCCTCAGTCCTTGAGGGGCTTGGGGCCCAATAAACCCAGGGACTCCAGCCCTCCAGGCATCCATGAACTCATGCCAAAGGTGAACAGCTCCTATTCTTTGGAAGACAAGGCCCAGTCCTCAGGGAGCCATGACTATGAGCCTGTCCCTGGTAGGTTGCCCAAGTCAGCCTTTCTCCCACTCAAAGCCACTTACAATCAGCTGGAGGGCTCTGGAGGCTGGATGGATCGTGCTTATGAGAAGATTTCAGGAAGCCAGGCAGTGCCCATGCCTTCCTTACCAAGTAACCCCTATGAACAGATCCCCATCATGAAGGTCCAGGACACCAAACAGTCACACTCACACAAGGTAAGGTGCATCCCACAGGACCTGGGTACTTTTCTCATTGAACCTCGGCTAGTCATTTCAATTCTCAGGGCCCCCATTTCTTTTTCTTTATTAAATGGGCAAAACAATACTGCTCTACCATGCAGAAAGAGCTTTATGAGACTCTCTTAAGATGAGAATCCTTGCCTTTAGGATTGTAGGTTTGGAGCTAAAGGGGCCCTTAATCCATTTTACAGATGAGGAAGCCAAGGACTATGAGAGTTTAGGTGACTTAACCTCTTCTCCAAGGTCACATGGTTGGGGGCGGGTAGGTTGGACTATATAATTTTTTTCTTTTTTTTTTTAACCTAATAGTATTTGTTTCAATTACATGTAAAGATAGTTTTCAATATTCATTTTTGTAAGATGGACTATATAATTTCTAAGGAACTTTCCAGCTTTCAATCCATGATCTTAAGCATCAGAAACAGAACTCAAACCCAGGTCCTCTAATTCCAAATCCATTGTACTGTCCATCCCATACCTTCAAGGAAAACTTGCCTCAGTCCTGGCCCTTAGCACAGCTATGAATGAGGAAATGTTTGTCCTTCCCCAGCTTCATGCACCTGGTGATTTATATGACTGATCTTTGGGGGCAGGAAGGAACCCTAGAGAATGCCTAATTTAATCTCCCAACCAGTGTACAATCTTAGGGAGACCCTCTCTGATGGGGGCTCATCCTTCCTCTGCTTGAACAGTTCTAGTAATAGGAAGCTCATTTTCTCCTAAGGCAACCCATTCCAATGTCAGACAATTCTGATTGTTAGAAAATCCTTTATTATGCTGAGATGAAATCTCGTTTCCTTTAAATTTCCTGCATGGGTCCTAGCTCTGCCCTTTGAGATGCCATAGGGTGTCTGATCCCCTCTTTCTGCCGCTTGACAGTTCCTGATGTGAACATAAAAAGTTGGTCATCAAACACTTACTAAGTACTATGTGCCAGACACTAGGCTAAGTGCTGATGATACAAGGAAAAGCAAAGACAGAGACTCTGCCCTCAAGGAGTTCACAGTCTAACTCTAGGGAGATGATGTGTAAATACCTATGAACATAGACGATATACATGGAAGACATGGAAAATGATCTCAGAGAGGAGGCATAGCAGTGGAGTGGGGAGCGGGGTGGGAAAGGGAGCCTGGCAAAGGTCTCCTACAGAAGGTAGGATTCAAGCTGAGCCTGGAAGGAAGCCAAGAGGCTGAGGGAGAATTTTCCGGGAATGGGGATAACCTGTATTAAACCTAGATTGGAGTTTTCTCTCTACCACTGATCTCTTGTCCTTTCTGGATGTTTCCCCATTTGTAGCATGAGAGGATCTGTCTGACTTGATGTGCTCCTATCTCCAGTGCCTGGCACAAATCCTTGTTGATTGATTGATAATTAATGTCCCCTCCAGCTCTGACTTCCCATGAGTCTCTAACTATTTGAGGCACAGCAGTTGTGCTTGCTGACTCCCCTGTCCCTCCTCTCTTCTCCCCACACCAGGCTACTTTCTTTTTCCTCTTCTCTACCTTCTAGGTTGAAAAACACCGACGGTTCTTCTTCACGGATCGGAAGAATAAACAGTGATGCCAGGGCCCACTGGCTGTTTCAGCAGCAAAGAGGCCAGAGGAGAGAAGCCTGGGGTTTGAGGAAGGCTCCCCAGGCAACAGCTGACCAAGGGGACCAGGTCTACACTCCATGGTCCAGCCAGCTGGGAAGCTCTGTTATCCCAGACTCCACAGGCTCAGCTTGGACACAAAAACTGAATCCTTGGGGCCTAAAAATAAAACATGAGGGAGGGAACTAAGCCTGAGGCCTTGGACTTTGTAGGAGAGATGAATATATGTAAGTCAGAGAATCTTAGGATATCAAAGCTTAATGAGCCCTCAGAGGTCACCGAGTTCAGCTCCTTCATTTTACAGAGGAAGGAACCAAGGTTCAGAGAAGGGAAGCAGCTTGCTCAGGGTGGCACAGCAGAGCCATGGCAGGACTTGGAACGCCTGCCTCCTAGGCCAATGATTCCTCCTCTTCAGAGCCTTCATTCCTTTCTTCCTGATTTCTGTCTCACTAACAGCCCTACTGTTTGGCAGGGGGCTGGGAAGTGGAGGAGGAAGGGGGGGGGGAATAAACATTTATTAAGTTTCTAAGCTATGTGCCTACCACTGTGCTAAGTGCTTTACAAATATTATCCCACTTGATAGCAAAGAGATAGCAAAAAAAAAAAGTTTGCCCACCATAAAAGGAATATTTTATTAATATTCTTCAAAGTACACAAGCACTTGGGGCAGTTAGGTGGTGCAGTGAGTAGAGCACGGACCCTGGAGTCAGGAGGACCTGAGTTCAAAATAGGCCTCAGACACTTTACACAAAAACTAGCCCTGTGACCTTGGGCAGGTCGATTAACCCCAATTGCCCCCCCCCAAAAAAAAAAGCAAAAACAAAAAAAAAAATACACAAGCACACACATTGCAGTAACTTTCCAATGCCTACTTTCCCCTCAACAGAACTCTCTTCTTAACAAAATCTCCACTTAAGCAAAAGAATTTAATATATTTCTAACAATATATGCTTCATTGGGCACCCATAGCCCACCACCTCTCCCAAAAGAAGCAGGAAGACTATTTTAATTCCAATTTCAATTCTGACTATGTAACAATTCGGGTCTCTATTGAAGAATGTCAGACAGAAAAGGCAAAATGACAAATGACCAGGAAAAAATACCTGGCGGTTGTTATCTCTCTCTCCCCTGCTCCCAGGCTAAGAGCTTTGCTAATGTGAATTTGAATCCCCAAAGCACACACTCATTAGGGCTGAAGAGGAAGATACAAGCTGGAGGGCCCCAAATGAAAGCGCTCACATTTAAAATTTGTCTGCTCCTAGAAATTCATGAAGCAGATGTTGGGAAAATGAGATTTGCTGAGATATTCTTTTTAGAAATCCCTGCGTTTGCAATCAGTAAGTCTGGTTTAGTTCCCTAGCTCTAATAACCTGTGTGACCCTGGACAAGTTAGCTAGCCAGCACTATCTCCCTGTCCCTGCCCCCACTCCCACCCCCAATAGTGATGGGGGAACGGGATCCCGATAGGTTCAGCAGGGTCCCTGATCTCATCCAAGACCAGGAAACCTGCAAGGGCGTCTGGAAAGAATTCAGCTCAGCCTTGCTTGGAGTTAGAGTGGAGAAAGTTTATTATTACGCCATTACAGCGGGCAAGAGTCCTATAGGGGACCTGCTAGTGAGAGGGGTACATGCTTTTACTTTCAAAGGGTAAGGCTGCCATTATCAGGGCTGACCTGACAGGAGGGGCCTCAGTGCATAGACAAAGGTCAGAGCTGACCAAGAGGAGAATGTGAATAGATAGTTTAGATAAGATTTGGGCCAGGTCGTTAAGGAGATAAAAGGCAAGGGCAAAGGAGGGTGTGGGCCAGGCCGGAGGAGAAATGAAGAGATTAAGTAAGAACAAAAGGGGTCGATGGAGTGTGGGATAGGGGGAAGGGGCAGAGCTCAAGGGCGGGAAAGGACAAATCACAACTTCACAGACTGGCTCCACAAGTTGGTCCGACCTAGACCCCAGGTATCCCATCAATAGGATTGATATGAGGAAAGTATTTTTGTCCATTTTAATGATGGAAAACCTATTCTGGGCAGTGATGGAAGACAGCCTTCCCTTCTAAGAAAAAGCACCCATTCAGTGTCACTGTGTGTGGGCTGTGTTAGCAGCCCCTGGAGCATTTCAGACTGAGAGCTTTGGGCCCCAGGGCTTAGTGCTGAGCAGGGAGCCTCAGACACAGACTCCCGGGAACTGTGGGTCTTGGAAACCCACTGGGTAGTCCTTGAGGACAGGGTTACTTCATCTTGTCTTTGTGTCTTCAGCACCTAACATATCGCAGTTGCTTAATAAGTGTTTGTGGTATTGAACTGAACCTGGTGGATATGGCTGCCCCATAGCTCTCCCACTCCTCACCCTATAGGAAGGGGATAGCCCTGGCCCACTGACTTGATCATTAGAGCTCAGTTCAAGTCTGGAGTCCTCCATGAAATCCCCCTCGATGATTTCAGCTCACAGTGATCTCTTCTCCCCTTAAATTAAGTACAATAATATCCATTTGAGGTCCTCTAGAACAGATATTGAAAGCCTTTACCTCCTTTCTTCAGAAAGGTGAGGGGCCACAGATGCAAAATGGTGAATACACAAAGGAATATGCCCTTCCTCATTACACAAACATGAATCATAAAGAGTCGGTGGGTGTGACTGGAGACAATACTCTGAACTGAAGAGTGTCTGTATGTTTGTGGAGGTATGTTGGTATTGATCCCTGGGAAGTCTGTGGAGAACTGGGTAGAAATCTTTAAGGGATTGGGTTTGCCCCTAGGGTGAGCCTTCATTTCTAGAAATATGGGAAGAATTGAGAATTAAAGTAGGCATCATTCTGTCCCCTCCCCCCCACCCCTCAATTATCTCTTCTCAGGCCAAATACCCTCGATGGGCTATTTATTCTTTAATTTTCATTCAAAGCACTTTGGTTAGATCCACTAGCATCTAGTCATCCTCATTAGATATCTCCAACTCCTGCCTTCTGAGGCAAGGAATCATATCTTATCCATCACAGAAAAATGGTAGCAGTGACAGTGGGGCGGAGTGTCATTGAATGGCCCTCCAATTGACTTAGCCCTTACTTGAAAGCAGAGCCAATGTTCAGTAAATCTCTACTGATTCATCATCAAAGATTTCTTAGTGTTTCCAGAGCCCCCACTGCTAGATACTTGAGGGGGAAGAGAGAAATAGAGGTAAATATAATCAATACATGACTTCCCTGGTTTCCATTAAGTACCAATTAAAATCTTATCTTCTACAGAAAACCTCTCTCATTCCCTCTTAAATCTAGGGCCTTCCCTCTATAAATTATCTTTGATTTATCCTGCATAAAGCTTGCATTGTATATCTGTGTTTACATGTCATTTTCCCCTTTATATTATAAGGTCCTCGAGGACAAGGACTGTCTTTTGCCACTTTTTGTAATCCTCACTCTTAGCACAGTGCCTGGCACATAGTAGACACCTAATAAATGTTTATGATTGATTGATTCATGTGGTCCCTGTCATCAAGGTGCTTACAATCTAGTTGAGAAGTGCCATATAAATCTGGTTCGGGGGACTAGGTAAATTTCCACTATTTGGGTGGGGGTGGAGTTTGCATTTTTTAAGGAGGAACATGGAGAGGGTGATGCTTAAGCCAAAGGAATGAACTTTTCATGATGGACCTTCTAAAATAATACTATGCAAGAAATGGCTTCCTACTTTTCTCATCTCCCCATGGGGTCAGCTCCTAGGTACACAGTAGATACATAATGTTTGTCAAATCACCAACTGCTTATTGGACATTTCCAAGAGGATTTTCTGCAGGCATTTCAAATTCAACAAGTCCAAAATGAAACTCATCTTTCTCACTACTACCATCCTTCTAGCCTCCCAGGTCTGAAACCTTAGATCCATGCACAATTCCTCTCTCCCCCACCCTCTGATTCAATCAGTTGTCAGGTCTGATCAGTTCTCCCTCCATATCCTCCCATACATCCCTTTCTCTCCTTCAAATAGTCACCAACTTAATTCAAGTTCTTATCACTTCTTGATTATTACAATAGCTTCCAAATTGGTGCCCTTACTTAAGTCTTTCCCCACTACAATCCATCATTCACACAGCTGCCAACACAATTGGTCAGAACACACCACCACTTTCTATTCTGCAAACCCCAAACAGCTACCATCAATTCCCTTTTGGCACACTAGCTTCACCCTGCTTTCCCTGTCCTATTGTCTGTCACCACCACCACCACCCCCTTCACGAACTCTATAGTCTGGCCAAACTGGTTCTTTATCCATAATACTTCATCTCCCATCACTGGGCCTTTGCACAGGCCAGGAACAAACTTCCTGCCTCTTAGAATCCAGATTTCTTCAAAGCCCAGCTCAAACATGACCTTCTGTTTTTTAATTCCCCTAAATGCTAGAGCCTTCTCCCCAAGTTATTTCAACATTCATTTTTATGTATTCGTATACACACAGGCTGTCTTCCCCAACAGAATGTAAACTCCTGTTTTGTCCTTTTATTCCCACCCAGTACCTAGTCCAATGTAGGCACTCGTTGATGGCCTGAATGAATGAATGAATAAATAATGGAGCCAAGGTCCACATACTCTTTAGCCATGGTCAAATCAGTCAGAATATTTAATGGGGAAAAGAAGGATGCAGTTGAGTGACAAAGCCCTTCCTTTGACTGCCAGAGGCAAGCGGCAGTGGGTCCCGGGCCAGGCCCAGAGAGGGGGTTACAGTGTCTGGTGGAAAAGGCAGAGCTGAATACAGGCATTGGACAAGAAAGATTGCATAGCTGTTTCAAAACCTCATCCCTTTTTTTTTTTCTTTTTGCGCTTACTCCCATGTTTCTCAGAAATCTTGCCAGCTTTCAAATGAGTGAAGCTCTCTCTTTTTTTTAAAAGGATGTTTTCTCCCTTTCCTCTTCTTGGTTCTTTAAGGAGGTTTGGGAAGGAAAGGGTGTAGCTGTCATCATGTATGAAGCCTCATTTCCCAAGGCAAGACAGAGTTAGACCCAGCTTGGCCTCTGCTGTGGAGCCAATGGATTGGCAAACCTTAGGCCAGGAATCAAAATATGGTCCCGTGCCTGTGACCCCTCCAGAGAGGACAAATTCCATGCCATGCAAACTGGCTAGAGATCATTACCAGTGCCAGCACCCTGGTTGGCTGAGAGTGTCTTCCATAAGGGGGAGAAAGCTGTGAGAGCATGAGATCGTGGGAGCACAGGGGAGACAGACAAAAGTCTCCTGGGAAATGAGTTGGTAATTGTTACTTTTCTGGTGTTGGATTTGTGTTTTTTGTTTTTTTGCTGATAGGGCCATAATAAATTTTCACAGATATAAAATCACAGGAAGCCACATCTTCTGCTGACAACATGAGCCTGGAGAAACCCTTCTCTCCGAAAGGAGAGTCCTGGGAACCTCTGGGTGTTGCCCACGCTAAGCTGATGTCATCTCTAAAGGCCTGCTGGGTAGCTTCAGATCCGAATGTGAAAAGTGCTGTGGAAAAACAGAGAAATGTCAGAGAGAAAGAGTGGGACCAGGGGAGGGGGGAGGGGAGTCTGAGAGGACCCTATGAGGTAAGTGGACATAAACAGAGGGTAAGAAAACATTAGCTTAATTATAGAATTATAGCATAGGAGAACTAAGACATCTAGTCTTGACTCCTGCATTTTACAGAGGTCATACTGGGCATTAGTGGTGAGGTAGCTGAAGCACATACAGTTGGAAGACTTGGGAGTGTGAAGCCCTGAGTTTGAGCCCAAGTCCTGGGCTGATTCACTGACTTACTTTTGGTCCTCTCTTCAAAGACTACTTAACTAAACCTTCTGAGCCTCTGCTTCCACCTCTGTGAAATGGGGATAACAGTCCCACTGACCTCACAGGATTGCTAAGGGTATCAGATGGGCTGACTCGTAAAGAGCTTGATTATTAGAACAAGGAATAGAACCCAGATCTCCTCAGTAGCCAGACCAGAGGTATTAGAGAAAGCCACGGCAATGCCTATCAGAAGGGAAACCACCAGCTAGAGACTTCTAGGCACCCAGAGAAGGAGACTGAAGGAAGTAGGGGTGGGCAGGCCTCTTCTGGAACTGGTTTTTCACATCTGTTGGCCACTGGAGCTCATCCTGCTTGAGCTCCATTGCTAAAGCTACTGAAAACATTGCACTCTGGAATGGATAGGTGGAATCATATACGTATTAAGCTCCTACTGTGTGCCGGGTATTGTGTTCTATGCTTTACAAATATGACCTAGGTTAATCTCTGGGCTAAGTCCTTAGTTAATAGGATCCTGTATCAATCCAGGTGGGTTGATCTGGTCCTAAGTTGTGGGCCCTATGGGCAAGAAGAATATGAAAACATGGTTCTTAGTACTTTTGCAGGAAGCCCCTGAGGGAACTCCTTCCTGATGGCTTTTAGCTTCCTAAGGAACCGCATCTACCTGGGGCCACTGGAAAGCATCTTCAGTAAGACGATGACTTATTTGAACACTCAGTCTCTGAGTGGCTCAGTGGACATTGGACACTGGACTTCAAACCAGCTTCCCAAAGTGGGGGGAACAATTCAGCTCTAAGCTTAGGTCAATTTGAGCAGCAAGACTGAGGACAAGGAGGAGAAAAAGTTGAGTCTCCAGAGGCCAAAAGACAGAGGGGCATCGTGGAAGAAGCACTGAACTTGGAGTCAGGAGAGACCTGAGTTCAAATCCCAAAGGTCATCCCATACCTCAGAAAGTCAGGGGACTTAGCAATCATGTCTTCAAAGTCTGCATAGCTGAGTTTTCCATCTCCATCCAGATCAGCCTCCTCAATGACCTTATCACACACGAGAACCACCTCTTCCTCCTCTAGTTCTGACTTGGTCAGCCGGGCCAGGGTCAGCTCCAGGTCTTTCTTGCAGATGAAGTTGTCATTGTTGAAGTCTACTCAGGGAAAGACAGAGAGGACCAATCTCTCACTATCACCACCACCACCACCACCACCATCATCATCATCATCATCACCACCACCACCACCATCACCACCACCATCATCACCATCATCATCATCATCATCACCATCATCACC
>NW_027187353.1:16841335-16848423 GCF_028583685.1 Petaurus breviceps papuanus
ACCGCCATCACCATCATCATTATCATCACCATCATCACCATCATCATCATCATCGTCACCACCACCACCATCATCACCACCACCACCACCACCATCATCATCACCATTATCATCACCACCACTACCATCATCACCACCATCACCACCACCATCACCATCATCATCATCATCATCACCACCACCACCATCATCACCACCACCACCACCACCACCATCATCATCACCATTATCATCACCACCACTACCATCATCACCGCCATCACCATCACCATCACCATCATCATTATCATCACCATCATCACCATCATCATCATCATCGTCACCACCACCATCATCACCACCACCACCACCACCATCATCATCACCTTTATCATCACCACCACTACCATCATCACCACCATCACCATCACCATCACCATCATCATCATCACCACCACCACCATCACCATCACCATCACCATCACCACCATCATCATCATCATAATGGAAGTCTCTGAGGCCTTTCATTGTGATTCTGAACATTTTGATCCTTGGATTCCTGATCTGTCATCACTTTTGTTATATCCTTAGTATAATCTTTAAGGACTCTGGTATATAATTCACTAGGTCCTTAAGAAAGACTAGAAACAGGTTTTATTATCTAAGAAAGTACACCCTGGGATGTCTGAAAAAACACTGGCCTGAATTCCAAAAGACATGTATATACTCTACTTCTGGCTCACTTACTGAGTGTAACCTTGGATAAATAATTTTGCCTCTCCAGGCCTCAGTTTCTTTTTCTGTAATAATGTAGGGAAAAGGGGTGGTAAGCAGGAAGAGGATAGTTGGTCCTTTAAAGTTCTAACAGTCTATGAATCTAAAATCCAACTAACTCATCAGCCCATCACTGAAAGCTACACTGACTTCTGGCTTTGGAAATGATTCTGGGAATATATCACCGAACTGTATCCATATATAGAGCTTGAGATTTAGAGACAGGAGACCTGGCTTCTAGTCTGGACTCTTTTTGCTAGCTGGGCAACCATGGCAAGTGACTTATTCTCTCTAAGCCTTGTTTTCTCATCTGTAAGATGGGTATAAAAGTACTTACACTACCTACCTTTCCCTCCCACCTCTGCCTTCTCACTTCTGATATTCCATGTTCTAAGGCCCTCCCAGTTCTGACATTCTGTGTTCTAAGGTCCTTCCCAGTTCAGACATTGCATGTTCTAAGGTCTATCCCACCTCTAATATTCCATATGTAAGGTCCTTCACACTTCTGACATTCCAAGTTCTAAGGTCCCTCTAAGATCTAACATTCCCTGTTCTAAGGTCTCTTCCACCTCCAACATTCTCTGTTTTAAGGCCCCCCGCCCCCACTTCTTACAGTCTGCTACTCTCCCCTAGTGATTTCTCCAACTTTGTAAGAATTTGGGATAGATGTATGCAGCTCCCAGAGCCTGTAAGACAGGCAGACTGATAGTTGGATCATGGGACTCCAGAGATATTATATCTTGTCTGTGGCAGAGGACAAGGTCACAAAAAGAGAATTTAACCCCTTGGTCTCTTGGTGTTACCAACTACTAGTCTGATGTGTGCCAGGATGCTCTCCCTCCTCTCTGCCTAGGAATCCTCCCTTTCCTTCAAAGTTCATCTCAAGTGAGAGCCTACAGCCCAGCCTGGCTAAGGCCCTATCACCTTGCCTTTGTTTCTTGACGACAGACTCTTGGGCTTTTGTCTTTGTATCCTCAGTACTTCCCATGGTGCCAGGCACACTGGAGGTGTTTAATAAATGCTTGAGGGTTGGATGTTCGGTTCCATTTAACTGATTAAATGAAACTGCAGCTTCCATCACAAGAGCCTCAGTGACAGGAGGGACTTTCAATGTCATCTAGTCCCACCAGAAGAAATCCCCTTCTCCAGCATCCCTAACAAGAGATCTTTCTGGGTCCAATGGAGGATGTCCTAAGGCTGCCCATTCCTCTTTCCATTGGTTCTTGCTAGCAGGAAGTTGCTTTTGACATTAAGCTGAAATGTGTGACTTTCAACCCCTGGTCCCAGCTTAGATCTAGAATCATTGTTTCCCTCTCTCTTCTTGGACCGGTCCCACATATCACGCCCGATTGCTAGATAACTCAGCCTTTACCTCACTGAGAAAATTGAGGCCATTTTACATGGCTCCCTTTGCTCCTCTTCTCCACTTCTCAGATTTCTGAGCATCACCCCCAACTCTCTCTCCTCTTCCCCCATGGTCACAAAAGAGATTCTCCTCCTCACGGAGACTTACCTTCCACCAATGTCATAGATCAAATTTCTACTGACCTCCCCAAAGACTCCCTCAATTGAAATCTCCACCGCTACTGAAACCTGTGCCTCTAAGGTCACCAGTGACCTCCAAATGGCCAAAGTAAATGGTGTCCTTCAGTTCCATCCTCCTTGACATCATTACCACAGTAATGGCTATTTTTTTCCCTGGTACCTCCTCCTTTGATGTTGACAGATGGCATGCTTTCCTGGTTCTCTAATTCACTGGCTCTGTATCATTTCCTTTGCCCCTTTAATGGGACTGTTCTTCAAAATATTATGATTATTATTAACATTTGGTCAGCTTGGGACAATTTCTCTCCTCTGGACCCATTACCTCATCTACATGAGGAAAAATGAGGGTGTCTGTAACCCTCCCTTTTCCTCTCTCCAGATTCCCTCTCCTCCTTGGCTGTATCACTCTGTCCCTCAACTTCAATTACCATTGCTATGTAGATGATGTCCATACATACATCTTTAGCCCACATGGTTCCTGTCCCCATAAATCAATCATTTATTAAGTATTCACAGTGTGCAGGAATTGTGCTATGTGCTAGGGATAATTTAAAAAAAAAACCCAGTCCATGCCCTCAATGACCTTACATTCTAATGTCCAGCTTTTGATAATTAACTTACCTTCTTTCAGGAGCCACCTCCACCTTCAAGCCTTCCCTGACTTCCACAGATGAAAGCAAGTTTTCCTTCATAGGCTTTTTTTGGGTCTCTTGCCTTGCCTTTATTACACTGTCCTTTTATTATGACTAAGGCGGTTCAGTGAATATAGTACTAGACTGGGAGAGAGGAAGACCTGAGTTCAACTGGTCTCAGACACTTACTTGTTGTGTGACCCTGGACAAGTCACTTAGCCTGTTTGCATTTATCTTTCAAGGATGTTTTGAGGATCAAGTGGGATATTAGTTGGACAGTACCTGCACAAGGCCCTCAGGGAGGACCTGCTCCCTCACCACACTGGGTTCTAGACTGCCTTTGACGCTGGTGATGGTGAGCTGGGCACTACTTACCATAGATCTTAAAGGCATAGCTTGCTTTGAGCTCCCTGGGTGCCGACTCACAGAGGACTGAGAACATGTCCACAAAGTCATTGAAGGTGAGATTCCCCTCACCATCCTCAGAGAAAGATGCCACAATTCTCTCCTTGAAGGGATTCTCCTGTAAAAATTAGAAAGTATGGGTAGGAACACACACACTCTTAACTTAACCACCTCTTTCTCCACCCACCCCTCCCTCTCTCCCTCCCTCTCTCTCTCTCTCTCTCTCTTCCTTCTTCTCTGTTTGTCTCTTTCTCTCTTTCTCTCTGTCTCTCCCCATCTCCCTCTCCCCCTCTTCTCCCTCCCCCACCTCTGAAAATAGATTTCTCTTGCTTGCCATATCTGTGTAGTGATCTTTCTTTCTCTTGGTCCTTTGTGTACATGTATTTGTCAGTACATGTATGTGTACACATACATATAGATAGGGAGAAGGCAGGGCGGTGTAGTGGACAGAGTTGGCCTTAGAGTCAGTAAGACCTGGGTTCAAATATTATTGGCTGTGTGACCCTGGACAAGACACTTAACCTTAGACCAGTGAAGGTAGAGATCTGCTTAGGCAGAAGGAGCTCCTAACCAGAGACCCTTGAATGGATGAAATCACAGGTCTGGTAAAAAATAAAAGTATACAAATATATAAACATATATAACATACACAGACACACATGTACATATATAAGCATTATGTATGCGTATGTGTGTGTACATATAGAAAGATGGTTGGTTGGTTGGCTGTCATCCTTGGTGCTCAAATAGCACCACAATGCCATCACTATGTTGGGGTCACGGTACAGGGTGACCATCTGTGGCTGATCAGACCAATATGAGCTCAGAAGTCTCCACCGCAGATCAAGCCCAAATAGGCCATATGGACATTTAGAAAGGGGATGTTTCTAAATTCGTACATCTCACATTTCTTTTGAGATACTGCAATTCTGCCTTCCTCATATGTAATATATATTTATAAATAAAACTGCTAAAAAGCTCTTTTTTTTTTTGGTCTAAAACTTGCCTCCCAGCAGGAAAAGTCCTAGACTGAAAGGCAGAAGAGCTGGGATCCTAGTCTTGGCTTGACCATCAACCATCTACGTGGCCTCAGATAGATGACGCCGTCCCTCCTGGCCTCAGACTCCCCATCGGCTCCCGGCTCCTCCGACCACCTCCTCCCCCAGCTCTCTCACTGCTTTCTGTGACGCTCCCCCTTTCTACCATGTATTATGCTTATCTGGCTGACATTTGTACAAGCAGGTCTCTCATCATTAGTTTCACAAGATCAGAGGCTGGAAGGAAATTTTACAGAGGAGGAAACAGTGTCTGAGAGGGGTTAAGTGACTTGCCTGGGATCCCACATCCCACATTCATGATTTGAACCCAGGTCCTTTGGCGCCTTCTACCTCACTGATGCAATTTTCAGTTCACATAAGGAGGACCCTCCTAACAATTCTATCCCTTAGTATAACTATATTGGTATATGTCCTCTCCCCTACTAGATGATAAAGGAAGAAAGACAAAGAGAGGCAGGAGGGAGAGGAGAGCCCAGTTTGATTCAACAAAATCTTTCTTAAGTACCTGCTGTGTATAAAGCACTGTGTAGGGTACCTGAGATACAAAGACAAAAATGAGCCTGACCTCCCCAAACTTACAACCAGTGGCAATATACAACATGTTCATAAGTACAACAGAATGAATACCGGGGGAGGAAAGACCGCTGCCAGGAGGAGCCGTGGTGTTCATGGAAGCTTCACAGCACCTACAAGGATTCTGAGAGGCCCTTGAAAGGGGCTTGATCAAATGCCAGACATAGGAAGTGGAATACTGTGTTCACGGAATGGCCAGTCATCCCATTTGGCTAGTACAGTCTTCGTGCAGAATGAGACAAGTCAATGAGACAGAGCCACAGCTCTACACCTCCCCCCCCCCGGGGGGCTAGCCTGGGAGAGCCCAGAGATTTTCTTTATGCCCTCTCCCGAAGAAGTCCTTAAGAGTACCTTGAACTCCGGCATCTGTATGATGACCGACATGGGCACGGTGACGATGGGGTTCTTTCGGTAGTCCATGGGCACGATGTTGGGAGCTAGCTCGTAGTATCGGGCATGCAACCTACAAAGCAACCAGAAGACGGTGGCCTCAAATGATGAGTCTCAGGTCCCCTCACACACATAAGGGCTGAGTCTTCACAGGGATCCCTAGAGCAAACATGGTACCCAACGTCACCGTCGTAAGAACCGGAAGGGACTTCAGAGGTCACTACCATCAACCCCCTCATTCTGCATGGGAATATAGGAGGCTCTGTGATTTTTATACTATAGGGAAAATCAGATTAGAAGCTCACAGATCTCAAGCATGAAGGGACTTCAGAGCCATTTGGTCCAATCTCTCCATTTTACAGATGAGGAAACAGAAGCCCCAAGTATTATTTGCCCCAAGTCACTCAGGTGGTGAGCATCAGAGGTGGGATTTGAACCCATGTTCTCCAATTCCAAAGCCAGTCCTCTTCATAGATAAAGAGTCGCCTTAGAGAATGGGCTAACCTGGGGTCCATAGACTGCTGGGGATAGATTTCAGGGGGTCCATGCACTTGGATGAGGAGAAAATTACATCTTTATTTTCAGTAATCTAATTGAAATTTAGTTCCATTATATACTTCCATTATGAATATAGGCAAAACATATGACTCTGAGAAGGGGTTCATGGGCTTCATGAGAGTGCTAAGGGGGTCCATGACCAAAAAAAGGTGAAGAACCCTTGTATTAGAGATTGCCATAGATGCAGAGTTAAAAGGGACCTCGGATACCACCTAATCCAACCCTCCCATTTTACAAATGAGAAAACCAAGGTCATCTGGATAGGAAAGGTCAGAGGGGGGATTTGAGTCCAGGCCTTCTAGACTCCAAATCTAGATCTCTATTCACTACAGTATCTTTTATCCAACTTGGTCTCCTTTTTCCAAGGCTAGCCAAAGGTGGGTTGGAGAGTGGAGGATTTGGAGATGGAAGGAATCTTGGAGATAATTTAATCCAATCCTTTGATTTTACAAAGGAGGGAACTGAGACCCAGAGAGAGAGGTTAAATGAGTTGTCCCTGGAGAGAATCTCCTAGGGAAAAACAAGAAGCCATGTGCCTAGAGATGAAATGGGGACTCTGGCCTGTTGGCTATTTCTTAGGAAATAAGGGGTTGCAGGGGTCTGATGTGGTATAGGTGTTTGTGGAACAAATAAATGGTCAAAGCCCTGAACCTTCTCTGCCCATGGTCCTGCCTTCCAGGGGCAGCCCTGTGTGCTGGAGGAGGATGTTCTACTTCTGAGGGTATTTCTTTTTTATCTTGAGGATAGAGGAAAGAAAAAGGGGTTCCTTTGATGCATCTGACCCCTAGTGAAAGCAGAAGCATGACAACTTAAGTAAAGCAGAAGGACAGATGAAGAGACACAGACAGAGGACTTCCTGGGTACCATGTAGAACCAACATCATAGGGCCAAAGTACCTGCTCTGTGCAGACAAAGAAAGATAATGGAGGCAGAGAAATGGAGGGCTTGAGTGTTAGTCCCTATAAGTTATGTATAAGGACTCAGAACCCTGGAGATAGAGAGGAATGAGGAAAAGGGGTGGGGAGAGAAAGAGGAGGGGGGAGGGAGAGGGAGAGAGAGGGAGAGGGAGAGGAAAAGAGAGAGGGAGAGGGAGAGAGAAAGGGAAAGAGATAAAGGGAAAGAGAGAGGGGGGAGAGAGAGAGGAAGAGAGAAAGGGGGGAGAGAGAGAGAAAGA
>NW_027187353.1:16848433-16886111 GCF_028583685.1 Petaurus breviceps papuanus
AGAGAGAGAGGGAGAGAGAAAAGGACAGAGAGAGGAGGGAGGGAGAGTGAGAAAGGGAGAGAGGAGGGAGGGAGGGATAGTGAGAGAGGAAGGAGGGAGAGAGGGGGGAGGGAGGGAGTGAAGTCATATATTTAGTTTCTGCTTCAGCAGCTCTGTCAGTGGGAATGTGAAACTGAACTCTCAATGGTGCAGACACTTCCTTGGCATGTGCTGAGGCAGCAGCTCCTGAGCAGCCAAGAGGAGACACAGCCCCCAGGGATGACAAGAGGACGTTACCAGAGACTGAGAGACAGCTGACCCATCTCAGCTGCTGACTGTAGGTCCGCTTGCTGGTTTCTACCATATGTTCCCATCTTCCCCAAATTCTGCTCACCATTCAGGGCCTTCATCACTTCCTATTCTCCTTCCTGCACTTCCCCCAATGACCCCAAATCTCTCCTGGATCTCTTCCTAGCCAAAGGCTCCCACAGCACGAAGGAAGTAGCCCAGCCCAGAGAGGCCCGAGGTCAGGGGATATGTGTCCAAACTCCTGCTTCACCACTCACTCCCAGTGTGGCTGTGGGCCAGTCACTGCAGCCCTGGGCCACAATGTATACATCTATAAAATGAGGAGGCTGGACCAGAGGATCTCCAAGAGCCTTTTTTGTTCTCAGCCCTCAAATCCTGAGTCTGTCCATTGAACCCAGAACCCTGTAGCATGCAGTCTCTGGCCCATATGATCATTTCACAAGTTTAGCACCAGTGAATGGGCCTAGTGCTGTCAGGCACTGTAGGACACACATCCAAGGTTGTGACCCAAGGGTTTCCAGTCCAGTTGGAGAAGCAAGACATACATACATGAGCCAGGACAGTGGCGGTTCAGGGGAAGACATGATGAAGGGCACACTAGAAAAAAACACAAGTATAACTGCCATTGTGACCAATGTAACAATAACTCCCTTCTCCACAGCATTTAAAGACTTGTGAAGCACTTCCCTTCTTACTGAGAACCCTTCAAGGGAGGCAATGCAAGAATCAGCAGTACATTTGGAAGATAATTGGGCAGAGCAAGATGCAGATGGAAATGGCCCAGGCTGCCTTGGGAGGCAAGGCTGCATGACCTCTACTGTTGTACTGGAGACCCTTCCTCAAGTACAAGTTGGACTGGGTGGTCTCTGAGGTCCTTGCCAGTTCTGAGACTCTATGCTCCTGTGACTGAAGAGGAAGGAAGGTAGGTTAGGAGCTAGTGTGACAGTCTGGGTGGGAAAGGATGAGATCTTCAACAAGAGAGGAAGAGAGAAAGGGGGGGTGAGAGAGAAAGAGGAAGAGAGAGAGGAAAAGAGAAAGAGGGAGAGAGAGAGGAAGAGAGAGGGAGGGAGGGAGAGAGAGGAACAGAGAGAGGAAGAGGGAGGGAGAGAGAGGAAGAGAGATCTTCCTCAGATCTCCTATGTGACACAATAACTCCAACCCTCTGGCTCTGGGCAAGTCAAGTGAAGTTTGAAGACTCTGTTTCTTCATCTGTCAAATGAAGATGAAAAATACTTGTACTTCCTGTGCCCCAAGGTTGCTTTCTAAAGCTTTAATGTGCTATAGAAATATGAGGTGTCATCCAGACAAAGTCCAAAGCTATGCATACATTCATCATCCCCTCCTGCTCCTTGCCTTCCTACCCACACTGCCCAAGGATCAGGCAGTGTTGATGAGGGCACATAGAGAGACAAGAAGACTTTGAGTCTGACCAAGCAAGACAAATTCCATTTACCAGATCCATCCCAGTTTGACAGCCAACAAGCATTCATAGGGAGAGAAAAAGAAGCTCGAGAAAGGGGAAGAGGAGGAGAGTGTAGTGAAGGTCCATGTTCACATCCTTTCCCAAACACAGGTTCAAGCCAATAATATTCAGCCAGGGTCAGAGCTAGTGGTCTACAGAAGAAATCAACTAGCATAATCCCTTTCCAACCATCAGACACATAATGGAGAAGAACATATTTACATACTAGATCACAGAATCTTCGAGGTGAAGAGTCCATGGCCATGAGCCTCAGTGGGCCACACCCAGAGGGCGATGCTCAGTTCTGGGGGCTATACTTTAGGACTGTCATTGGCAAGCTTTAGAAGGTCCAGAGAAGAGCAACCAGATAGGTTAAAGTCTTGAGACCATGTCATATAACGACTGATGGAAGAACTGAGATTCTTTAGCCTGAAGAAGAAAACTCTTAAGGGGGAGGGGAAAGTTGACAGCTGACTTCAGGTATCTGAAGGGTTGTGATGAAGAGGAGAAATTCAGATTGTTCTCTTTCATCCCAGAGAGTAGATCGAGGAACCAGGAACAATGGAAGGGAAATAGCCAAGAGGCCAACTGGGGCTTGATGCCAGAAAATGCTTCCTAGCAATCAGAGCTAACCATGAGTGGAATGAGCTACTTGGGAAGGTTGGGAAGTAGGATCCCTCTCATGGGAGGTCTTCAAGCAGAAGCCCAGAGACCCTTGCAGTAGAGGATTCTTTTATCGTCTGGGTTGGACTAAATGGTCACTGAGGCTCCTTCTGATACCCAAATTCTATGCCCTTTGAAACCAACCAGTCCAACCTTCTCAACAGGAGGAATACGGGAATTTCCTCTATAACATCCTTGTCGGAAAGGCATCTAGCCTCAGCTTAAATACTTCCAGTGTCAGGGAGCTCACTACCTATCAAGGCCCTCTCAAGGTCCCCTGTTGGACAGTTGTAATTGTCAGATATTCTTCCTTCTATCGAGGCAAAATACATCTCTTTGTAATTCGAGAGAATTTTTTACCCCCCAGGTATGGGTTGCACTAGATGGCCACTGACATCTCCTGGAGTTTGTGCGACTGCAGTGGCTCCTGTTTACTCACCAGCCCAAGGTCTGCCCAAGGGGGGCCACACAGTCTATTCCCTCTTCCACAACAATGCAGCGGTCATGTCCACCCCAATTCTTCCTCTTACCAAACAAAACCATCACCAGCTCTTTCATCACCTCTTAGGGAACAGCACGAGCAGCCTTGGAGGGATAAACAGGTAGCTAGGTGGTACAGTGGACAGAGCACGGGGCCTAGAATCAGGAGGAACTGAGTTCAAATCCAGTCTCAGACACTGAATATGTTTGAGACTTACTAGTGTGATCCTGGGGAAACCACTTAACCTCTGTCTGATTCAATTTCCTCGACTATAAAATGGGAATAATAATAGCACCTACCTCTCTGGGTTGTTGTGGAGATCACATAAGATAGCAACAAGTAAAACACTTAGCATAGTGCCTGGAACACAGTAGGTGCATTATTCCCTTCCCTAAAGAAATCTACTTGTAACAGATACCCTGGGGTAGTATGTGTATTTATTTCATCATAATAATGATTTGTATTGGACCTGTGACCTAGGCAGAGGTAGAGTGACTAGAGCACTAGATTTTGAATCAAAAGGACCTGGGTTCAGATCCTACCTCAAATTTCTACTAGCTGTGTGACCTTGGGCAAGTCACCTAACCCTCTGGACCTCAGTTTTCTCAAATATAAAATGAAGTAGTTAGATTCCATGGCCTCTATGATCCCTGCTAGGTTTAAATCCATGATCCTCTTAGCCCAGTTTCATCAGGATAGGGAGTTGCCTTGAGGAAGCTCCTTCACAGATGTGTCTTAGAGGCAGCTGAACCAAGCCCATAGCTAAATTTTCAGTGTGAGCATTTACACCTTGGAAATCAGCAAGTGCTACAAATTGGGGCTTGTCTTGTGTTTTGTTGATTATCCAGCCTTAAGATAATGATGCAGAAAATGTTAATGATGCAGATTAAACCTAAAAGCCCATCCTGCCTTTTCAGAGAGCTGATTGTTAAATATTTACTAGCACACTCCTGCTCCTCCATCAAGTCAAAGATACCATTGCTAGCCATCTTACCACTGGACTCCAGTAGTTCTGGAGGAGAGAATGAAGCTGATGACTTTGCACTTTGATGACTGCCTCACTTAAATCCATTTCATGCACCAGTCCAGACATCCCCCTTGTGATGTCATTGGTCCCCTTTGAAAACGAGGGACCGCCACCGCCACCAAATTCCAGTCCATTGGTACTTCTCAATATGAATGTAGTGAGACAGCTTTCTCTTCTTTTTTGTCCTCTACTCACACTCTCCCTAAGTCGCTGTCCAGTAGCAGAGGGGGCTGTCTATCCCTGCCCCCAAACCTGTTGCTCCAAATCTTCCAACCTGAGAAATAGTTCTGGCTTCAAAAACCCAGTCTAGAAGCAGCAAGGAAGGAAAAAAAGCGTTGAGGAGGCCAGCTGGTCCCACTGGAGAGTTTCTGCCAAGTGCTCTGTCCACTGAAGAGGCTGCCTGTCTCATCTCGCCCCCTCTGCCACCAGCTTTACTGCATTTGGATTGATTTGGGATTGGGTACGTCTGGCATTAATAGCCAAATGAGGCAAGGAATCAACCATAGAAGCCAAGAGTCGCAAGGGACCTCACGTACACTTTTAGATGTAGGAGGGACTTAAAGATACTATCCAGGGGGTCTTAACGTCTTTCATCATGGACCCCTTGGGCAGTCAGATGAAGCCTACCACCCCTTTCCAGAATGATGTTTTTAAATTAATAAAGAAAAATGTATAGGATTTCAAAGGAAAGCAATGATGAGATAGTTATCCAAATGTTTAACAAAGCTTCAAGGACCCCCACGTTAAAAACCTCCAATCTAGTCCCTGCTATTTTATAGGTAAAGTAATGGAGACCTGGAAAGTCTTAATGTGGTTAAGGTCACATGGGCACTAAGTTAGATTGTAGCCTTAGAGCCAAAAGGGAACTCAGACTCCACCTAGTTGAATCCTTTCATTTTACAGGTGAGGAAACTGAGGTACAGAGGTAAATGTCCCTGAAGCAGTAAGTGGCAGGGTCAGAATTTGAATCCAGGTCCTTGGACTTCAAATTCAGTCTTCTTTCCACTGAACCATTTGAAGCCAACTCTTTGGGGTCCAAACCCTTTCTAGTTAAGTGTAAGATGAGATTTATTCCAACCTGACCAGAAATGCCCTTACCCAAGTCCCCAAAAAGTGGTTATCACCCTCTGCATAAGATGTCCAGCTGTGGAATTAATTCACTGTCTCCTGAGGCAGCCTGTCCAGCTGCTGGACAGTTCTAAATGCTAGGGCATGTTTTCTTCTATCCAGCTGCAATCTGCCTCTACATCATCTCCCTTGTTACCAGTTCTTCCTTTTGAGGCTGAACATACCTTCCTCAAGATAATCCTTAAAAGGACTGAAGTCATAATCTTGTTGTCCATCCCCCCCCCATCTTTTTCTCTTTTCCAGACTCAACATCCTGCTCCTTCAGTCAGTCTACATAGGGCAAAGGCATGCACATTTTCTCAGCATCCAGGTCACCTACATCTACTTTGTGGTGCTCAGAATGGAGCCCAAGACTCCAGTTGTGGTCAGACCAAAGCAGAGGACAGAAAGATGGTCAGGTCCCTCCAATGAGGTATTTGCAGCCAAGGGTCGCACTCAGGTGTTTTAACTCATGTTTACTCTGTCAGTTACTAAAGATAAGAGGTAGGATCTAGTATCTTCTCTCCTCAGCTCCCCAACTCTTATCTGGCTGTGTCTCTCAATACCCTATTGGAGGTAGGTTCTGTAGGTATCATTAATCCCATTTTTTTCCACTCCCCCCAAAAACAGTTATTTCGTCACTTTGGGGGGGACATCCCTCTACTGATGCCAATAGGTAATTTATCTGTAACTTAACAGTCACTAAGAGGTGCCTGTGACACAGAAAGGGTGGGTGATTTGTCCATGGCCCCACAGCTGCTTAATAAATACTTATTGACTGATTCATTCCTGACTCTAGGACTGGCCCTCTATTTACTATGCCACACCACCTTTCACCCCCATTTTAAAGGTGAAGAAAGTGAGACTTGGAGAGGTGATATGATCCAATAAGTCACACAGTTAGTAAGTGGCAGTGCCAGGATTTGAATCCAGGCCTTCTTTCTCCCAGTTTTTGCCCCACCATGTTGCTTTCTATGAAGCTCTTATTTTAGGGGAGGGCAGGAAGGAGGAGAGACAAGAGCTTGCCCTTTACCAAGGCAGACTGGCTCCTTCTCTGAACCTTGGCGTCTTAGAGCACTGCCTGGAGTACTGAGAGGCTGCCTTGTTCAGGGTCACCCAGCCAATATGAGTCAAAGGTGACTCTTTATACACTGGCTCACAATGTTGTAATTATTTTGGTTGTTTCCCCTCCACTTGGATAGGACCCATCTGACTATCTGCCAATGAGCTGTCTGATTACAAAAGGATCAGTTTTTGCACATGGGCTGTGACCAAGTATATGTATGTACACAGGCATGTCTATGTACAAACACAAACCCACTACCCTTGGATGCTGGAAGAGAATCATCTGATCCAGTTTTCAGGTGTGTCTACTAAAGCCCCAACCAACACGTTCCAGGCTTCCTTCCTCAATACTCTTACTGAAGAAGATACACCATTAACAAGACCCACTATCTGCTGTGTTCCAGACATCTGTGGCTGATGTCTCAGGAGGGTTCCTCAGACCAACTAGCCCAGGCCCCTTCAGCAGAGGTCTCCAATTCACTGACTGACTTGCCAACCTTCCGAGTTGGCCATCTTCAAAAACTGATAGCTAAGTGGGCCCAAACACCTGCTCATTCCAGTCTGAGGCACCTGCCAAATCTTCCTCCTCACTTTGATGGAGCGATAAAAGTGGACTGGCTGGCCAGGCAGATCACACTTATTGCTGGAATGAAGACTTGTCCGCTGAGAATTTTAATAGACTGATTATATAGCATCCCTGGAGAGCTTGCATGGCCCATCTTCCCCATCAGTGGGACCTGATTTGGTCATACACCCCAATCTGGATGACAGGAATCAGTATCAGGTCTGGAACACATGAGATGCTTAAGCCAAAGTATTTCTAAAACAAAAATCTGATAATACCAACTTCCCCTGACCACCTCCTATCCAACAGTGACAAATAAAATAAAAGTCTTCTCTTCAGCATTTAAGAATTCTCCATGATCGGGTTTCTGCCTACTTTTCTAATCTTATTTCATATGATTTCCCTTTAAGCACTGTCCCTTCCAACCAAAATTCTGGGGGGAAAAACTCTAGCTGCGCCCCATACATGCCAGATTTCCCATCTCCAAGTCTTTGTACCAGTGGTCCCCACATCTGGAAAGCATTCCCTCCTCATTTTCTCCTCAGAATCCCCAGCTTCCTCCAAAGCACAGCTCAGGCACCACCTACTGTAGGAACACAAGACATTTCCCCAAATTCTAGTCTATTAGTGCCCTCCTAAAATTTCTTTGCATTATATTTCCTTCCACACATACCTGTTGTGTCCCTTCCCCCACCCCAGAGAGAATGTAAGCATCCTGTGGGCAGGGGATTGTTCCACTTTTTGTCTTTATATAGCTTCAGGGCTTGGCACAGTGCTCAGCACAATGCAAGTAGTTTGGTGAATCCAAAGGAGTTATTTCCTCTGATTCCACCTATTTCAAATTCCCAATACTCCAAACCCACATTCAGCAGAGATTGTTTTCTTTTTCTTTCCTTTTCTTTTCTTTCTTTTTTAAATATCTAGACTTGAAGTTTCACCATTTTGAGAAACTCCCTCTACAAGCACAGGCTGATACCTTCTCTGAAACATAGAGCCGTATAGCTTGCCTTGTGCACTGAGAGATTAAATGACTTGTCCAGGGTCATACACCTGGTGTGTCAGAGGCAGGACATGAATCTGGGTCTTTGTGACTTATACCGACCCTCTGGCTGCTACACCAAACTGCCTTCTTCAAATTCAATAAGGACTTATTTTTTAAGTAGCAACATTGAAATACAGTCCCTTCTCCACTGACTAAAAGGGTCTTCTCCTCAACAGCTATAGAAACATGTATTAAACACCTACTCTGTCATTACATCCCCAGAGACAAAAACTTAACAGTCCCTACCCTCAAGGGACGAACTTTCTATTGGACTGAGCTACAGAGAGCATGATTGCCTGGCTGATAACCAGTCTTAAGTCCTAACCAGCTAGGGCTGGCTGCCTCACAATCCACTGTCTAATTACACAGTATCTAACAATAAAAACAGTAACAGCTAACATTTATGTCACAGTTACTATGTGTTGGGTATTGTGCTTTACAATTATTCTCATTTTATCTTCACAGCCCTGGGAGGTGGGTGCTATTATTATCCCCATTTTACAGAAGAGGAAACTGAGGCAAACAAGTTAATTGACCTGTCCAGGGTCACATAGCTAATAAGTATCTGAGGCTTGATGGGCATTCAAGTCTTCCTGACTCTAGGCCAAGTACTCTCTCCAGTGCCAGAAAAGAATGTCCCAAGTTGTGAATCTTGCTTAACCATGAGAAGTGGTCTCAAGGACAGCTGAGGATATTGTGGCACCCCTCTCCCCCATGACATATCCCCTGCCCACTTCACAAATAAGTCACCCATCCTAGCAGTTTGGCCACTTAATATGAGCTCTTGAAATATAGTCAAGGGTTTTCCCTGCCTTCAGGAAAAAAGCTGGGTAGTATCAACAGAGAAAGTCTCAACAGGCAAAAGTTCCAAAGAAACAGGAGATAACCAGACCTGCTACGGTTACTGTTGTAACAGTTGTGTTGTTGTTTAGTTGTGTTCCAGTCTTCATGACCCCCTTTGGAATTTTATTGGTAAAGATACTGGAGGGGTTTGCCATTCCTTCTCCAGCTCATTTTACAGATGGGGAAACTGAGGCAAACAGGGTGAAGTGACTTCTTGCCCAGGGTCACTTCCATAGTAAAGTATCTGAGGTCACATTTGAACTCAGATCTTCCTGACTCCAGGCCTGGCACTCTGTGCACTATGGTGCCACCTAGCTGTCCATCATGACCAGATCTACCCAACAGCTACTGTGAAATTTATTCATAAAATAATTCTGTAAGACCACTGAAAGGGATGTTCTCAGGGCATGGGGAGAAGAAGAGAGGGAGGGGGAATCACCAGTGATGTAAAAACAAAAAGTATCAATAAAATCCATATTAAAAGGAAATAAAAAGTAGAGAAGTCCTGATTAACTGAATTTAACTTAATTAGTTAATGAAATTAATTGATCTGGGTCATAAAAAAAGATGAGGAAAAATAATGTCTTCCTCTTGGTAGCAATGGGGCAGCAAAATGTTGCCTCCACTGCCAGACCCCAGCTGGTTTTCTTTGTTGCATAAGGAAAGGTTTAATGTAAGGAGGGGGAGTATATCTAAAAATAGTTGGTATTTTTAAAATGAGACCAATAAAACTTTTTTTAAAGTCTCCCTAGGTGCCAAAGCTAAGAGATGGAGAAATGTTTGTAAGTTAAAGCTGTTCGCTTGATCATTTCTCCCAGGGTACCACAGTATAAGCACACTAACTCTGGAATCAGAAGACCTGGGTTCAAATCCTGCCTCTGAGTGACCTGAGTGCTTGTGTAGCCTTGGGTAAGTCATTGCAGGACTATTTCCCCATCTGTAAAACAAGGCCTCAAGGCTGCGGGGTCCCCACCTCTATCTAGGACCTCTGTTTCTCCCTTTGCTGGTCTGAGTCACCCCTCCCCCAAGAGGAAATGAGAACTGAGAAACTTGTGGGAAGGGGGGGGGAAGTTTGCAAAGGGACACAGAGCTAGAGAATGAAGGGCAGAGTCCAGAGAGAAGCCCCCTTTCTTGACTGCAGAGAGGGCCTGGCAATGGCAAAGCCATTCAGAGCCAAATCCCAGGCAGCACTTGCCACCTCAGCGGAGGGAAAGCAAATCCAAGAGACTGTACAGCTGTTTCTGGCTTTTAGTGCGACCTGATATCCCCACTGGCAGAAAGAAACCCAGCAGAGCCAAAAATGAGGTGAAATTTCCTATCATTTCCCAATTGTGACAAACCTTTTGTGATGGATGCAATCTTTACCCTTGCAGCAAGCTTGGAAATCAGCTTCAGTCAAAAGGGGGCTAAGTAGGGACTCATGACCACCCAGCAAAAGTCACCTCTAGCCCCCAAGATCTTTGTGAAGAGTCAGGAAGAACCCAACAAAGTCTGGGGTCACTGAAACCTGGGGCTTCTACTGCCTGTGTGTATGACCCTGATTAAGTCCCTTCTCCCACTCTCTGGTCATCAGTTTCTTGTTCTGTAAGATGAGGGGGTTGCATTGTAGATAATCTCTATGACTCCCCCCAGCTCAAAACTGCATAACTCTATGGTCTTTAATAGATTTAGAGCATGACCCTAGTATCTGAGGAGGAGGGCAAGAGGTCCAAGTTGGTGATTTCATCTAAGTTCTTGGTGTGGAAACTCCCTCCCCCAGTGGGAGTCTTGAGATCACAGATCTGGAGCAGGAAGGGACCTTGGAGACCACAGAGGTCCCTCAGGCAGAGTGTATCACTGGCAGGATTTGAACTCTTGAGCCAGGGCCTTTTCCATGGAACCAAGCATGCTGCCTCCCAGAAATGAGTCAATAATCTGAGACGAGGTCATAGTGTGTCCACGATGGAAGGAGCCCCAGAGTTCAACTGGATTCATCAGATCCGAAGCCCACCAAAGGGAAAAAACTAATACTGGCCTCAGAGTGACTTTGGAAGAGGAATGTGTGCCTCCAATTTGGCGCAGTCAGCAAACATTTATTAAGTGCTTACTGCATAACAGGTTCTGTTAGAAAGCGCCACCTATTGTAAGATAAAAACACCATCCCAGCCCCCTTCCAGGAGATGAGATTCTCCTGGATGGAGGAGGTAACCATCAAGTGAAAAGAGGAGGTGATCTTTGAGGCAAGGCCTCCCCCAGAAGTGGGGTTTGGGCTGAGTCTTGAAGGGAGTCAGGAGCTAGATAGAGTGAGGGGGCACAGCATTCCAGGCACAGCAAACAGCAGAGAGGAAGGGCGTCCAATGAAGACACAGTCTCTGTATCAGATATTTTTGCTCGATAGTTTTTCTTTGTCAAAAAGGTCAGTGTGAGGGTCAGAAGAACTCACACTGAGAAGCCCAGAGATGGGATAAGTACAGAAGGATTATCAGATAAACCCTTGAACACATAGCCAACACCTACATTTTAGCCACAGAGCTGGCTTAGGGGCAGGGTGGTCTAGTAGGAAGGGAGTGGGACAAGAGGTCAGGAGGACCTGGGCTGAAATCCCCTGGCAAGTCACCTCTCTGAACCTCAGTTTCCTCATCTGTAAAATATAAAAAATACCAGAAGCAGCCTAAGAGAGATTGTATGTAGACCAAATGAGATGACATATGTAAAGTGTTTTGTGTGTATGATTTATGATGACATCATCACAGAGATATGGCTACTTATAGAGCTGATTTTACGGATACCAGGAAAGCCCTCTGGCCCCTGAATAATCACTCCCACCAGTTGGTTACAGATCTCATCTCTGTATCCAGATTCTTCTTTGTGCTTCTGGAATGACTTTGAACCTCTCCCACAAACAAATCTACTTGCTTTCTAGAACAATAGACTCTCAGAGCTAGAAATTCTCTGGGGCAACTTAGAGATTATTTAGGTCAATCCCCTCATTTTACAGGTGGAGAAACTGAGACCAGAGAGAGAAAATCATGAGCCCAAGGTCATGCAGTTAATTATGGATAGAGCCCTAGACTAGGAGCTGAGATCTAGGTTCCCATGGGGAATCCCTTCATTTTTCTGAACTCTAGTCCTCATCATCAAATGGAGAGAAGAATATTTACACTAACCTGCCTCACCTGCATGTTGTAAGCATCAGTTAGGAATGAAACCCTTTGCAATTGTGAGCTAAAATTGCTGTTCTTTTTACTATGGTTATGAGACAGCCCCAGATCAAGGGCCAGGGAGGCTGTTTGAGTCCCACATGTTTCCTGGCCCTGGAACCAAGAAAGAGTATCTTCTCTCTTTTCCCAGCTTGGAAGAGAAAGGACAGATGGGGTCCCCGGGCTTTCTAGGTGCCAGGTGAGTATGAAGTCCAATGTCCTGCCAATGACCAGGAAACACTCCCCCCCTCGTCCCCTAAAAGAGAATGGACAAGAGAACAATCTGCTTACTTGAGGATGTCGTTCCGATTGAAGAAGGAGCAGTCCTGTTAAAGGGGGAAAAAAACCTGAGTGAGTTGGAGGCATTCAATTACTTTGAGATCTCTGAAATAAAAGTAATAGATAATATTCATATAACGTTTTTAAGTTTTGAAAAGCACTTTACACATATTATTCCATTTGAACCTTGAAACATCCCTGGGTGTTAGATGCCATTATTATCCCCATTTTTACAAATATGGAAATTGAGGATGGCAATGGCTAAATGACTTGTCTAGAGCCCTACAGCTAGTCAGTGTCTGAGGGTGAATTTGAACTCAGGTCTTCCTGACTCACAAGTCAAACACTCTGTCTGCTGTGGTCCTTAGCAGCCCTTTCCTAGACAGGACACAGTCTGAGCTAAGAGGCAGTGGTTACATACACTGGGATAAAGTTTTCTTTGTCAAGGGGTAAAGTTCAGCAGGAGAGGGGACAATAAGTCAGTGAAGATGAAAAGTGTCAATAAATGGAAAATACTACAATCAGTTCTAAAGTACCAAGTCACAGAGGAGCTGTGATCGACAGAAGTGAGGGTCAGAAGAACTCACACTGAGAAGCCCAGAGATAGGATTAAGCACAGAAGGATTATCAGGTAAACCCTTGAACACATAGCCAACACATTTTAGCCACGGAGCTGGCTTAGGGACAGGGTGGTTTAGTAGGAAGGGGGAGTGGGACAAGAGGTCAGGAGGACCTGGGCCGAAATCCCCTGGCAAGTCACCTCTCTGAGCCTCAGTTTCCTCATATGTAAAATAGAAAAAAAATACCAGTAGCAGCCTAAGAGAGACTGTTTGAAGATCAAATGAGATAACATATGCGGATGCAGTTGAATTACTTTTTTTCCCTTTTAATAGCAAAATGCCACAGAGAGACCACCTGTGGTGCCCAATTCACCAACAAGTAAGACTTGAGTTTTTCTCTTTCACCCCATAGACTAAAACCTTGAGAACTAGAAATGTGGTGACTCTGAATCTGTGGTGATGAAATCAGTCAGACTATCAGAAATGGAAAGGCCTTCAGAATACATGTAGTCCAAAGGCTCCACTTGGCAGAGAAGAAAACTGATGACCAGACCACTAGTGATGAGAAGAGCTAGGCCTGGAGACAGAGGTCCTGTATTCAGTTCCCTCTTCCGATCCTTACAATCTGTGTGAACTTGGGAAAGTCACTTTACCCTGATGTGATTCAGTTTCCTCATGTGTAAAAATAAGGTGGTTAGACTGAATGACCTCTGAGGGTCTCTTCCAGCTCTAAACCTATGACCTCATGTCCCTATGACGGGATAGTGTTCTTGACTATGCCAAAAAAAAAAAAAAAAACAAAGACAATGGGGACAAGGGGCAGCTACTGAATAATCAATGTTACACAATCATAAGGATGATAGCTAAGTTAATTAAGTAAACAAGGTGTCCTACTTCATAGTTTGAGATCTTCTAGAATTCCCTCTTTTTCTCCAGGGATTTTTTAAAGCACACCTTGTAATCCTAGAGGGATGGAAGAGTTCCCTGCTCATCCTCTTAGGTTTCATTTGCTCAGGGCTCAAATATCCAAGTTCCCTGGCCTCCCCTCAAAACCAGCCTACTGGCAGATAGTGTAGCCGGGGTCTGGTTACTGGGCCTGGGACCAGATGGTGCCCCCAGCTCATATTGTCTGAAGAAGTCCAAGTTAGGTAGTTAACTCTTTGTTCACTCTAGCACAGTAAGGCAGCCAGACAGGAAGTTCCCTCTGCATTTAGCATACAGTAGGCACTTAATAAATGTTTACTGATTGATTAGTCGTGCTGCCATTAGTTGTCCACACAAATTAAGAATAAGAAGCCGCACTACGATACATCAGAAAGACCAGGTAATATAAAAATCCTGCCTTTGATTACTTATTACAAAGTCACTATGTGACTTAGGACACTCTACCACCCTGGCTTTTTCATCTACAAAGTGCCAGAGATGACCTCTGATGTCCTGCCCACTTCTAAATCTTTAATCCCTGAATAAGGGCTGTGCACTCCTCTTCTGCACTTTGGCCCACCCTGTTCTGTATCCCTGCAATGTCCTCCCTCGGTTACCTGTACTTTAACATTCAATTCAAATGCCTGAAAAAATATGGCTTGTTCTGTACCTCTAATCCATCCCTTCTCTGTCAAGAGGTGGGGACTGGTCATCATATCTGTTAGAGTTCTTAAATCTTTGAAATCATAAAGTTCAACTCAACTGCCTCCTCTTCCTTCCCTGAAGCCCCTCAGGCTACAAGGATTTTCTCCCTCAGACGTCCTATAGCATTTCTCTTGTAGCCCTCTCTGATGCATCCAAAATGATTTGCTGTATGTCTTGTTGTCCCACTAGACTAAGCCATCTGAGGGCAATGACCATATCCTGCAAACACTGTGACGACGTAGTAAATGTCTTTTGAATGAATAAAAACCAACAGGAAACGTTCTCAGAAAAATAAACTTGCTATCACTTTTAAAAACACATTTTCCATCTCATTTTTATCATGGTTTAAAACCGCTTCTTATTAAAGTCTTCCTATTACTATAAAATCATATCATCATAGATCTGGGATTAGAAAGAAATCCTTAGGTCATTAAGTTCAGATGTGCTCAAACTTTTGGTCTCAAGACATCTTTACACTTTTATAAATTGTTGAAGACTCTCCCCTGACCCCCCTGAAAACAGTTTTTGTTTGTGGGGGTTAGACCTATCAATATTTGTCATATTTCAAATTAAAACATCTTAGTATTATGACAAAAATAGTTTTAACCTCACGAACCCCCTGAAAAGTCCTTGGGGACACCCAGGGATCCCTGGATCACACCGTGAAAACGACATAACTGGCCAGACATCCTTATTTTACAGATGAGGAAGCCTGGAGCAAAGAGGGTTGGTGGTCTTCCCAGGGTCATGTAGATCATAAACCTCAGAATCAGGACTTGGGACTTCATCATGGTGGCCCTGGGCTCTGAAAGGCCATGCCAACAAGGAGAGCAAGTTTGAGCAGGTCCTTCCCAGTACGGAGTGGCTTTACATGTGGGCCAAGTAGGGGACTAGGTGTCTTTTATCTGGGGGCTAGAAGTTGTACACCTGGGGATGGATTATTTTTGGCTGAAGCAACTCACAAAAACCATCTATGGACAAAGAATCATATTATTTGGAGCTGGAAAGGGCCTTACAGATTCAACATATTATATAATATTATAATATATGTAATATTGCAATAGAATGTTATATATACACATACATATATATGTGTGTGTATGTGTATATGTGTGTGTGTTACATCATCCTTTCATTTTGTAGATAAAGAAACTAAAATCCAGAAAAGTGACTTGCCCAAGGTCACGCCATAAGAGGCTAGCGCTCAGGGCTCAGTGCTTTCTTCTATTGCCTGAGACACCGTGAGGATTCCATCCACATGCGCAGAGGGAGTCCCCACATGAGCCTCTGAAGCAGAGGCATCCCAAGCACCACCCAAACCAGATTAAACGTAGCTCCCAAATGGTTTTAATATGTCGCTGCATTAATAGAAAGAAAAGAAAGAAGTGAGTGGTTTTCTAAGTCAGCATGTGGCCTGCAGGAATCCTCACGTACAGTTGGATGGCTCATTCCCATTCGAGCTTGGCATCGCTGCCCAAAAGCATTGAATCAATAACAACAATACTTGACTTTGCTATGAGGCTTCCTGAGCACTTCTCAGGACACACATTATTACTATTATTGTCAGAGCAGGAAACTGAGCCTTGAAGATGGGAAGTCAGTGGCCTGAGGGAACACAGCAGGTCTAGCTCTCAGGTCTGGCCCTCAGTGCAGGGTCTTTCCACTGACCCACGAGCCCTGACACAAAACAGGGAAAGTAGTCAAGGTCGGGGGGAGGACTGGGAAGGGGAGTGGACAGAGGAAGGGTTCAAAGTTCCAAGGTCTGGTTTGGGGGTGAATATAGGGGGCTCCATTTCTATAAACCACAACATGACCCACACCAAGAGGTGCTTTTGAAAAATAGCCATCTATAGGAGGCGGTGTGAGCAGACAAGGGGACATTTACTGCCCTTAGGAACAAAGGACCTGGGTTTGATGGGAAGTCCCTTGAAGGATGGGAGTGGATCGGGAGAACAGATCTGGCTGGCAGTCCATAAGTCTGTATGGAAGTGCTGGCTTCCCCTTCCCCCATCCCTTGTCCTCTGTAATACAGTAGGACAGTGGGGATGATTCTTGGGGAAGAATATTCATGGAATGCCTCATAATTTTCAAATAAGGACACTTATTTTAACAGAAAGAATACTGGAGTCAGCGTTACAGGATCTGAGTTCAAGCCCCAGTTTAGTAATTTATGAAATCACAGACTTCAGAGATAGAAAAGACCACATCCAGTCCACCCCACAGCTCACTCCCTGAATAACTTAGGGAAAGTAAGTTCTTTGGGTCTTGGGGTCTTCAGCTGTGCAATGAGAGAATCCATTGGCAATAAGAGCTGGCCCACCTTATCTCATTTGATGCTCACGGTATCTCTGTGAGGGAGGCAGGGCAAACGTTCCTCCCATTTGACAGATAAGCAAACTGTGACCCAGAATTAATGTAAGCAAGGTCCCCCAGGTAGACAGTGGTGGAGCTGGGACTAGGAGCTGGGTTCAGGGCTTTTTCTCCTATACTTGACTTGTAAAGAAGTAGCCAAACCTTTGTGGGTCTCTAAGCCTCATCTCACCTTACTCCTCTAGCTGCTAATGCGCTTCCAAAATTTCCTTTATTTATTTTACACACCGATGTTTCACATTTGTTTATCTGTGCTACCAAATGAGTTAATATTTATAAAGTGCCTGGCCTATAGCAGGTGACTAATCAGTGCTTGTTCCTTTCCCCTTCACCCCATGTGTCTGTTGTTTATCCCAGTAGAATGTAAGCTTGTTGAGGCATGAACATTTTTTGCAGGGACAGGACAGGGGTCTCTACACCCTCAGCACCTAGCACAACACTCGACCTATAGCCAGCACTATCTAAGTGATGAATGAATGAATGTATTCTGAATGTACTTTGGAGTGCAGCCCTTTGGGATCATGACGAAGTTGCTTCAGGGGATGCCCACTGCCTTGGCTCCAGCTTCCTTTGCTCCTGCCAGAGGAGTCTGGGCAGCTTGACATGCATGCCAATGAGAGATGCTTCTGCTGGGAACCCTGAACAATGTCCCAGACAGCAGGCATCCCAGACCCATTCTAGAAAAGGACCCGGCCTCGTTGACAGAGTTACTGACACTGCCCTGGCAAGCTGGAGTATTTTTAATGATATTTGGGTGGCATTGGAACTCCAGCAATTCAATTGTGTGCTGATTAGCAGAAGGGCTGAGAGAGAGAGAGCGTGTGTGTATGTGTGTGTGTGTGTGTAGGAGGGGGAGGGAATGGGAACAGATGCATTAGCAGATAAATAATTTTGTGTTCTAATGGGCCTACAAGAGCCTAGTCCTTATGTACTGATTTAGGAGAAAGAAGAACCCTAGAAAATCATCACTGGGCTAGGCAACCCATGACCTTGAAATCATTTTCACCACTAATGTGGTGTGGCAAACAGGATGGGGCTAAGACACCTGGTTCTGAATTCCAACTCTGCCCCAATCTCTGTCTGACCTTAGAAACAACACTAACGTCTCTAGCTCTCAGTGTACCCAACCATAAAATGGGTAGAATAATAGTAGTTTGTTACAAAAGCAACCCTTCCATTGTCATTGCTAGAAATGATCTGAATCATGAACCAATATTTAGGACATGTCATTGAGGTTTGCCATTAAGAATGAGAAGAGGAGGCATCGCACATATGGAAGCCAAAGCCCTGGGTTTGAAGTTAGAGGAGCTGGGTTATAAGTCTGCCTCTGTCACAGCCTGCTTCTGTGACCCTGGGCAAGTCATTTGCCTAAGTCTCCTTATCTGTACAGTGAAGGAGATGGACCAGATGAACTCTTAAGTTCTTCATTCTATAAAGCTATGATCCTATAAGATTGGAAGGGGAGGGAGGAGAAGGGAGAACAAAAAGGGAAAAGATGTGAACAGATACTGAGCTCATTGTGTGTACATCCACAAACTGAGAATCAGAGTTCCATTTTATACCCAAAAGAACTTAGTGAAGAATCAAACCGGCTCTGGAAAAAAGACAAGAAGATAAGCTGTCTCTTTTGGAAAGCAGAGGCCAGGAATGACCATATGAGAGGCATCATAGAACTGAAGAGGGGGTGCTAGACTTAAGAGTCAATATCTCACCCCCAGCACTTATCAGCTATGTGGTCTTAGGCAGATCCTGACCTTTCTCTAGGTCTTAGTTTCCTTCTTTGAAAAATGGAGAAAATGCTGCCTAAGCTACTTTCCTCACAGGTTGTCATGAGACAGTACCATCAAAATATGGGATAAGAACAGAGACTGACAGGTGAGTTCTACTGATAGGAAGCTTCCTGGTGAGGAAATTCCTGCTGCTGATACAAGCCAGCACCTCTGCTGCAACTTCTAGTCTTGAGTTGTGTGGAGCACTGAACGGCTGAGTGATTTTGGGAGGGTCAGAGGAAGGACTGGAACCTAGGCCTTTTTGCTCTGAGACCTGTCTGTCTACTCATTATACTCCATGGTTTCACTTTTTTTTTTTAAACCATGAGAAGTCTATATTATAAAAATATTGGAACCATGGAAAATGACCTGCTCTTACCCCACTTTCAGTGAGAAGAGAATTTAGAAGCAATGTGTTCAAATTTTAGCGAGGAGAAAATAGGTTAGTATCAGAGCCCCAGAACCAAAGCAAGGATGCAGATAGCTTCCTGACAAAAAGAACAACAGAAAACTTCAAGTGGTGGAGAGAAGAAAATAAATGTTTATTATTTGAAAAAAGAAGAAAATAAAAAAAGAAAGGAAGGAAAGGGCAAATATAGTAAGGGAAAGGAAGGAGAATGGAAAAGAGAGAAAAAAGGAAGGGAAGAAAATGACAAAAAGGCATAACCTCCTTCTAAGGGAGATCACAAAGTCTCTTACCCTGGAAAATTTTAAGAACAGAAGCAACACCCCTCTGCTCAGGGATGGTCAATGCTCAGTCTAGCCTGAACCTTACTCTTCCTTCTTCTTCCTAACATTTGAAATGCAGAGGCAGCCTCTATCACTATACATAACAGCATAACTCATGCCCTGAGGTGCAATCAAGGTAGTGTGGCAGAGCGGAAAGAGCATCCCTTGCCTTTGGAGAAAGAGGATATTTAAATCCTGACTCCACACTGTGACTTCTCTCCTTACCCCCATCCCTAAGACATAGTCTTTCCTTCCTTGGAGCAGCAATGGAGTGGAGAAAAGAAGATTGAACCCAGAATCTTCAGACTCTGCCACTTAATCTTTGGGTAAGTTACTTAAAGCTCCCTAGACCTCAGTTTCCTCATCTGTAAAAGAGGAGGCAGGGTTGACCTAAATGACCCCTACCATTCCTTCTAGATCTAAATCCTGTAACCCTATGTACATTCTAATTAGTTCATTTTGGGGTCCATCAAACTAGCAGGGAATATTTATAGGAAGCCTATCATGTACCCTGCATTGCCCTCGGGTAGCTCCTAGCTGTAAGAGATAAAGCATCACATTAAAAATAATAACAAAAGAAAAGACACTGCCTTCCAAAAGTACCCATCCTGGAGAGTGAAAGGATGATGCCCACCCTCTCCTTGAGAAATAACCAAGCATCACAGGATGCTATTCGAAGAGGAGAAGCTTCTAGTATGTCAGCTGAAGAAGAGAAGTGGCCTCTGGGGCCATAACTTCACATATATTATTCTCCCCTTCAGCTCCAGAGACAAGACCAGGCTGAGCTCCTGAGCACTTTGAACTTGACACCAGAGGTTTTCTCCAGGCTCTGTAAATGAAGCTGGGTAGAAGATAGAGACTCAGTAACCAGAACACTGGGTTGGCACTACAAGTCCCCAGGGCCAAGATCCCAAGTTCATTCGCTATTTCTTCAAAGTATACTTGACATCTAGCAACCTGAGAGCTCTAGATCATCCATCTGAATTCCAGACACCTTCCCTCCTGAGCCAAAGAGGCAGATTTCCTAGGCTTGAGGAACTGGCTCTTTGTACTCAGGCAGAAGACTTTACATTTATCCCTATTGAATTCCACCTTATTAGATCCAGTCCCATGTAACTTTGGACCAGTCACAAAGTTCTTCCAGTTTCTTCATCTGTCAAAGGGTTGTACTAAATGATCTCTGAGGAAGAGGGAGGAGAAAAAGGAAAGGAAAGGAAGAAAGAAGGAAGGAAGGAAGGAAGGAAGGAAGGAAGGAAGGAAGGAAGGAAGGAAGGAAGGAAGGAAGGAAGGAAGGAAGGAAGATGAACAGAAAAGCTACAGACATAGCAAACATCATATTTTAAAAACCAAAAATATTTTATAAGTGTATATAGAGATTTAGAAGAAGCAGAGGGAAAACACATTGCTATTGCTTTCTAAAATTAATTTTTTTTCTTTCAGTCAGAATACAAAACACCTTGAATTCCAAGGCAGTTGGGTGTCATACTAGATAGAGTGCTGGACCTTATGTCAGGAAGATGGGAGTTCAAATATGGACTTAGATACTCTGAGACCCTGAGCAAGTTACTTAACCTCTCCCTCAGTTTTCTCATCTGTAAAATGGGTATAACAGTAGCATCTACCTCCTAGGGTTGTTGTCAGTATAAAATGAGGTGTTTGCAAAGTATTTTGTAAATCTTAAAGCATGATGTAAAGCTATTATTGTTATTTTACTTGGAGATTCCTTCCATTTTTAGTTAATTACATTTGTTAAAGGTGTTGGGTCAATTTTACTTTAAAATTACTTAAGATTAAAATTCATAAAAGAGAAGGAAAAGGTTCACCTGGGGGCTGAATTGACACCCCTCCCCTTAACTCTCTCTTTTTTTTTTTCCCTAATTCTCCCCTTCACTTCTGACTCCCAAAGTGCCCTGGGTCTCTTTAATTGACTAAGAGATCCAAGGTTAGAGGGTTTGGTTATAAGCTCTGGCCTGAGCACCCTGGTCCAAACCTGTAACATTTTCTCCTGCCCAATTTTTCAGGGGCATTGGGATGGAAGCAGCTCCCAGAGGGAGTCCCATTTCTGACTTTCTGGGGTCCCTCTGACTGGCTAGGCCTGCTGCTGCAGTAGAGGGATGAGAAGAGAACCCTAAAGATAGCTCCAGAGACCTAGACTGGCTCTGATTCTAGGTCACCTGGAATCTGGAAGTGAGAGTATGAAAGAGGAGATAGACTCGGGAAGCAGAATGTGGCAGGATAATGGACACGTTACAGAGCCTTGGGACAGCCAGAAAAGATGTCTCAGCAGTTCTGGTTAAGATGTCCAAGAGGGACTGGGGAGGAGGGGAAGGGGCAGATATCCTTTACAAAAACTCACTATTTTGTTGTCTATCATTTACAAAAAACACTTTCCTCACAACAGTCTTCTGAGGTAAACAGTTCAAATGTGATCCCCTTTTCACAGAAGAGGAAACTGAGTCTCGGGGAGGTGAAGAGACTTTAGCAGGAGTCCTCAAACCCTGGCGTTTGCCAAAACTTCCCTTCCCTCTCCCGAGGGGTCTGGAGAAGATAACCACATACCCCCACGAGGACGCCCCTGCCCCGAGCATTCCGGGAGCCCCGAGAGACAGCCAGGGATAAAGGGCGGATCCCGACTGAACCCGCCTTCTGGGCAGCAGAGCGTGGCTTCTTGAGGTCTTAAGTTAGGATGGGCTGGGGATGGAGAAGGAGCAGCTGGCAGGTGGCAGAAGGCGGCAGAAGGGAGCACCATCCCAATCCCCCCAGCCCAGTCCTGCCCCCTGCTCCCAACCGGGCCCCTCACCTGGTAGTTATCCAGCTGTTCGTCAGTGAAGATCGTCTGTTTGTTCCCCATCTCAGCCACGGAACCGGGGCTCGGCCCGGGCCAAGTCTTCCATCAGAAGGCGCCTGCTGGCTCTCGGGGACCCCGGCGTCCGAGCCGCTGCGGCCCGATCGGACGGACGGTGCCCGGTCCCTGGGTGTCCTGAATGCTGCCTCTCACACCGATCGCCCCCTCCGGGGCACAGGTGACCGGAGGAGGAACGAGAAGAAGGTGCGGAGATGGCTGGGAGGGCCGGGGGTCAGCCCAACGGGCTCATCCCAGTGGACCCTCGCCGCTGCCGCTGCCTCTGCCGCTGCTTCTGACAACGCCACGGGCTACCTGCGGCTCCGCCTGGGCCGGCTGGGATGGGGAAGACTGGCTGAGAGAGGAGCTGCGGGAGGGCGAGGAGTGCCCGCAGCTCCGGACAGCTCCGGACAACTCCAGACAGCTCCGGCTCCCGGCCTCCTAGCCAAGGTCCGGGAGCCCAGGGAGTCCGGGCCTTTGGGGCCGCCCAGCCCGGAGGAGGGGAGGTGAGCAGAGGGCGGGGCTGTGGCAGCCCGGCCCCTAGGCTGCCCCTTGGCCAGACAAGGCTGGAGGCTCCGCCTCCGGAGAACTTGGGGCAGCAGGCAGACGCCAGCTGGGAGAGGTCAGTGCGCTCTCCGTCTCCAAGAGCTGGATTCCGTCGCGGTCTCTGACACTCCCTTCGCACCCCGCACCCACCCGATCTACTTCCCCACCTTCCATCTTCCCACCCTCCAACATCTTCCAGACTTGGTTGCCCAGAGAGGGTCTGCAAGCAAGGGCCCCTTGTCTGCATCCCAACGGCACGCACCATAATTCAGTTTCTACACCTTTTGCCCTAAACGTTTTCCTTAGCTTCTCTGTCTCCAATCTCCCTTGCACCCTCCACACTGCTGTCAGAGTAAGGTTTCTAACGGAAAGCCTGGCTATGCCAGACTATGAGGAGACTCCCTATTGCCTCTAAAATTCACACACACACACAGAGCTTTATTCTGTTTGGCAGCTAGGTGGCCTCAGTAAATCGATGGGACAGCAATCAAGAAGGCCTGAGGGCAAATCAAGTCACCCAGTTTCCTTGTCTGTAAAAGGGGCATACTACCCACTCTCAGGTAATAACAGCAACCCCTCCCTGGGTTGTTTCTAGGAGCATTTAGCACACGGTCTGGCTTTGTAGTAGGCATTTAACAAATGTTCATTTGTTTCCTTCCCTCCAATAAGCATTTAAGTGTCTATTAAGTGCTAGGCACCGTAAGAAATGATACCAGAAAAGGGGTTGAGAGCTGGCCTAGGACTGGGGTCCAAGCTGGCCTCTGATACTAAAGGTAGAGTGGACGTTGGCCTCTTGGTGCTCTCAAGGTACCCAACCACACTGGCAGACAGAGTTCCCTTTATCTATGAAATCACAGGCTCCTTCTCAATCCCCATTCTCTTTAAGCACCTCGTGTTCCAGCCAGAAGGGTCTGCCAGCTGTTTCCCCATCTTGTCCTGCTTTCTTCCTCCCATGGACCAGTCTGAGGGGCCCATCCTTTGTTGCTACTGTCCTTCCCCCAAATCTGTGTCTACCGAAACCCATTCTTTCTTTAAGGCCCAGCTCATCCTCCATGACCCCTTCCTGACAGTCCCAGCTGAATGTTTTGTCTCTCTTCACATTTTCCTGAAGGATTTTATCTCGATTTGTCCTGATTTGTCTTCCTCCTATTAGATTGTAAGCCCCCCCCCCAATTGTTTTCACTTTTGTCTCCCTAGAGCCCAGGACAGAGTCATGTAAGTGCTAAATAAATGACTGGTTGTTGGAGCCATGTCTGGCACCACCTCTGATGTCATTAAGAAAGCCAAACCAGAGCCAGTGAGTTTGGCATGACTGCCTCCAGCTAGGCCTTGCCAGCTGCTGGACCTACAGAGGGCAGGGAGTAGGCTGACCCTGGCCTGAGAAAGGTCTTGGACATCATGTGCTGGTGAAAGGTCTGAAAAGGAAGCTTGGTCTAGTGTGCCTAACCTCCTTCTAGTGGCTCCCTGTGGTGCCAGAGACAGGAAAAGGAGATCCCCCATATCCTTTTATAAGATTCTCACACCCAGAGGAGGTGCTCACACACAGGTTGGGATTCCCTGCCTTATTCAGAATTCCACAGAGAATGTAAGCTCCCTCAGGGTAAGACATACAGGAGGCTTTCTTGTCACTGCATCCCCAGTGTCTAGCAAAATGCCTGGCATGTAGCATCAATGCAGCACAGATATTTCTGTTATTGCTGTTGTTCCATCAAACCAAAAACAACCTTTCTGTGACTTCTATCCATTGCTCCCCACTCTGATTCCTCTTTTACATGACAATCCCTCAAAAACTTGCAGGTGGCCATCATATCTTAGCTCCCCCAGTCATCCCATCGGCAGAGGTTAAATATTTCGTTTCTCAGTATGATCTGAAATCTTTCCAATCCTCTTTAGTTTGCCAAGACTGAGCTCCATAGTGTTATTCTTGCAAATCTCTCCATACCTCTTTGACTGTTCACACCCTGTCTCATTCTACCAGGACATCATATCTAGCATTATTCATGAAAGAAGACACTCTACTTCCAGCTGACCAGTCTGAACCTCTAGGGAGGCAGAAAGAAGACCAGGATAAAGGAGGATGTTTTGCCGGATTAGTCTCTATAGTAGAAAGAGTACTGGGCTTCAGATCAGGAAAGAACTGGGTCGGAATCTTATCTCTGACACTCTATATTTACATGACTTTAAGAAAATCACTTAACTGAGACTCAGTTTTCACATCTATGAAATGGGAATAACACATGCAATACCTACCTCACACAGTGATTATGATGGAAGTGCCTGGTGAACCTTAAAGTGCTATAAAACTGTGAATTATTATTAGTAGAGCTTAATGGAAATATTCCTGAAGAATATCCAATTGACAGCATTCTTAATTCTGTATATAATCCACATGTCAGACCTAGCTAGACTCTGATCCGGCAGTCAGATTGGATTCCTATTATGGTGGCTCTAGAGAAGTAATCAGCCCTTTGGCTGATTTTGTCTCCAGCCCAGATTTATAAGCTCTGGGAAATGTCTCTAGTTAGTGCCTTTCCGGCATGCTCAGTTGCTGCCTTTGCTAGCAGAGGTCCTAAAGGCACTGATGGGGCTGTCACTGTGCCCAGGGCTGGAGCTATCCTGATTGGTGTCTGAGCTTTCCTAACCATCCCATGCTGCCATCCCGGACCATGTTTCCCATTCCATTGAGTCATTCACCAGGAAACCAGAACCTACACAGCAAAAGTATGGGTGTATGGGTGTGTGTGTGTTTTGAAATAATCAGATTGATTCCATGTCTTTTTGGGGGTGGCTAGGTGGCTCAGTGAATAGAGCAATGGCCCTGGAGTCAGGAGGACCTGAGTTCAAATCCAGCCTCAGACACTTAACACTTGCTAGCCGAATGACTTTGGGCAAGTCAGTTAGCCCCAATTGCCCTGCCTTCCCCCCTCCAAAAAGCAAAAAATAAAATGTCTTTTAAAAATTGATCCTATTTAAGTAAAGAGGGAATGGGGGAGGATATGAGAGAACAGGTTAGGGGAAGGGGTATTCAGTAGGCTCGTTATAAAATTTGTTACCCAAAATCTTGTGGGAAAGATTGTTGAAAACTAAGAAATAAATAAAATTTTTTTAAAAAAATGAATTGATCCTATTTTCAATTAATCGGTTTTGTCCTGTAACCGGGTTAGTTCATAATTCTTTGTCTCCGAACTTAGTTCAGAAATTCAGCTGGCCTATAGTGAGTTAAGTTTAGAAATCCAGTTCTCTTGTTAAGCTCTGTTCTATTCTTGCCTCAAGGAAATCTGTTATCCTTGAGAGATGCTGATGAACACCCGAGAGTCTGGTCTAGTATCTTTACACCTCCGAGCAGCTGATGTCTGGCTCTCTACCCAAAGTCTGGTCCACTGTCTCTCATCTTGCGGGTGGTCTCAAACAATGAACATTTCTTAGTCACAGGAAGAAGGACGGGGGTGTTGCTAGCCACTCATTCCCAATTTCCAACCAATCATATTGTTCCCCACACCCCAGCTCTGTAACCAATCACAGTGATTTCACCACTCATGATGTCGAGCTTTTAACCAATCATAACTTGCTCCCTGCCTATAAAGTCCCTTCTTTGTTCCTATACTCCCCAAAACTATAAAAGAGAGCTATCCCCTTCATTCAAGGTCTTAGCTTTGCTGGGGGAGCTGATATCCCATTTATTGATAAATTTGTGCTTTTCGAATAAATCAATCATGTATAGAACTTCGTGCCTCAGTCTACCTTAATTTTAACTAGTACAGTGTACCCCATCATCACACCATCTGCATCTGTCACACTCTCCTCCTCTGAGAACAATAATCAAATCAAAATCAAAGCTACTGTTTCTACTGGAAACTGCTCTACATCCCCATGTCCTATATCAGGTCCCAACTGTTGTCAAACCCCAGACCAAAACTCCTTTCCTTGACTTCCACCACCACCACCAACACACACACACACACACACACACACACATGTATATGCATGTATAGTCTCCCCACTTTAGAATGTAAGCTCTTTGAGGGCAGGGGCTGTCTCACTTCCATATTTGTACATGGTGACTTACACATGGTGGGCACTAAATTGATTCAACTAAATAGTAAAGGAATAGAAAGTCATCATTTGGGCCTGTATCCCTGCATCCCTGGTCCTCTCATCCTCCACCCCAAAGTAGTTTGAGTCTCTGTCTTCTCTAAACACTCAAGGTTACAATCAACATCAGGGCAAAGTTTCTCTGCCACAGGAAGGGGGGTTCAGAAACCAATGGATGGGCAACAGTTCCTCTACTGGGATTCCCAGCTCTTCTGAGCCATTTGCTAAAATGTCCTCACTGCCCTGATGACCTCCGTGCTCCTGGCTCTTCTTTACTTTGGCCTTTGTCTCCTCTCCTCTTAGAGGCCCCTTCCTGGGGACCTTTCTGCCAAAGGACTTTGGCCATAGTAATCTGGGAAATATTGTCTACTCTTTCCTTTTACATATTCTGTAGACCGCCTCCCCCTTCTCCCCATTTTCCATTCTTATACAAATTGATAGAGGGGAAGAAAATGCAAAGAAAGATTATTTTATAGCTTATATGCCACAAACATTCACCAAGGAACCTTATTAATGAGCAATTTGGTGTCCTAAATGGGCCCCCTTACTGGATAGGGAATGTCCCGATCAACCAGGCAGCCAGGCTTACCTCTCCTCATAAAAGAATTACTACTTTCTGATACCATTCCTTTTGAGTGTCATTAGTTTTCTCCCAGGTCCCTCTTCTCAATCTAAAAGGCAGCTGGGTGGTGCAGGGGATAGAGTTGGGCCTGAAGTTAAGAAGACCCAAGTTCAAATCCTGCCTCAGACAATAGCAGTATGATCCTGGGCAAGTCACTTAACCCTGTCTGTCTCAGCTTCCTAATCTGTAAAATGAGTTGGAGGAAGAAATGGCAAGCCACTCCAATATCTCTGCAAAGAAAACCCAAAATGGGGTGACGAAGAGTGAGACATGACTGAAAACTGAACCACAACAAAAAGAGCACCTGTCTTCCTGGGTTGTTGAGGATAAATGGGATAAAATATGTAAGGTACTGGGGGGGGGGGGTATGGTCTATTTCTTCTTTCACAACATGACTAACATGGAAATGTTTTACATGATTGCACATATATAACCTAGATCAAACTGTTTGCCATCTTAGGGAGGGGAGAAGTGGGGAAGAGACAGAAAATTTGGAACTAGAATTTATTTTATTTTTAAAAATATTTTTAAATTAATCTATTTTTAGAATTCAACATTCACTTTTTTGAGTTCTAAATTTTTCCTCCCTCCTCTCCTCCCTTCCCAAGACAGCAAGAAATCTGACATAGGCTATATATGTACAATTATATTAAGCATATATCCATATTAGTCATGTTGTGAAAGAAGAATCAAAACAAAAGGGAAAAATCATGAAAAAGAAAACACAAAAAACAAGCAAAAAAAAGAAAATAGTATGCTTCTATCTGTGTTCAGACTCTATAGTTTTTTCTCTGGATGTGAATAGGAGTTCAAATTTTTAAGAAAAAAAATGAATGCTAAAAACATCTTTATGTATAATTGGAAAAAAATAAAATATTATTTTAAAAGGTTAAAAAATGTGTAACAATATTGAAAACTTAAAGTGTTATAAAAATGTAAGCTGTTATTATTATTTTACATATAACAGAGCTTCTTAAGCTAGGGTCCTCAGACCCTCAGATTTCAGGGACCCATAAATTGAATGAGAAAAATATTTACATTTTTATTTCAGTATAATTGGCTTCCTTTGTAATCCACTGTAGCTTGCTTTATGCATTTAGAAACAATTCTGAGAAGGGCTCCATAGGCTTCACCAGAGTGCTGAGAAGTCTACGACATAATAAAGGTGAAGGATCCCCATATAGATCGTTTAAGCAATGAAAAATGTTCAATGCCTCTAGGAACCCAGAAACCGAATTAGAGAAATCTGCTTGGAGTGGCACAGTGGGAAACAGGTTGGATTTGTAGTCAGAGGCCCCTGGGTTTGGATCTCAGCTCTGCCATTTATGACTTTTATGACCTCGGGCAAATCACTTCCCCTCTTTTCGACTCTGTTGGCCCACCTTCTAAAATGCAGTGGTTAGACAAAGGAAGGGAATAAATAAGCAGAGTGCCCATAATCCAGGCACAGTGCTAAGCACTTTACAATTATCTCATTTGATCCTTGCAACAACATGTAAAATATGTGATGTTATTATTTCCATTTTACCGTTGGGGAAACTGAGTCTGAGGGAGGTTAAATGGCTGGTCCAGAGTCACACAATTAGTGTGAGTGAGCCTGGATTTGAACTCAAGTCTTTCTGACTCTAGGCCCAGAGCTCTAACCATTGAGGTGCCACCTTGGTGCCCCACATGATCTTCAAGTTTCTTACTTACAGTGATATTCACTTTATAAGTCGGAAAGGACTTCAGCGGTCATCATATCAAATCCCTTTCTTTTAGTGAGGAGGAAACTGAGCCCCTTAAATTGCCCAGGATCACTCAGCTGGTTGGTGTCAGAGCCAGGACTCTATTTTGGACGACCACTAGCTTTTCCCCAATTTGGATACAAGAGCTGAGGGAGACGAATGAGTGGATTGCTAAACTGCTCGTGTATTTTTTCCATTTTGAGTTCTAATTAGCTGCAGTATTAGCATAATAGAGAAAATCTTGGCCTCAGAGGAGAAGACCTGGGTTAGAGCCTCGTCTGTTACTAGCTGTGTCACCTTGGGAAAATCACAGCACCTCTTTGGGCCTCAGTTTAACCTTCTATAAAATGGGTATAAACATTCTCCCACTATCTACTTTACCAGGCTGTTGTGAGGATCAAATGATGTAACATTCTAACTCAAGCACCACTTCTTCCATTAAAGATAAAGGGTTTTTCTCACAACAACCCTGAAAGGTAGAATTGACACGCATTATTATGCCTGTTTCACAGATAAGGAAACCAATGCTCAGAAAGCTCACTGTTATGAGGTAGGATTGGAACCGAGGTCTCCTGACTCCAAGTCCTGTGCTTTCCACCACACCACATTATGCCACACCACAACGCACCACACCACACTGTATTTGAAGCCTAGAGAAAACAGCTTTCCCTCTCTATCCCCTATTTAACCATCAATTTTGGTGGTTTAGTGGTCATGAAGTTTTCAGTGCTCCAGCCCCTCAGTAGATACTGTAAACTCCACCAAGCAGGGAACCTGGTTTCCCTAAACTTTTTATCTCACTAAAACATAATGCTCAGCACACAGCATTTATCCTAATAAATATCCTTTGAGAAAGAAGGCCAGAAAGGGCAGAGAAGTAGTACAGCTTTGAAAGCCATCAGCCACCCTTATTACTTACTGAAAAAGAAAAGCAAGCAGTACCTCACAGAGACTTTCACTTTCATATACAACTCTCTTTTTCTGTTCTACTACACACATGGAAATCCCCATTTTATTTGGTGTTTGATAAGTTCAGAAGAAAAAGATTTAAATTTATTTTAAATAATAATAACATCATTTACATATCACTTTAAGGTTTGCAAAGAGCTTTGCAAATAGTCTTATTTGATGCTCACAACAACCTTGGGAGATGGGTGCTATTATTATCATCACTCCTATTTTACATCTGAGGAAACTGAGGCAGGTAGCAGTTAAGTGACTTGTTCAAGGTCACACAGCTAGTGTCTGAGGTTAGATTTGAACTTCGGTCCTCCTGACTCCAAGTCCAACACTCTATCCAGTGGGTCACCTAGGTGCTTAATAGCTATTTATATAAATTATACAAAAATGAATGAATACATATTCCTATGATATACATCATAGGAAGTAGAGATTATCTCCAACTAAAACAGAAGGTTCCCAGAGTTATCTTTTCCTTTGCAGGGTTCCTAGGAATGAGGTTTTACAGCTTTGCTTCAGGTCATTAGTCTGTCCACGCACTATGTTGTAAGGGAAAGAGCCATTCTATCAATTAGTCAATCAACTACCAATTTATTAAGTGTCTACTATTTGCCAGGCATTATGCTAAGTGCTCAGGATACAAAAACCCAACAGTCCTTGCTCTCAGGGCCTCAGAGTCTAATGCGAAAGAGCTCCAGGCCTCTCGAGACACACAATGGGAATTTGAATCCTGAATTATGATGTGCACCAATCCAAAGAGGTCTAAGTTGGCTGAGCATCACCCTCTTTATTTGTCCAAAGTCATATCCAAGCAATACTACAGTTTACCAATGACTGATTACACATCAGAATGATGACCCTGCAGGATAAGTAAACCTTCCTGTGGAAGGTCAATTCAATTCACCCTGCACAAGTATTTGTTGAGCTCCAGGTGGCTAGGGTTAGGCTTGGCACAGATAGTAGACTCCTCCCCAGACACGGCTTGAAGTAGGTAGAAAGAGAAGGGGTCTCTTTTCAGAGTCACAACTAGGGTGGGGCAATAAGGACTTTGGCCCAGGCTACCAAATTAAAAAAAAAAATTCATGGTCTTTTGACTAAGTACAAACAACAAAACTTAGCACATGCTGTACTTAGCAAAATAATCCATTAAACTAGGAAGCTACAAGATGGCAGGCTGTAATGAGTCCCTCCTTTAGTGCAGTGGAAAATTCACTGGCTTGGGAATCAATTCAAATCTGCCACTTAGTAGTTGTATGACCTTGGACAAGTCACTTGGACCTCAGGGATCTCTCTGGACCTCACATTCCTCTTCCGAAGATGATTGGACTAGTGACATCTAAGGCCCCCTCTAGCTCATAAAGTGTTCTTTTCCTACTCTTCTTACACATATGCCACATGACAGTCCTCAAACATCGGCCTCCTGCTTGTCTTCTCCCCACAGGGTTTGGTCTTGCCCCATCTTTGTACCAGGGGATAACGCCACAAATCAAGAGTCCACCTACAAGTATCCTAAAGGAGATTCACCAAAAGTTTGGGGTCCTTTTGCTCATTCTCTTGACCATGAATACAATGGGATATCAACTGCCAAATCTTTTTTTTTTTTTTAGAAATGAAATTTTATTCATCCAAAATTGTGACTGACAGTGGGTGAACAAAAAAGCACGTAAGAGTAAATCGCAGTATACCTATCCTACGGCTGTTTGGGAGGGATCCAGACAATGCCACCTTCCTACTCTCCCAGGAGGGTAGAACCTGGCCTTTCCTCTTGGTGTCGGGTCCCTTCCACCACAAAGTCAAGGGCCAGGCTAAGGTCCAGGGCAGGGGAATTAGCAGTTTTCCCAGCACATAGTCAGGATTTTCCAGGGTGTAGAGAATGGTCCAGGAGTTCATAAATTGGTGCAGGGTACTTATTGCCCCTTCCACAGTTGTAGCCTACTGGTTGAGCATTGGTGTTCCCCAATGGCAATTAATCTGTCCAGATGTGCCTCTGAATGTCTGGCCAGATCCCATGTTAACTTCCTGTTCCTGGTCATTTCAGCAGAGACCATGTTGGCTAGTGAGCGCCACCTCTTCCTTATTCACCCAGGAGAAGGTTGGTTAGGCAAAGGTCCATCCCCAACAGCCTTAGAAGAGGTAAAGAGCAAAAAAATGGGGGATTGGTAAGTATCATTTTCAGGCTCTGTTTTGCAGGACACACCTGCTGTAGCCACAGAGGGGCTCAGAGGCACATCTTCTTCCTTAAGGAAGCTGCAAGATGTATTACAAGCGAAATCTTGAGAACAGCATGGAGTCTGATCCATAGGATCCTCATCAATTTCTGTCTTGATGGGGAGCTGGCTGACATCAGTCTCTTCTGCTTCCCACCACTTCAGGTGCTGTCTTATGGTGAGATCCTGTGGGACCTCCTGGACTCTGGCTTCTTCTTCCACGAGGGTGTCCAAATCTCCTAGGCTCTGGTCTCTGTGTCTGAGCTGTACAACACTGTCCTTTAAGTATTCAGGGTCTGTGGAGAAGGATTTGCAGGCAAATGGTCTTATTCACTTCATTGATGATCTGGAATTTGGTGCTGTCTTTGCCTGATGTGACTAAGTCCAGTAATGCCCGATAGGTATTCTTCCGTGGGAGTAGCTTCTGACCATCTATATAAACCAATTTTGTTGCAGTCTTTAAAGATGCTTTTATCCACAGCTTCATCTTGAAAGCTGATGCTGTCTTTGCCATCGGCCGCCTCCATGGCTGCCCATCAGCTCCACACACTCAGTGGGCCCCGGCTCAGACCTGCTCAGCCTCTCGACACACCAAGACCAGTTCCATCACTAGCTGCAGGGGGTCGTTTAAATCCACACCTCAACTGCTGAATCTAATGCCATTAGAATGCTGGTTCCTCCATTCAGTTGTGAGCTCCTGAGGGAAGCCACCTGTATTCACCTTTCTCTTAGTCCACAGAGCTTAGCACAGTGGCCGAGACATACATAGCAGGTGCTTCATAAATACTTGGTGTCCAACTCTCCATTTGGGGTTTTCTTGACATAGATAGATACTGAAGTGGTTTGCCATTTCCTTCTCCAGCTCATTTTGAAGATGAGGAAATTGAAGCAAACAGGGATAAGTGAATTGCCCAGGATCACACAGCTGTATGGGGTCACATTTGAACTCAGTGCATTCCTGATTCCAGATCCAGTGGTCTATCCACTGAGGCACCCAGTTGTCTACAAAATACTTGTTGACCAATGGACTTATGACCATTTTTCAGCCTTTGTCTTCTTGGCTTTCTCTGCATGGAGTCAACATTGTTGCTAAGCTTAAGTATTCTCCTCTCTGGTTTTGTGCCAGGGCTCCCTCTCCATTCTTCTACCTAATACCTCCTTTTCCGTCCCCTTTGCTGGACTTTCATCCATCTTTATCCACTAACCATAAGTGTCTCCCAAAGTTCTGTACTGGACTCCCTTTTCTTTTTGCTCGTCATTATCTCACTCAGTGGTTTCATCATCTCCCATGGGTTCAATTATGTTCTCTGTGGAAAGGATTCTCAGGTCTATATATGCAGCCCTAGAGTCTTTCCTGAGTTCTAGGTCCCAAGTCACCAACTACTTAGTGAAAATTTTAGACCAGATTTTTATAGGCATTTCAAATTCAACCTTCCCAAAGGCTACCTTTCCCTGCAAACCTACCCCTGTTCTGACCTTCCCTATTACTGCTGAAGGCACCACCATCCTCTCAGTCAACCAGGCTGGCAAGCCCCTTGTCTTCCTTAGTCCCTCACTTGCCCTGTTTATCCAGAAGCTCTTCATAACCTGACTCCAGCTCACCTCCCCAACCTCATTGAGCCTCCTCCCACACGTGATCCAGCCAAACTGGCCTCTCTGTTCCTAACACCTTCTCATCCTGTGCCTTTGCCCTGGCCAACCCATGTACTGAGAAAACTCGATCATCACCTCCATTTCAAGGAATCCTCTCTTTCTTCAAGGTTCAACTTAGGCATCGCCACCCACATCAAGCCTTTCTTGATGCCTACCCCCCCAAAACTGCAAGAGCCCTCCCTCCTAACTACCTGGAATTGAACTACTTTGCATTGGTTTGTATTTGTTCTGAATGTGTCTTCTATAAATAAAAATAAAGTCTCTATCACATATACATACAAAAATATATTTCACATACATATATGCATATATGTTGTCTCCCTGACAGAATGCAATCTCTGATGACAGGGTGTGTTTATCTCTGATCGTCTCCCAGGCACCTAGCATAGTAGCAGGCACACAGTAGGCCCTTAAGGTGTTATAATTGATGACTGATTTGTCTCCTCCTTGAGAATGTAAGCTTTTTGAGAGCAGGGACAGAGGGTTTTTTTTGCTTTTTCCATGTGTCCTGATTAATGGAGCCTGTAGGTTCTCTGTAAGTTGTCCCTTGTTATGAGTCCTTCTCATCCTGATAGAAGGCTGATTCCAGGCCTTGACCCTGCTCTTCTATTTGGGACTTTGGGGAGACAGAGATGGATGGACAGATAGACAGATGGACAGGTGGATGGATTGATGGATAGAATGGATAGATAGGCCGACAGACTGATAAACTGACAGACGGATGGAGAGGCAGACACAGAGAGTGAGAAAGATATGGACCGACAGATGGATGGATGGATAAATAGGTAGAAAATTCATTTAACACTTAACTATGTTCCAGGACTGTGATAAGTGCTGGGGATATAGATAAAAGCAAGTAAGACAATCTCTACCCTTGAGAAGCTCACATTCTGTTCAGAAAAAAATGGCATGTACATAACCAGGGTGTTCCAAAAATCTTAAGTGTGGTTATAAGCCATTAAAGCTTAAAACTGCAGTAAGCCTTTTGGGACACCCTGAATGTCTATATTGAGTGAAGGAGGTATGTTGGGTGACCCTTGAGAAATAGTAATAGCAAGCATTTATATACAATGCTTTAAGGTTTGTCAAGGGCTATGCATATATTATGTCGCTTAAGCCTCACAGTAATCCTGTGATGGAGTTAGTGCAGGCATTATTATCGTGTCCATTTGACAGATGAGGAGACTGAGACTCAGACAGGCAAAGTTACTTTTTCCAAAATGTCTGAGAAAGTCCAGCACTACCCCCACTGCATCATGCTGTGTGAAGTCATACAAAGCAGGCAGGACCTTGAAAGTCACCCCACTCTATACCTTCTGCCCCTCCAGCCTTCTTCCCTTGATTTAAAGGTCCGAATGGGCCTCTCTGCTGTCTTGAGTTGTTACTCAACTCCCAACGTGTTGCTGCTTTCAGAGAATTGCAGCTATCTCTGTCTGCTGTGTACTCCTAATCCCAGGGGGATGGCGTTCTGCCTGAAGAGTCTCCCCGCTGGCCCTGCACAACTGCACCCAGACTGCTCTGATGCCCCAGGGGTCAAATCTTTGCCTCTTCGGGCAGAGGAGGGCATCAGCCATGCTGGGGATTGGATGGGTGTACATTCACAGGCCAAGGTGATAAGGTGACAGATTCCTAGGTGGAAGGGCCCTGGGACACCTTCTGTTCCCCCCTGCCTTGTTTCACATGCGATGAGACGTGGAGGGTCAGGGCCCCCAAAGCAAGGCCCCGCCTCCCTCTCGGGGTCTGAGGGCACTCCCGAGGGGCGTCGTTATCCTTCTCTCAGGCTACTGGCTCCAGCCCCATTCCGGTGTTCTGCCCACTTCAGGGTCCCAGCTGCACCTAACAGATTAGCATCTAGAGGAAGAGCTGGTGGCAGAGCCATGCCCGGCCCTGGCTCTCCCCCCAGCACCCGCTCCCACCCAAGAGGGCTCAAGCCTAAAGGAATCGAGCATTTCCGAGGCGCCCGCTCGGCACAGGCGCAGCGCACAGCTGCCCCGGACCCTCACCCCCGCGGGCTAGCCGCTGTCACGGCCCGTTTTACAGCTGAGACAGGCCGAGGCTTCCCGCGTGCCTCCCGCTCCGCAGCTTCAGGCCACGCCGGGGCTCCCGGCTCCCTGCAAGCCTGGCACCTCCCTGACGGCTAGCGGCCCGGGTCCAGAAAGACCCCCAGCTCGGCCTCAGACACGTCCTAGCCGGGTGACTCTGGCCAAGTCACTCCACCCCGCCTGCCTCAGTTTCCCCATCTGCAGAACGAGCCCCAACACCCCTGCACTCGGAGGCCTCGCTGCACGCAATGAAGAAGGGGTGAGCCCCGCGGCCGGGTCGGCTCTGCAAGGCCGGCCACCCACGGACGTGGAAGAGGCCGAGGAGCAGCGGAAGAGGGTTTCAAGGTCAGGGCCTCCCATAGACTTCCCGCCCGGCAGGAGCACCTGTGCAGGGCGCGGCCCGCCCAAGCCAACCTCGAGGCCCGCCTCTTCCTCTCCTCGCTCTTTCCCGCCTACTCCCTCCTCCTCCCTCCCCTCGAGGTTCGCAGGGTCTATGGACCTGCGCGACCCAACGCTCTTACGTCACCGCCCCGGGAGAGCTGGGATTGGCTGAGGAGACTCCAAGGCAGCGTGGGGGGAGGGGCAGCCGGTAGGGGAGGGGAAGGGAAAGGAAGCAAGGGAAGGAGAAGGGATGGGAAAACCTTGGGCTCCGGCCTTCCCTCCTCCGGGGGCGGGGCTTCCGGCGGCTGGCTCGGGGGGGGCGGGGCCTGCGAGCGATGCCGGGCCTGGGCTCCGGGGCCGAGGGAGTCTGCGCATAGCCGCCGCCGCCGGGGCCTGAGGAGCGGACGCGATGGCCGGTCCCGCATGGATTCCCAAGGTGAGCGCGGAGGGGCCGGGCCTCTGGGGCTGCGTGCAGAAGGCTGCGAGTGCGCGTGCGGCCCAGCCAACCGCCCCTCTGCCCTGGCAGGCCGCGGCAGGGGCGCGGGGCTCCGGGCGCAGGGACGCAGGTCCCGACCCCGACCCCGGCTCCGGCTCGGGCTCTAACCGCCGCCGGCCTCCCCGCGCCCTTGCTCGGCACGGCTTCTCCGCGGGCCCTCCCCCGGCCGTCCCACGGGCCTCCGCCCTTCCCCCCAGTGCTGGCGGCGAGGTCCGGCCCAGGGGCGGCGTCAAGGTCACGGGCGCGCCCGGAGCCCGAGGTGCGCGCGGAAGGGGTAGCGGATCCGGACTGGGGCTGCCGCGTGGGGCCGTCCGGAGCCCCGGGGAGGGTCAGAACCGGGGCCGGCCTGACCTCCAGGACCCTGAGGAGGGCTGTCACCCGGGGGGGGGGGGGGCCGCAGGGCGTGGGACTCGTGGGGACCTCGGCCTCGCGTGCCCGGGATGCCTTCCCACACGTCGGGCGGAGGCCGTCCCGGGGGGCCAGGAGGCCTCCCAGGGTGGCTGGGGGCTCCGAGGGCCCCCCGGGCCGGGAGAGGGGGAGCACTGCCCAAGGTCACCCGGGGAGGAAGGGCCCCCCGACTTCGTGTCCGACCGAGGCCCGAAGCGCCCGGGCCCTGCCGGTGGCCCCGAGGTCACTCGGGCGACCCGCGGCTGAGCAGGTCCTCCGAAGCCGGAGGAGGCTCCTAAGCCCGGGGAGGTGCGGGCCGGCCTAGGCCAGAGGCAACGGGGGCAGGAGTGGGCCCTTGGGAGGAGGCTTCAGAGGGCAGACTGGTGGTGGCCGGCAGCAGAAAAGGCATCCTGACCTTCAGGTAGGGCCCAGACCCCTCCAGGTAACGCCGAGGGCCGCCCGCAGCACGAGGCTAGGGGCGGGCAGGCTCAGTGATTTGGTCCCGATTAGAGCCCCAAGACCAGTTGTGGGGACCACTTCTTGTGAAGGAGGGGGCAGACTAGTCTAGAGGGTGCAGAGGGGCTGGTCATGGGCCTGGAGACCACCTGGAGAAAAGACGGGGGGGGGGGGGGGAAGCACTGTTAGAGGGTCTCCTGCCTGGTACC
>NW_027187353.1:16886121-16911176 GCF_028583685.1 Petaurus breviceps papuanus
GGGGGGGGGGGGGGGAAGCACTGTTAGAGGGTCTCCTGCCTGGTACCACAGGGGGAGAGGAGATTCGGAGACAGTTCTAGGTTTGGTGGGAGGATAGCGTCCTAGTGATGACAGCTGATCCAGAGTTGAAGGGCACCGGGCAGTAGCTTTTCAAAGGGTCTTTACTGCCCCTTGATTTCAGTGAGAATTGGTGCCAATAAAGGAGTTAGACTTCCTTAGAGTTCTCACGCTGAAAGCTGTACCCCCACCCCCCTTGCCCGATACACAGAGGTGACCAGATAATAATCTGCATCCTCTTTTGTACTTTCCCGACTCTGTGTTGTACATTTTAATTTTCTTGTCAGAGCTTTTAAACCTTAGTCCAAAGTGAAGTATTGGTTTCATATAATGTCCTAGGTCTCCCTGGCCTACAGGATTTATCTGTCTGTGTCAGTATCCACGTGTGGACCTTTTTGCAGTTCTGACCTTCAGAGTGGGAGATCTTTTCAGATCAGGGTTTCCTGGGGCACTTTTGCTGCCAGATTTGGTTTCTCTTAAGTTCTTCTCTTGCCCATTGCATGATCTCTGCAGTCATTTTTTTCCCCTTACCTGAGGACAATCAAGTACTTTACAGGTATTTTTTTTACTCCTGACTTTGCCCTTGAAGAGATAAGACAATGAATACTGGTAGCATTTTACTCCTATAAAAACTGGGGCTTTGACCGAGGTCACAGCAAATCATTGGTTCAAGAGAACAGACGTCTCATTTCCTGATGTCCACCTAGCCTTCTCCTCTACCTTGAGTGGTTAAACCCCAAATCACCTAGTGTGGTGATTAGAGAGAATGATAAGAGTTCATCTAGTTCAACACCCTTATTTTTCCAGGTGAGGAAACTGAAGCAAGCCCAGAGAAATGAAGTGATTGGTCCAAGGTCACTCAAGGAGTGAGTGGCAGGGTCCAGGACTCGCACTAACTCTGCTAGCTCTAAGTCCAAAACCAGGACCTTCTTTGTAGGACATTGCTCCTTCTTCTGGAGTACTTGGTGCCACACAGACCTTTCTCTTTGTCACATTTTCTGTGATGTCAGTTGTGATAGACAAAAAGACCCATAGTTACTCAAATTCCTTCATAAAGGGAGTCACATTTATTGGTCCCTGGCCATACATTTAGGATAGTATTATTCTGTCACCCTGAAAATTTCTCTGCTTGTTGTGAGGGTGATTTTAATTGTTTTTGTTGTATTAAAGTGATGCTCGATGCAACAGCAGTTTGTGGCATGATCACATCAAAGTCAGTCCATTAATTAGAAAACAGTACCCACTAATGAGAAAGTAATAAGGCATCTACTATGCTGGCAGCAGGGAGAATGGAATTCCAGGCCTGTCTGTGCCACTAAAACTAGCCCTCCATTTCCCCTTATGCTGTTGAAGAAGATGAGGTAATGTTCTGGCCAGGGCCAGAATCCTTTTAATTCTTATATATGTTTTTCTTGTCAGAATCTCTGATTTAATAGGTAAAGGGAACTCCTGGAGAGAAAACTCCCTGTAGCAAGGAAGATTGTCAGCTGTTTGGCCTTTTATACTCTTGGAGAGCTGCCTCAGCACAGAGAGCTGGAGTGCCTTGTGGAGGGAAGGTCACTCCACCAGTGTCCCGGGGCTTCCAGCTCTCTGTACCTGCTCACCTCTAGTCTCTGTCAACCGTGGTACAACCTTCAGCCATTGTTCGGTACACAGGCCTTTGCTTAGCGCTTCCTTGGAGCCTAGCATTATACCAAGTGTCTTCAGATGGTGGGGGCTAAGGATGACTAAAAAGAGGGAGGAGATATGGCCCCTGTCTTCGGGGAGCTCCCTCAGAGTGCTGTGGACTCAGTACCCTGGGCCCTTGGGCTTGGAAGGTCTCTGAGAGGCCAGAGCCAGCACCTTCATTTGAGAGCACAGAACAGCCAAAGGTCACACACACCTAGATGGTGCTGGGAGCGTGGGGAAGACTTGGGCATCTGGACCTCAGTCCTCTGCTCCTTGCTCTCGCTGCCTTCTCCAAGCAATCTCAGTATCCTGGCAGGAGATTATAGCTCTTGCTCCACATTTGAAAATACAAATCAGGGAAGGAAATGATTTATTAGTACCACTGTGGATGTTCTTAGTGTAGCTCTGTATTAGCCAGCTGGATGACCACTTTACATCCAGAGTGGAGAGGAGGAATGTTGCTAAATTGTAAACATCTAAGGGTAGTTATTACTGATTATCACAAAGTATTGTATCCATGGGCACCTTTTAAAACCACCCTGGCTTTTTCTTTTTTCTTTTTGGAGGGGGGAGGGAAGGGCAGTTGGGTTTCATTGACTTGCCCAAGGTCACATGGCTAGTAAGTGTTGAGTGTCTGAGGCCAGATTTGAACTCAGGTCCTCCCGACTCCAGGGCCAGTGCTCTATTCACTGCTCCACCTAGTCACCCCTGCCCTGGCTTTTTCTTTGCGATATTTATATGGTCTTTGTACAGTGAGAGCACAGGATGATTGGGGACTGTTTTTCTACCGTGTTCCTTACAACAATGTTGAAAGAGAAATTCAGCCTACAACCAATGTCCTCATCCTGTAGTCATGAGAGTATCACTTTGCCAGTGCTATAGAGCTAGTATTATAGGCAAAGGGTGCCCTTCTGTGATGAATCAGAGAATCTCAGACTGCCATGGGAGCTTCTCTAGACCCCTGCCTAGTGGAGCAGAATCTGCCTCTGCCTGAAGACTTCCAGGCATGGGGAATTCAGCACTTTGGAAGACAAACCATTCTACTTTGGGACAGTTCTAACTAAGCCTGATGAAGTTTTCCCACACATCAAACTGAAAACTGCCTTTCTCAGGCTCTTCCCTCACCCCAGCCCCTTACCATTGCTAGTTCTGGTGTCCAAGGCCAAACACAACTAGTGTGCCCTCTTGTCCATTCTTATGTGCTAACTCTTAATAGAAATTATATGTTAAAACTGCAGAAAATAAAGGTAGAGTGATCAGACAGATGAAGCGCTTCCCCCCAAAAATCTACATGTCAGACACTTTAAAGCAATTCTTTAAATATTCTCAGGGAATTTTAGAGCTGGAAAAGGGACCTTAGAGATCATCTAGTTCAACTCCCTCCTTTTACAGATGAGGAAACTGAGGCGCAGAAAGGTTTTGACCAGAGACCACAGGTAAATGGGATTGCAGATTCATACCTAGTTCCTTTGTGACCCAAGGTGGCTGCCCTTCTCTTCAGTTCTCCTCCCATTGTTAAACTCCACACTCAGGCTCTGTTTATAATGCATGCACCTTATCACTAATCCAGTGCAGTTTTGGACCAGCTCAAATGGTTTAATGATAGCCCTTTTAAAGGTCATTTTCATTCCTTCCTCTAGATAAATACAGAAAAATTGAATGGCATTTAATAAAGTTTCTTAATTCCTGTTGTTATAACATTATTTCTAAATCCCTATAAGAAGATTTAATACTTGCTTTTATTAACATTTGCGTGTTATCCCCATTATTTCCCATGGCCCAAAAGTGGACTAGTTGTCCTCTGGGTTCCCTTCCAGCTCTTTATCTATGCATGGGTTTCCACTCAGATGCTATGAGAGAAATGAGTGGTTTGAGATAAAGTATACTTTCCTCCTAATAATCCTTGGATATGGTAGCAAATTGGACAAATAAAATTTATTTAACGTTTATAATCAGATTTTGGAGGTGGGAGATGATATTATAACCTATTAGTAAAATATTCCCAAAAGTTCTTAAGATTTGGAGATGAGGGGACCTCAGGGGCCATGTACTCTAGGCCTCTCATTTTACAAATAAGGGATTTCAGGCCCAGAGCAATCAAGAGAATTGTCCAACAGGTAACCACTGTGTAACAGCACAGGTAACCACCCATAGGAGAAGGGAACCTTGAACCTGGTTCCCCTGACTCCTGATCCACTGTGCTTACATTTGCATAAATCTTAGCATTATCAGCAGCCAGCCTTGATTCCTTATCTTTGACTTTCTGTGTGTTATTCATTCCTGGTGGTAACTGACTCTTCTTTTTGGGTGTTAATAATAGGTATCTCGGCTGCTGGGGGCCTTCAGCAACCCAAAACAGGTGACCCGAGGTTTTGCTGGTGGTGTGAGTACCTCTCATATTTTTCCATTTTAGAAGTTTCTCAAGAAAGGTGCTTAGCACATTTATTACATAAAACTTAATTTCCATTTATGAAAACCTATAGACAAGCCCACAATTCAGTGGCCAGTGAAATTTGTTTCCTAACTCCTACATGAACCCATCAGGTCAGTTGCACATTTAAAAGAATTTTGTTCCAGCTGGCTGGGGGCCTGTCACACTAAAAGCTCATACCAGCCCTGTTTAAAAATAGATGGAAATTCCCTTTGAGCCTGGTAATGTTTCACAATTTCCTCTCATCTCTAAAAAGCTGTTTCTGAAACTAGTGCAAATGGAACAAAAGTTGTTGAGAACCTTCAAATCTGGCTTCACTTTTTTTTGAGCTTTCCTAAAAACAGTAGATTTACCCCTCTTTTAGAATATTCTCTTGCTTTTACAGACCCTATAGGCTTCTGCTTATTCAGTCTTTATTGAGTATCTTATTAAAGTTTCATTTACTTACCTTTAAATCTGCTGTTTTTAGACTTCCCAGCATTAGAGAAACCTTGCATTTTGAAAACTGATTCCACGTTTTTAGTCAATCTAAGGTTGTGGGTCAGTGATTTCCTATCTTTCTTTTTTTTTAATTCCCTCCTTAAATGCTCTCATTTGGGTTTCTTAATTCCAGCACTCCCAAATAACATCTCATGGTGTAAAATTTCCATAAAACCCAGGTACATTAATCTGACTCACTTTTTCAGCTGTGGAAGGGCTCTGACCTTTTCTGTAATCCACTGACCACCCAATGGAATTTACAGTCAATCAAATGTTATTGGGAGAACAGGAAAGAAGAACCTAAAGGATTCTTAGCTTTCCGCTAGTGCAAAGGTTAAGACTGACTGTTGCCGCCAGAGTTGAAAGTAGAGCTAAGTTGATATTTCAAACAGAAACCTTGGAAGATGACATTTTGGGCTTAGCATCTTGAATCACCCAGTCTTCTGTCATTATTAAATGTTTGTGCCAGTGTTTTCCAAATATTCAGTCATCTCCCTGTTGTATATCTTGAGTATATGTCTGAAAGAAATATGAGGAAAGGTTAGCTTACATGGGCCTCTGCTGGTGGTGTAAGGGGTGATCGTGGGAAGGCAAATGAATGTAAGTCAGGAAGCGTCAGGAAGGGTCTAATTGGATCAGACTCTGCTGGGGCAGCTTGTGGAGCCCAGGCAAGGGGCTGATCCCCCACTTGGAGTGGTGGGTCCCTTTGGTATTGAATCGCTGTCCACTTGTAGTGCGAGGAGCTGCTGGATGTCAGCCTGGCTCACTTTATGCCCTTGAGACACTTTGTTCATTTGTTTAAAATGCTGGCTTCTTGGGTGGAGCCGTTGGCATACTGGCACTGCTCTGTGACGCCTTTCTAGTAAATAATGTCACAGATGCCACTCTTAGCAATGAAAAATAAAAAGCTCCTTATCTCATATCATCTGTTTAAATCAAAGGTTGTCAAATGCTTGTTAGCTAAAAGTAGTCATTTTTAAAGTAACCCTGAGAAATTCCCAGAGCCCCTTTGGATTTTTTATCCTGAATGATTGAGCCTCTCATTCTCACTTCAGTGTTGTCATGGACAACACAGTTTACCAAGAAATTTGTCCAAAAATCTGTTGTAGCGTCTTTAATTTAGTAAAAGAGTTGGGGAAAAAAGTCAATGTCAGATTCCTAAAATCATACCAATTTAATTTCAAATACTTTTTTCAAGTACTTGAAATTTACCTTCAAAGAAAGCCAGAGAGATCATTTCTGAAATTCTTAGTTCCCTTTTTTGTTTTATTACATGGACTAGATATGATCTATTTGCCTCCTCGTGCTTCTGTAAAGAAAAGGGTGGCCTTGGGAAGGCTTTTTTGGTAACTTAATTATTACTTTGCCGAATGAGCATCAGCAGAGTCCTTGTCAAAAAAACAAAACAGTAAAATTGGGGGAAGGGTTGACTTTAGAGTCCCCTATAGTCTGGTCATCCTTGCTGTTTTGATCATTCCTTGGTAATTTAAGGAATGATGTCTTTTTTAATTTTAAATTTTATTTTTTGACCTAAATTATTTGGTCTCTTTTGAGGTACTGGTAAAATAGCCTTCGCTGGCTCTGATACTCTTATACATTCTTACAGCCTTCATTTTATGTCATGCTTTCTTATTATATCTGTTTTGCATTTTCTGGTGGTTTTTTACATTTAGGTACAAACAGTGACCTTAATCCCAGGAGATGGTATTGGACCAGAAATCTCAGCTTCTGTTATGAAGATTTTTGATGCTGCCAAAGTATGTGAGCATTTATAATAATTTAATCATGGCCCATATAAAGACCTTTCCCAGCTAATCGATTGTCATGTATTTTTAGAAGGGTGAACCGAGTGTAGGTATTTTAAGTCCCTTAACGTTGGCAGTAAGTGCAAAGTTGACTTTAAAGCCTGCTGCACTTGCAGCGTTTCATGCCTATTACATCCTTCCACAAGCATTTCTTAAGCTCTCAGCCCTATGCCAGGCACTGTGCAAAGACAAGTCTCACAGTCCCTGCCCTCTCATAGCTGACCTTCTACTCCTCTCTGAGCCTCCCAGACCTTGGTAGAGGTGCTGTATGTGGGAGCAGGGGGTGTGGCTTTGTTTGTTTTTGTAAGTTTAAGAAAATCTGGGCTGGCTTTTAAAAATACCTTGTTCTTTCTACCCTCTAGTGGGATGGTTTTTTTTTGGGGGGGGGAAGCGGGCCTCAAGCTAGTGCTGAGTCACAATAACATCCCTTATCCATACTTTGCACATAACTGGCCCCCAGTGTAAGTATTTAAATATGCTATTTGTTTGGGAAATATTAAGGGCTTATATCCTACTTGCTTTGTGGCTTAACAATTGCTAATTATAAGTCATTACTAAGTAAAACGAAATGTAACAATAAATCCCAGTAAATAGGGGTTGTGATGTCCCTGGCTACCATTCCTTGGAGCCCTCCTCTGATGTCCCATCATGGTGTACACTTCCTGGGAGCACAACCTCCCACGGGTTTTTGAAGCCACCAAGGCTCCAAGTAGGGCCCAGGCCCTGTCTGGCCCTGTCATCTGAGGACCAGTACGATTGAAGAGAAGCTCATCCCTAAGGAAGCCCTCGTCCCCTTGGCTGCAGTACTCAGGACGAGCTTTGAGAGAATTCGGGTTTGGGAAATCTCTGTTCAATGAATAAGGAGTAGTGGCTAAAGGCAGATGAGCCCCATTTAAACTGTTCACACATAAGTAATTATGTGTGAAATAGTGCTTTTAGCATTAAAACCCACCATAAAGAGATAATAGAGTTGTAAGAAACAATCACTGCTTAAATGAAATGGACAGGGTTAGTATCAGGAATTCTGTTCTTTGGGATGAAAGAGAAAATAGAGAATGTGTCTTCTTCCCTATCTCACTTAGATCATATGATGAGAAGAGTTAGATCTAGAAGGCACTTCAGAGGTTATCAAATCCAACACCCCCTCCCCTATTTTACGGATGAGGAAACTGAAGCCAAGAGAGATTAAGTGGCTTCTCTAAGACCACACAGGTAGTAAGTGACAGCGCTAGAATTGTCCAGATCTCACACTTATATAACACTTCTTGGTTCTGTATCTCCCCATGTTCCTTGTCATAAGCTAAATATAGGAATCTCCTTAGATCTTTGTGCAGGGATGGGGAAGAGAAGAGTCAGTATATGGCAGCTGTTAACCATGGCCTGATACCCCAAGTGACTGTGGGTAATATGACAAGTGTGATAGTGAGCCATCCCCTGGGCCAAGAGCACAGTAAGATGAGTTGTTACATGTCAGGAACTGGTGGTCATGACCTTTTAAATGCATAATTTCACATGACTTCCAAGGAGAATAAATGCAGACTCGTTTAAGATACCAGAGGATGAAGACATTATAATAATGTGTCGGTCTTGGTCAAAAGTGTTCCTGTTCCACAGTGACATATTCTGTGGTATTTAGGCACCCATTCAGTGGGAAGAGAGGAATGTCTCTGCCATTAAAGGACCTGGAGGAAAGTGGATGATTCCTCCCGAAGCCAAAGAATCCATGGACAAAAACAAGATGGGCCTGAAAGGTATGGCTGCAGTTGATGAGAGTAAGCGGGACATCTTTACTTTTGTTCCAAGTAGCATCATTTTGGAAATATGTGTGTGTATGTACATATCTACATTTTATATAGATAGACACCTACATTTATATTTATATATTTCTTGTATATCTACTTATATACCTATATATGTATATCTTCTACATCTTTCTATCTGCAGCGTGTGTGTGTGTGTGTGTGTGTGTGTGTGTGTAGGTCTTCCTGCAAACATACTCTGATCTTCCCTTTCCTTAAACAAAACAGAACTTTCCTTATGCTTGAGTTTTGACTCCATAGTTCTCTTCCCTTTCTGTGTCACATTTCTTTGTGTGTGTGTGTGTGTGTGTTTATTTTTTTTTAATTAATTTGTTTGTTTCCTTTTAGTTTACAGGATTCAATTCCACAATTCCTTGAGTTTCACATTTTGTCCCCCACCCTCCCATGGCGGCTTATAGTCAAGTATAAGATCTGTAAATACTTTCACATTATACATTAGTCAGGTTATAAGAACAGATTGTACCAGCTTGAATGAAAAAATGGTAAAGAGGACATAAAACCAAATAAGAGAAGGAAAAAGATCAGGTATTTTGCTTCCACCTGCATATAAACTTAGTTCTTTCTAGTTCTTTCTCTGGATGCACATATTTCTCTCCATCATGAGTCTTTTGGGATTGACTTATATCACTGCATTGCTGAGAAGAGTCCAGTCTATCAAAGCTGGTCATCACACATACGTTGTGTCTGTAATTGTGTACAAATTTCTCCTGGTTCTACTCTTCTCACTCAGCATCAGTTCTTTTAAGCCTTTCCAGGTAAATATGAAGACTGTCTGCTCCTCGTTTCTTATAGCACAGTAGTATTCCATAACATGCATATACCACAACTTGTTCAGCCATTCCCCAATTGATGGGCACCCCCTTAATTTCCAGTTCTTTGCTCTGTGTCACATTTCTTAAAAGCAGAGAATGACCCTCACTCTGCCTCTGTTTCTTCATCAAGGCAGAGAGGAAGCTTGGGGTAATGGGAAGACTCCCGGTCTTGGAGCCAGAGTAGCTTTGGGTTGGAATGCTGCCTCTAATTCTTATTGCTGTGTCATTTACTATGGTAAATCTGCCTCCTTAAACATCCCATAGGCCTTCGAGGCATAGGCCTTCGAATGGACCTCTCCATTCTCCAGCACAATTGGCTCACTTGTTGGCTAGCGCTGCATAAGTGTTCCTTATGTTTCTGTAAATGCCTAGACAGGAAGGCCCTGACCTCGATTGAACTCTGCCATCAAACTTTCCAAATGCAGGCTAGTCCCTTTATCTAGCTTCCCTCTCTTTTGTGCTGCCTCCAGTCCAGGCTGGTGGATTTTTCTGCCTCAGCATCTTGCCCATTCATCCTTTATGCTCTCTTCCCATAGCCTCCAGCGAAGCACTGACTTGAGAGTCAGTGGGCCTGAATTCACACTGCAGTGGTGTTGCTTATTTCTTGATGGCTTTAGCCTAATCATTTTACTCTCTTCTAAGGCATTGTCACCAATGTTATAAGTGTTTTGCTTTACATGTTTGTGCAATTCTTTTTTTTCCTCCTTAAAAGTATTAAAATGTGACTAATTTCAAATTGCAGTATGCATTTTGGTCATTTGTTTTAGTTGACTATGCATTTATTTTTGTTATCTAACCAGTCTTTATCATATGTGTTTTGAGATTTACATTGCTTTCTTCATACCCTCCTTACAGAGCAAGGAACATGTAGGGAGCATTAATTCCATTTTCCAGTTTAGAAACTTGTTCAGGAAAGCTGGGGTCCAGTGGATTTTTAGCATCATGAAGCAAAATACTGAAATATCACAGTGAGGATAAATTCTCATTTATTTCCCCAAATTAAGTGTGAATATATTGTGTTTCCCAGAAGTCAATGGAAAAGTATGGGTGAGCTATGGGCTTACAGGCAGGAGGGAGAACACAAGCTCTCACCAGTTACTGGAGACAAGGGCTGTCAGCCTTTGCTTTCATTTTGTTCTTCACTAGTTTGTCATTTAAGAATTCTTTGTTTATTCCAGGCCCTTTAAAGACACCAATAGCGGCTGGACATCCTTCTATGAATCTACTGCTTCGTAAAACTTTTGACCTTTATGCAAACGTGCGTCCATGTGTGTCTATTGAAGGCTACAAAACCCCTTACACAGATGTAAATATTGTCACAATTCGGGAGAACACCGAAGGTGAATACAGCGGCATTGAGCATGTGGTACGTGTGCTTCTGATAATTCTGTCAGGAGGTAGGCTTGCCAGTCTTAGCATATGTCCTTACATCAGTTGTACAAGCTAGAAGTTAGTGAACAAGGATCACAGGATCAGTCAAGTGTGGCTTTTATGGAAAGTGGCCAGGCTGCATAGTGATTTGAGAGCTCAGAGGGCCTGGCTCCCGTTTTGCCTTTAAGCCATCCTGCCTGGGTGACCCTGGGTGACAGAGAAGGTGCCAGTCTGCCTCTGTGGCCGGGTCCGACCATCACGTGGGTGGTGTTGATGGTCAGTGTGTTGCCTGTACTAGCTAGAGTGCAGAATGTGGAGCCTCAGGAATTTTCCAGCCCACCCGATCTTGTGCGTGAGAGAATGGGATTGTTAGAAGCCGTTTGCCTTTTCTGGTGCTGAGACCTTTGTCCTTTGTCAGATTGTTGACGGTGTCGTGCAGAGCATCAAACTCATCACGGAAGAAGCAAGCAAGCGCATTGCCGAATTTGCCTTTGAGTATGCCAGGAACAATCACCGCAGCAACGTGACTGCTGTGCACAAAGCAAACATCATGTATGTGCTCTGGGCACTCGGGCAGGGGCCAGGCCTGGGCTTACTGAGAGCTCTGAGAAGTGGGACTTGGGGATTGTCTTAAGGATGCAAGCTCTGAACAGTGATTTCTGCTGAAGGCTCTTGATACAATTTAATGGAATAATACTAATTTATTTGGTTGGAAGGCCATTACCTTGCTTTTGTATGATGCTGGCCAGTTTACAAGTTCGTTTAATATACAGTAGGTTGTTTAGGCCTCCCCATAGTTTTTTGAAGGAGGTCAGTAGAACAAGTCTTATTCACCCCATTTTACAGATGAGGAGACTGTTGTAGTAGAGGGCGAGTTAAAGTGCTAGGGCCAAGGCTAACTGGAAGGGGTGAGGCTGCAGAAGGCAGTCTGCATGGATTTAGTCTCTCTGGTCATGGAGTCCAGCTTCCTCATTTCACAGGTAAGGAAAGGAATTGCCCAGGGCCGTTCAGGGAACTAAGTGGCAGCCAGGTCATCTCCAATCCTACTTGGCTTTGCTGCTGCCATTATTTGCAGAAATCCTTGGAGGATTAAAGAACTAATGGTATTTTGAAGGTCAAACAGTCTTTCATCCAAAGGCACAGGTCTAATTTCTATTTTAAAAAGTGGACTGAGTGCTAAGGTCTCTACCATGCGGTCACCAACCTCCAGGGGACCCGGGGAGCTGCTGCCTTATTCTGGCTTTTCTTGCTAGCTGCTTTCTAGCCATATTAACTGAAGTACAAATCAACCCCAATCCTCTGTCCCCCTAAAAACCATCTCCCAAATGTGTAAAAGATTCCTTTTCCTAACCAAGAAAACTTCTGAGTATGTAAAATCTAAAACTTTATAATCAGTGACTTTTTCAAGGCTGTTTTGGTATTGTCAGAAAGTTCTAACATTTGATGTCTCTTAGACTGGGGAGGGTAAGAGTGCATAAATCAGACTCGTCTGCTTCTGGCTTTTAATACTTCAGAACTCCCTAAGCTTTGTGCCTCCTCCTCTGGTTTCTGTCTCCCCTCCCCTTCTCCACTGCCTGTGAGACATGGGATATTTGGCTCAGCCTATGTTTCATCAAATACCTAAAACAGATTTTAAATTCTAACTGAAATCAGTGAAGTCGGCTCCCGACATTTATGCCTTGATATGCTTGGCTTTTATACTTTAATCATTTGCTTTCTCTAAGGCTTTGCTTTCAACAATTTTTATTTGATTAACTACAGGCGAATGTCAGATGGGCTTTTTCTCCAAAAGTGCAGGGAAGTTGCAGAAAACTGTAAAGATATTAAATTTAATGAGATGTACCTTGATACAGTATGTTTGAATGTAAGTATATACTAAGAATTATGCCTGGGGGTTTTGTGGCAGAGAATGCTTGCTTTCTACAGTCCACAAATGTGTTCTTCTTTCTAGATGGTACAAGATCCATCCCAGTTTGATGTTCTTGTGATGCCCAACTTGTATGGGGACATCCTTAGGTAAGTCTGTATCCTAGCTCCAGTGATAAAGAAATACTCTCAGAGTAATCCTCTCCAGCTGTAACCTACCAGTTTCCACAGGTTGTGTGCAGAATTGTACACACTCACATCAAGAAGGCACAGTTCAGATTCGGGAAAAGCATATGAAATAGTCCATCACTAAGTATTAAAGGAAGATTTGGGGGCTGGGCTTTCCCTGCCCATTCAGCAGCTTAATTGACCTTTGGCACCCCTTTGAGTGTATCCTGTTTTGGAAGTTTATTTCAGAATTCTCTTTTTTCAGTGATTTATGTGCTGGCCTGATAGGGGGTCTTGGTGTCACACCAAGTGGAAACATTGGCGCTAATGGAATCGCAATCTTTGAATCGGTAAGGATCTCTGAAACTTCATTGTGATTTCTAGGCTAAATTGCACCCTGACTCCAGCAGTGTTCAGAACATTCTTTGTATTACTATGAGGAGCACTGAATCTGTTTGCTGAAAAGAAGCCACTTAGGAAAGTAACATGTTTGGTTTTTGCATTTGATCTTGGCTTTGCTGTTTTATGAATGACTTTCTTGTTATATGGGGAAAATTCTGGATTGATTTTCATCTTTGGAAAAGGTTTTTTAGTGATTAGACTTTGGATAGATCTTTTTCTCCCTGATATGTGACCTTAGGTCATATAAAGTCTCATTCTCAAGAATGTAGTGTCTGACCATCTGATAGTCACATAGGACTGTGAGGCTTACAAAGTACCGTATCCCAGTGGATCTTCACAATGGCTCTTGGAGGTAGGTGCAGTTTTTTTCTTTTAAATATATTTTCATCATTCTCTTTTGTTCTTTATATCCTCATATTTTCCCCAGTATTCCTCTCCCTCACAGAGAGCTAACCCATGTAACATTTTTTTAAAGAAAAAGAGGGGGGAAAGTCAGCAAATTTTACCAGTAAATCAGAAAAGCCTGCAAATAAGCGCAAAGTACCACACTGGTGGCTCTCCCTTCCTTCCCCCACACCACCTTTACAAAGAAGTAGGGTGGGGGTGTCTTCTCATTTCTCTTCTTTGGAGCTAAATGGGGTCTTTATAATTTTGTAGTATTCACTTTTGATAGATATGCTCTCTGTAACAGTGTTGTAATGGTTTTGTCTATTGTTAGCTTGGCTCTGCTGACTTAACTTTGCATCAGTTTGTGCAACTCTTTCCATGCTTCTCTGTGCATCTGCTCATTTTGCATGGCACAGTCATATTCCCTGACATTCATGTGCCACACTTTATTTAGCCGTTCCCCAGTGGATGGGCATCATACTGTTGCCATTGCTTGTCTACTGCAAAAAGTGCTGCTACAAATGTTTTGGTGCTTATGGCAATTTTGGTCTTGTTTGTTGCCCTCCCTGGGGTATAAACCTAGTAGGACACTAACTGGGTTAAAAGGTATTAACACTTAATTGGCATAATTCTGGATTCTTTTCCAAAATGGTTGTGCAGATTCACAACTTCACCAACCATACCACCAGGGTGCTTGTCTTTCCATAGCCTGAGATAGATATTATTATTCTCATTTTATATTGAACCATTGGAGACTGAGAGTAAGAGGTAAATGATTCATCTATGGTCAGTCACGTGTCAAGTGAGAGCATTGGGGCAGGATTTGAGCTCAGGTTTCTGCTGATTCCAAATCTAGTACTTTTCCCACTAAAACATGAGCCCAGGGGATATTCATTGTTAGTGTTATAGGGGGTAGAGTTGAAAGGCACCTGAGAGGCCATTGGTGTAACTCACTCATTTTACACATGTATAAACTGGTGCCCGGCAGAGGTGATGATATGCCCATCATCACACATAGTTAGGTTGTGAACCATGGTTTGAACTGAGATATTCTTGACTCTGGGATGTTTTGTTGAGGTCTTGGTGCCACCTTTTAGGAAAGGGTGTTAGTGTACTAAATGAAGCAATGGTTGGGACATTGAGAGGGCGTTAGGATTTGCAGAACGTGCTGTTGTTATCCCTATTTTACAGGTGAGGAAAATGAAGCTCAGAGACATGACTTGCCCGTGATCATTGGTCTATCAGAGCCTTGGGTTTCTGACTCTGGGCCCAGTCCTTTCTTTCCAATGCCATGCTGATTATTACTAGAAGAAGGGTGTCTCTTCAGCATCCTTCCTATGTCTTAAAGCTTCGGTGGATACTTATTTTCCAAGGATCAGTAGTTTCCTTTGTTGGCAGGTTCACGGAACAGCCCCAGACATTGCTGGGAAGGACATGGCCAATCCCACTGCTCTGCTTCTGAGTGCTGTGATGATGCTTCGACACATGGGGATGCATGACTATGCAGCAAAGATTGAGACCGCCTGCTTTGCAACAATTAAAGATGGAAAGGTATATTCCTGCTTAGGGCAACTCCCAGCTCCCTGCCTCTCACCAGGGGCCCTCACCAGAGATGAACCGTGTCTGAGCAGAATTAGTGTGTGATGCTGGTGCCACCTGGATGGGCTTTATTGGTAGATTTCAGGGAGTGCATACACTCAGCTGGGGAAAAAAGTGGGCACATGTATGTTCACTGACATCTATAAGAAATTTGGTTTTCCTTCATTCATTTAAAAACGTGGTTCTGAGAAGGGGTTGTTCGGTTTGCCAGACTTTTCCATGGTGCAGGCAGGACACAGTCAAATTTTGGAGTCCCTGATATGTGTGTCCTGAGTACCAGAGGGCATGGGCATTCCCTTGTCCCTTTCTCCCTCTTAGGGAACCAGCTCACTGCCTGGATTCCCAGCAGAGAGAAACAACTTAGAAAATATTCATCCCTTACTCACTGTCACTTGTGTGGGGCCATGAGATACCGTCTTGAGTACCACATTGTGGTGGCCTCTTGCCTCCCGCTCTTGGTGTGCGTTTCAGCAACCAGTCATTCTAAATGTCACCACCCCGGTATTAACATTCATGTTAACACTTTGTGAATGCTCTGTGTTAACTAGCAAAAATATGTACAATTGCAAACATCATTTACTGGAAAGTTGAAACCCTGGCAATTACAGATGGAAATTTTGTTCAGTGTGAAGAGTCTTTGTTTCTTGTTGGTAGCCCCAGAATTAGCGATTTCAAGCTATAGTGGATATTTTAACTCCTTCGCTTTGAGAAGCAGAAAATGCAGGAAGGCCTGGCTTTGGAGATTGCCCTGGACTGCTCTGGACCAGCGTACCTGGAGGCTTGGTCATCTCCTCAGTGGTCTCTGGGCTTCTGTCTATCTCTGCTCCATCGATGATCTACAGTTCCTTTTTTTTTTTTTAAAGCAATTAGGGTTAAGTAACTTGCCCAAGGTTACACAGCCCGTTTTTTTGTGTGTGTGGGTGTTAAGTATCTGAGGTTGGAACCTATCCCAGGTCCTCCCGACTCTGGGCCGGTGCTCTTACTCATTGCACCACCTAGCCGCCCCTATAGTTCCTTTTATAGATCAGGAAACTGGGACCCAGAGAAGTTAAATGTTGTTGTTAAGTAGCCGTTTGAACCCAAGCTCTCTGATTCCAAATCCAGCATAGAATTTTATGTAAGAATTCATTGTGTACAGTTGTATAGCACAGTTCTTGTAACCTTTGAGAAACTTGGTGGTGAATGCTGTGTGCAGATTGTTCCAGTTATCTCCAGTGGAGAGGGAAGGGCCATCCTCTGCGTGCCCCTCCTGGTCCTCATGCATGGCCATGAAGGTACTGTCATCCCCTTCCTGGAGGCACTGGGCTCAGCCCAGGAGCTCTTCCGGGCAGGCGCCCCCTGACCAGCTTGTCTCCCTTAGGAGAACGAGGACAAGGACGGCTCTTGTGCCATCATTGGCTGTGTGTTGCAGGCTGGGCATGTCCGCGGTGTGTTGTTCAGTTCAATTTTAAGCACTTGCTCTGTAGCGAGCACTTAGCATCAGCACCGAGGACCACAACCAAAGCAGCGCTTGCCTGCTGGATGTCCTTCACGTCACCAGTGGTTTGGCTTCTGTCCAGCTTGTGCCCTTGTAGGCTTCGTGCAGAGTCATTGCAGCTCAGAGTCCACGAGCGATTCCCAACACTCCCACCTGTGGAGCCCAGGTCCGTAGCGCGTGTCCTGGGAGCGCCAGCACAGCCCTCCTGAGCCCGGGCGCAGCTTGTTGGAAAGTTTTCATAAAGTGATAATTTCTGCCTGATTAGTGAACTTGCCAGTGGGACTTAATGGCCTGCCTACCGCTAGTATTAGTGTTCCCTTCTTTAGCTGCTAGGTGTCAGGTTGCAATTTGTGGTTGAAGCTAAATCTAGTTAAAGAATTAAATTCACATGGGCCACTATTGAAAAACCTTAGAGCCCTGGCTGCTTAGACTTCCTTTCATGTAAACTTCCTTTCTTACCAAGTGTTCATTGAAGCCCTGGCTGACATGCCCAGAGCAGCTAAGAAGCCCTCTCATTGATAGGTAAAGCTCTGTGCTTTTAAAAGACTGTTCACATCCATTAATCGCTTTTTGGTTCTCACAGACCCCCTGTTAGGTCAGTGTGGTCCCTCCCCAGAGGGGGAAGGGAGATAGATGAGGTGGTGCCTTCCCCAAATAGAATCTTTATGTTCTGATTAAGAGTTTTACTAGAATCACAGAATCATGGTGTAGGCGGGGAGTGTACCGAGGCACATCTAATTTTCATTTTTCCTTCCTCTCAGAGCTTGACAAAAGATTTGGGAGGAAATGCCAAGTGCTCAGACTTCACGGACGAGATCTGCCGCCGGGTAAAAGACCTAGATTAAAGAAGGCTTCTCCCTTTAGGCATGTTGCAGCCATCACTCCTAATGGACACAATAGAGAAAAACCTATTGTAGACTATCTACCATCCATATACTATACGTTGGGCTTGCATATTTCTTGACAGAGCAAACATTCTAAATCAGAACTTTTCTTAATACATTCTGTGCCCAGGGATGCAAGTGACCCTCTGGTGCCTGCTTCCAGTGGACTTTTTTCGATACGTTGTTTTATTTATTAAATGTCTCTCTCTGGTGAAAACGTTTTATATATTGTAAGGATGGATTCCTGACCTGTTGTTTTCCATTGTTAACCATTTTACACTTGAGTTAGAACAGCTTTTTTCCTCAACTTGCTGTAAATATTCAAGATACTGAACTAACAGGAGAAACAGTTAACTTTTTAAAGAAAACCCCTATTTTCTTTGGAGCATGTAAAGTATAATGGGAAAAAGACAGGATACTAACATAGCACAAGATGACATTCTTATAAAAATGAAAAATGAACGGGTATAAGAGGAACTTCCTGGGAGAGTCACATCAAAGAGGGTACAAATGATACGTTTTAAATTGGTGAAGTCAGCTAAGAAATAAAGAGATTTGCTCTTCAAAAGATTTATTGTATGCATGAATAAAGATTGCAAACCCGAAATATATTTAATCAGAGATGTATTTTTTGTCTATAAAAACTAATCTATGGAGAACAGAGAGCATTCTAATCCAGCACATTGTGTGTGTGGTGTTTCCATTAAGATAGTTTAATATTCCTTTGCTTATATTAGTGCTTTCAGTGGAGAAAAAGGGATGACAGTTCCCGGAATCAAATGTTTATTGTACATTTTGAGTGAGTAAAGCTTTCTGCATAGCTGTACTAAATACCCAGCAGTCCTTGCCACAGAGCTATGGCTGTATTGAGAGTGTTGTGTGTCCTGTGTCCATGACTGTCCCCCTGCTTCTGTCCCAGCTGGAGGAGGTGCTGCTCATGCCATCCACGAGGGACTGGACAGCTCTCAGGCTGCATTTAGGAGCCCGAGAGCCTGACTCACTTGCAAATTTGAGCATCTGTTCATTCTCCTGCAGGGAACACCACATTGTTTCCTTCCCTGAACAAATAACAAAAATCCTTGCTTGCCTACAGGATAAGCTAGAATGGGCACCGGTTGTGTGGTCACACACTAACTAGCAAAGGCTTTCCTCGTCCCTTCGACCATTCACCATTAAGCTTCCTGAGGCTCAGGGGCTTCGATTGATTAGGGAGGAGAGATTTTCAGTCATCCAATATCGAGTTCCCTTGTTAGGTGAACCCTCCTTGTTGCATTTTGCTTGGGGCCTGTGGTTGACCAGCTCCTCTAACAGCTCTGTGAACCTTTGGGAGCAAGATGGCAGCTATTTCCTATCATTCCCTCAGTCTTTGAGTGTGTCTGCGTCTCTCCTCATCCCGGCTATGAGGGGAAGAAGCTCCTTCCTGACCAGGGCTTCGGCTTGCTCAAGATGGACTTCCTTTTCTATATCCTGCTGCTGCTCTGTTTTTGTTCGATTGTGCTAGCTATGAGAGTGCGTGTTGGCTTCAGACATAGCGAAGTAATAAAGAGTTTGAAAACCGGTTAAAGACACAGAATTTGTTTGTACGTGTTCCTTGTGAAGACGAATTGTTTCTCTAGCACTTGAGTCCCTTGGGCCTAGCTTGTTCCTAATATCCGTCTGTCTAGTGTCTGAGAGCCTCATTGGAGAGGCGACTCAACCAGGTGACTAGACCATACCTTTTGTGTCTTCTGCTTACGTTTTCTACACTAGCTACCTGTGTCGAGTCAAACCGTGGGCAGCAAAGTCATGACTGTTTCTCCTTGCTCTTTGGAAGTTTTGCACTTTTTGCACATTTTTTTTCAGATATCCAAGCAAAATATAATTTCATTTGAAAATGCCTTCTCTCTGGCAGATAATCCTTTTAGAAATACAGAGGAGCCCATGTGAAGGATGGGAAGGCTAGATTATCTGTTATTCGCCAACTGTGAATGCATTCAGATACTTAGTCCCCTTGAAAGCTTTGTTTAGTGTTCAGATTGTACATTTATTTAATTATGACCATTAGGAAGGAGATGTCAGCAGCTTCAGTAAGTGCCCAGTTGTAGGCAAGCGCCATAACCATGGTGACTGGCACTTTCAGATCAAGTGCTGGTGGAAAACCATTAATTATACTTGGCAGTTAGGCCAATCCACTCCCCCTGACACTCCAGGTGTTAATCATAATCACTTCCAGGCAGGACAACCTGCCTTTCCTCTGTGTGCTATCTTGATTTGCAGCTCATCAGTCTAACAGGAATTAGAGCCAAGAAGCCTTAAAATGATCGGGAAGGTGGAGGGGTTATGCTGGGTGCATTTGTTAAGTATAACAAATATAATCATATAGAATTCAAACTAAGTATCTACATATGAAAGCTTGCCCCTTTCTGGTGTTCAGCTGCAGGGGTACATAGGGTCTGACAGCTGAGGCTAGCCTGGATTTCCATCATTACTGGAGTTCTAACAGATTTGTTGGAAATTCTTTGTGTGCCCGTTTTAAGATAACCTGATTCTCAGGAGAACCCAAAGCATCTGTTCAGTTGAGACTACAGAAAAGAGCCCCTGATTAATTGTTTGGTTCTTTGTAAAATGATTCAATTTCTTCTTTGTACTTTTCAAGAACTGCTAAGCGCTTCAGTTTCATTGTAGGACCTGAAAGACAAATCAAAACAAGCACTTGAGCCTTTAGATTATCTGTTATTCGCTAACTGTGAATGCATTGAGATACTTAGTCCCCTTGAAAGCTTTGTTTGTGTTCAGATTGTACATTTATTTAATTATGACCATTAGGAAGGAGATGTCAGCAGCTTCAGTAAGTGCCCGTTTGTAGGCAAGCGCCATAACCATGGTGACATGCCAAGTGCTCAAATGCCAAATAAAAGGTGACATCTCAGTAGCAGAGTGACCTGGTAGGAACCAGGGGACCCCAGTCTGGCTGACGAGGACAGGATGGGACAGGCATGTGAAGGAAGTTAGGAGCAGAGCAAGGATACTTTTCTAACTGGAACCAAATTGTTTTTACACAATGGAGAGACAAAACAAAACAAATATACGTCTGGCATTGTGTTGTCAGTTTGTCATAGCCTCCTGTGTTTATGCAGGGAAGATTTGGCATCAATTGGAGCCCGCTAGGTGTTCTGGGCCTCATAAAAATTCATTTCCTCATTTCTAACATCCTCAGATGGGGAGTGGGGAGGGGTGGACCAGAGGATAATCACAGTCCCCAAGATTTGGGGAGGATCAAGTTAAATGAGTTAATACATGGAAAGTGCTTTGTATAAATGGTAACTGTTATTGTAGACTTCAGAGCAGAGAAGGAAACAAATGGGTCCAGGAAGAGTGTTAACTTGTCCAAAGTCTCAGTAAGTAGCAGAAGCAGGTTTCACACTCAGGCCTCCTGACTCCACATCCAGCATTCCTGGCCTTTTATTCTCTGTAATGCTGTGAACTATGTGAAAACTGGGCTTGGACACAGCCACTGAGTCAAGTTCTTAGCTGGTGTTAGACTCTGTCTCATCAAGGCCCTCTCTAGTTCATTGCACCTCATTTTTCTGACTTTCAAGGCATGTAACGTATTGGACTGAGCTGGCTTAGGAGTCAGAAGGACCTGGATTTGAATCCTGCATCTGATGCTAATTGGGTGACCTTGAGCAAGCCACTTCTCTCTGAGCCTCAGTTTCCTCATCTGTGAAAAGGGAACAGTAAGCATTGCACTGCCTGTGTATCAGAAAGGTGGTAAGGAAAACATTTCACAAGTCTTAAAGTGCCATGGGAATATGAGCTGTTATTACTGGAAGGAATCCTGAGGAGCCCAAGTTTAATTCAGTCTGGTCAAAAACAGAAGCAGGGCTCAGGCTGGACATCCAGGAGTTGCCTAGAACACTATCTCCTTGTGTTCGTTTTTGTTTATATCAGACACCGCAGGAGTGCAGACAATTCTTCATCTTCATCCAGTCTTTCAGTGAATGTAAAAAGCTATCAGTGAGGATATATGCCCACTAGACTGAACTAGGATTTGTGCTACCAGAATCCTCAGCTCCAAAAACAACTTGACCTCGTCCTGAAGTTATTAATAAGATGAAATTTTCTAGGGATAAATGCAAAATCGTACTTTTGGTTTAAAAAACTTCACAGGTCCAAGATGGAGGAAGATGGAAGGAAGCAATTTAGGAAAAGATCTTGGGGTGTTAGTAGTGGGCTTGCAAATCCCATAGAAGTCAGCATTGTGATACAGCAGGCAGTGTAGGAAGAAAGGGTCAGATGTGCCACTCCTAACATTCTTGCTTATGTTAGCCAAACTTGACCTTCTTTCCAAGAGCCCTGCTTAATAACCTTCCCCAGGCCTAATGACCACAGCATAGCTCTGCAAGACAGAACCTACCAAATTCTCCCCCAGAAATGGAAAAATCCCTTTCTAGGAGGGCCCACTTCTGGACACGGTAAGGCTGGGCAGCAGCCTTCTCGTTGACTCTCTGGATGCCTTCTTCAATTGCCTGGTAAATGGCCTCATCTTTCCTGCCCACTATCTCAGACACTTTGGTGGCTTTGCTGCCAACCTTCTGGCAGAACTCCAGGGCTTGCTCGGTGAGATAATCTGTCGGATCTGAGGTTTCTGGATCTAGGGTACACTGAAATGCCAGAGATTGAAAGGTGAGTACCAAGGTATGCACAGAACCCCCAGGCCCAGTAATCTCAACAAACTCCTTGCTACTCTGTATGATAATGAAGGAAGATGGGACTCTGGAATATTGACCCCTGAAGTCCTCAGATATCTTGGATTAGTATAAATATTTATAGTGGAAAGAGTAAAGAACTGGGAATCGGGAGATCTGGGTTCTAACCATGACTCTACTCTCAGGTGTAGACTCGTCTACACTAACTCTTATGTGACTTCTCTTCTGTAAAATTAAGGGGTTGAGCAGATGAAGTATCTTTGACATAGTGGAAAGCACATCGGGCTTAGGAATTAGGACATCTGGGGCTTGGATCCTGGCAACTGTAACTTCCTAGATGCACATCCCTGGGCAAGACCCATCACCTCTCTGGGGCTCAGCCTCCTAATCTGAAAACAGGAATAGTAACAGGATATTGCCTACTTTACTGGCCTGTTGGAAAATGAAATAATGGGCATGAAGTTCTTTGTAAGCTAGAAAATGCTCTAGTAACAACCGCTGGCATTTATATTGCGTTGGGGTTTGCTTGGTGCCTAACGACTATTATCCCACTGGATGATTCCAACAAATCCATGGTGCATTTGTCATTCCCACTTCATACAGTGCTTTTAAGACAATTTCAGAGTAGATGCTGACCTACATTGGCAGAGGGAATTTCCCTGTCAATGGAATCTCAGCTCCAATCCCTATCCCGATCCTATATATAAATATAATACAAAATAATATTATTATAATAAATATAAGATAGAATAACAAATATAAATAAATACACGTAAATGTTGTAAATGTAAATACCTCTGATATGACATAATCATAAGGCCTACAGACACCAGGAATAGAAAAACCTTGGTGTTAATGTGTCTACCCAGAATCCTTAATATTAATTTCTTACTGAATCAGTCATTTATTAATGTGCCAGGCACTGAGTTTACAAAGTAGTAAAAGCCAGTCCCTGCTCTCCACAAGCTCTCCGTCTAATGGGGGCAACAAGTCAGCAGCTATGGACGAACAAGCTCCCGGTGGCCTCAGCTGGAGATGATGCCAGGAGGATTGCACAAAGATTAAGGAGGACTGAGGAACGTTTTGAAGGAGGTTGGGCTGAGCCTCAAAAGAGGCCAGAGGAATCACAGGACCTGTCCCGAAGTGACCCATCAAAGAAACAGTTTTTCTGTGAGTGACTCATCTCCTGGAGCCAGTGTTCTCTGCAGCTGTACAGTCAGAGCAGGAAGCGCTGGCAACATCCTCTGTGTAACCTTGGCTAAGACCCTTCCTCTCCTGGAGGCTCCATTTCTTCCTCCATAAAGCAGGGTAGGCTCCCTACTTCTGGGAGGAAAGTGCTCGGCAAACCTTGATTAAACCTCAGTTAGTATCTGCTGTTATTATTTTATGTGGTGCTACCGCTAGGTGATTGTGTTAGTAATGGCATTTAAAGATTCCCCTGTATTGGTTTGGTTTTTCAAATTGATTGCGTTAAAACCCAGAGCTTGTTAATCTCACCTGTGGGATGGACTTGTTGATGTGAAAAGAAAGTCCTGAACTGGGAGGAGCTGATGACGTAGATTTGGAGAGACAAGAGAGAGGCAGAAGAACTTTTTGGAAGCAGCACCTCGTGGAGGCAGAGAGAGAGACTGAGAGAATTGCGGGGGGCCACTTTGAATTGCCCTGGACTTTTGAGACCTGCCCCCTGAGCTGCCAAGGACTGAGGAGACATGGCTGTTTTGCTGGTACTTTGTCTGTCTGTTTTGATGTTGTTTTGCCAGATTTGTCCACTGGTGAAAGACAGTCCTGTTGTTGAAGAAGTCCTGGAACCTGGCTTTGGGTTAAGAAGCCCTGAGACTGTCCTGCAGACAGAGAGTGAATACTGTCCACTGGCGAAGGACAGTGCTGTTGTTGCGGGGGTCTGGAGACTGTCCTGCAGACAGAGTGAATACTGTCCACTGGTGAAGGACAGTGCTGTTGTTGCAGGGGTCTGGGAACCTTTCTGTTGGTTCAGAAGCCCTGAAGAAGGATTTTCTTGTTGTATGTTTACAGAAATCCTGGGAGAGGGCTTTGCTAATGTTTTCAGGGGTTCTAGGACTGTTCTACAGACAGAGGATGAATTAATGAAGGGACTGGCAATGTATCTTGTGGCCTTGCTAAGGCTTGTCTCCCCAGGAACTAAGATTGCTGAGAACTTGCCTTGTGTCAAGAAGAAGAAAAGACCTCCATTTGGGTATTAAGTGCTGTGCTTAAACTTGATGTAACTCTGGGGTAGATTCAATTGTGATCCAGGGGTGGGGAACTTTTGACCTTTTTGTGTTCTATGATTGAACAAATGAATGTACTTTACTTATGGTTGGAAACTAATCTCCATTTGAGAAGAGGGGCTTTGTGGTGGACTAAATGAAGGTACAGCCTAGGGGTGGAGTAGTATTTAGAACCAGGACTTTGTAATTGATTGAATGATTGGAAGGTCCTGGGGTGGGGTAGTCCTTGGAGATTATTTAATCACACTTAGTAAATGCTGTATTTTGAATGATGTCATGTTTTGACCTTCTCTGTTCTTACTTTGTCACTGAATAAAATGGAGAGCACCTATGCTGGTATTTTGAACCTTGGGAAGTTGCCTTTCCTTGGCATTACATTACAGTGGTACAATGGGTAGAGCGCTGGATCTGGAGTCAGGAAGACGCATCTTTCTTCATGAGTTCAAATCCAGCCTCACTTACTAGCCATGTGACCCTGGGCAAGTCACTTCACCCTGTTTGTCTCAGTTTCTCGTTTATAAAATGAGCTAGAGAAGGAAATGGCCAACCACTCCAGTATTTTGTTCAAGAAAACTCCAAATAAGGTCACAAAGAGTTGGACACATCTAAAGATGACTGAACAATAACAACTACAAAGTTTACTTCAACACTATCCTAGGGGGCGAAGACTAGCATAACCACCTGAGACAAAGCTGGCCTGTCATCTAAGGACCACTCTTCCTGTTCTCCTTGGAGAAATGTTTTCACAGCCCTCCCTCCACCCCACCCCCATTTTCTAGCTCTCTGGATTTCAAGGAGAGCTTGTGCTCAATCATAGGAGGGATCACTGGGGATGGTTGGGGGGGTGGATGGATGGATGGATGGATGGATGGATGGATGGATGGATGGATGGAT
>NW_027187353.1:16911186-16923704 GCF_028583685.1 Petaurus breviceps papuanus
GATGGATGGATGGATGGATGGATGGATGGATGGATGGATGGATGGATAGATGGATGGATGGATGGAGTCACCATTTGGTTGATCCTCAAACATAAGAGGAGGGCATGGGATGATGGAAAGAACTAGACTCAGGTTAGCTGGATTCATATCCTGCTTCTGATGCTCAGGACCTGAGTGACCTAGGAGAAGTGCCTTATCTTCCCTGGGCCTCAGTTTCCTCAATGAAATGGGTTAAAGGGTCCTAAGGTCCCTGCCAACTCTAGACCCATGGCCTATATGGAAATATGGTAAATGCCTCTGGCCAGTTTTTGGTTAACTGTTCAAGCAATTCAAAAAAATCATTAAGTGCCAATTATGTGCAAAACATGCATGTTTTATCTACTCTGCTGATGATTTTAGGCAAACTTGACTATGGGGCTGACTCTTACCTTCATTCTATCATCTGTGTGTAGCATTCAAAGCCTGCATCCTCCCCTCATATCTTACACCCCACCATGTGCTCTGTAATCCAATGACTTAGGCCTCCTGGCTCTTCATCAAAACAGACTCTCCGTCTCCCAATTCTGGGCACGCAATGAGACCCGGGACAAAGTCCTAACATCTTTGGCCTTTATTTTCCTCCTCTAACCCCTTCATTTTGATAGGTAACAGGGTATAATGGTTAGTGCATTGACCTGGGGGATCAGGAAAACCTGGGTTTGAATTCTGCCTCAGGCACTTTCCAACTGTGGCAAAGGGGGTGGGAGAAGCCACTCTAAACTGTTAAATATTCAGTTTGAGCATCTACACCTTGAAAATCAGCACACACTACAAATCAGGGCTTTGTTTATAATTTTGTTGATTGTTTAGACTTAAGAAAATGATGGAGAAAATGGTAATAATGTAACAATAAACTTAAAAGCATGTCATGGATTTTCAAAAAGCTGGTTGTTCAACATTTGCCAACAGACCCCAGTGGGTGACTGCAGGTGTGTCCCTTATGCCTCAGTTTTTTCATCCACAAAATGGGAACAATAACACTTCCACTCCCTGACCTCCACGGTTTTTGTGAGGATCAAATGATATGATATTTGTAATCACTTTGCAAACCTTAAAGCGCTATATAAATATTAGCTATTATTACGTATTACCTTCAGGGTCAGTAACATAGACAGAAACTTCCTCTGATCCCCAATCAACATGGCATTGCTGACGATGGGGAGCTCTGTCTTCACGGCCTCCTCGATGGGGAGGGGGGGCACGTTCTCCCCTCCAGCTGTTATGATTAACTCTGCAGAATGATAGGAGAGGCCCCCACCCGTCTTTATTGGATGGGAGTTCTCAGTCGGGCTAGGCACCCCAACCCACAGCAAGGCAGAAGGCATTCCATCCCAAATTCCCTCTCTCCAATTCATCTTCCATCTCCCTTTACACTGGATTCTGCTCAGCTGTCTACAGATAGACTCAGATCTCTCCTAAAACTTCCCCTCCGTTTTACTTTGTCATCTTCCCATCTCCTTTCTCCCTTTCATTGAAAAAACTTTTGGGGAATGTTTTCATACCCAATGCCCCAAAGTAGTCTATAAAATGTCTGCTTCTTTCCTGAGCTCTGAAAGTGGATGATCAGCCTGGTTCTAGGCTCAGTCCTCTTCCTTCCTCCACAATCTCTCCCTTGATGAAGATTATACATCAGCTCTCAGGCTCACAATGATTGACTTCAATCTGCATCTATCCCTAACCTCCAGGGCCATATCTCTAGAAGGTCACTCCCCTCATTCCTCCTGAGAAGTACTGAGATGGAACCTGCCCCTTTCTTTGCCCCACCCCAGTCCATTCTGTCCCTTGAGGCCCAGTTCATTTCCTGCTTTGCACTGTGAAATCTTATTCAGCCTCTCTAGCACATGGAAATCACTCACTCTTCTCCCTACCCATCCCTCCCACCTCCTTGCATTGATGCCCACACAACCTTTGAAAAAGGAGATGTTACCTTTAAGCCTCCCAGTGATATAGAGAAAGCCTTCATGGTCCAGTTTCCCCATGTCTCCTGTATGTAACCAGCCATCCTCATCTATGGCCTCTCTCGTCTTCTCCTCCATGTTGAGGTAGCCCATGAAGACAGTCCGGCCCCACAGGCAGATCTCCCCATTGCCCTCAGCATCTATGTTCACCAGCTTTGCCTTGCAGCCTGGCAAGACCTTTCCAGAGCTGTGAGGAGACAGCGGCACTGAGCGGGATGGCAGAGGAGCACCTTCAGGCCTGGCATCCCTGGCCTCTTGCCCCCAGGCCACCTCAAGTCAAGGTGGGGGATTATATTTGCCACCCTGTCCTCTTCATCCCTTAGCTTTGCCCTGCTTGACTCCCCTGTCCTTGCTGCCTCCTGCCCCCATGGTCACCTTGGTCAAGGATGGCCACCAACAAATCCCAGAGGAAATGGTAATAGCCAGTAATACAAAAGGAACCATGAGCACTTTCATTTTCACAGATTATCTGTGAATCTTCAGAAATTAAGGTCCAAAGAAATGAAACCCTGCTGATAACATTTGGGGCAGTCCAGTGAGTGAGGAGATGATTTTGGGTCAGTCTATGGAGGAGACCACAATTCCATCTAGTCTTAACCACAATAAAGGAGGCAGGGCAGTTGAACAGTGGGGCAGGGAGGCAGCAGGTGCTGCCAAGATGTAACACAGGACCAGAGTTGTGGGTTTGCTCTCAGATGACCTGGATCCAAATCCCGTCTCTGCTTCTTATTACCTGTGTGAGTGGGGGCAAATTGCTCAACCTCTAGACCTCAGTTTCCTCATCTGTATAGTGGAGAAGAGTGGACTTTGATGGCCTCTGGGGTCCCTTTCACATCCAGATCCATGCCCCTGTGAATCCTACATCAGACTCCTACTTGGCTGTGTGGTGCCCTGAGTGGGTTACCTAACCTCTGACGGCCTCTGTTTCGTCACTTGTAACACAGGAGTGGCTGTGAGGGCTACAGACACGAGGGTGACTCTCAAGGGCCTCACCTGTACAGTCTATAGTTGTAGGAGTTGGACATGAAGTGTGGGCCCGAGGACTCGCTCAGCCCGTAGCCTGCGTACAGGCGGATGTTGAGGCCCAGGAAGAAGTGCAGGGTCTCTGTGGTCATCGGGGCCGCACCATAGAAGTTCTTCTGGCAGTTGACAAACCCCAGGGCCTTGCGGATCTTGGCCAGAACCAAGTAATCAGCCAGTCTCATGGTGAAAGGCTTCAGGTCACTGGTTGTTGGGGGAAAAAATACATGTAGGTATCAATGCAAGCATGATGATGTTGGCAAGCCCATGTTCACACACATGCAGATTCATTGCATCATTCTGCCCTCATAGGACCCCAACAAGTCTGCAAGTCACTCCTCATGAGTCTGTTTCCTAATCTGTGAAACAGGTATAATAATGCTCCACAGCACCTTCCTGCTTCCCAGGGCTGTCATGAGGAGAGCATTTTGGGCACCTTTACATGCCACAGACATGGAAGTTATCATGCCAGGTGCATTCAGTTCGTACCGCCTACATGGGCTTCCTGCCACTGGCCTGCCCCCCTTCTAGGCCATGCTCCACTGAGGCCCAAGTAGCCTTCCAGATTTACCGCTAAGCTCAAGATCAGTCCTCTACAGGAAAGCCTCAGGGACTCCCCATTGCTTGTCAACTAATCCTGGCATTCAGTGCCTTCGCAATAATAACAGCTAATGCATACGTAGTGCCTGAAGGCTTGCCGAGCACTCCACATATATTTCCATCCAGATCAAGCCCACCCCTGTGGATTTATTGCATCCTGTCAGGCTGCACTCCCCTCGACACCTTGACTTCTGAGAATTCCTAGAACTCTTCAAGGCTGACTCAAATGCGCCTCCTACAGGAAGCCTTCTCTGATTCCCCACAGTGGTCAGAGCCCTCTCCCCCCCTCTCACTGCTTTGTCGCTATTCACTTCTTTGTGTATGTCCCCTCCCCCCACAATAAATTTAGGCCTCCAGAAGGTAGGGACGCTTTTGCTCCTGTCTTTGTACTTGCGTCTCCAAAGACAGAGCTTCACGTATCGTGTTGTGGGAACTTCATAACTACTTGTTGAATTAAACTGAATTCATGTTCTTGATCTCTGAGCCAGACCAGACCACTCTCCATCTCTTTTATCCTTCATCAGGTCCATCGCCCATCCCTGGAATCGATTCTTGACCCCAACACCATCCATTCCTTCAAGGCCCAATTTATATCTCCACCTCTCCCCAAACCCCAAGCAAAGTTGCTGCCCTCTTCCTTGGATCTCTTGGGGCCTTTTGCCTGAATCTCTTCTTGGTATTTCTTTTTCCTCTACTTTATTCTGATTATTGGGGTGCCCACATCTCCACCCCCATTAGATCGTGATTTCCTTGAGACCAGGTCCTTTGTCCTATCAAACTCACCATCCAAATTCCCCAAAGAGCTAAACAGAGTAGCCCAGGCCTACCCAGAAAGATCTCAGATGGGAGTGTAAAGAAATAAGGCTCTTTGTTGGGGGAGGGAATGGAGGGATGGGAGTAGTCACTCCACCTGCTTGGACAGCTGAGGTTTCGTTCCATGGTCACAGCCGTTGCCCACAGGAACATCTTCCTCTTGAAGAATCCAGCCTGAGCTGATGCTCCCTTGATGCCCTCCATTATCTTTTCCCACACCCTGGGAACACCCATGTGGGCAGTGGGTTCCACCTCCCTCAGCGTAGTCACTAAGCTCGTCTGTGAATGGGAAAAGGAGGACAGGGAAAGGAATTCTGGGTGATGGAAGCAGACCAGGCCACCCCAATGAGGACCTTGCCCTGAGGGTCACCCCCTCAGCTTACTCCACATCTAATATGCACGGCTCTTCTGCAGCCCTGTCCCTGGCCCCCTCTCCCCACATACACCCAGATACATGTTGAATGGGTCTGACTGTCCATTGCCAACCTCACACATATAGGTAAGGCAGCTATGTCTGGAGCTGGCCCAATCCCCAACCCTCAACCCCCAGCAATTCATAGGAACAGAAACAGAAATCTCCCAGGTGAAAGACAGACAACCAGAGAGATTTGGGGCAGTGGGAGGGCAGGCAAGGAAAATGCAGGGAGGTTTGGGGGTTGACAGACAAAGAAGGGGGGACACACCCTAGGGACATCATCAGTTTAGAACTAGAAGGAAGACTTAAGAGGTCTATCCCAATCCTTCATCTTCATAGAAGAGGAAATTGAGGACCAGATTTGTCTGAGGTCACATGGGCCCAAAGCGGCAAATTTCAAATCTGCATCCAGATCTTTCTGACTAAATCCAGGGATCCTTCCAGTGCACATGTCTCCACCCTCAACCCCATCAGTGACCCCCCAAAAGAGAGGAAGACAAATGGAGAGTACAGGGAATCACAGAATCATAGACAGAGCTGGAAGGAGTCCACCAACCTCATTTTACAAGTGGGAAAACTGAGGCCTGAAGAGATTAAGACTTTCCCAAGGTCACAAAGGTAGTAAGTGGTCAATCTAAGGTTAGTACTCAGGTCCCCTTGCTCCAAGCTCATTGCTCTTTCCATTGTAGGTGAGATGAGAGTTGGAGGAGAAGTCACATAGGCAGGGAGTGAACCCAGGTCATCTGCCACCAGACCTAACAGCACTTTCTAATATTTCACAATCCCCTGCTCCCCCAGTGAGGTGAGAGAGAGACACACAGGAGAGAGAGATAGAGAGAAATGGGATGGGAAAGACAGGTAGGGATATGAGAGGAAAAGAAACGGAGAACATAGGGGAGATGAAAGACAGAGAGATGGAAGGAGTGAGAAAGAGAGAGATGGAAGAGAGAGGAGAGGGGAGAGAGAAAGGGAAGAAAAACAAGCAGAGTGCCAAGAACTTAGAAGTTCTAGTGCAGTAGATTTCTTCCAACCTCGAGAATCGGCATAACCACATGAAAGATGAACAGACCCAGGAGAAGAGAGGGGCAGACTGACCTTCAGGGCGTCAGGCTCAGCAAAGCAGACGTTGGCCCCCCACTGGATCCCTGTCCAAAGGTCGTACATTTGAGCAGCAATATGGCTGAGGGGCAGGTAGCTCACCACAACCTCCTGCTGAATCTCAGCCGGCTGGATGTCCCCGGCTCGGCTGCCAAACTTGGCTGTCCAAGTGATCTGGGGAGGGACAAGAGATGAGGGCACAGAAGGGCCAGAGCTTCTCTGAGCCTTAATTTCTTCCTCTGTAAAACGGGAGTAATTAATCCCCGACTATTCTGCCTCGCTGGCTTTCTCCAGTCTTTAAGACGGTGGTATGAATATAGTTGCCATCCTCATACTCCAATACTTGTGGGCAGTGGGACTTTATCCTTATAGGGATTCTCTCTCCTGGGGCAATGAGGATCCCCTTAACACTGGAGTCAATGGCTTTGAAAATCTCTGTGGCTAGACGTACTCACCAACTGGTGTCCCACCCGAGTTACCTCCCCTGGCTTAGATCTTGCTTGGCTGACCTCCCACCTCCCACCACACCTTGTCTAACACTCACTTTGTACCTCTTGTGTGTTAATCGTGTTTTTGACTTGTGACATCTATCTATGAGAGCAGGGACCATGTCTCATCTACACTTTGTATCTTGCCTAGCTTGCAGATTAGTGTTGTATACATAGTAGGTGCTGATTACAATAATTACTGATGGAATCATTTAAGTGTCAAGATACCTGTCTTCCTCAAAGGGTGGGAGCACCCCCAAACAGAGCCCTATCTCCTTTCTGCCTCCTGGCTTCCTGGCTTTCTCCAGGTTTCAGCCAAATCTCACCTTCTGAAAGAAACCTTTCCCAATCCCTCCTAATGCGAGCTCCTCCCCTCTAGAATTATTTCCAATTTATCCTGTATGTAGCTTGTTTGGACACATGCATGATGTCTCCCCCATTAGACCATGAGCATCTTTAGGGCTGGGAGAGCCTGTCACATAATAGGAACTTATAAAATGCTTCTTGAATTGACTCTGTCTCCCCATAGTAGAGGGATCTGTGAAAAGAATGGGCTTCTACAGAAGATAAGGGGCTACCAGACAGCCTGGTCATAGGCCCAAGACAGCCTTCCCTTTGGGGCAGAGGTCCGAGGACTCACTTCCAATCTGTCTCCACTCAATTACCAGATGTCCAGCTGGCATCTCTCTTTCTAGCCTCTCTTCTCTTATCCCTCCTACAATCCCCTCCTCCACTCCCCCCTCTATCCCTATCAACGTTCCAGTGCCCAGGACCCTACATTGTCCTGACTCAGCATCACGCCTTTGGGGTTGCCGGTGGTGCCAGATGTGTAGACAAGCACACAGCACTGGTTGGGTTTTTGGGACTTGATGATGTCATCCAGGGTGGTGTCAGGAACCTCATTCCCTATCTCCAGGAACTCTTCCATCTATAGACAGGAAAAGAGAAGTGGGAGTCAGGAGTTCCAGCAGATGAGATGCTGACTTATTCCTGTTTTCAGTGCCCAAAAGGAGCCAGATATTGCTGCCTTAGGGCAGAAGCACATGGGATCTATGCATTCTTGCCCACCTAAGAGATGGAGGCAGTGGCATCTTGAATATTTTGTATTTCTTCACCTCTGCAGGGGCTGTTTCCCTCAGTGAAATGTAGGCTCCTTGAGGACAGGAGCTCAGTTCATCTTTGTCTTTGTATGCCCACCACCTAGTACAGTGCCTGACATACAGTAGGTGCTTAATTAATGCTTGTTATAGTGTATTGAATTAAAAAGGCAGGTGCTGCCCCCGCCCCCCCAGCTGCTCAAAGCAGCCCCAGAATTCCCCTTCCTTAGCTTCATATCTCATACCGTATATACATTCGGGATTCTCTCTGCAGGGGTCTCTCTATATATCACAACAGCCTTCAAGTATGGCAAGTTCTTCCAGATCTATGGCATTGAAAGAGCAGGTATTAACAGGCAAGGAAAGAAGTCATTTTTATTTAACTGTTTGGAAAGAATTAGGATCCTCATTTCCTAGTTTCAAATGGTAGAGGCGCTCCCTCCTCTGTCTACCATAACTCTGCTGTATCTTACTTAGTCAATGGCTCCCTGAGCTGCTTGGCCAAAAAATTCATCACCTAAATCCATCATCCTGGGGTGGCGAGAGGAAGCATAGCAAGGGGGATTGAGTAGTGGAATGTGGACTTCAGAGGATCATGTTTGAATCCTGTCCCCGCTACTCACCAGCTATGTGACCCTCCTCATCTGTGAAATGGGAATAATCCTGGCACTTAACCTCAGAGGAGTTGTTGTGAGAGGCTAACATAAAAAGCATGTTACAGACTTTAAAGCTGAAGAGAAAATGTCTACTATTATTACTCTTCTCTAAGTTTGTCCTTGGATAACAGGCACATAGCTCATGACCAGTAGGTACTCAGTGTTCCAGGTTAGGACCTGCTATAGCCTTCGAGAACCCAAGGTGACCTCCATCCCTCAAGGAGACATCAGAAACAGATATCGGTGAGGGCTTGTTAAATTAACCCTCTTTAAAGAAAAGCCACTTGTTTATTTACCTCCAGCGAGTTTGGGTTTCAGTGGGAGAATGGTAAGGGGTGTTGGGTGGGTGACTTCATTTCCTCTGATAATGCGATGTTAGGAAAAAGAAATTTAGAGACCCAGACCCAGGTTGGAATCCCAAGTGACAAAGAGAAGAGCAGTTGGATCCAAATATCTCTGCTGGCGCCCTAAGCTGGCTCAAGAGAAAGTCAGGTGAGACTTGTGTAACAGAACAATTCAACCCTGGCTTCTTCTGGCTCACTTTCTCCTGCATTGTGGACATTTCTGGGAATTCTTGGGTTCCAGGCCATGCTAGGACCATCCTGGAGAGCCCCAACCAACCAGCTGATGACCGTGTGCCAGGGCTAGGAACACCAGCATCCTTAATAACCCTTTCTGAGACCTCCCCTACTTTCTCAAAAGTTGCTGGGTAAAGGATTATAGCACCCTGATCACGGAGCTCTCTCTTACAGATGACCTTTTGTAGAATTTAGGATTATAGAATGTATAGCTTAAGATGGCTGATCAAACATCCCCACACATCCCCCAAATTGAAAAATCACTTAGGAAATAAATTGAGTAAACAAAGCTGAGTTACTTTAAATACATCATGTCTTGTTATGTAAGGTTTGGTTTCAACCTTGTTGAAACTTGTTATGTAAAGTTTTCATTTACTCAGTATTATCAACAAAACGTGATTGTCAGTCATTTTCAACTGCTGCGTTAGCCCCCAATGAAACGCAAGCTCACCAAAGGCAGTAACTGTGTCATTTTTGCTGTGAATCCTTGTTGCTTAAATACATGTTGATTGATTGACTAATTGATGTTGAGAAGAGTGAAAAAAAAAAGTAAGCTTGAATAGTCTTACTAGACTGGGCACTTAATACGAGCCAGCAGTGAGCAAAAATGGTTACTTCCTCTTCTCTGCACCTCAGTTTCCCTAGCTGTAAGGAGGGTTTCAGTCTAGGTATTCTCCAAGGTCCCTTTCAGGACTAACATTCTAGGGTCTATGTTTTCATATCCTATATCCTAAAAATGCTTCCCACTGTGACATTTCCATGTTTTAAAATTGAACAAAGTAACCCTAAAAATGAGGTAGAAGTGAATTGTTTCTGTAAAAACGTGAGTTGCTACAAATCTCTGTTCTAGAGCCTGTTCTACCTCTAGCGAGTGAGGACAGCATGGCTGAAAAATCTACCAAGGGTTCCCTGCAGAGGTTGAGAGTCAGGAGAAATTGTGTCTTTTCTTGCCTGGACCCATTAGAAAAGTCCAATGTTCAGCTGGTGATTGTTAGTGAAGATTGAAAATTTCTTTTCTCACCACAAGATGGCAAGATTTCTCTGTCTATCCTTTCCCTTCCTGGTTCTTCCCAACACAACTAAAGCCAACTAAAGCCAAATGCAGACAGAGTATCACAGGCACATAAAACCAATCTTCAGACCCTTCTGGGGTCCAGGATTCTTTTTTTTTTTTTTTAAGCTGGCAACAACTTTTTACATCCTTTATTTCATTCAGTCCTCACAGGTAAATGCTATATGTATTATTATCCTCATTTTATATTATCTCCATTTTGTAGTTGAGGAAACTGAGGATCAGAAGTGAAATGATTTGTCAGGGTCACACAGGAAGTGTGGGAGGTGGGATTTGAACCCAGATCTTTCTGGCTTCAAGCCCAGCACTCTATTGGCCAGGCCAGTCTATCTCCATTTTGGTAGAAGGTGGTGGCAGCCTTCATCAACATCACCCTCAAAAGGTAAGAGACATACCTCTAACCTACTTATTTTAATGAGAGGGTTGGAGTAGATGGCCTCAAGGCCTTCCAGGACTAGAATTGTGTTGAGAGCAGAGCTCTTACCAAGCTCCTAAAGTCAGCAGAACCTGACTCTGCCCCTTCCCAGGACAGGTAGAGTTGTTCTGTCCCTGAGGCTCCCAGCAAAGAAGTTAAAGGCTTAGAGTTGGAAGATGCCTTCAAGGTCCTCAAAACTAAACCCAACCCCTCCAATTTTCAGGTCTAGAGGCATAGGGGGTGTAGGTAAATGGGGAAGGATTGCACAACTCCTAAACCTCTGAGGCAAGATTTGAACCTAGGTTCTCCAGACTACAAGTTCACGACCAGACTCAATGGCATCTCACACTCAGAGTCCCCAGATATTGTCTATATTACCTAAGTCTAAAGGCCCCTTCTAAATCTCCATGAGCATCTTCCCAGCCCAGAGTCATTATGAGCCCTGTGCTAGAAGAGGGCATTGGTCAGGTAAGAGTGGACAGCTATGGCATGGAGAGCCCCACACAAGGCACTTGTCCCCTCTAGCCTCTGACTTTCCCATCTGTAAAATGGGGGTATTGTGAGGATCATCAAGACGGCATAAATGGAAAGAGTTCTGGCTTTGGAGTCAGAGCACAGGTTTGAATCCTGGCTGTCACTTACAGCCAGAGTGACTGTGGCTGAGTCTCTTCATCACTCCAGCCTAAGTTTCCTCATCTGTAAAATGAGGAGGCTGGCCTAGATGTCCTCTGGGGTCCCTTCCTAAAGCATCACCAGGGTTATTCACATCCTTAGCATTTAGCTCAGTGCTGGATATGTAGTAAGCACTTAATAAAGGCTGTTTCATTGATCATTCATTCATTCCTGACTTGTGTGCTTTGTAAACCGTAGCAACTGTAGAAAGCCCAAGTTTTACGAAGATGGTGCAATGACCATTCTCTTGGGCCAAGAGTCCAAGTCGCCGTCTTACCTTCAGTATCTTTTCCAGCTGTTTCTGGGTATCCACCAGGATGACATTGGCCTTACAGTCATGGGCGATGTATTGGCAAGCCTCGGGGGAGCTGGTTGTATAGATTCCTGTGAGGATACCTCTGGGAGGTGACAAAGAGAGGGCGCATCAGTGGTAAAGGATGGGAACTGGAGGAGTCAGCTGGGCCTGGGAGGCCCCCTCTGCAGAGTCAGCCAAGCAAATGCCCAGGAGCTGGCAGACCCCTGGGCAATGAGAAAGTAAGACTGTAGGGGGCAAGCGGGGGACAGAATACAGGAAGATGGGGAAGAGAAGGAAAAGGGGAAAAATGTGGAATGGAGGGGCAGTAAAGGAAACAAGAAGAGGTAGATAAGCAGAAGGAGAAGGGGAAAGATTGTGGTAGATGAGCAGAAGGGAAAAATAAGACCAAGGAGATGCTTAGATAGGAGGAGAGATGTGAGGCTGGAAGGGAAATGGTGGAGGGGCTGTTAATTGGGGCCCTAGCATTGAGTACGGAGCCTGGCACACAGTGGTGCTTAATAAGTGCCTACTGATTAGCTGGTGGGAAGAGGAAGTCAAAGGTAGGTGGGGGAGGGACCTCAGTGTTCCTTTATGTGATGCTTTCTCCCATTAGAATGTAAGCTCCTTGTTGGCAGGGACTATATGGCTTGCTTATACTTACATCCCCAGGACTTAATGTAGTCTCTGATATGTAGAAAGTATTTAATAATAAATAATAATAATTATGGGTCTATATAAATATAATAAATGTTCTAACTCTCTATACATCTATCTATCATCTATATATCTCTCATTTACCTATCCCCCCTCTGTCTCTCTCTCTCTCTCTTTCCCTCTCTCCAGGGAAGCAATAGATGAACAGAATTAAAGATTCCCCAAAGACACCAGAGCCAAAGCACTCTGCCCTCACTCTATGGGATGCTCATCCCCATGCCTGTGCACCCAAACCTAGGCAAGACCCTGACCAGCAGACACTCACCCAGCAAAGACCGTGCCCACGGCAGAGATGAACCACTCTGTGGAGTTGAATCCGAGGATAGCAACACTGTGGACACGCTCCAGGCCCAGCTGCAAACCAAAAACCAAAATGGGAAGGCCAGATGTTTTACGCAGAGACAGCCAGGTCCTAGGTCCACAGCAATAACTGTAAACCACCCTCCCTGTCCTTCCCCCCCCCCCCCCCCCCCCCGGTCCATTCCCCAAGCAGGCAGCACACCACACCACTCACCCAGCACCAGCAAGCACCAGACAAACAACCTCAGCACCCAGTCACCACCGCAACACACACACAACTTGAGTCTT
>NW_027187353.1:16923804-17015401 GCF_028583685.1 Petaurus breviceps papuanus
TTGCCTAGGTTTGGGTGCACAGGCATGGGGATGAGCATCCCATAGAGCGCGGCCCCAACACAGACACTCTGGTGGCAAAGGAGCACAGGCATCAGAGACAGTACCAGGGGAGCACCTGATGGTGCAGTCATGTCTGAGATCTCAGATAACCAGGCTGCTGCCTGCTTGGGGAATGCACCGGGGAGATAACCAGGCTGGCTGAGATTAACTGGGGTGAGGGTGAGGGAGGGATTAGGGAAGAACATTAGGGGCTGCCTGTTCCATATTGAATTAAGTACAAATTCCTCAGTCGGTCCTACAAGTCCCACCTCTATGTTATCTCATTCTTCTTATCTACACTTATAGTGTGAGCCTGGTCACCATTTCACAGCAGTTTCTTGATATCTCCAGCCAAACCATGTATATTTCCCCCTCACTTCTCCAGCTTCCTTTTATATGTTGGCTTCCCCAAAAGAACATAAACTCTTTGAGGGCAGGTTCTATATCCCCAGCACTTCACAGTGTGTGGCACATAGCAGAAGACAACAAGTTATGGCATATGACTGTGATAGAATACCGTTGTGCTGTGAGAAATGGCCAGGGAGGTAGTTTCAGAAAAACATCGAGAGACCTGTATGAACTGATGAAAAGTGAAGTAAGAAGAGCCATTGATCATTGTGTAGAGTAACAGCAATACTGTAACAACGATCACCTGTGGGAGACTTGACTACTCAGATCAATACAGTGATCCCAGACAATTCCCAAGGACTCATGATGAAAAATGCTATCCATCTCCAGGGGGAGAACTGATGAATTCTGAATGCAAATTACAATTTTCTTCTTTCTTTCTTTCTTTCTTTTTCTTTCCTTCCTTCCTTCCTTCCTTCCTTCCTTCCTTCCTTCCTTCCTTCCTTCCTTCCTTCCTTCCTTCCTTCCTTCCTTCCTTCCTTCCTCTCTCTCTCTCTCTCTCTCTTTCCTTCCTTCCTTCCTTCCTTCCTTCCTTCCTTCCTTCCTTCTTTCTGTTTTTTTTTGGGGGGGCAATATAGCTAATATGGAAATGTTTTGCATGATTTCACATGTATATTGCTTGCCTTTTCAGTAAAGTGTTGGAGGAGTTGGGAGGGAAGGAGAGAATTTGGAACTCAAATTTTTTTTTTTTTTTGCTTTTTGGAGGAGGGAGGGCAAGGCAATTGGGATTAAATGACTTGCCCAAGGTCACATGGCTAGTAAGTGTTAAGTGTCTGAGGCTGGATTTGAACTCAGGTCCTCCTGACTCCAGGGTCAGTACTCTATTCACTGCACCACCTAGATGCCCCAGAACTCAAAATCTAAAGAGAAAAGAATGTTTAAAATAAATAATATATTTTTTAAGGTGACGCTGGCCTCCTCATTGTTCCCTGCTCAATACCCTCCCCCCGCCTTGCCTTTTCCCTGGCTGCCCCTCATCGCTGGAATGGCCTGCCCTCTCACCTCTGTCTCTGGTTCCTTGGCTTCCTTCAGAGGTAGTTCAGATTCCAGGCTCTGCAGGAGGCCCTTCTCAGTGCCACAGATGCTAACACCTTCCCTTTGGCTGACTTTCCATCTCATTGTATCTATCGTGTCAGTGCCTAGTTATTTACATGTTGTTTCCCCCACTGGAATATAAGCTCTCTGAGGGCAGACCTTCTTCACGTGTGCCTCTCTTTGTACCCCCAGTACTGGCCTATAGCAGGTGCTTATTGAATGACAGACTGACTGCTTCCTTTCTGGCTTTGTATCATCAGTCTCTAGCACAGCACATAAGCATAGAGGCCTAATAGATACTTACTGATGGATACTAATACTGACTTCTGTTCTTATGACCCGAAGTAGCCTCATGCAATGGACTGAGAGTTGGCCAACACATCAGGAAGCCAGAGTTCAAGTCCTGTCTCTGCCTCTGAAGGCAGCTGTCGTGCCCCGCCTAAGGCTTCTCCCTTTCAGGCAAAATATTCCCAGTTTCTTCAGCCAATTCCTGTGTCTCCACTTCCTTCACCATCCTGGAGTGCGGACATGTGTGTTTGTAGGGGCCTTCTCAAAACCCAAGCAGAGCCGCTGCAAGCAGCTTCTTCTCATCCCTTCCTTCTTCCCACTCACCTTCAAAAACCCTTTGGCAGCTTTTCGGGACAGAACATAGTACTGAGAGTAGGTGATCCTCTCCCATTTCCCATCCCGTTTGCTGCTCAAGGCGTTCAGATTTCCATACTTCTCCAGACTTTCGAGGAACACCTGGTGCACAGTCTTTGGGGTCTGTGAGCAGGTGTGGTCCATCCGTATCTTGACCAGCCCATCAGCCGATGTGGTCCACAAGGACTCTGCAGGGGAAAGTACGGGCATGGGTCAACTAGCCATCACATTCTTTTTTTGTAAATAGTCTCTTATTTTTCCCAATGACATGTAAAGATAGTTTTCAACATTCATTTTTACAAGATCTGAGTTCCAAATTTTAGATGGCAAACATAAGAGGTTATACATGTGTGTGATAGTAACGGCAATTAAAGATTCCCCTGTATTGGCCTGGTTTTCAAATTGATTGTGTTAAAACCCAGAGCTTGTTGATCCCACCTGTGGGATGGGCTTGTTGATGTGAAAAGAAAGTCCTGAACTGGGAGGAGCTGGTGACGTAGATTTGGAGAGACAAGGGAGAGGCGGAAGATCTTTTTTTGGAAGCAGCACCTCGTGGAGAGAGAGAGACTAAGAGATTGCTGGTGGCCGCTTTGAATTGCCCTGGACTTTTGAGACCTGCCCCTTGAGCTGCCAAGGACTGAGGAGACATGGCTGTTTTGCTGGTACTTTGTCTGTCTGTTTTGATGTTGTTTTGTCAGATTTGTCCACTGGTGAAAGACTGTCCTGTTGAAGAAGTCCTGGAACCTGGCATTTGGTTAAGAAGCCCTGAGACTGTCCTGCAGACAGAGAGTGAATACTGTCCACTGGTGAGGGACAGTGCTGTTGTTGCAGGGGTCTGGAGACTGTCCTGCAGACAGAGTGAATACTGTCCACTGGTGAAGGACAGTGCTGTTGTTGCAGGGGTCTGGGAACCTTTCTGTTGGTTCAGAAGCCCTGAAGAAGGATTTTCTTGTTGTATGTTTACAGAAATCCTGGGAGAGGGCTTTGTTAATGTGTTCAGGGGTTCTAGGACTGTTATACAGACAGAGGATAAATTCATGAAGGGATTGGCAATGTATCTTATGGCCTTGCTAAGCCTTGTCTCCCCAGGAACTAAGATTGCTGAGAACTTGCCTCGTGTCAAGATGAAGAAAAGACCTCCATTTGGGTATTAAGTGCTGTGTTTAAACTTGATGTAACTCTGAGGTAGATTGAATTGTGATCCAGGGGTGGGGAACTTTTGACCTTATTGTGCTCTGTGATTGACAAATGAAGGTACTTTACCTATGTTTGGAAACTAATCTCCATTTGAGAAGAGGAGTTTTGTGGTGGACCAAATGAAGGTATAGCCTAGGGGTGGAGAAGTATTTAGAACAGGGACTTTGTAATTGATTGAATGATTGGAAGATCCTGGGGTGGGGTAGTACTTGGAGATTATTTAATCACACTTAGTAAATGCTGTATTTTGAATGATGTCATGTTTTGATCTTCTCTGTTCTTGGTTGGTTACTGAATAAAATAGAGAGCACCTATGCTGGTATTTTGAACCTGGGAAGTTGCCTTTGCTTGGTATTACATTACAATGTGCAATCATGGACACATTTCTACATCATTCATGTTACATCACTTTCTTTTTTATCACATTATTATCGTGTACCTAGTCCAATAATCAGATATGCAGTGAAGGAAACAAAAAGATTTGATCCCTGCCTTCAGAGAATTTATAGTCTAACTTAGTAGAAAAGACGTCTTCAGTTCTTTGGGAGATATCCATGTTTTCTTTGCCCTCCACTACAGTACATAGCAATTTCTCCTTCTTAGTCTTCATAAGTTGCTATGGTCAAAAAAGTCATCTGGTGGCCAGTCTTCTGGTGATGAGCATCTTTGAGCTCAGTCAGTCAGTCCATTAACAAAAGCATTTTTTTTTAAAGCAATGGGGATTAAGTAGCTTGCTCGAGGTTACACGGCCAGTTATTTCTGGGTGTGGTGCTGAGTATCTGAGCCCGGATTTGATCCAGGTCATCCTGACACTAGAGCCGGTGCTCTTACTTGCTGAGCCACCTGGCCGCCCCTAAGCAATTGGGGTTAAGTAACTTGCTCAAGGTTACACGGCCAGAACAAGCATTTCTTAAATGCTCATTGTGTGCCAGGCACTATTCTAACCACTGGGTATACAAAGAAAGGCAAAAATCATCTTAGACATCAGAAACCCTTCTCTGAATCTGCCCTCAAAGCCATTGCTGCTGGTCAGCCAAAGAGTTTTTGCTGGGTGTTGGGTAATATGCTGCAATTCCTACCACAGGGAAGTTGAAGGCCAGCGGATCTTTTGAGCTTGGGAGTTCTGAGCTGCAGTGGGATGAGCCAATTGGCATTAATATGGTGAGCCCCTGGGAATCTCAGGGCCCTCTCGTGCTGCCTAAAACTAATACAGGTCAGAACCAGAGCAGGTCTAAGCTACTGGGCTGATTATTGTGGGACTGGGCCCCTGAGAGGTCATTTGAACTTTCAGCAAAATAAGGGAGGAGGAAGAGGAGGGGAAGGGGGGAAGGGAGGAGGAGGAGGAAAAGGAGGAGGAGGAGGAAGAGGAAGAAGAGGAGGAGGAAGAAGGAAAAGAGGAGGAGCTTTTGAGCACATCTGCTGAATGACAGTTTTCCAAACACCCCATTTTGGCTGCAGAGTGAGGGTGAGCAGTGAACCTTTTGACCACAGTAGTTCTTGAGGATTGTCTGTGTGTACCTCCAGGGACAATGCTCCTTTTACTCTCTATAGACCAAGATCCAGTCTCTCCATGCTTCTGTCTCAGTCTGTGTCTGTCTTTCTGACTGTGTCTCTCCACCACCTCTCTGTCTTTGTCTCTCTTCTTCATCTTCTCTGTTTCTCTCCTCTCTCTCTGTTTCTGTCTCTCTCATTCACTGTCTGTCTCTCCCCTCTATTTGTCTCTCTCTGTCTCTCTCCCTCATTTTCTTTCTCTCTGTCTCTCTCCTCCCTCTTTTTATCTCTCTCTCTCTCTGCCTTTTCTTTTTCTCGATGTCTCTGTCTCTCTCCTCCCTCTCTTTATCTGTCTCTCTCTTTCTCACTGTCTGTGTCTTCTCTCCTTGTATTTGTCTTTTCTCCCTCTCTCTCTTTGATTCTTTCCTTCTTCCCTCCCTTCATCCCCCTCCCCCTGACTTAGAAATTCTCTCCCTCTGCACTTATGGAAAAGAAATAAGATAAGAGAACTTCAGGGAGAGAGATAAATCCCCTGTCTCAGAAAGGACAGACTGGCCCAAAGAGCCAAAGATTGATGGGGGTGAAAGGAGTTCTGGGAAGCTTATGAATTGAGATGAAGAAAAAGAATACAGTGTACGGTCCAGAAGGATGAGAGGTCAAGTGAGGAGATCTTGATTTTCCCTCACCCAGAAAGAATGTGAGCCCGGAACCCTGGGAGGGCATTTATTGACAGGAATGTTAACCATTGTCTGAAGAGAATGCTCTCCAGCCCTTTGCTGGGCTGAGTACCTCCCCTGGATTAGCTGACTGTACCCTTGTATCACCTTCTGGAGGAGGCAGCCAAGAGAGCAACAGGACTGTATCCCCCAACCTCCAGTTCTGTCCCCCACTGGACTAACAGCTTTGTCTTTGGGAAGCAGAGCCTGGCTCTGGGCCACTTAATAGTTAGGTTTGTGCCAATGCGCAGATCCCTGAATTCTAAGCCCTAGGCTAGCTGGGTTGACCTTGGGCAAACCAATGCCCCCCGCCCCCAGCCTGTTTCTTCCTCCATGAAATGGGGATGATGTCATTGGCATGACCTGCCTCCATGTTGTTATGAGGAAACCCCCATTATCACCAGAAGCTGTTTATGAAGAGGAACTGTGGCTCTCATAGAAAGAGCCCTGCGTTCCAGTCCCTGCTATGACTCACTGTGTGACCTTGATCAAGTCATGCAACTTGTCCGAGCTTCAGTTTCTTCATCAGTTAAAAGAGGGTGATGATAATTGTTCTGCTATACAATTTAATGAGTAAATTTGGCCCTCCCTTCACAACACAAATGGAAAGCTGTGGGTGTGGATTATTGCACCTACTACCAGCTGTGGCCCATGGTTGGTGGGTTGATTCGTTTGCCAAACAGCTTTCTTTCATTTTTTTTTTCTTTGCAATCTTTCTTACAAGGAAGGGATGGATCTTTGGGCAAGAATCTATTAAAAATAAAGATAATATAAAAACAAAATGAGTCAACAGCATTTGAAAAAATAAAAACAAGAAATGGCTCTATCTTACAAGTTTTGTTGTGAAGAAAATACCTTTATGGAACAACGTGAATCCAAAGTGATAACTGTTATCATCCATTTGTTCAATAAGCATTTATTTAGGCACTTTGGTCATGGGGGACATGAGAACAAAAACAATCCCTGACCTCAAGGATTTCGCATTCTACTGAGGGAGAAGAAAAACATCCAGGACATAGACACAGGAATACAGCACACAAAGGAAAACCAAACAGTACAGGGGAGAACAGTGAGGGAAGGAAGCTAGAGGAGCTAAGAGCCAGAGGTCAGGATGGAGGGCTTATCAAAAAGAGGGGAGGAGACAGGGTGGGAAGAAGGATATCCCCGATGTAAATGGAAGGAACAACCACAAACTGTCGAAAAGAAGCTTACAAAATGAGAAAGACCAAGCTCAGCCCCATAGAAGAACTATGAGAAATTGCCTTCCTCCTTACTCTTCCTCGTTTCCTGGTAGAGGTGGGCGATCCACGGGCATTAAATATGTTTGGATGCATTGCACTGTTTTAAAATTTTTTTATGATTTTGTTCTTCCCTTTCAAAAAATGTCTTTGTTATAAGGGTTAGGTCTCTGAGAAGGGGGTGAAAGAGGGCCCGGAAGAAAATCAAGATAATCCAGGTGCCCCCTCCAAAAAAAGGGGAAAAAAAGTAAAATCAAGATAATCCAGGTGCCCCCTCCAAAAAAGGGGGGAAAAAGGAAAATCAAGATAATCCAGGTGCCCCCTCCAAAAAAGGGGGGAAAAAGGAAAATCAAGATAATTCAGGTGCCCCTCCAAAAAAAGGGGAAAAAAAGGAAAATCAAGATAATCCAGGTGCCCCCTCCAAAAAAAGGGGAAAAAAAGGAAAATCAAAATAATCCAGGTGCCCCCTCCAAAAAAGGGGGGGAAAAGGAAAATCAAGATAATCCAGGTGCCCCCTCCAAAAAAGGGGGGAAAAAAGAAAAATCAAGAAAATCCAGGTTCCCCTTCCAAAAAAAAAAAAAAAGAAAATCAAGATAATGTAAAACAAAAGATACCAACAAAAAAAATATGTTTTGGAAAAAAAAAAAGCTTTTCTTTTCATTGAACTGCAATTTGCCTCTCATTCTTCCTAGTTCTGCCCCCTGAGGGCCAAGAAAAGTCTCATCCCTCTTCCCCATGACAATCTCTAGATAAATATCTGTGTATGTGTATATATATATATATATATATATATATATATGTGGATGTAGTTACATCTCTCTCTCTCTATATATATATATATGTAACTGTCCATCATGTCCTTTTCCATTCTAAACATTCACAGTTCCATCTACAATCCTCACATGACACAGTTGCCCATTCACTCACCATCCTGGCTGACCTCCTCTGAACCCAGGCCAGCAAGAATATGGTACCAGAACTATCTCCATGACTGCGTAGCCTTCTAATGCCCTTCTTACTTCTCCCTGTTATTTAAGAGGAAGAAGCTTAGAAGTGAGGACCCTCTTTTCCTTTCCTACTGTCAAATTAATAGCAGGTGAACAGTCCCATTCATTGATCTCTCAGCAACCTGGGATCTAGGTCTGAGGAACAGAAGGTAACAGACTCAGAGCAGGAAGAGACTTCAGAGGCATCCAATCAAACAAGGAAACTGAGGTTCAGAGTTTGACCAAGGTCCCACAGTTAGTATCAGGGATGGGATTGGAACCCCAATATTCCTGACTTCAAGTCAGCACTCAAAGGGACAGAAGGGATGGATCTCACTCTGGTCATCTATGCCTGTAGCCTTCTCTTTTCTGGGCTAAGCATTCTACTTCCTTTAGGTCCTCCTGGCACCAGCTAAAGACTGTTCACTGTCTGGATGTCCTCCTCAGGCTGCTCTACACTTGATCTGCAAAATGGGGCTGATTCTTGTTACCTCTTCCCTCCCAGGGCTGGTGTGAGATTCCAATGGAATAATGGAGATAAAGGGTTTGGCTAACCGTGGCACACTACTGAGTCAACTCCTCACCACTCCAATTTTCACAATCGATGCTAATTCTGCTCTCTGGAGCTAGGTAGAATGCCAGCATAATCAGCCAGTCAAGAGGCAGCAAGAGAGAAAACTGGAAAGCACTTTGGTGGAAACTAGGTATAGACCAATATGTCACTCTGTGTATCAAGATAAGGTCTAAATGGGTACATAAAGGGTTATACCATAAGCAAGTTAGGGAGCATGGAATAGTTTACCTGTCAGATCTATGGATAAAGTAAGAATTTGTGACTAAACAAGAGATAGTGAACATAATAAAATGAATAATTTCTATTACATTAAATTTTACAAGTATGTTTTGTACAAAAATACTATTAAGTGCGTGTGTTTGGGCCGGGGGAGAATGGTCTAACAGATTGGCTAATACGACAGAAAAGGAAATTGACAAATGTTGGTAAAATTCGGGGAAAATGTTGATGGAGTTGTGAACTGACCCAACTATTCTGGAGAGTGATTTGGAACTATTCCCAAAAGGCTATAAAACTGTGCATACCCTCTAACCCAGCAATATCACTACTAGTTCTATATCTCAAAGAGATTTTTTTAAGGGAAAAGGAAAAAGTACCTGTATGCATACAAATATTTATAGTAGCTTTTTTTGTGGTAGCAAAGAATTGGAAATCGAGGGAATACTCATCAAGTGGCGAATGGCTGAACAAGTTGTGGTATATGATTGTGATGGTGTACTATTGTGCTATAAGAAATGACAAGCAGGATGATTTCAGAAAAAAATCAGGAAAGACACAGGAAATGATGCCAAGTGAGGTGAGCAAAACCAGACACTGTGTACAGTAACAGCAACATTGTATGGTGATCGGCCGTGAATAACTTAGCTATTCTCAGCAATACAATGGTCTCAGACAGTTCTGGAGGACTTATGCTGAAAAATGCTATCCACTTCCAGAGAAAGAACTGATAGAACTTGAATGCAGATTAAAGCATACTTTTTTTTAAACTTTGTTTTTCTTGTTGGTTTTTTGTCTGTTTTCTTTAACAACATGACTAATATAGAAATGTTTTGCATGACTGCACATGTATAACCCTATATCAAATTGTTTGCCATCTTAACAACAGGGAAAAGGAAGGAGCGAAAAAATTGGGGACTCAAAATTAAAAAAAAACAGATGTTAGAATTTTTACATGTAATTGGAAAAAATAAAATAAGAAGCCAAACAAAAATGTAGCTAGATAGTACAGTAGATAAAGAAAGCACTGGACTTGGAATCTGGAAGACATCAGTTCAAATCCTGCCTTAGACGCTCACTAGCTGGGTGACTGTGGGCAAGTCACTTAGCCTCCCATGGCCCTAGTTCCCTCATCCGTAAAATGAGGAGGTTGTGCTTCCCAGTTTCTAAGTTTTCTTCCAGCTTTCAATCTATGATTCCCATGATTATGTGTACCAGGCACTGGGCTAAGTTCTTGGGGTATAGAGACAAAAGTGAGAAAGCCCTAGACCTCAAGGAACTTATTAGGAGAAGCAGCATCCTCATGACTGCCCATCTCCTGGAGACACAGCCTGGTCCTGGGGGAGCCCCCTCAGGGGTGGGCTGTGCAGAGCACCACGCATCCTGAAATTCTCCACCTTTCCCACATGGTGTAGCCCCTGGAGAGAGCCCTGGCCCTGGGAGCAGAGGACCCAGGCGCAAACCTCCCCTCTGACGCTTCATGAAATGTGTGACCTTGGGAATCCCCTGACTTCCCTAAACCTCAGATTCCTCATCTGAAAAATGAGGGGGGTGGATTAGATGGCCACAAGGTCCAACCTTGCTCTGGCTCTATGGTCCCAGGAAGAAAGAGCCTCTGACTGGGAGTCAGGACAGACCAGCGCTATTCAAAGGTGATAACATACATAATGTATAGAGGGGGCCTGGAGTCAGGAAGACTCATCTCCCTGAGTTCAAATCTGGCCCAGACACTTACTAGCTGTATGACCCTGAGTCAGTCACTTCACCCTGTTTGCCTCAGTTTCCTCATCTGTAAAATGAGCTGGAGAAGGAAATGGCACACCCCTCCCATATCTCTGCGGAGAAAACCCCAAATGGGGTCAAGACAAGTCAGACTCAATTTAAATGACTGAACAACTACAACATAAATCAAACTGCAAACCTCATAGCAGTACATGGATGTCAGTTATAATTCTAAGCAGTCCTGTCCTCACTACCCAACCCCACTCTAGACTAGGATACTTTTAAGGTTGGCAGCCAAGTAGCCAAATGGATCCTGCCTCATTCAATTACTGGCTGTGTGATCCTGGGCAAGTCAGTTAACCTGGAACAGCCTCGGTTTCCTAATGACAATGCCTGCCTCTGTACAGGGCTATTGTAAGGCTCAAATGAACTAATAATATATTTATATAGCAAAGTTTATTTTATGTGAATATGTTTAACTGTGTTAATGTATTAATATATTTTAATTGTCAACATTAATATGAACACATTTCATTTTTATTAATATACTATTATAATGATTATATTCCTATAATAATATATTTTAAATACTTTGTAAATCTTAAAGCATCATATAAGTGATTGTTCTTATTATTAATAGTAGGAGTACTAGTAAATATTAGTTATTATTAGTAGTATCCCAGAGCTCAGTGCCTAGAAGAAAAGAGATGCTTAGTAAATGCTTGCCAATTGATTGATAGTGTGAAAGAAAGAACCATTCATCTGTCCCCAGGAATGACGTAGCCAGAGAATATTTCTTGACTGATGATCGGATCGCCTGTATGCTGGGAGATACTCACTAACACTCCAAGAATGAGTTTCAGAGTTGAATAGGAAGGGATGATATCTTTGAAATAAAATTAAGAGGTGAGAGAGGAATATATTGGGAGAAGGAGAAAGGGGAGAGAGAGAATAGGGTAAATTATCTCACATAAAAGAGGCAAGAGAAAAATGTTACAATGAAGAGCAAGGAGGTGAAAGAGAATGAGTCAAACTTACTCTCATTGGACTTGGGTTAAGGAGGGAATAACATACACAATCAATTGGGTAAGAGACCCTACAGGAAAGTAGTGAGGAAGGAGATAAGAGCGGGGATTATAGAAGGGAGGGTAGGTTGGGGGAGAGGGTAGTTAGAAGCAAACACTTTTGAAAAGGGACAGGGTCAAAGGAGAAAATAGAATAAATGGGGGGTGGGATCGGATGTAGGGAAATATAGTCTTTCACAGCATGACTACTATGGAAATGCTTTGCATAACTACACATGTATAACCTATATTGAATTGCTTGTCTTCCCAGTGGGCATGGGTGAGAAGGGAAGAAGGGAGAGAATCTGGAACTCAAAGTTTTAAAAACAAATGCTAAAAAAATTGTTTTTACATGTAACCAGGAAATAAGATATAAAGGCACTGGGGTATAGAAATCCATCTTGCCCTACAAGAAAGTAAGGGGGAAGGAGGTAAGGAGGGGCACAGGGAGGGGATATAAGAGAGGGCAGACTGGGGGAAAGGGTAATCTGTATGCTTGGCATCTTGGGGTGTGGGGTAGGGGAGAAATGGGGAGAAAATTTGGAACTCAAAATCTTGTGAAAATGAATGTTGAAAACTAAAAATAAATTTTAAAAAAGAATGAGTTTCAGAGAGCAAGGATCTCTGCCATGCTCTTAGACAATTAGGATCAAAGAAAGGGGAGTGGGTAGCACAGAAGGAAACAGAGGACAGGACATTGAAATTCGGTAGCTAACGCATCTGTGGAGCTGACCACATAATTAATTGATAAATTCAGAATAGACTGTCAAGGCTTAACAAAGCCCCTGGGATCTTTTTAGGGAGGTAAGCTATAAATGGATTATTGAAATTAGATGGCTAAGCAAATACAGGTGGATCCTTGTGCCTCAGGCAGTGACTCAAGGGACCCTGGAGAAGAGGGTGGCTTGGCTCAGTGGTCTGGCTCCAGGTGCCCCAGGGATGCAGAAGGGGAAAGGACCTGAGCTGGTCTCTGCCACCTCAGGGCTTCCCTAAGCTCCACCCAGTTCGATGGATGGAATAACCCATATTTCCACAGAACATTCTACTTTAAACATTTTTTCTATATTACAGCCCTATGACTGAGGGAGTACAAATGTGAGTGAGCCCATGTTATAGATGGGCAGACCTAGGGTGGGAGATCTGGCACTCAACCCAAGGCCCCCAACACCAGGCCCAGGCCTCTGCCCACTCATCTCTCCCTAACAAGAAGGAAAATGCAGAACACTGGGCTGGAAATCCAGATACTGAGCTCTGGTTCCTGACTAGCTGAGTGATCTTAGTAATGATGGCACAGTACACAGCAAGGAGCCCAGGCTCTGAAGTCATAGGACTTGAGTTCAAATCCTACCTCAAATGCTTCCTACTTATGTGACCTTAGGTAAATCTCTTCACTTTCCAGGTTCTTCTTCTGTAAAATGAAGGGGCTGGACTAGAGGTCCCTTACAATCCTATGATTCTGTGATCCTAAGAGGCTTGCCTTCCCTGGGCCTCAGTTTCCCCAGTCTGGACAATGAGGGGTTTCAACAAGAGGACCTCCTAAGGTCCCTTCGAGCTCCTGCCATTATGAGTCAATAATTTTCTGAAAGGCCGTTTGGTCTTCAGATTGGGGAGGGCCTCCTTCCCACGGCCACAAAAGGGTCCTTGGCTCACCCTGCTGCTTTCTGGCTGACCAGGGAGCTGACCCAGAGAATTCCACATCGGCTCCAGCTTTCAACTTTCTCTGCCTCAGTCCACGTGCCCTGGTTTCAGTCTCATGAAGCCCCAACTATGTGGAGATGAGTCTGGGGATGGATGGTCTGATCAAGCAGGACGTTCCTTGGCTGGAGTTGTTGCTGTACTTGGTGACAAGGAGTGTTCAGGGCCTGGGCCTGGAGCGTGGCAGGAGCTGGCAGGACACCAAGTCAGAAGGCGGGGTCTGGCTGCCCCTTTCCTTGGAACCATCTGCATCCTTGAATGTCCTGTCCCCTGGATGCTCTGTAGCTGCCAGCAGGACACCAGGCCGTGGGGCTCTGTGGCCACCAGAGTGGAGTGAAGCTATGCCTGAGTTATGGGCACTGGGGAGCCAATGAGGGACAAGGAGGAAGGGAACATTCAAAGAAAAAGATGAGAAAATGAGGTATTGGATTAGACTATCTCTGGAAGGGCCTTTGACATTTGCATTCTATGTTCTAAGGTCTTTTCCAGCTTTGATGTCCTATACATACTGTAAGGAAGAATCCCAGCTCCTAGGCCTAAATGAGTTGGGGTGTGGGCTTGGGGGACAGCAGTATAATACAACCAAGGGCAAAGGAACACTAATCATAGCTATGGACCAATCACTTTACAGATATTACCTCATTTGATCCTCAGGACACCCCAGGAAGGTAGATACTGTTATTATCCCTATTTTCAAATTGAGGAAACTGAGGCAAGCGAAGGTTAAGTGACTTGTCCAAGGTCACATGACTAGTAAGTGTCTGAGGTGGCATTTGAACTCAGGTACTCCTGACTCTAGACCCAGCACTCTCTCAGCTGAGCCACCTGACTGCCTCTGGAGAAGGAGAAGCCCCTCCTCTCCTGATCTTCACTGGCTTATGTCTCCACTCACTGGGTCTCTCCCAGGGCCCACATATCTCTACTTCCCCCTATGGGGCATAAACCAATGAAAAGTTGCAAGTCATGAGGAGTAGCCTGCTTACTAATTCAAAGAAAAAGGGGTCCCTCCTAGGAACTAATGTGTTCCCTCCAAAGAGAACATGGCACCTGGGGAAAAGCCCTGGCCATTCCTTCTTAGTAACATGGAGTAGGAATCTGGACAGCCCCAAAGCGGGGTCTATTTCATCTCTAAAGACACAGAAATACATATAGATCAGAAACGGGTGTCTAAAAACTAGGAGAATGAAAGAGGAAACACTCCCCTAGACCAGGACCCTGGCTTTCCAAATTCATGGCTTTGAGTTCTGGCCAAAGGCAGTTAATATTAACTTTCCTCTATATAACACATTAAGATTTACAAGTTTGTAAAATGCTTGTGGGAGATCAAAGAAAGGAAAACCACTCATACATATAAATATATTTATAGCAGCTCATTTTTGTGGTGGCAAAGATCAGAAGCTAAGGGCATGAATCATTTGGGGAATGGCCAGCCAAACTATGGCATACAGATGTGATGGAATGCCATGTGGAATTCCATATGGTATGTGGAATTGTGCTGTAAGAAATGATGAAAGGGGTGGTTACGGAGAAGCCTGGGAAGACTTGTATGAACTGATGCAGAGTGAACAGAACCAGGAGAACAACTTACAGCCAGGTCCTGCCTCACATACGCAGGGATAGGGGCATCAGACAGAGTCCCAAGCCCCCAAGTTTTAACCCCAGCTGCCTCTTGATCCAACCAAGAGCATATTTGATGACACAACCAACCAGCAGAACCAATAACTAAAGCGACATCTTCTTAGCTTTCCCTATGACCCCCCAGGCCACCATGGATAATAACAGCGGGAGTCAATCACTCCCAGAGGCAGAGAGTTGTAAGGAGCCTTAGAGATCATCTGATCCAATGCCCTGGTTCTAGAGGGGAGACAACAGAGGCCCACAGAGGTCAAGGGAGAAGACTCAAGGTCACATAAACACCAAGAGGCAGAGCTGGGATTTGTCCTGAAGTTCTCCGCCTCAATCTCAGACTTTTGGTCTTTGCTTGGCCCAAGTACTGGCTTGCTCATTACGCTCCCTTTCAAGCGAGGGGTAGCTCCCCTCCTTTTCCTTCTCCTCCTCCTCCTGCCTACCCCACTTCCCCGACACCATCCCTCCTCTCTCAGTTGGGCCCTTGGTGGCTCTTTATCAATCTCCTCATTATAAGCCAGGGCAGTCTGGAGCACTGGGGCGGGTTTCTAAGCTCCTGAAATAAAGGAGACTAAATAACAGAGGAAGCTATTCCCAATGGGAAGGCAAGAAGGGAGATATGTCAGCAGATGAAAAAAAATCCTCTTGTCTTTTGGGTTTGGTTTTGTTTTTTAAATCTGTGGGAAAGAAGCCTGAGTTCTTGGGGGGGTGAATGGCACGCATTGTTCAGGCTGGAACAGTTGAAGCCTCTCACTGAGGCAAAGGTCATTCCTAGGCTTTGAAAAAATATCCCTTGGAGAATGCTTCTCCTGGGTGATGAGGCCCCAGGAGCCCTCCCCTGTGGGATAGCACTCAGAAAGAGCAGAGGATGCAGAAGCAGAGGCCTTGGGTTCAAATCCTGGCTCTCTCACTTAGTATTTGTGTGATATTGGGCAAAACAATCAACCTCTCTGAGCCTCAGCTCTTTGTCCAGAGAAGGGGTGGGGAAGGAGCAGAGAGATAGCCATTTTGAGTTGCTTTCCTTTATCAAAGCAGATCCAAGAACCTGTGGTGGCAGCCACCCTGGGCACGCTGGGGTGCTTGCCGCTACACCCCTCTTCAGCTTCCAACAATAGCTCTTGGGTCTGCCCTGTGGGGCCAAGCAGAACAAGACCAATTGCTCCTCAACATGGCAGCCCTTCAAATACTTCAAAGACCTCTGTCCTGCCCTCACTAAATCTCCCCTTCTCCAGGTTAAACATCTCCATTTCCTTCAAGTGGTCCTCATGTAGCAGGATCACAAGACCCTTTACTACCCTTGTTGGCCGCTTTTGGATTCTACCCAGCTTGTCAATGTCCTTCCTAAACTATGATGTCTCTAACTCCAAGGGCAGTCTGTTGGGGGCAGAGGGGAGAGGAATCTTCAATCATTCATGGTTTTAGGCTCTTGATTGAATCCTATCCAGATACCTTCAGATAGTCTAGACATACCAGAAACCCTAAGATCATTCTTTTAAACTGCCCTGATCTATACTACCTGGCAGAGGCAATATGTTAAGGAACTAGCATTTGAATGGGGACATTTTAATCTGACTGATTAAAAAGTCAGCTAAGTGGCATAGTGGTTAGAGCACCAGGCCTGGAGTTAGGAAGACTCAAATCCAGCCTCAGACATTTTCTAGTTGTGTGACCCTGGGCTAGTCACTCAACCATGTTTGCCTCAGTTTCCTGATCTGTAAAATGAGGTAGAGATGGAAATGACAAACCACATCTTTGCCAAGAAAACCCCAAGTGAGGTCACAACTGAAAAATAACAACAAAATCCATCTGAACCATTAGCCCCTATTCCTACGCAGGTGGTTTGACCCCAAGGAAATGGGCTCCCACTAAGTTTGGAGGAATGGAGGAAAATGAAGAGAGTTGCAGGCTGCCCTGGTTGGTGAGACATGATGCCAGGGGACCCAGGGAAGCCAGGGGACAGCCTGAGGGAATCCCCGAGGAGGTCACCTTCCCTCCTGGCAATGACTCAAGACCTGGCTAAGGAGAGTGCCCAAGTGCAGTAGAAAGAAGGCTAAACTTGATCTTCCTTCCAGTTCCAAAATCAATGATTCCACAAAGGCAAAATCTACAATCACTCTATTTTTAGAGTCCCCTCTTCTCCATAACTCTTGCACCTTTCTGACACTCATGCCCTTGTCTGAGGATACCACTACTTTATAGAAACTTACCTATTTGTCAGTCTTTGCTCTCCTTCGAAAGTGACAGAAAAAAATCTGTCTCCTCCACTGGACACAAAGACCTCCTTTGTGAGGGGGCCATAATGGCTCCTCTGTGACCTGGACTCCCCTGGGACAGAACCCAAGGAGCTCAGCCATTTGGTCAGCTTGCTTGTCTAAATGAGGGCCATACTCCAGGAGCAGATCCTGTTCCCTGGGGAACCATGACCCAGGGAACTCTGCCTTCTCCCCTCCCTGAACCCCAACAAAGATCTGTTACCTATAATAACTGACATTCTGACAGCCCGTTTTCCATCACAACTCTAAGAGGCTGCTAATGTCAGCATTATTATTGGTCCTATTTTACAGATGAGGAAACTGAGGGTCTGAAAAATGAGGTCACTTACCCATGGTTACCCACCTAGTATATGGCAGAGCCAGGCTGCCTCTGTGAACCCAAAGGACAGTCCAAATGGGAAGGAGTAGGTCGAGGGTGGGGGCTGAGGATGGAGAAGCCAAGAAGTCAATCTTGTACTCCTCTGTGAGTCTACAGTCTTGTCAGTGGGGAAACTGTATAGTACATAGGGCAACCCTTCCTCTCCTGGGTGATTCCAGAGAATAGGAAAGAGCACTGTCTCTAGAATCAAAGGATTTGGGTTTAAATCTCTCTGACACTTAGTATATTAGTGACCCTGGGCAAGTCACTTCCCCACCCAGGCACCAGTTTCCTCATCTACAAAATGAGGAAACTGGACTAGGATGCTTCTGAGGGCTTTTCCAGTCCCAAATCTATGACATGATGATCCTTTGAACAGTCTGTGGGTACCGGGGCAGCGCTTGGCTTTCCATCTGCTGGTCCTCACTTTTTTAAAGTTACCTTTTGATCAAAAGTTCTATTTGGAATCACAGCGATCAGGAAATGGTTAAACAAAGTGCTGTCCTTTAATATCACAGAGTCTACTGAGCTAGTCTCACTAAGAAATGACAAGTATCAGGGGTATAGAGAAGCATGGGAAAGACTTACACAATTGATGCAAAATGAAGTAAGCAGAATCAGGAAAACAATGTCTACAAGGGCTACAACAATAGAACAAAATGATCAAAACTGAATGTTGTGAAGTTACAGAGAAGAAACTTGGTCCCACAGAGCTATAAGATACCTCCTCCTACTCCTTTGCAGAAGGGGGGGGGCATGGATGTGGAGCATTGCATAGAACATTTTACTTTTTTCAAAGTGTTGATCACTTTTGTTTAGTTTTTTTTTCTGTTCTTCCTTTTTTTTGGAAATAATTCTTTGTTATAGATGATAGTTCTCTAGAAATGAGGTAGAGGAGACATACAGAGCGGAATCTAGGAGAGTCATAAAGTAAACTGTAAATATATTAAAATTTATTAAGATAAATAAAAATCATGTTTTGAGCACAAATTGCCTTACTAATGGGGGCAAGCTTACTTATGGTAACCTTGGGTTGCACTTTGCATTGACCATAATTGTTATTGTTAGAAGTTCATTGCCTATGACTTGAAACCACAGAACATCACCAGAAGAAAGCAAGTATTAGAAAAGCAGCTTGTCGTGTTAAGGATCAGCTCACAATATTCAAAATCCTCATGATATTTCCCAAAATCAGTCCAGCTTGCTCTCATTCTCCCAGTCAATTCTGTTGACTTGACTTGCATCAGCTGCCCTTGTGGATTTGAGTAGTCACTTTCCCTCTGTCCCTTGGTTCTTTCAGCTAGTCTAGGTAACTTCTGAGATCCCCTCTGACCTTTCCCTATGTTTGTTTGGAGGCCCTTCTAGCTTAAGAAGCAGAGCACAGAGAAGTTGGAAGGACTATCCAAAGCCGTCCAGTCCAATGGAGACACAAATAGTGGTGATCAGAACATAATAACCCTCTTCTCAATCCTACTCATCCTTCAAGATCCAGCTCAAGTCACACCGCTGGGGAGCCCTCCCCAACCACCTCAGCCAATAATGAGATTGATGAGATAGTCATTGAGGGTCTGAATCACTCATGATCCTGTATTGTACATGGATCCATCTCATCTCTGAGGGGTAGAAGGAACTTCAGGGCAAACACAAACTCTTTCTTCAAGTATCTGAAAGTCTGCCATGTGGAAGAAGGAAAAGACTTTTCTGTTTGGCCCCAAGGGCAGTGGATGGAAGCTACAAAGAGGTAAACTGAGGCTGGATAGGAGGAAAACATCCTCACAATGAGAGCTCCCCTAAACTAGAATGGGCTATTTCAAAAGGACAGTGGGCTCCCCATCACTGGAGGTCTTCAAGAAAATGCTGTAAAGGTATACTGTAAGAGGAATTCCTTTTCCGGTTTTGGCCAGATTGGCCTTTGAAGTCCCTTCCAGTCTGAATCTGAGCCTACCAAGAACTTTGCCTTGGATTTCCTCTATCCAATTCCCTTTAGGGCCCTGCCAGGTGAAAGCTAATCTAAATAAATGTAATTGAATTAATGTGTCACTGGGTAACAACATTTGATGATTTATCCCTCCCAGCTAATATATTTTCCTTGTGCCAGGGGCCTTGTGGAGCTTCAAGTCTTTTTAATCTATTGTATGTAGGCCCTGGAAATCCCAAGGGTAAGGATCAGCTGGCTTCCTGGATCCTGACCACACTCCTTCAAACTGTCACCTATCAAACCAGTTGTTCCTGGGGGCAGTCCCTCCCCTCATCTCCACCCTGGGAACTGGCAGAGATTCAGAGATGCAAGCTTGGAAATGGAACCTCAGAGATTCCAAGGGCAGTAAGCTGGCATGGTGGACCAGAATCGGCTTTTCCAGGCCACAGAATGTCCCAGGGATACCACATAGCAAAGTGGGGAGCTAAGCTGGGCTCAGCCCTGCCGTCCTGTTACTCAACCGCACCTACATACCACACTCTGAAACCCAGGCCAGGAGAAATCCATTTGGAGAAGAGGGAGTGAACCAGAGTGGTGGCTCCACCTTCTCCCACTCCCAAAACTTCTGTCTTGCCACACACTCCCCTCCCGACCTACAGACTCCCTCATTCTTACCTCTCACCTGATTTAGAGGATAATTAGCTATAAAGGCCTGATCAAATCCAAAAGAAATTGCCAGAGGATTTCAAACGCATAAAAGCACAAAGGAAACCAATTCTATTTAAATAAAATTCTCAAATATTTTTTAAAACCAAGTTCACTGGCCCCAGTCAGGAATCCCCGTTGGGGGAATATCATAGCACTGGAGTCCCTCTAAACTCAGATTTTTGGCTACCTAGAGGATGCTTCCCCCCATACCCTCCTAGGACCCAAATCTGGAACTCTGACGGCTTCATGGGAGAGGCGGCAGCTGGGTTGGGTCTTGAAGTGAGACAGAGTTCCAGGAGAAGTTATGCCCAAAGGCACTAAGGCAGGCAAAGGCCTGCTGAGGGAAATCAAGGGTGTGGGGTCCAATTTGGTTGAACACAGAGTGTGCAAAGGGGAATGGTCTATAATAAGGCCAGGTAGGGAGACTAGAGAGGCATTGTGGGATGGCAGGCAGGCCAGCCCATCTTCAAAGGACTTTTTCCTCAGTCTTACAAGATTCCATACTTTCTAATTCTCTTCTCCCTTTCTGTGCAGACTTCTGTCTCCTCATCTTAGGATCACAGAAACCTAGATTTAGCAATGAGAAGTCTTAGAAGCCAATGGGTCCAGCCCTTCATTTGCAGGTGATAACACTGTGCCCAGGGTCACAAAGCTTATTTCTACTAAGGTAAGAGTCAAACCCAGGGTTTCTAGTACTCTTGCCTGGTCAGTCCTGCTGAGGACATCGATAAGGACATTTGCCCAGAGTTCAGAGTGGACAAAGTGCAAAGTATCTCAGTAGTCACTTACCTGCAGAGACTTCCTCTTTATCCTCTGCCCTCTCAAGGTACAGGTTATCCAAGGCATTGTTGAGGGACGCTTTGGAGAGATGCTGATGGTCAGGCAGGATGCTAAGCCCCCAAAAAGAGAGAGAAAGAGAAAGTAAGAAACTACAGAGTCCAAGGAATCTCTGGGCAGCATTGTGGAAAGAGCCCTAGCCCGGGAGTCAGAAGACCTGGGCTCCAGCCTTCCCTCGGCCGTGGACTCCTGCACCATGATGCTGGCTAAGTCCCTTCTTCTATAAAAATAAGGGGCTTGGGCTAGAGGATGTGGCAGGGCCTTCCATCTCTGACATTCTCTGTTGTCTGGTCTCCATTCTAATATCCCTTCCGGCAGATATTCAATGCTCTGAGGTTTGAATTGACAGGTCATTTGCATGTTATCTTTCCTCTTGGATGGTGGACTCCTTGAAGGCAGATACCAGAAGGGACCTGTCACTTCTGGAGTCGCTCTGTTTTGGAATTTTCTCCATTAAATGTTTAATAAATCCCTAGTGACTTGCCTGACTGTGTCTGTCTAACGTGTATAACTGGCAAAACCCAATTTTGAAACAACCACCATGGTATTTTCCACCCTATGTGATGAGCTCCATGGCTCTAGTGTTCCATCTCAGACGAGGGCTGGGGTGGGGAGGTTGGGGCAGGAGCCAGGCCAGGAGGAGGGTAGGGGGAGGATGAGAGCCATCCTCCCCCAGTGACCATTCATTCCCCTCCTCCAAGGCCATCCTGTTGGCCCACATCCCAAGACCTTGATTCGAAGACCCGTCTGCCCCTCTCAAGTGACTGGAATAATAATCACTCGTTTCTACTGCACTCACATTTACAAAGTGTTTCTCTCTCCCCCCCTCCCCATCCCCATCCCCCCAAGGTCTGTGTAGAGGAGGAAACATCAGTTTAATTATCTCCATTTCATAGATGAGAAAACTGAGACAAAGGGAAATCACTTAATGAAGGTCACACGACCCAGAAGCGTCCGAACTGCTAATGAAGCTTGGGCCTCTTGACATCAAGCCCAGTGGTCTTAGCACAAAGGCCCACTGCCATCTTGGTATTGAAGGTGGTGCTAGAGACTGGCTCTCTAGCTTCCTTGTCTCTGTCTGGAAATGCTGCAGCAGAAACCTGCCAGGCCCTGGCATCTTAAATTCACCATTGACCTAGAGCTGGGAGGGACCTAAGCCATTATCTGATGTACCTTCTTCATTTCACAGATGAGGAAACTGAAACAACGTCATGCAAGCAGGACGTAGGCAAGCTGGGAACTGAACCCAAGAGCTCCGACTCCAGCTCCAGCCAGGACTCTTCCCTGAGTGCCTTTGGTCCCTGCCATGACCAGAACAGCTGGCCCAATCTCCAGGGGTGTACGGGGCCTTCTCCAAGGGCAGGCAGGGTTGGCACCATTCTGATAGAATGTGAGTTCCCTAAAGGCAGAAAGTATTTCCTAGAACTTTCAGCAATTCCTGGCACATAGAAGGCTCTTAATAAATGATCATTGGTCATTTATGATACCAGTCTCCTCCTTAGTTTCACCAGCAGCCATGAAGAGAAGGGCCTGCTTGGGGCCCTGGGCATGGGAAGAAGGGATGAAGCATCATGGTGGTACCATCTGGCTCAAGGATTCCTTGGCTTCCACCCTGGACTCACAGCCACACCAGGTACCCTGCCCCTGCCCGATGCCTTCTTTACCCCCTTTCTCTATAGTTGTTGACCTGGCAATGCTTTGGGATGACTTTGCCACTTCCACACTCCAGCCCCCTAGGAGTACATGGGAGTGGTTTCCAGCCTCATTTAGAATCATCCAAATGGTCCATATTGTCCCCTGCGGAGGTTTCAACATGTTCCCTGAGATAGCAAGGGGTTCCACGAGGATTCTGACCCACTTAGTAGACCTTCTATGACTGAGAAGACCCCCAGCTTTGGCATGCTTTCTTCATCTTCCCAGCCCAGGCGAACTTCAATCCTCTGGTGGAAGGGAAGACAAGGTCACTGACCATCCTTCATCCCCAAAGATGCACGCTGAAGGACCTATTTGTGCCTGGGGTTACCAGAGGCCCAGGGAAGAGAACAGGCATCTAACCTCAGGAACAGAATCATAGTGTTTCAAGGGCATCTGGCCAAACCCTTTTTAGAGCTGGAATCTGTTCTAAAACACCCCGGGGTCATCCAGCCACTTCTGGAAGACCTTTAGGAGTGAGGAACTCCCTAGTGCCTGAGGGACTCCAAGGTGGGGATCACTACCCCTTGTCAATTTTGGATGATTCTCATTTTTATGAAGCTTTTTCTTATAAGGAATTAAAATAGGCATTTTTATAACTTACATAATTGGGGGGCCAAGGGGTAAAGCCTAACCCTTCCCCCACACAACAGCAACTCAAATACTTGAAGACATGTCTTCTCTGCTCCAAGGGAAACAGCCCCAGTGCCTTCATTTGCAGCCTCTTAACCAACCTAGGCATTCACCTTTCAGATGCCCACAGGACCAGACCAATCCACTGTTCCTTCCCTCTTCCAAAGGCTTGCTGGGGGGAAAGGAGGGACCGTAGGCTGAGTTACCTTCTCTGAACATTCTGTCTTAATCCCTTCAGATGCAGTGGGTTCAGATTGAGCTCTCGAGCCTGTATAGTCCCTCCAGGAGGAAGTCTGTTCAAAAACCTAAGATTAATTTTAAAGTGATACAAGTCAAAAGATTAGTGGGAAGGTATAGGTAGGAGATAGAAGAGAAAAGGGGACATGGAAGTCCCCTGGGTCCTTGCATTTATAAAACACTATTCTAGATCTCCAGCCACCATCCAGGCCCTATCTCTAGCTACTGCAGCATCTCTATGGGCTTTTCCCTTCCCACTAGGAATGTGTCCCTCAGGGTCAAGACAGAGGAACAAAAGACCTGAACCCCTTCCAGGGTGAAGCAATCCCAGGACTTCAATCATAAAGACCCTCAATTATCAGCCACCCTGTGGACTCCTTGACTCTACTTGAGATGACAGCCAGCTGACCCATCCCCTCTTTACTAGACTTTACCAAGGGTGTTTATAAATTTTCCAGAAGTGTCAAGACCAGAGCTGAGGATCAAACCATCTTCTACCACAGGGAAGGTGTCGAAATGTGGCTAGGTGGTGCAGTGAGTAAGAGCACCTGCCCCGGAGTCAGGAGAACTCGGGATTGGTTCCAGCCTCAGATAGTTAACACCCACACAAAATAACTGGCCATGTAACCTTGGGCAAGTTACTTAACCCCAATTGCTTAAAAAAAAAAGAAATGTAATGGGAAGGGGCCCAGATCCAGAGGCAAGAAAAGGTCCTAGGTTCTAAGTAGTAGGAATCTTCTGCCCTTCATTTCTTGATCTATAGAATGAGGCAGGTGAGCTAGACAATATCTGGGATCCCAGGTAGGCCCTTCTGACCTGGACATTACATGTTCTTTCACACTCTAGGTTTCAAGGTCCCCTTCAGTTTGGACAACCTATGATTCTACAATGAATACTTGAATATAAGGAATGTTTTATAAGGAAGAACCAACACTGGTTCTTCCACTAGCTGACATCTGGGTCAAAAAGAGAAAAGCTTATAGGTGACTGTAATCTACTATTATCTGAGTTTGTACTAAAATGAGTCTACATTTTTAAACTTTTTCTGTCAATAAGTGTTGCTGGAGTCTCTCACACAATAAAACCACCATAAGTCAATTATTTTTTAAATGGCTAAATAACAACCAAAAAAATTGATTATTAGCTCTGGAGTTGGAAGGGGACATTAGAGTTCATCTGAGGTCATAGGCTAAGAGCTGGGAGGGACCTTGGATTTCAGCTAGCCCATTTTACAGATGGAAAAGCTAAGACCTAGATGGACATATTAAGGGAAAATAAATCCCTTAGAAGGACTGGTCATTTCTGTCCCTATGGCAATTAATACTCTCAACATGCTTTTATACACACGTTATCTCCCTTTCAAGCGACTCTCTTGTGGTCTCTTTTCCTCTCATGCTCTAGAATAAGGAACCTATCACTTCAGGGCAGGTTTAAAGTAGGGGTCTAGAGTGAATCTGTATTGGAATTTTCTCCATTCAGACAATGAGCAGCCCAGACTAGGCAGGAAAGACCTAGCTTAGACTCTTGACTTCTGCTTTCGAGGTTACCCCCAACAGACCCACTGCAGGTCCCTTATTCCTCATCCTGTCTGTCCTCATTTGGAGTCTGGAGGGGCTGAGCCTCCCACATCCTGGCTGATACTGTATATCACAAAAGGCAGCTCGTTTGCCTCAGTGTCTTGGGGAGATGACCTGTTGCACATATATGAGTTTCCCAGAGAACTAAAGTTTAACTCTTGAGGTGCTGTGATAGTAATGGCATTTAAAGTTCCCCCTGTATTGGCTTGGTTTTCAAATTGATTGTGTTAAAACCCAGAGCTTGTTAATCCCACCTGTGGGATGGGCTTGTGATGTGAAAAGAAAGTCCTGAACTGGGAGGAGCTGGTGACGTAGATTTGGAGAGACAAGAGAGAGGCAGAAGAACACGAGAAGCACCTCGTGGAGAGAGAGAGACTAAGAGAATTGCTGGTGGCCGCTTTGAATTGCCCTGGACTTTTGAGACCTGCCCCCTGAGCTGCCAAGGACTGAGGAGACATGGCTGTTTTGCTGGTACTTTGTCTGTCTGTTTTGATGTTGTTTTGCCAGATTTGTCCACTGGTGAAAGACAGTCCTGTTGTTGAAGAAGTCCTGGAACCTGGCTTTGGGTTAAGAAGCCCTGAGACTGTCCTGCAGACAGAGAGTGAATACTGTCCACTGGCGAAGGACAGTGCTGTTGTTGCGGGGGTCTGGAGACTGTCCTGCAGACAGAGTGAATACTGTCCACTGGTGAAGGACAGTGCTGTTGTTGCAGGGGTCTGGGAGCCTTTCTGTTGGTTCAGAAGCCCTGAAGAAGGATTTTCTTGTTGTATGTTTACAGAAATCCTGGGAGAGGGCTTTGCTAATGTGTTCAGGGGTTCTAGGACTGTTCTACAGACAGAGGATAAATTCATGAAGGGACTGGCAATGTATCTTATGGCCTTGCTAAGCCTTGTCTCCCCAGGAACTAAGATTGCTGAGAACTTGCCTCGGGTCAAGATGAAGAAAAGACCTCCATTTGGGTATTAAGTGCTGTGTTTAAACTTGATGTAACTCTGGGGTAGATTCAATTGTGATCCAGGGGTGGGGAACTTTTGACCTTATGTTTGGAAACTAATCTCCATTTGAGAAGAGGGGCTTTGTGGTGGACTTAATTAAGGTATAGCCTAGGGGTGGAGAAGTATTTAGAACAGAGACTTTGTAATTGATTGAATGATTGGAAGGTCCTGGGGTGGGGTAGTCCTTGGAGATTATTTAATCACATTTAGTAAATGCTGTATTTGGAATGATGTCATGTTTTGATCTTCTCTGTTCTTGGTTTGTCACTGAATAAAATAGAGAGCACCTATGCTGGTATTTTGAACCTGGGAAGTTGCCTTTCCTTGACATTACATTACAGGTGCTAAGCTGAGAAAACCAAATTTAGACATTTGAGATGGAAATCTTTCTAAAACGCATCATATATTTCCTGAACTTCTTAAAGTAAAATTCAAACTGAGTCAGTCAATGGAATCAAAATGTTAGAGTTGGCAGGACCTTGAAGGCCCAAGGCCTTTGTTTGACAGCTGAGGACAATGTGGCCCAAATTTGCAATTCATTGGTGAAGGGGCTTCTGCCGACAGATCCAGATTATACTACCCTGCCTTTCTGTGGTCCAGGACCATAACAATGAATGAGCCTTGTTTCTGAATTTGGGGTTTAGCGCTGGAAGAGACAGGTGTGCACCTAAGGGAGGTGGTAAGGGACAGTCGGGGAAAAAATGGGCTTTGGAGTCAGAGGGCCTGGGTTCAAACCCTACCATTGATGCTTACCACCTATAAGACCTGGGGTAGTTCACCCTTCTGGGTTTCACTTTCCTCATCTATTTGGAGGGGGGCAACAAGATAGCTCTGAGACTCCTTCTAGATCTATGATCTCAAGACATGGGCTTGAATCTCAATTCTGCTATTTGCTGTGGTTGGGTTGAAGGACCCCTAACATCGCTTTAAACCTTTGTTCTAATCTATCTTCCTTCAATAGAGAAGGGGAGGTGAAACCACTTACCCAATGGCAAAACCAGAATCCAAACCCAGAGATCTTTCTACTGCCCCACCCAGCCTTAGGTAATGTCTTCATCAATTACTGACCTATAGGTCAGCTTGCCTTGACACCAAAATACTACAGAATACTGGTTTTTTTGAGTATTCATGCCCAATTTTTTTCTTAAAAATCACTTTTTCTCTCTTTCCACTCAGTTAAAAATGCTTCCTCCAACACCCTGTGCTACAGGTTATCAAACTAGGTGACTTAGCTTATTAGAAATGTGTGCAGAGTAAGAGTCCATGAGAGATTTATCTCTATGAATAAAGTATAGCAGTCTTAGAGCATAGACTCTGTGACATCCAATCAGTCTGTTCAGAGGCTTTATCTGCTTCCTTCCTGGTTCTTAGCACCTCCCAGAGATAACTCCAGCTGCCGACTAAAGGACTTCTCCCTCAGGGAAGTACCACCACACTACCATAATTATTGTGAGGGTATTGTCCTATGCTGCAAAAGGACATTCTTCCTGCATTAAGAGACCAGGGAAGTGGGCTGAGGTCCTGAGACAATTAGCCATTTCCTCTGATATTTCATCACTATTAATTGCTCTGATAATAACAGTGAATGTGGCACTCAGCAGACAGTCTTAGATGTCGTTCTCTCCTGGGAAGAAAAAAAAAATACCAAAAAAAATAAAGTCCTGACAAGGACTGCTGCTGAGGCCCTAGACTACTCCATTCCTGGCAGGAACTGGGTTTGACTCAGAGGCCACTCCAGGTCACCAATTAACTATGACTTGGTCACTGGGCACAGAGCAGAGGCTTAAAAAACATTTTTGTTAATAGTGATTAGGGGCCGGGCAGGGATCCAAAGGGAGGGGAAGGATAGAAAGAGATTTGTTTTCCCTTCTATGTAATCTATCCTACCTCACCTAAGTTCTTGGGGAAAGGTTTTTCTTGCCTCCCTCCAGCCCTCAGGCCACACACCATGCCATGGTGAACCTTGAGAAACAGAATGTTCCTAGAATAAGGCAGCGCAGGGCAGAGGAAAGAGCCGTGAACTCAGAATCCCTGGACCTGGTTCCAAATCCGAGCTCTCTTGATAACCTGCGTGACATTGGGCTGACTCCTCTGTATCTCAGTTTACCCATCTGTCTTTACAGGAAGGACTCACTTTGGATGCTCTAAAGGAGCCCAAGGCAGCTATGAGGTGCCATCATGGGAGGACTGGACTTTGAGTCAGGAAGATCTGCCTTAGTCTTGGGCAAGTCAGCTGATAGTTTTCGGCCTCAGTTTTCTCAACTGTAAAATGGGCATAATAGCACCTGCCTTACAGCTTTGTTGTGAGTATCAAATAAGATAAAACATATGAAGCACTTTGTGAACCCTAAAGCTTTCAGATGAGTTATCTATTAATATTATTGTTGTTACTAGCAATATAGTAATAATGATACCTAAGGTACTAAACCCCATGATCTCAAGTTCTGAAGCAGATTCCTATAAGCACCTGGAAGAGCTAGGGCTTCTTCAATGCATGTGAGCCCTCCCCCAGAGCAGTGTGAACCCTTCTCACTTCAGCAAATGCTTCTCTGGAGCAGCTGAAGGTACAGGGAAAGGAGAGCTAGCTTTGAAGTCAGAGGGCCCTGGATCTGAGTCCTACATCTGTTACATACTACTGGGTGACCCTAGACAGATCATGTCACCTCTCCAAGCCTCAGTTTCCCCATGTGGAAAAAGAGTGGATTAGACCTGATGATTTCTGTGGCTCCTTCCGGGTCTAGCTAGCTCTGGGGTCCCATGATCCCACTTTGGACTTCTGGTAATGAACCCACTTCCTGGATTTAGGCTGTCCCTGGAAGGCAGACAGGCACAGCCCATTGCTCCGAGCCTTTCCTGCTTGGTGAAGACCTTCTATGGACATAGCTTCTGAGAGCCCAGGGTCACCTCTGCCACATAGAAACACCAGGGCACAGCTTTCACAAAAGCCTCCCATTGTCAGGTTTAGAAAAAAGAAAAGCAAAGTCATTACTAAAAGCTGGCCTTTAAGCAGCACTTTGAAGCCTGCAGTAAACCGCACCCATCTTGTTTCATCTGATCCTCACACCTACTTTGTGTAGTGTATGTGATAATGTCAGCCCCATTTCTGAGCTGAGGAAACTGAAGCACGGAGATGTGCAGTGGTTTGCCCAGGGTCACACAGCTAGGATGTGTCTGAGGCTGGCCTTGAATGCCTCACCTAGGGCCCACAAGAGGCCCCCCCTCTTCCCAAGGCTTCCCCGATTGTACCCCAACATCAGTGGCCAACAACTGATATCTGCCAGGGGGCTCGCATAGGTTTTTTGGTGAGTGAGCAGATGAAGATGAAAACGTCCCTTGGATAATACTAGGGATAGGATGGTAAATGAACAAGGGAAAGAAACCTGAACCCAAGTATGTAGATAGGTCCCCCATTTAGGGCCCAAGCTGGCCTCACCAAGGGATGGCGGGAACAAGAATTCCAGGCAGGGGTCTGGCGGGGGAAAGGGGAGGGGAACCCACTCTCAGTGAGCAGGGAAGGGGTCAGTCCATGGTCCTTACACTGTCCTCAGAATGGAGCGAGCTGACCTGAGCAGTAGGACCTTGGGCATCTTGCCCCACCAATGGCTCCTTGCTTACCCCAGGGAGATGCGAACCAACTGCATCAGCCTGAGAGTGGCTGGGCTACCCCGAATGGTTCTGGAACAGAGATGGATGGGAGATGAGTCAGATCCCTACTAGGCTTCACCCCTACCCTGAAGAAGGAGAAGGGTGGCATACTTCTCTTTGCCTCGATCCCCACCTGTGGCTCCATTCTGGGGATGACTCACTGTTTTCCCCTGGTGCCACTGGCACCTGTGCCTCCATGCTCTAACACATTCAGCCTGGGATAGGTTGGCACTCATACAAATTCGGCTTGGTTGCCTCCCTAGCTCACCTTTGACCTAGTGGCCCCCAATGTCCAAGCTAGGATACTCTACCTAAATTCCTGGGGCTCATGGCCATTTTAGCTCTAGTGCCCAAGGGGTTTTGGAGGTACCAACCAATACTTCCCCCCCCATTCCTTCTGGCCCCCTAATTCCCTCCTGAATGAATCACAGCAGCAGGGCTGAGCCTTGGGAGCAAGTCTGAGATTTCCCAGTCTGATCTTCCATTTCCAAGACGAAGCACATCCACACTATTCCCACTCTCAAGACTGGAGCCTAGAAACATGCTTTCAATAAAATGAGTGTGAGCTTGACTTAAATAGCTGTCCAGGGTGGAGGTACCATTCCCTACCAAATCCCCCTGCCCGGTGGTGGTGACCCCATCACTGTGTCTCAGCCACACTGGGCTCGCCCAAGCCAGTCATTTGACACACTCGAGTCTCCCTGGCCTCTCCTTTGGCTCCTAATCGTAGATCTCAGAGCCCAATTCCTTTCTCCTATATCCCCTAGCTCAGGAAACCTCAATCATTCCCCCTCTTGGCTTCATCATTCCCAGCCATGCCAAGGTTAACTCACAGCAGAGGGTGCACCCAGTCAGGTGTTTGCTGCTGGGCCTAAGCATCGGCTAACACAGCCCCAAGAGCTCTTCCATTAGACCAGGGTTCCTCCAGGCTCCTTGGGTGCTAATAGATGAGGCCTTCTGCATCACCTGGGCACGGAATCTATGAATATGGGAGTTGCCGCAGGTGACAATGGGAGGGGAATAGGAGCAGTAGGGTGTGGAAAGCCCCACCCTCGTCTGGGCTGTGTAGACTTTCCCCAAAGCAGGCCTGTTGGCTGCCCAGGATGGGGGTGTGTCCCTCCCCAACCTCTGTGACAGATTTCCATCTGCCCCCCTGGAGAGCCGTAGCAAGGCAGGCTGCTATCCACAAATGCCCAAAGGGACTTGGAAGAGGTAGAAGGGAGAGGAAAGGAAGTGGGAGGGGAAGGAGGCAGAATCACTCCCAGGTGCAGAGGGCTCACCAACCAGGAGGCAGAGGAGAAGCTGTGTGTGGGCCCCATTTCTGGAGGGATAACAACCAGCCTAGGGACAAAGATGATAGACAGGTAGCTCAGTCTGTCACTGAGAGGAGAGGGTTTGGGCATCCTGGAGGAACAAAGGCACTTATGCAGAGGAGGGCAAGGGTTAGACGAGCAAGCCATGACAGAAACTTGGCAGATTGGATGGGGTGAGAGGAAAGTGGGGGAGGGCATTTTGGGGGAAAAAGCCTGTTCTGAACTTCCCAGACAATGCAGTTGGGATGAGCTGAGGTTGTCAGTCAGTCAGCCACCCCTACCCCTCCCTACCCCATCTCTAGCTGTCCCTGGTCCCCCAGGAAAGGGCATAGAAACCCCAAAGACCTGACTGGCTTCTTTAAATAGGGCCACTTCTTCATGGACAGTCATGATTCTGTGCCCAAAGGATGCTTGAGCCCCAACTCCCTCCTAGCCTTCCAGGGACACAACAACACAGTCTAAATCCTTGCAGCCAGCCTCCAAGGTATTTATACACAACCAATAAAACTCAGCTGAAGGAAACAAGGCATCTTCATGGCGTCTTTTCTCATCATTCACTGCCTCTCTCCTCCCCCTCCATCCTGCTTCCAGCCCCAGGGTCAAGCCTGACGCCCAGTTCAGAATCATGGAATCTCAGATTTGGAAGGACTTCAGTCATTCCCATCCAACCTGTCTATATGAGCAGGAATCCTCTCTCTAACACCCTTGTCAAGCAGACATCTAACCTCTTCTTTTTTTTTGTTTTTTGTTTGTTTGTTTTTGCTTTTTGGAGGGCAATTGGGGTTAAGTGACTTGCCCAAGGTCACACAGCTGGTTTTTGTGTCTGCATCTAACCTCTTCTTAAATATCTTCAGTGACAGGGACCTTGCTACCAGATCCAAGATGGTGTAGTACAAAAAATCCTAGAGTTAGAATTGGGGGAGACCCTGGCTCACATACTGTTTCTGACTCTTCCTAGCTCTGAGACCTTTATTATTAGAGTTAATAAATTACAGGATTGATGAGGGCTTTTTTGGAGGGGGGGGGGCACGGTGTTAAACTAGACCTGTGACTTCATTGTCATGGGAAGCATCCAGCAGAGCACCCCTACAGTATGGATCAACTCCTTCTCTGAAATTCAGTCTTAGAGACTTGCCTCAGATCCTGAGGTACAACCTTATCTTGCCAAGGATTACACAACCAGAGTGTGTCAGAGTGAGCCTGACTCATCCCTCAACCTAAGCCACTGTCGTCAAAGCCACCGGGGAGCTCTTAATGGCCAAATCCAATGGTCTTTTCTCAATCCTGACCCTTCTTGGTCTGTCTGCAACCTTTGGCAGTGCCAATCACCTCCTCCTGCCTATACTCTCCCCTCTCAATTTTCATAACCCTCCTGCTCTCTCCTGACTGTCCTGTCCATCTAACTGATCAGTCTTGGTTTCCTTCTCTATTTCACACCCTCTTACCTTGGGTGTCCCCCAAGGCTCTGTCCTGGGCTCCCTTCTCTTTCTACTCTACATTTTGTCTCAACATTTTCCATAGGTTTGGTAATCATCATAAGGCAAATGATTCCGAGGGAAACGAAGGAAAGGGGAGGGAAGAGAATAGGCACACATATAGCACCTACTATATACTGTGGTAAGTGCTTTTCACAAATAGTATCTCATTTGCTAATTCCAAGCTCCATATATCCAGTTCTAGTCTCTCTCCTGAGGCACAATCAAACATGTCCAGCTACCTCTTAGAAATCCCAAACTGGATGTCCCACAGGCGTCTCCAACTCAACATGTCCAACACCAAACCCCTTATCTTTCCCCAAAAACTTTCCCCTATTGTGAATTTTCCTATCACAACCATCCTCCCAATTAGCTGGGCTGCCCCCTGGGTGCCATCTTTGACTCCTCCTTCACCCCACGTATCACTCCCACATGGCCAAATCTTGCCACTTCTACCTTTGCGATTGCTTTTGGATGCGTCCCTCTCTTCTACTCCCACAACTTTATCTCAGCGCAGTCCCCTCATCACCTCAGGTCTAGACTTTTGCAGACGCTGGAGGGCTGCTCTCCTTCCTTCAAGACCCTCTCTCCCACAGGCATCTTCCACTCACCCCTATGCTCAAGATGCTCCTGTGGCCCCCTATTACCTTTAAGATCAAAAGGGAGTTCTCTGTTGGGTTCCTCCCTGTGTTCCCTCTGATATTACACAGCTTGCAAACACATGGTGAATGTTGTCTCTCCCATTAGGCTGTGACTCCTTCGAATCAAGGACTCTTTGCTTTACTTTGCATCCCTAGCACTTAGCCCAGTGTCTCACACATAGCAAAGGCCTCCTGACTGACCAGTCAGCTTTCTCATACCCTGTTCCTCCAGTACTCAATGCCCCGGCCTTTTTGCTGTCCCTCAAACATGACGCCCAGTCTCCCATCTCTGGGCTTTTGCCCTGGCTGTTCTGTATGCCTGGAGTACTCCTCCACCTCCTGGCTTCCCTCAAGTCACAGCACAATTCTCATCTTCTCTTTCCCAACTCCTCCTAATGCTAGCAAATGCCTTCTTTTAATGATTTCCTATTTGCCTTGTCCACAGTGTGTTTGTATACAGCTGTTTGCTTATTGTTTCTTCAGTAGACTGTGATATCCTCAAGGACAGGGACTGTTTTTTGCCTCTTTTTGAATCCCTAGAGCTTAGCGTCAGGCCTTGCACACAGTACAGGAACTTATGAAATTCTTATTGACCGACTGACTATCCAATCACTCACTTCATGTTTCCCCTCTGATCAGTGGGGAAAGAGGTAGAGGGGGAAGGCAGCCAAGTAGAAGCATGTTCCTTTAAATATTTATCTCTGTTTCTATGCTATTTGAATTTGTAATTAAAGTGTATGGCTATTTACCATCATTTGTGTCCAAGCCTATAAGTGAATGGTCTGGGATTGAGGGAAGGTGAAGACAACCAAAAAAAGAAAGATTAGAGTGGCCAGGGATGGGAAACCTGTGGCCTCAAGGCCATATGTTGCCCTCTAGGTCCTCAAGTGTGGCCCTTTGACTGAATCCAGACTTCCCCCACCCCTGGTTTAGACTTTGAGTCAGAAAGATCTGATCTAATAACATCTAAGACACTTACTAGATGTGTGATTCTGAGCAAGTCATTTAACCTCTGTATTCCTCAGTTTGGCCTCTTAAGGTCTCCTTCAGCTCCAAATCTATGATCCTTTACTGAAATTAGGCTGAGATGATGGAGAAAAAATGTCTGCAGTTACTACCCTCAGAGTTAGCCATACCTTACACTGCTTTTGAACCCAGGAGAGAAAAACTTAGAAGGAAACAAGTCGGTAGCATTAAGAGGTAGAAGACGCTTGTCCAAGTAACCTGATGCCAGCTTATATTGTTGCCTCCTCCTGCCCATTCCCTTTGGGGCCACTCTAACTGCTAAGCAGTTTTTTCCTCCCATCAAGACCAAAGGCATCTTTCCACAAGGTCTGTTCTTTTTTTGGTTGATGTTTCCTGGAGCTTTTGTATGTGCTCAGGAAACAAAAAGGCCTTTCCATACTCTCTGGGGGCTGATGCCCTTGAAAAATAGCCTAGAGGGATTAGAAGCCTCTAGAAGCCACCAGGCATTCGGGGCACCCTCAATACCCTCTTCCCAATCATCAGTAATTGGAGGGGCAATGAGGATGGACAGGCCCTACCCAGGATGACTTTGGGAAGGGTAGGTGACATCATGTCTCCTACATACATGAGGTCATAATTATAGGTCAGTGAAAAGACTCCCCCAGTGGAGGAAGCATCTCCAACCCTTCAATCACTTTTTAAGGAGCCAGGGAGAGGCACAGGTTTAGACAGGAAGTCATCCAGTCTCTCCCCTGACCTATATGGTATAGCTTTGGAGTCCACCATATTCTCATGAGCACTCATTCAATCAATCAATAAGCATTATAAACACCTACTATTACCAGGCACTGTGCCAGGCACTGGAGATACAAGCATGAAAAATGAGTCAATCCATACTGGTAAAGAGCTCACATTCTAAGGAGAGAGACAAAAAAATAAATATTTACGAGTGACTATCACAAAAATATAAAGTGGACAAATAAAATTATGTATAAAGTAGTTGAACACAGGGTAGCTTAGGAAAGAGAACACTAGCAGCTGGGGGAGATGACTCATTATCTTTGCCCCCCCAAACCATCCCTTATCCTGAATTTCTCAATCACATTCATCCTCCCAGTCAGTCACCCAGGCTGGCCACTTTGGCACTGTCCTCGACTCTTCTCCAGCCTCACTCATGCCATGTATCCAATCTAGGGGTAGGAAACCTTCAACCTCAAGGCCACATGTGGCCTCGAGGCTGCAGGTTCCCCACCTCTGATCCAATCCATGAACAAATTCCACCACTTCTATCTTTGCAGCAGCCTCTGAAGAAGCCCCCTTCTCTTTACCCACACAACTGCCACCCCTCCATGTGGAACACTTAAGAGAAAGTAAGGGATTCTCTGAGGTAGAGGGGAATAGGGGAGGGGCATCCCAGGCATGTGGGATAGCCAGTGCAAAGGTTTAGAGATGGAAGATGAACTTTCCTGAGTAAGGAAGAATGAGAAGGCCTTAAAGTCTCATTCTACAGAGACTGGGACTAGGAAGCCCAGCAGGAGCACAGAAAATCTGCCACTGACATTACTCCCCCATCCTCCCTGGGCCTTAGCAGGTCAGGACTATGAAAAAGCCTCAGTCATTTCTCGGCTGAACTCAGCCCAGACCTCTCAGCAAGTCCAAGAAGCACATTTTAACTGGCCAGGGGAGGCGGTAAAGGGGTGCAGCGCTACTGTGTGCAAAGCACCATTTAAGTACTGGAGAAGATACCAAGTCTGGATAAGCTGTAGCCCCTTCAATAAAATCCCCATTCTCAGGGCACTTTGTGTAGTGATGGAACATGTTATTATAGCAGTTTTTCAGATAAGAAACTGAGAACCAGAAAGATGAAGTGATTTCATAGAACCACAAAGCCTCAGATCTAGAAGGGACCTCAGTGTCTACCTAATGATAATAATAATAATAATAATAATAATAATAATAATAATAAATAAACAATAATAATAGCACTTAGCATTTACATAGCACTTTAAGGTTTACAAAGAGCTTTAAAAATATCTCATTTGATCACTATTGATTAGAGAAATGCAAATCAAAACATCTTAGGTACCACATCTCACCTCTTGTGGCTAGCATGACAACAGGAAAATTAGAAATGCTGGAGAAGATGTGGGAAATGGTACACTAATGCATTGTTAGTGGAGTTGTGAACTTATCTAACCATTCTGGAGAGAAATTTGGAACTATGCCCAAAGGACTATAAAAATGTGCAGGGGCAGTTAGATGGTGCCATAGTGCATAGAGTGCTGGACCTGGAGTCAGGAAGATTCATCTTTCTGAGCTCAAATCTGGCCTCAGATACTTACTAGCTGTGTGACCCTGGCCAAGTCCCTTAACCCTGTTGACCCAAAGCAGCCATGTATGAATTGGTCAATTGTATAGAAACTTTTCCCAATCTTTGGAACTTCCTCCTACTGCTCCTAAGTCTTGCCTCCAGAGCTAAGCAGGACAAGTTGCCTTCCCCTTCAAGTGACAGCCATCAAAAACACAAAGACTGCTATCCCACCCCCTAGGCTAAATGCCCCCTTACTCCTTCGAGTCACCTGCATCCTTATGTATGAGTGGAAAGGCTGAGAGCTTCCCAAGCCAATAAAATCCTAGGAAGTCCAATGATCTTAGACAGGAATTGGAAGAGCCCTTGAAGGTCATCTAGTCCAGTCTTCTCCATTTACACAGAGAGAAAACTGAGCCTCAGGCAAGAGAAATGACTTGACCAAGGTCACAAGGTAGGTAGTGAGTGTCCCAGGTGGATTTTGAAGCTAAGTCCTCTGACTCCACATCCAGGGGTCCTTCCATTTTGCCAAGCCACATCCACATCACAAGTTTGGAAAAATACCCCGATAAGCTGAAGAACAAGCAAAGGAGAGAAACCACAATGACAAAGCCCATGTTAGCACTGTATGAGGAGGGGCCGAAAGACTGGGGGTCCTTAGTCTGTAGAAGAGAAAGCCTAGGGAGGAGAGGGCAGCTTTCTTCCAGCATTTGAAGGGTTGGCACAGGGTCCCAGATCTGGGAAAAAACCTGACTGGATGCTGCCCCAAAGACAAACTAATGCTGGGTGCAAAGAAAAGCTTCCTAAAGTTCATAGCCACTCAGCAATGGAAGGAATCACCTTGGAGGGTAATTGGGTCTTCCTCACGGGAAGGCTTTGAGCAAAGGCCGAGTTCATCAAGTCCTAGCCTTGACATTTGCTACCCGTGTGAGGTATAGGAGGGAACAGCATTTATTAAAAGTCTATACTTACATGTGCAAAAATATTTATAGAAGCCCTTTATTCATGGTAGCAAAATACTGGAAAATGAGGCGACGTCCATCAGTTGGGGAATGGCTGAACAAGCTGTGGTATATAAATGTAATGGAATACTATCATGCAATAAAAAATGATGAACAGGCAAATTTCAGAAAAACCTGGAAAAACTGGAAAGACTTGTAAGAACTGAAGCAAAGTGAAATGAGCAGAACAAGGAAAACATTGTACCCAGTATCAGCAACATTGTGTGATGATCAACTATGAGTGATTCAGTTCTTCTCAGAGGACAATGATCCAAGACAAGAACAAAGGACTCACCATAAAAAAAAAATGCTGTTCACATCCAGATAAAGAACTAATGGACTCAGAATGTAGGCTGAAGCATGATTTTTTCACTCACATTATTCTTTTTTGTGTTTTTTTTCCTTTTGATAAGTTACTTCTTTCACAACTGTGACTAACATGGAAATGTGCTTTATATGATAGCATATTATAGCCTATATCAAATTGCCTACTATTTTAGGAAGAGTTGAGGGGAGGGAGAGAGGGAGAAAAATTTGGATCTCAAAATCTTGTAAAAATGAATGCTAAAAATTTTCTTGATGTATAGTTGGGGAAAAAATAAAATACTAGATATGCACCAAAAACATGTAAATGAAAAAATAAAATGTTATATTAAAAAAAAAAGAAAACCCCAAATGGGATCACAGTCAGACATGACTGAATAACAATAATATGCTGATTAGATCTAGGACACTCTGTATGTTCACTGACATTGGATCAATTATCTCCAACTTGCTTGTATTCAGTAAGACTTTATCTACATCTTCCTCAGTAAAGGCTTTCATGAGTAAATCATTTTGTCTTTCCATCTATCTGCTAGCTCTTCTATCAATAAAATTTGATGCCTATTACATGCCAGCACTGTACAAAGGAACAGGGACATGAAAAGAGGCAAAAGATGGTTTATTCCCTTAAGCAGCCCACCATTAGTGGGTGAGACAATGTGCAAACAACTATATACAAGGTAAATAGAAAATAATTGACAGAGGGAAGGCACTAGAATTAAAAGGGGTTGGGAAAGGCTTCTGGGAAAAGATAGCATTTTAGCTATGATTTAAATGAAGTCAGGGAAGTCAGTAGGTCGAGAGGAGGATGGAGAGCATTCCAGGAAAGGGAGACAGAGAAAATGTCCAGAATGGAGAGATGGAATGTCTTATCTGATCAATAACCAGGAGGCTGGTGTCACTAGATCAAAGAGGACATATGAGAGGGTAAGGTATAGAAAGAGAGGAAAGATGGGAGGGGGTGAGGTTATAAAGGGCTTTGAATGCCAAACAAAGCAGTTTGTATTTGTTCCTGGAGGTGAGAGAGACCCATTGGAGTTTATGGTGGCAGGGGGGGGGGAGTACATGATCAAACTGTGCTTTAGGAAAGTCACTTTAGTGGCTGAATGGAGGATGGACTGGAGTGGGGAGAGACCTGAGGTAGGCAAAGCCCCTCCCTCTAATAAGGCAATTACAATAATTGTACCAGGGTAGGAACAGTGTCAGAGGTGAGAATCAAGAGATGTTGCAAAGGTGAAATCAACAAGCCTTGGCACCATATTGAATGTGAGGAATGAGAGAGGAGTCCAGAATGACTCCTTGGTTGTGAGGCTTGGGGTTGGGAGGATGGTGTTGCCCTCAATAGTAAGAGGGAAAGGGGGGGCAGGTTTAGGGGGAAAGATAATGAGTTCTATTTTGTTCATGTTGGGTTTAAGATTCTACCAGATATCCAGTAAGAGATATCTAGAAGGCAGTTGGAGGTGTGAGACTGGAGGTCAGCAGAGAGGCTGGGGTGGCCATGCTCATCAATTCAACCAGAATTTAATAATTACCTGCTATATCTGCCAGGCCCCGTACTAACGACTGGGGATGCAAAGACAAAAGTGAAACAGCCCCTGCCTTCAAGAAGCTGGGATTCTATTGGAATATATACCCTCACATGTGCACACACACATGTGCACATACACACATGCATACATACATGTAATGCAGACTCAATCCCAATCTCAGAACTAGCAGAGACCTCAGAGACCATCAACTCCTACTCACATGTGACCTGGAATGCCCCTACCCCACACTTAACAGTGGCTCTTAAGCCTCTGCTCCAGCAGCACCTTAAGTGACAGGGAGCCCACTGCCCTAGTCAGACCATGGCACTTTTTAAAAGTTTATTTCTGTTACCATCTTTTGTCTTCATGCTCCCTTAGCTCCTCCCATATCTTTTTGCATCTCTGTCTCTCTTACTTTCACATTCTTTCTCTGTCTCCTTTCCCACATCACCTTCCCCTGATTTCTAAAAGCTCACCATGAGGAGTGACCAGGGGGCTGTGGACCATCTTTCCCCTGTGCTCCCTCCAGACCCATCAGCATCTCCTCCTGTGCATGGGCCCGTTCCTGTTCTCCTGTAACTCTTCATCCTCCTTCACTTTTTGGATGTCACTAGTCCCTTTAGCCCCTTAGTCTGGTGAAGCCTATGAACCCTTTCTCTTTTATTTTTCTGGGGTGGAGGAAGCAGTCAGGGCTAAATGACTTGTCCAGGGTCACACAGCTATGTAAGAGTCTGAGGCTGGATTTGAACTCAGCTTTTCCTGACTCCAAGGCAGGTGCTCTAACCACTGTACCACCTAATTGTCTACTATGGCTCCCCTCTTGGAAGCAGGTTTTTAATTGCTTAAAATAAAATACATAGGATTATGAAGGTAATTGTATTGGAATACAGTTATCAAAATATTTTTAGAGTGATGGGCCCCAAAGTAAGAATTTTACTCTCCATAAACATGCCTCTCTCTCTGTTGCTCAACATTGTGGTGAGTAGCTATACGGTAAGTTCTAGCCCTGTGACAAGTGTGTCTCTTGTGGTTGTGTGAATCTGATGATTTCCTTTATGCTTCTTCTTATAGGCAACTCATCTTAGGCAATATGCCTAATATTACATATGAAGTGTTTAGTACAATGTCCATCCTCAGTATAGGAGGAGGGAAAGGGAAGAAGCATTTTTAGAGCTCCTACTGTTTGCCAGGCACTGGCTAAACGTGTAAATGTATTACTGTGCAAATGTACCACAGCCTCTTGCACCCACAATGCATTTCTCCCTTTTATTTCTTGCTTTCTGATACATATTAATTTTATTTCTGAATCCTTATTTCATAACTAGGGTGACGGAAGAGACTGATGAAATTATATGTTCTCACGGGCAAGACAAGTGCCTTCCCAGCTCTGCATCTCTGAGCCATGTGGGACAAGTCACTGTCACCTCCTCCTGTCCTTCTACCTCTAGACCTGATCCTAGGCTAAGTCACTTTCAGCCCACTGGGCCTCAACCTCCTCCTTTATAAAATGAGGGAAGGTCAAGAAACTGGGTCCCGAGGGCCCTTCCAGCTCAGAGCTGGTCTGATCAGCTGTTGGAGAGCATGCTCATATTGGCCTCTTCTTTGAGAACCCAGGCCCACCTCCACATGTCCAAGGAGGGCTTGAGCTTGGACAACAATAATAAAAAGCATCTCAAGGGTCTAAAGAGCTCTTTTTAATTTTCAAAGTTTGCTTCTTTTAACCATTCTGGGAGAAGCTGGGCAGGTAGTATGCCTATTGGACAAATTGTTAAAGTAAGATTCAGGAGTGACTTTGAATCTCAGAATAGAGATGCCCTTAGGCATGAGTCCAATCTGCACTGGAAAAGGACTCTTTTCTACAACATTTCCTTAAAGGGGTCATCCAGTCCCTACCCAAAGGCCTCTAAGAGTAGAAACTCCCTGCCTCCCAAGGAAGCCCATTCTTCTTTGGGGTAGTTCTATTTGTTAAGAGGTTTTCTTTAAAATAACAAATGCTAGAGAGGATGTTGAAAAGTACAGACACTAATGTATTGTTGGCGGAGTTGCGAACTGGTTCAACCATTCTGGAAAACAGTTTGGAACTATGCCCAAAGAAGTATAAAACTGTGCATACCTTTGACCCAGCAATATCTAGGGCTGTATCCCAACGAGGTCAAAAGAAAAGGGAAAGGACCCACATGCACAAAAATGTTTATAGCAGCTCTTTGTGTGGTAGGAAGGAATCGGAAATTAAAGGGATGCCCGTCAATTGACGAATGACTAAACAAGTTGTGGTATACAAATATAATGGAATGCTATTGTACTATAAGAAATGACAAAGGGAGTGGCTTCAGAAACACCTGGGAAGATTTGCATGAACTGATGCAGAGTGAAGTGAGTAGAACATTGTCCACAGTAACACCAATATCGTATGATGATCGACTGTGAAGGACTTAGCTATTCTGATCCATACAATAATGCAAGACAATGCCAAAGAATCTATGATGGAAAACACTATCAACATCCAGAGAGAAAACTGATGAACTCTAAGCATACTTTTTTCACTTTCTTTGTATTTTTGCCCTTTTTTTTTTTTTTTTGCAACATGGCTAATATGGATAACTTCACATGTATAACTGATATCATATTGCTTACCTTCTAGGGCTACCTTTAATCATCTTGTATTTGCTTCTCTGTGTACAGGCTGTACCTTCCTCTCCACATTTTCTCCTAAAGTGGGGGTGATAATTCTTTGACTACTGGCCTTAGAGGGCCATTGTGAAGAAAACTCTGCAAATGTTGCTGGAGTGTGTGATGATTCATGTACCAGAATGATCTCGAGGACTGAGGTGTCCCCAGAACAGAAGGAATTGTACCAGCTCTAGAAGGAGCTGCAGGAGTGAAGAGGAGAAGGAAGGACCCTGGCTTTGCAGCTCTGCAGAAGGGGAAGCCACATGTGCCAGGCAGGGTAAAACTGGCCATCCCTGGTTAACCCTGAACAGACCCCTGCAAAGCAGAGCTCTGATTAAAAAGCACTGTTCAGACATGTCATAGATCTAGTCAGATCTGACTTTACAAACAAGAAAACTGAAGCACAGGCCAGATGATTATCTTATTTGATAAGTGCTCAATGTCAGTGGCTGAATTGGAACCCAGGTTTGATGATTCTAGAGGCAGCACATTTTCCACTATGTCAGCTGGTGGTGTAATATATAGGGTGCTGATCCTGGAGTCAGGAAGATCTAAATTCAAATCTAGCCTCAGGCACTTCTTGGGTGTGTGACCCTGGACGAGTCACTTCATCTCGGACAGCCTCAGTTTTCTTGTCTGTAAAATGGGGATGATAATAACACTTATTGTAATGTTCTTGGGATATAAGATCTTCCCTACCCATTAATAGACCTCAGGTACAGCTCATTAAGGGAAGTTTGCTTAGGGGAGGCTTGCTTGTAGGAAGGCTTTCACACCTTTTGTTAATTTTTTTTTTGTCTTTTTGGAGGGGGGAAGGCAGGGCAAATGGGGTTAAGTGACTTGCCCAAGGTCACACAGCTAGTAAGTGTTAAGTGTCTGAAGTCATATTTGAACTCAAGTCCTCCTGACTACAGGGCTGGTGCTCTATTCACTGTACCACCTAGTTGCCCCCTTTTGTCAATTTCTAAATAGGCACTGAGTAAGGAGGGTTGTGATGTCCTCTGGATCTAGAAAGGGTATATATACTCTGAGGTTAGCATTTTGCTTTGGGGCTCACTCATTAGAAGAGTGTTCTTGTGATTTGACCAAATGAGACTCTGGGTAGCTGCTAAGGAAGCACACACACCCTCCCCCCCCCCCCCGCTTTGAAAAACCCTGATGTTGGCGCTTCTCTCTGGTAACTATGCCTTGGTCAGACAGTTGGATTTGTCTGTTGATCTGTGCTAATTTCTCAGGCAATTAGAAGCCCTGTCTCTTGGTCTTTATTTCTCTGCTTATATTTTCTGTTTTCTTTGTTTGTATTTTCTCTGAAGTTCAGGGTGCTGACTTTTTTCCTGATCTAATGAATGTAATTTAAAAGACTATTGATCCCTTAAACAGCTGTATTTCTTAGTAAAGCAGATCTAAGAACCTATGCTAGTAGCCATCCTGGGTTTTCCAATGTGGTTGCCACTATACTTCCTTCCCTGGGTCATTATGAATATCAAAAGAGTTTACATGTGTAAAGCACTTTGTAAATCTTAAGATACAATCTAAGTATGAGTTATTATTGTCATTACCATATTGTAGTGCACTGGACTTTTTGTTTTGCTTTTCAGGGCTGAGCAGAGCAAGGTTATACCCCTAATCCTTCTGAGTCGCCTATCAGTCTTGTATCACTGGCCATGCGGTTCATTAGGCAAGAGGGTGTGAGAGATAAAAATGCCTTTAGCAACACAACTTGCACTTTCATGGGGAAGCAGCAGCATCTTCTGATAGGAAGAGAGGAGGGAATAATGAAAGGATGAGACCTAGACACAGTCAGTCTTCACTAGTTCAAGGACAAAAAGATTCCAGGTTTCACCAGTGTCTTCAGCCAGACCTGCCTAGATCTTCTTTCAGGAGTTTCATTTTCTGCTGCTATTAATAAAAAATTGGTAACTTTACATGAAAAAGAATTGTCAAAAGATTAAGCTCTAATAACTCAAAAGCACATAAATGACCTCTCTTCTGCAATGGGTCTTGGAGTCAGAAGACTGTAGAGTAGGGGTCCTGTAGCTGGGGCCTATAGACCACCCCTGCTCATTTCTGTGGATAGACTTCAAATGATCTGTGAACTTGGGGAATAAATGATACCTTTATTTTCACCAACCTCCAACTGAATTCTGAGGGCAGCTGGAGTTGAGACTCAGATGCTTATTAGGCGTGTGACCCTGGACAAGTCACTACATCACTGTTTGCCTCAGTTTCCTCATCTGTAAAATGGGGATAATAAAAGCACCGACCTCCCAGGATTGTTGTGAGGATCAAATAAGAGAATAATTATAAAGCCCTTAGCACAGTGCCTGACCCAAAGTAAGCACTATATAAATGTTAGCAATTGTTGCTGTTGATTTCCTTCAGTTATTTAAAAGCATTATTGATAAAGGAGTTCATAGGCTTTGACAGACCATCAAAGGGATCCATGACACAAAAGAAGGTAAAGAATCTCTGCTGTAGGCTGAAGAAATCTGTCTCGACCCTCTATGTACATTGTCCCAAAAACCTGAGTGTGGTTTTAAACTATTAAAACTTAATGTAAGGGGCGGCCAGGTAGCACAGCAAGTAAGAGCACCGGCTCCAGTGTTGAGAAGACCTGGAGATCGAATCCCAGGCTCAGACACTTAGCACCTACCCAGAAACACCTGGCCATGTAACCTTGAGCAAGTTACTTAACCCCAATTGCTTAGGGGCGGCCAGGTAGCACAGCAAGTAAGAGCACCGGCTCCAGTGTTGGGACGACCTGGAGATCAAATCCCGGGCTCAGACACTCAGCACCACACCCAGAAATAACTGGCCATGTAACCTTGAGCAAGTTGCTTAACCCCGATTGCTTAAAAATTAAAAAAAAAAAAAACTTAATGTAACCCTTCTCCAAGCAACAGGATAATGGATTTTAAATGATTTGCATCAGTCTCAGAAGGCAAGACCTGAGAGAAATGGAAGAGGCCCAAGTGATGGCCTCAGCTGCTAACTACCATTTGTTAAGTGAATCTTTTGATTTTTGATTAATACGTTGTCATCTGGCCCAATAATGAATAAATCATCTGCTCTGGTTGACTGATGCTTTTTTTTTTTTAAGCTACCAAGGCTTAAAATGGGTAGCTAAGTGGTATGGTGGATAGAGCACCAGGCCTGGAGTCAGGAAGGCTCATCTTTGTGAGTTCAAATCTATCCTCAGATACTTACTAGCTGTGTGACCCTGGGAAAGTCACTGAACCCTGTTTGCTTTAGTTTTGTCACCTTGTGAAATGAGGGGGAAGAAGAAATGGCAAACCATTCCAGTATCTTTGCCAAGAAAACCCCAAATGGGGTCATAAAAAGTTAGACATGACTAAACAACACCAAAAGCTTAAAACTACACTAAGAACTATTTTTCAAGTGGGCATGATTGTTCTGATTAACAAAATACCAATTTATCTTGAGGCTTCACTACCACCAAGAAAGAGACGTTGACTGGGAACCATGACAATCATCACTAGCTGCATGGCTTGGGGGAAGTCCCTTCAGAAGATGCTAGATGAAGGACCTCAAGAGCCATCTAGTCCAACACTTTTCCCCTCTGTGCCTCAGATTCTTCCACTCTCAAAGGGAAGGCTTAGATTGGATGGCCCCTAGGGTCCCTGCCACCTCTGAAAGTCAGTTTGTCAAATTTCTACATTACAAGAGCCCAAAGCTACAAGAGAGCTGTATTGCTGTTCTTGTCTGGTCTTAAATGATAGGATAAACATCTCAGGGGGTGGAGAAAGGTTAATATCAGGCCTTCCTAGGGGTCGAGAGTGGGAAGGGGTCGACATTTCTCAAAGATAAGAAAGAAGGAGCACACAGGAGTATAGATGCCACTGTCCCCGCACACTTCCTTCTGAGGAAGTGTAATCAGTGCCTACATGAGAAGTTTTAGGTGCAAAGTCTTACAAAGTTGTGTAAGTTAGCAGGAAAAGAATGTCCAAAAATTTCAGTCAAATTAAGTATAAGCTAATGCATAGTTAACTTGGGAGGGTTTTTGGGTCAACTCCTTCCCCTCTCTGAACCTAGGTTTCTTCCTTTGGGAAATAAGTGAGAGGACTATGTCCTGGATAATCACTATGCTATTCTCTAACTTTGATAGTCTAGGACTTAACTGGTGAACATGCCTCATCCCTTAATTAGACTATAAGTTCCTTGAGGGCAGAATTAGGGTCTTATTTGTGTTAATATCTCCCTCAGCACCTGGTACAGGTCAATGCACATAGTAAGGACTTCAAGAATGTTATTTGCAATTTAATTGATTCAACTAGACCAGACACCAGGTTCCAGCCTGCCCAGGAGGAAAACCCAACTTGCTTGGACCTGACTGGCCAGACAAGTTTATCTTCCACTCAATGAAACCTTGAGAGCACCCATGACCTTTACCCTATATTCTTCGTCTTCCCATACTCAACCCATGAAGCAAGACTTATATATATAGTCTTTCTGTCTTCCTGGGTCTTTCCTCCAGAGTCCCCATCTCTCTGATCCCAGAGAAGTAGCTAGTTCCACAGAAGTTTCTTTTCTTTTCTTTTGTGTGGTTGGATCCACACCATTGGATCATTGTTTTGATAGGAGTAGCTAAGTCTTTCTTAGCTGACCATTATTACAATATTGCAGTTACAGTATACAGTGATCTCCTGGTTTTATTCATTTTACACTGCATCAGTTCATATAGGTCTTCCCAGGTTTTCCTGAAACCATACTGCTCATAATTTCTTACAGCAGAATTGTATTCCATCACAATCATAGACCACAGTTATTCCCCAATAAATGAACATCCCCTCAATTTCCAATTCTTTGTCACCACAAAAAGAGTTGCTATAAATATTTTTGTATATATCAGTTCTTTCCCTTTTTTAGTCTCTTCAGAACACAGATCTAGTAGTGATATTGCTGGATCAAAGGTTCTGCACAGTTTTATAGCCCTTTGAATATAGTTCCAAATTATTCTTCAGAATGGTTGGACAACTCTACCAACAATGCATTAATGTCCCTATTTTTCCACACCCCCTCCAGCATTTGTCATTTTACTTTTCTGTCGTAATAGCCAATTTAACAGGCTAAAGTGAGGTGGTACCTTAGGGATACTTTTAGTTGCATTTCCCTAATGAATAGTGATTTAGAGTATTTTCATATGAATATAGTCAATGTTGATTTCTTCTTCCAAAAACTGCATGTTCATCTCCTTTGACCATTTATCAATTGGAGAATGACTCATTTTTTTTTTTTAAAGCAATTGGGGTTAAGTAACTTGCTCAAGGTTACACGGCCAGTTATTTCTGGGTGTGGTGCTAAGTATCTGAACCCAGATTCAATCGCAGGTCTCCTGACTCTGTGGCTGGCACTCTTACTCACTATGCCACCTGGCTGCCCCATGAGTCTTATTTTTATAAGCTTGACTTGGCTCCTTATATATTTGAGAAATGAATACTTCATCAGAGAAACTTGTTATGAGATTTTTAAAATGTTGTTTCCCTGATTATTTTAGTTAGGTTTATTATTGCACAGTTGTTTGAGATCATGATTGCTACCCCTGCCTTTTTATTTCAATTAAAACATAATAGATTCTGCTCCAGTCCCTTATTTTAACTATGTATGTGTCTTTCTGTATTAAATGTGTCTCTTGTAAGGAATATATTATTGGATTATGGTTTCTAATCTATTCTGCTGTCTGCTTCTCTTCTATGGGTGAGTTCACCCCATTCACATTCACAGTTATGATTAGTAACTTTGCATTTCTGTCCATCCTATTATTTTATCCTGTTTCTTCTCAAAAGTCTACTTTCCTTCTGACCACTGCCTCCCTTAATTCACCCTCCTTTTTATTATCTCTTACCTCTTTCTTTTATCCCTTTACCCTCCTACTTCCCTATTGGTTAAGATAGATTTCAAGTGTGTATATATATATAATTTCCTCTTCAAATCAATTCTGATGAGAGTGAAGTTCAAGCACCTCCCAACCACCATTTCCCCTCCATTGTAAAAGCTCTTCCCTGCATGCCTCTTTTATGTGGGATAATTTCTCTATTCTTCCTCTCCCTTCCCCCTTCTCCCAACACATCACTCTTTCTCAACCCTACATTCTTTTTTTGAAGATTATTCCAATGTAATTGACTCACACCCACGCCATCTGTCTATGTAGACTCCTTCTAACTGCCCTAATAACAATAAAGTTCTTAGGAATTACATGTGTCATCTTCCCATATAGGAATGTAAATAATTTAATCTTATTGAGTTTCTTGAAATTTCTCTTTCATGTTTACTTTCATGCTTCTCTTGAGTCTTGTGTTTGAATGTCAAATTTTCTATTTACCTATGGTCTTTTCATCAAGAATGCTTGACAGAATGATTTCAGAAAAACCTGGAAAGACTCACATGAACTGATGCATAGCGAGGTGAATAGAACCAGGAGAACATTGTACACAGTAGCAGCAATATTGTTCGATGAAGAATTATGAATAACTTAGCTAATCTCAGCAATACAATGATACAGGACAATCCCAAAGGATTAATGATGAAGCCTACTATCCACTTCCAGAGAAAGAACTGATATTGTCTGAATACAGACTGAAGCTTGCTATTTTTCACTTCCTTTCTTTCATTTTTTTCTTATTCAAGTCTTCTTGTACAGGTACTAATATGGAAATGTTTTACATAATTGCACATGTATAATCTATATCTGGTTGTTTACTGTTTTAAAAAAGGAGAGAGGGAGGAAAGGATAGAATTTGGAAATCAAGACTTTAGATAAAAAATGCTAAAAAAAAATGCTTGAAAGTCCTCCATCTCAATTAAATGTCCAGTTTCCCCCTGAAGGGTTATAGTCAGTTTTGCTGGGTAGGTTATTGTAGTGGCAAGCACCCCGGCGCCCCCAGGGTTTGCCGCCACCACAGGTTCTTGGATCTGCTTTGCTAAAGGAAAGCAACTCAAAATGGGTTAACAAGCTTACTTTAATCAGTCAGACATATATCGTTTACCTTGTTCAGGGGAAAAAGGTCAGTACCCCAAACTTCAAAATATACAGACAGAATTATCAAGACATTAACAGATCAAGTAGACAGCTTTCCAAACTGTCCAACCATTACATCCATACCCAGTCAACATCTGGGTTTCCAAATCTGGGTTTTTCAAAGCCGGGGGACTCTCAACAACGGCTTCCCAGAATTCAGATCAAATCACAGAACACTTCCCAAAGTGAGTCCCAAAACAAAGCTACACATCAAGGCTTATATAGCCTTCTCCGGGCTCAGAGAATGTAACAACCTTATTGACTCACTGGCCAATCAAGAAGTATCTACTGAAAAACAAGCCTCCCACCCCAGTCTCCAGGTGCACTTTAGCCTAGGGGCAGGGAAGATCTTTAAATTTGCATTTCCATTACAGTTATTTTTGGTTGTAATTCAAGCTCCTTTGCTTTTGAGAATATCATATTCCAAGCCCTTGGCTTCTTTAAGCTGCTAAATCTTATGTGATTCTGACTGGGACTCTATGATATTTTAATTGTTTCTTTCTGGCTGCTTGCAATATGTTCCCCTTGAATTGGGGGCTCTGGAATTTGGCCATAATATTCCTGGGTGTTTTCATTATGGGACCTCTCTCAGGTAGATTATTTCAATTCCTATTTTCCCCTCTGATCTAAGATGCCAGGATAGTTTTCTTTTATAATTTCTTGAAATGTGAAGCCTTGGTTCTTTTTTTAAATTATGGCTTTCAGGTAGTTCAATAATTTTTCAATTCTCCTCAATCTGTTTTCCAGATTGTTTGTTTTTTTCAATGAGATATTTCACGTTTTTCTTCTATTTTTTTCAGTCTTGTGATTTTATTTTATTGTTTTGTGAAGTCTCATGTAATTGTTAGCTTTCATTTTTCCAATTCTAATTTTTAAGGAATTATTTTCTTCAGTGATATTTTGTGCCTCTTTTCCTTTTGGCCAATTCTACTTTGTAAGGAATTCTGTTCTTCAGTGAATTTTCATACTTCCTTTTCATTTTTGGCCTGTTTTGTTTTTAAAGATGTTATTTTCTTCAGTTAATTGTTGCACCTCTTTACCATTAGACCAATTCTGTTTTTTAACATATTTTATTCAGTATATTTTTTTGTCCCTTTTAATAAGCTGTTTTTTTGTGGTCAGGTTCATTTTTGCTGTTTGCTCATTTTTCCATCCATTTCTTGACTTTGAGCTTTATGTTAAAATTGAGCTCTGCTACCCTGTGGGTGGGGAGGCATTGTTCTAAGCTTCAGACTTTTTGTGTTGCTGTTTTCAGAGCTAGTTCTGGGGGTTTGTGAGCTTTTGATGCTTGCAAAGTGCTGTGATCTAAGGACAGGTTGGTCACTGTTATTCAGAAAGGGCTCCTGTTCCCACTGCAGCCACAAGCATTAACACTAGCACTCCTCTCTGCCCTGGAACTGTGACCTGGGTCCCTGCTCCCTTGAAACTGCACAAATGCTCTTCTCCACCCTGGAACTATGACCAAGAAGTGCATCTGGGCAAGTGAGTTGTGCCTGCCCCCAATGTCAGTGCAAGGTCCCCTGTAATTTCTTTCTAACTAAGTTGTCTGACACCCTTACCATATTTGGGCTGAGAGCTCTGCACACTGCTGCTGCTGCTACTGCTGTTGCTACTGCTGCTGTTGGGACTATTGCTGCTATTGCGACTACTGCTACAGTTGCTGCTGCTATTACTACTGCTGCTGCTAATACTTCCAGAATTCCTAAGTTGCCTTGGGCTAAAAAAAAATGTCTCTCCCCAACTTTTTGTTGGCGCTTCCACTCTGGAATTCAATTTGAGGTGTTATTTTAAAGTTGTTTGAAGGGGAATATTGGGAGAGTTCAGCTGGGTTGCTGCCTGTACTCTGCCATCTTCCTGAGATATCTTGTAAAGTACTTTGAAGATTGTGTTGCCCCCAGTACAGATTCACTTAGTATATAACCGGTCTGTTCCAGCTTCTCTTCCCAACTTCATCTTCTTTGGGACCGTTTGGATTCTTCATTTCTCACACTGGGCACAAAAGGGTCTAAATATGCTACCTCTATTGTATTGAAAATACCAATAGATCACCATAGAAGTAATAACAAATCTGTTCCACTTTACATCTATTTGTGTTCTCTCACTAACTTTCCTGATGCATAGTCTTGGGATGATATGACTTCATTGGGTCTAAATCAAGAAGCCCCAATTAAGTCCTAATAAATTGATTGTTAGGTTAAACTCAAAATACTGGAAAACTCTTTAATGTAACTGTAAATCCAAGATCTCATTTAGGAGAACCCCAATAAAAGAGATGTTTGCATATCACCAAGTGCACTATACCAACAAATTTTCCTTTTTGTTCATGTTTTTTTTTTTAAATATTATAAGGAGTCTCACTACCGTGTTTCCCCGATAATAAGACCTATCCCAAAAATAAGCCCTCCCTTACTGTGTAAGATTCCTCTAAAATAAGCCCTCCCCCGAAAATAAGCCCTATTGAGATTGCTACTGTAGGGAAGGTGATCCCCTGTGCTACATGCTACATTATGGTACCCTCTGTATGCACCATCCCCCCCCACCCCCAGTGAAACACATGCCGCGCTCCGAGCTGCATCCAATCAGAGCTGTAGCAGTGAGCGCGTCATCCTGTTCTTCCCCAGTGATTTGCTTGCTGGCACCATTGAGAGCAGTGCCGCGGAGGAGAGCTGAGGCAGGACAACATAAGCCCTCCCCTGAAAATAAGCCCTCTGGTGTTTTTCTTTCCAAAAAAAATAATAAGACAGTGTCTTATTATCGGGGAAACACAGTATATGAGATTTTGTTCTGTGGATCTGTATGAACCCATAAGTTAAATCACTCTATAAATCCCATGAAGAAAACAAGTCATCCATGACAATTACAAAAACAAAACAAAACCCCAAACCCTAAGAATCCAACCAGGGACAAGGTCACCTTGTCCTTACTAGGTAAGATACTAAGAAGGCCCAAATCAGGGCAGCTACCATGTTTCCCCGATAATAAGACCTATGCTGAAAATAAGCCCTCCCCTTACTGTGTAAGATTCCTCTAAAATAAGCCCTCCCCCGAAAATAAGCCCTATTGAGATTGCTACTGTAGTGAAGGTGATCCCCTGCGCTACACGTTACATTACTACCCTCTGTATGCACCGTCTCCCCTTCCCCCCCTTGAAACGCACACGCGCGCTCTGAGCTGCATCCAATCAGAGCTGCAGCAGTGAGCGCGTCATCCTGTTCTTCCCCAGTGATTTGCTTATTAAATAAAGGTACATTTTTTTGTTCACATTTACCTGTTTATTAAAATTGCTGTCAATGTTCATTAAAATAAGCCCTCCCCCGAAAATAAGCCCTCTGGTGTTTTTTCTGTCCAAAAAATTTAATAAGACAGTGTCTTATTATCGGGGAAACACGGTAGGTGGCGCAGTGAGCAAAGCTCCAGTCCCGGAGTCGGGAGGACCCGAGTTCGGTTCCAGCCTCAGACACTTAACACCCACACAAAAATACTAGCCATGTAACCTTGGGCAAGTTACTTAACCCCAATTACCCTCCAAAAGGCAAAAGAAAAAAAGGCCCAAATCATAAATGGAGGGTAGGGGAAGCAGACAGCACGTTAGGAAAAAAGTATGAGAGGACAGAAAAGGAGAGGTCCAATTGATCACATGGTAGAATGTATATAAAGTGTTTTACAAACTTTTAGAAGATTATATAAGTGTGTTATTGTTATTATTATATTATTAATCTCATTTCCCTCAGTTATAATGGAGTTCAGATAGAAACATTTCTGTGGTAAGTCAGTATTCTGTTATTTTTCTTTTGTAGGTCATATTCCATGGAGAGGAGGAAATAACTAGTTTGTGCACTTTAATAATTAAATACTCCAAAAAAAATGAAATGAAAGTATTGACATGTAAGTTGTTTTTCTCTCCAGTAGCAGAGAGATAATACATATGTCACCCAGTTTCCACACGCGTGTCAATTCCTTATGTTAGGTCTTTCTGTCTCAAAGGCTTTTCATTTTACATAGTGTAAAGGATATGGCAACATTCCACTTCCTTGATGGTTATATTTTACATTTATACTTCAGGCTGAGGTGTGATTAAACAGGCATGGGAGACACAAGCTTGCATAGAGGTTGGGAAAAGGAGGAAAGGCATCTCACCTTCACCAAGACCAACCAATGGACTTGTAAGCTTAATTTTAATAATTAATACTTCCCTTCCATAACTTTCTCCAGTCTAGATAATCAACAAAACAATAAATCAAACCCTAATTGGTAACATTTGCTAATTTCCAAGGTATAAATGCTCACACTGAAAATTTAACAATGGACTCTCAAGAACTTGTATTCTGGTTCCAGACTAGCCTTGGATGAAGCCCATGAATGAACACACCTTATTCAAAAGGAATAGGATGGGTAAAAGGTGGGGTGGGTTAGAACTGTATATTAAGAAGGAGTATATGTGTGAAGAAATCCAGGAAGCAGGGAAGTGTGTGGAAAGGTCTGAATAAAGGTTAGTGGACAGAGAAATAGAAAGGAGTTTTGTCATTGGAGTATATGACTGGTATCCTGAAGAGAAAGAAGAACTATCATGGGAATAGAAGTGTGGGAAGCAGATCCTAAACCTGGACAAGCCTGCCACATAGTCTAGATATGGCAATGAAGTGGGGTTCTGTTAGCTAGTCCTCTCAAATTAAAAGGGGTACCACCTTACACCTATCAGAAATGACCAGTGCTGGAGGGGATGTGGAAAGGTAGGGACACTAATGCACTGATGGTGGAATTGTGAACTGGTCCAACCATTCTGGAGAGCAATTTGGAACTGTGCCCAAAGGGATATGCCTCTACCAGGTCTATGCCCCAAAGAGATCAAAGAAAAAGGGAAAGGACTAATATGTACAAAAATTTTAGAGCAGCTCTTTTTTTTGTGGTGGCAAAGAGTTGGAATGCAAGGGGATGCTCATCAGTTGGGGAATGGCTGAACAAGTTATGGCATATAATCATGATGGAGTGCTATTGTGCTATAAGAAATGATGAGGTGAATGGTTTCAGAAAAACTTGGGAAGAGCTATATGAACTGATGCAAAGTGAAGTGAGAAGAAGCGGGAGATCATTGTGCACAGTAACTGCAATGTTGTGATAGTGATCAATGGTTAAACACTTGCCTTCTCTGATTAATACTTTCATTATTTAATAATTTAATAATTAATCAAAGTCCAAAGGACTCGTGAGGAAAAATGCTATCTACCTCCAAAGAAATAAAACTAATGAACTCTGAATACAAAATAAAGTATAATTTTCTCACTTTGTTTCTCTTTCTGTTTTGTTTTGGGTTTTTGAGATATGGCTAATATGGAAGTGTTTTATATTATTTCACATGTAAAGCTGACATCATATTGCTTGCTTTCCTCTGTTAATGGGGGAGTGGTGGGAGGGAGGGAGAGAATCTGGAACCCAACATTTAAAAAAAAGGATGTTAAAAGGAGTAAGTAATAAATATTTTTAAAACATAAAAAATTAATGTATAAGAATTATTTCCCAATCAATGAATGATTAAAAGATATGAATAGACAGAGAGGATTCTGGGAAGATGGCAGAGTAGGTCAGAAAATTCCAAGCTCTCAAGATTTTCCCCCACAAAAGAGTTAAAATGACACCTTAGGGTGAACAAAATGTGAGTAGAGATAAATAAGAATAGGGGTACAACCAGGGTCTTCCTGGGACAATCTGAGGAAATCAGAAGAAAAATCCCAAGACAGGTTTGGTCCCTGTGAAGAGTAAACAGCTCCCAGGCTAGGTTCTGCTTTAACAGCAAACCAGGTTCTGGGGTTAGTTGGTTTGAGAGGCTGCCTCTGCCCCAGCCACAGGAACTTTTTACCCCCAGGATAGTGAGGGAAGTTGAGCATCTGAGCCCGGGAAGATTGAGAGAACCTCTGCTGATAAAGAATGCCAGACCCAGCTGTCCTGTGAAGATAAGCAGGGCGAGAAGGAACAGCACATGCCCAGTGAGTGCAGAAGCGGTGGGGCAGAAAGCCCCTGGCTGGAGGTTTGTCTTGGGCTCCAGGCTAGAGGGGGGAACTGAAGATCTGGAGGAAGAGGCACCATTTCCCATACCCCAGGGCTAGAGGTGACTATAAAAATCAAGCTATTACCACCAAAAAATGCACAGACAAAGGAGAAAGAATCCAGCCATAGAAAACTATTATGGGAATAGAGATGACCAGGGTTCTTCTTCAGAGGAGAATATTGAAGTAAAGAAACCCCCAAAGAATAATGTCAAATGTTCACAAAAAGAATTCATAGAAGATCTTTAAAAAAAAAAACTTTAAAAATAAAATGACAGAGATAGAGGAAAAACTTAAAAAAGAAAACAAGAATAATCCAAGAAAAACAAGAAGGGTATGAAAGAAAAGTCAACCAATTCAAAAAGGAGATCCAGAATTGTAAGGAAGAAAACGACACCTTGAAAATTAGAACTGGGCAAAGTGAAGCCAGTTAAATTATAAGAGATCAAGATATAATGAAACAAAATATGAATAATGAAAAAAATAGAAGAGAAAGTGAAACATCTTATAAGAAAAGTGAAACATCTTATAAGAAAAACAACAGATTGAGAGAATAGATCAAGAAGAGAAAATATAAAAGTAATTAGACTAACTGAAAGTTATGGTTTAAAAAGAATTGTGATACAATAATATGAGAAATCATTAAAGAAAAGTGTCCTGAAGTATTAGAACAAGGGGGGAAAGTAGAAATAGGAAAAATACATAGATCATCACTTAAAAGAGATCCTGTGAGGAAAACTCATTTAAAAAGTAAATTCATTTAGGAACAGCTAAAAAGAGTAATTATTTTATACAAATGAGATACAAAAGGAAAAATTGATATAAAGGAATTAAATGGGGGAGGAGGGCTGGTAGTTCTGGTAACCTACTTTCATCAGGAATGAATTTAAGAGCGAACAATACATATATATTTAGAAGAGTATAAAAATCTTCTAAATTCATAAGAAACAAAATGGTAGGGGCATAGGTAAGGGAAAGAAGACGAGGGAGGGATCTTTAGAGGGGAAGCTGAGGGAATAGGTAAATAGGGGTATAGAACAGTGTTTAGATTTATGGGAATGAGAGGAAAGGGGAGGGATCCTTGGAGAGGGGTAAGCAAGTAACAGGAGGGCAAGGTAGTAGTGGATAGAAGTAAAGTAGAGGAGACAGGAAGGATAGGAAACAAGAGATATAATCACACATAAAAACAAAGATCCAGAATAGAATATGTTTGGGTAAGTATATGCGTATATATACATATACATATAGAGATAGAGATAGAGAGAAACATATCTAAACTTTATTGTAGCCTTCGGGGGGGGGGGGAGTGAGAACAAAGTAAAACGTGCACAGCAGAGGACAAAAGAAAACTTACAAAGAAGCAAATAGAAGATGGACAATTCCCAACATGATGAGTATTATTTATCACACAGGCTTTCCTGAGATGAAAAGTTACTGTTACATATTTTGAGCCCTCTCTTATGTTCTGCTATGAACACAACATGCTTTTTTCTTTCTTTGTAGTTAAGTTTCTTATACATTTTTGTTTCTTTTCTCTATTCTCTATTTGGGTTCTGGCCCTTGAGTAGAAAATACATTTTTTTTAAAAGATATGAATAGATTATTTCAGACAAAAAAAACCCCAAGCTATCAATAATCATATGAAAAATGCTCTAAAATCATTTATAATTAGAAAAATGAAAATTTAAATAATGATGATGTTCCACCTTATATTCATCAGATTATCAAAGCTGACAAAAAATAAGAAAACAGGGGAGGCCAGGTGGCTCAGTGAGTAAGAGCACCGGCTCCAGTGTCGGGATGACCTGGAGATCCAACCCCGGGCTCAGATACTTAGCACCCAGCCAGAAACACCTGGCCATGTAACCTTGAGCAAGTTACTTAACCCAATTGCTTAGGGGCGGCCAGGTGGCTCAGCGAGTAAGAGCATCGGCTCCAGTGTTGGGACGACCTGGAGATCAAATCCCGGGCTCAGACACTCAGCACCACACCCAGAAATAACTGGCCGTGTAACCTTGAGCAAGTTACTTAACCCTGATTGCTTAAAAAAAAAAAATAAGAAAACAAATGTTGGCAGGGCTATGGATAAGGGTTCTAAACTGGTCCATGAATTCCAGAAAGCAATTTAGAACTGTCCCTAAAAACTTATTCAGCTGTGCATACCCTTTAAGCCAAAGAAATCACTAATATATCTCTACCTCAAAGAAATAAAAAAAGAAGAAAAGGACCTATATGGGCAAAAATATTTATAGCAGCTCTTGTTGTGGCAAAGGATTGGTGATTATCAGCTGAGGAATGACTGAACAAGATATGGTTTATGTATGTAATGGAATACTATTGTGTGATAAGAAATTATGAAGGGGTAATTTCAGAAAACCTGGAAATATTTATGTGCACTTATATTGCAAAGTGAAGTGAGAAGAACTAGGAAAACAGTTTATGTGATAATAGCTGTATAACAATAGCATTATAAAGACAAACAACTTTGAAAGATTTAGGAACACAATGATCAATACAATGAACAGCCGTCATTTCAGAAGATTCAAGATGAAACATGTCACCCACATCTTATTAGAGAGGTAGATAGGGAGATAGGGAGGTAGACAGAGTCAGTACAAGTTGAGACATAATTTTGGGGGGCATGACCAATGTGAATATTTCCTTTGCTTAACTATACATGTTTGTAATAGGGGTTTTGTTTTTCTTGATTTCTCAGTTGGTGGTGAGGATGTGAATGGAAGGCACAGAGTGACACTCTAAACTGAAAATAAAATTTAATTTTTTTTAAAGAGAAAGGGAGAGCTTCCAAGAGTAGAGATGATAATCCGTTTGTCCTTTGTTTTCTTCAGATTTTATCTAAAGGATTATGTTCAACTCTGAGTACCACAGTTTTTTTTTTTTTAAGCAATTGGGGTTAAGTAACTTGCCCAAAGGCCAGTTATTTCTGGATGTGGTGCTAAGTATCTGAGCCTGGATTTGATCCCAGATTATCCTAACACTGGAGCTGGTGCTCTTAACTCACTGAGCCACCTGGCCACCCCTAAGCAATTGGGGTTAAGTAACTTGCTCAAGGTTACATGGCCAGGTGTTTCTGGGTGAGTGCTAAGTGTCTGAGCCCAGATTCGATTCCAGGTCATCCTGATTCTGGGGCCGGTGCTCTTACTCACTGTGCTACCTGGCTGCCCCAGTACCAGTTTTAAAAGGATATTGATAAGCAGGAAAAATGTCCAGAGGAAGGCAGCCATGATGGCGATGGGTCTTGAGTTTGTGACATATGAGGATTGATTGAAAGAACAAGGCATGTTTATCCCAGAGAAGACTCATGGAAGAGATAATGGCAGTCTTCATGTAACTGAAGGGCTACCATAAGGAAAAGAGGTTAGACTTGATCTGTTTGGCCTCAGAGGGCAGAACCAGGAGTAATGAGTAGAAGGTACAAAGAGGTAAAATTAAGTTTGATATTGGGGAAAACTTTCTAATAATTAGAACAGTCCAAAAATGGAAAAGGCTGTATTGAGAAGTGGTAGGTTCTCTCTCCATGGAGGCCATCAAGCAGAGGATAGATCGACACCTGTTAAGAGCATTATAATGGGATTCCTTTCAAATCTCCTTTTCTTTTCCATCTCTCAGATTCTATGAAAGTCCTGATCTCAAAAGTGAGAGAGGGACAGATTACCGCAGTCACCTTGACAGAGCTCAATGTACCTTAGACCTACCTACTATTAATTCATTGCTTACTGTTCCAAAACAGGATCTCACACCAAGTTCTCAGTAGATTTGTTTTCCTCTCCACTGCTGCTCACTATTTCATGAGAAAATATTACTTATAATCTTCCACAATTTTCCTCTGGAGTGTTTTGTCAATAGTTTACATTCAAAACCAGTGTTGCCCTTAGCTGCCATATTTCTCCACTTGGCAAGGAGATCAGGTATTTGCTGGAATGAAAAGGTAATCAGAACCATTTGGCACCGATTGAAAAATGGAAAAGTTGGTCAGTGTGACAGATTTGGTATACAACACAGAGAAGCAAATGAACATAGTAGCCCAGTATTCAATAAGCTTCAAGACCCTTAACCACTGGGGTAAAGATTCACTATTCAACAAAAACCACTTGGAAAGTTGGAAAACAGTCAGGTAGAAATTAGGTTTAGACAAACATCTTGGGTCATATCCCAAAATAATTTCCAAATGGATACATGATCTATATATGAAAGATGACATCATAAACAAATTAGAGAAATAAGGAAATATCTTCTGCAACTATGGGTAGGGGAAGAGTTCATTTCCAAGCAAAGGATGGAAAGTACCACAGAAGACAAGATGGACAATTTTGATTACAGATGTAAGTTACACTGTCCTTCTTTAGGTTATGTTCTTATAGAGCAGTTTAATGATGAAAAGAGCTGAAAAAGATAAAGAATACTACCCATCTTCTGAAAAAGAAATTATGGATCAAAAAGGAAGAATGAAATCACCATTTTCAGACATGACCAACATGGGAATTTGTTTAGCTTACCTATGTGTATTTGTCACCAGAATTTGTTTTTCATTCTTTTTTTTTTCAGCTTGTATGGGGGAGGTGGGAGGGAGAAAAAATAAATTCCTGTTAATTTTTTAAGATTTTTAATAAAAACACTTTAAAAAGAAAAGAGCAGGAAAAAACTTTTGAATAAACCCAGAGAAATGTTAATTATCAAAGGATTTAAGATATTGCCTCTATTATAGTTGAACATGTTCGTGCCTGATAGGAATAGAAGAAAAAGAACTTTATTTTAATCTACATGGATAATATACGTGTAAAAAAAGAAATGCAGCTTTCAGACAAGATTTGGACAGTTTAGATCCATGAGCCGGTTCATTCTCAAAGAAATGGGAAATGGAAAATCCTTGGGGTTTGCTTCAAGTAGTGTCAGGAATGCTTAGAGCCACTTTCCAAGAGAAAGATGCTGAAAGGGTCAGCTTGCTGTATCCCCCAACACAGTTTCCATGGAACCATGAGGATATGACATCTAAAACACATGCCCTGCCCATTTTACCAGAACACACATAACAGGAATTGTTTGGACAGTACAGAGATGAGGTAAAATACAAAAAGCCTAAATAACAGTCCTGAAATAGGTGAAGTTGAAGTATCAGCCCACTAGAAGACTGTAACAGTAGTCATGAGTTAAGCTATTGAATCCTCTTCTATTACTTCATGTTTTTAAGTCTTTTATGTTTGGAATTTCTTTTATGTGTAGCCATAAAAGACTTGTACAGTACTTCAAGTACATTTTTACTTGCTCCTTTGGAGGAAATATTAGATATGAGTCATAACCTAAGCTAATAAGTAAATTTTCTCCAGGGTAGTTGTGGGGTGGGCGGGGGGGGAAGGAGACAAAGAGAGTTAGAAAGAGGAGCTTATCCCTCATTAGAAACTAGTTTCCTCAAGGACTGAACCTAGTCCAAATGAATATGTGAAAGAACTTATTTGTACAAAAATATTTATAATAGCTCTTTTTGTGGTAGCAAAGAATTGAAAATTGAGGGGATGTCTACTAATTACAGAACTGATAAGCAAGTTGTGGTATACAATTGTAATGGAATACTATTGTGCTATAAGAAATGAAAAGTAGAATAATTTCAGAAAAATATGGAAAGACTTACACAAACTGATGCAAAATGAAGTGAACAGAACCAGAAAATTGTACCCAGTAACAGCAATATTAGATGATGATTAATGTGAATGACTTAGCTCTTCTCAGCAATGCAATGATCCAAGACAATTCCAAAGGACTCATGATGAAAAATGTGATTCACTTTCAGAGAAAGAACTTATAGAGTCTGAATGCAGATCAAAGCATACTATTTTTCACTTTATTTTTTTTTTGTGCTTTTTCCCCCTTTGGTCTGTGTCTTCTTTCACAATATAACTAATATGGAAATATATTTTGCATGATTATATGTGGATAACCTGTATCAATTTGCTTACTGTATCAGGGAGGGGGGAGGAGGAGGGAGTGGATTTAGGACTCAAAATTTTAAAAAATGAATATCCAAAATTATTTTAGATGTAATTGAGAAAAACAAAATATTATCCAAATTTTTTTAAAGATTTGAACAGTTTAGGGAAGAAAAAGATGTATAAAATTTTAATAATTTAATCTTTTTGTGAAGCATATAAAATGATACCTCACTTGTGAGAGAACAGTTTAGTGTTATAAAAAGGCAGAGAAAGATCCTTTTTAAGAACTAGAGAAATGTGAGTGTGAAGAAACAATTTCAAGGGACATAAAGATTGTAAAACTCAAATGAAAAATCACATGAAAAATTGAAGATATGATTTATAAAAACTATTGATGTGATAGAGGAAATTTTGGAAGTTACAACTTTTTAAAGTGAAAAGCAAATCACTGAGAGTCTGAAGGTTTGTGTTTATGCCATTGAAAGGAATATGGTGATAGGAAATGGATCTAAGAACCAATACAGGAACTGCAGAAGAAACTGACGTAGGAAATTCAAGATTTAGAGGAGTGGGGGGAGGGTCTATAAAACTACTTAGTCAGAATTCAGGAATTTAGAAACAGTAAACTGAAGGATTCTGATGAATCATTCCTGGTTGGTCCAGGAGAGAGATGATTTCATTGGCTAAGAACTGTTAACACTTCTTGTTACCTTTCTGAAGTGGAAAGAGGTTTTTAAGAGTTTGTTGCTCTCTATTGCCACCTCTAGCTTTAGAAAGAAAAGCACAGAGGGCTTTGCTGAGTCTTTGGTAATCTGGACAACCCTATCTGTGTTGCCATGATTGCTGAAGAAAAGAAAAGTATTGCATCTGAGTGAGTGAACAATGGGTTAAAGAGCTCATCTGTGGATCTCAGAGGGAGTCAGTTTGATAAGTTTTGTAGCTTTCTGATTTCGAGAGAACTGCTATTTATATTAAGATTAACATTTCCTAAATACCCTTTTAAAGATGATATTTAATTGGAAGAGCTTATAAATTCTGTGTTTGAGTAGAGAAGAGAATTTCCCTAGCTTCCCTAGGACCAATAATATTGAAGCCTTAAGTCCAGAGTTGTGTGAATTTTTCTCCCTCCTGTGTTTCCCTGCCAAGTTCCTGTGTGTGCCCATTCCTTGCTGTGGATACTGAGTAAACTGGTGAAAGAGTAGGACCTAGTTGTATATGTGTTTGTTTAGTTTTTTTTAAAGCAATCAAGGTTAAGTAACTTGCTCCAGGTTACATGGCCAGTTATTTCTGGGTGTGGTGCTGAGTATCTGAGCCCGGATTTGATGCAGGTCATCCTGACACTGGAGCCGGTGCTCTTACTCTCTGAGCCACCTGGCTGCCCCTAAGCAATTGGGGTTAAGTAACTTACTCAAGGTTATACAGCCAGGTGTTTCTGGGTTGGTGCTAAGTGTCTGAGCCCGGGATTCGATCTCCAGGTCTTCTCAACCCTGGAGCCGGTGCTCTTACTCGCTGTGCTACCTGGCCGCCCCTGTACATGTGTTTTATGATGCATTTTATTATTTATGCCTTTGCTCTAATATATCAGCATCTATGATTATTTTTGCCTTTTTGTTAAGTTAATGGTCATGCTTAAGATCCAAAAGTGTCTGTTATATGTGACTGATTGTGTAGATAGAAAGTACATTTGGATGGGGGCTAAGAGCTAGACTAGTAGTAAGTATGGGGAATGGGTTATCCTATGACTTTGAAAGAGTTTGAATAGAACCATGTGGTGATGCTCTATTTCTCTGAACTGTGAGCTGCTAATGTGAGACAGGCTAGTGAACAAGTTAAATGGAGAAAAAGAATGGGTCTTTCTCAAGAATGGGATCTGACACATCCTATGGGAGGGTTTATGGATATATCTTGTGTGGTACTTGTGGGGTCCATGTATAGAGATGCCTCACACTGTACTCAAGCCTTATACACAACCATGTTACACATAAAATTGAAAAAGTTTTGGGGCGGCTAGGTGGTGCAGTCAGCAAAGCACTGACCCCAGAGTCAGGAGGACCCGAGTTTGGTTCTGGCCTCAGACACTTAACACCCACACACAAAAACTAGCCATGTCACCTTGGGCAAGTTGCTTAACCCCAATTGCCCTCCAAAAGGCAAAGAAAAGAAAAGAAAAAAGAAAAGGCTTTGCACAAACCAAATGCACAGAGACCCATAGCTACCTTTGTATTTATCACTAATGCCAATGATACTGTTCGGTACTCCGCTGTCTCTGGATTTAGCCTTTCTCTATGGCCACAGACTACACCTTGACTCCTTCACCTGCATTATTATGGCTTAGTGCCTCTTGCTTCATACACAAAGATAGGTCACCCAGAAACAGAGGCGGAGGTTTTTAAAGGCTTTTACTGGCACTTATTGCCAACTTCTAAAAGCACCACAGCAACAAATTTAGAGAGAATCATTGAACAGGAATCTTTTCTAAAAATCTCCTTAGTTTGGTCATTAAATAAATCAGTTATTCTCTCCCTGACAACATTTCTGCTATGTTAATGAACATAAAGAGAATTTATTAAGTGATTACTATGTGTTTGGCACTGTGCTAAGTACTGAGAGTAGAAAGAGAAAGCAAAGTCAGTCTCTGTCCTCAAGATATATACATTCTAATAAGGGGAGATAACATACATAAGGGTACTGTGGCTCAGGACATGCACTTTGGTCCAGAAAGTTACTGGACTGATGAATGGGGCCATAGGCCATTAGACTGGCACATTCCAACCAGGAACAGTCAAAGAATTTACTTGATCATGGTTCCAGAACTGGGAACAGCAGGGGGAGGGAGAGATGGATAGGGAAAGATCTTGCTAAAAAACAAAAAACCCTCTGCCTTAGCATGACCCTGGCCCTTGCTCCTTGTTTTTTTTCTAATGTATTTTTTCAGCAGCTAAAACTGTGAAAAAAGGGTTACTTTCAGAAGTTCTATGGGCAGGGCTCATGCCTTTCAGTCTTTTTCCCCCATCTCTGATAGAGCAGAATAAGGAAGGGCCTCTACTGAAACCTGGCCTTGGCCCCACATGAAGGTACCACCTTACCTGGAGAACAGCCCTGAGAAAGTCTCTCTGCCCCACTTCAGTCCCCGCATCATCCCTTGTCTTATTCATATCAGAACCGGAGATGACATTTTTTTCTTCCCACTGACTCCTGAAGACAGAATTTCTAGTGTTCATGATTATGAGACCACAAGACTTCCCCATTGACATAAAAAACTGAGGGGAATACAAAAATAAGTGCACAGGACTCTGTAGAACACTATTCCATTTCCAAGAGGTGTCACTCAGCACTTTTTGTCTCTCTGTCTCTCTCTGTCTCTGTCTGTCTCTGTCTCTGTCTGTCTCTGTCTCTCTCTCTGTCTCTCTGTCTCTGTCTGTCTGTCTCTCTCTCTCTCTCACACACACACACACACACACTCCACGTCGCCCTTGGGAAACCACTTAACCACGCGGTGGCCTGGGCGACTCTGTAAGACTCTGCAAGATATATAAGAGTTGGCTGACCTCTATCAGTTGCAGGAGCTTCCACACTGGGAATTCTGGATGTACTTTGCCTGTGCCCGTGTGAGATGCATCCACCCACACAAAACATCTAAACCTATGAGCAGGTAGCTTAAGAGGAGGCACTGATAGAGATCTCTGGAACCTTGCCCAGCCCTCTTTAGGGGAGACTCTGAGTCCTGCCTTGAGGGAGCACAGGAGCCTGTTCCTTCCACCTCTGAGAAGGGTACAGGGGCACAATCACATCTATCTTCCCCCTAAAGACTGCAAGTCTAGGGGCATGATTTTTTGGTTCAAAGCATAAGCTGCTGAAAATGAAATGATACAGAGCGAAGTGAGCAGAGCTAAGAACAATGTATACAATGATAACATTCCAGAGAAAAGCTACTTCAAAAGACCTTAGAACACTGACCAATAATACAGCGATATACCAAAGGACTGAAGATGAAATAGACTGTCCACCTCCTGCTAGAGAGGCGATGCATTTAAATTGCAGAAAGCAAGATAAAAATTTTTCAGACATGGCTAATGGGGGAATTTGTTTTGCTGAAAAATGCATGTTTGTAAGGAGGGTTATTTTGGGGTTTTTTAAAACAATTTTAGGGTTTTAAATTTTTTAATTAATTAAGTTAATTAATTAAAAAATAAAATTTTTAAAAACAATTTTGGGTTTTTTTTTAAACGACTGTTTAAAAAACAATCCTTGTTTTTAAAAAGCTGTTCAATGAGCGGCAATGGAAGATATCATCATAAATGTTTGTAAAAATAAAATTGTCAAAGCAAACATTTCTAGCTCTGTTGATTGCTTAAAAGGGGAAGGATAACTTTTAGTTTATATTCATCAATTTAACACCTCACCAAATGTCATTATACAAAAGATCACCACAAATAATGAATTATAAGTAAACCTATTTATCCAAACAAATACCAAACAGAAATCAGAAAAGCCATACAGATTAAAATAAACCAGAAAATACACAGTAAATGAACTCTCCCAAGGGGAGCAAGATAGATCAGACCAAGAAAAATCTCATGCAAATGGAAACTCCCCCCAATCTGTAGGGAGACAGGCTAGAAATCAGGGATATATTAAAGACTGGCTTTCTCTACAGATTTGATGCTCCCAAAGTCTTTCTGTCTCTTTCTCACACATCTGGAGTTGATCCCAGAGAGAATCTGGAACCATGAATGTCCTGTCTCAAAGAAAGCATGAAAAGTCTCTCATCTCCAGAATTCTCATACCAACTCTTTCCCTGAAGCATTGCAGTAGCATTTTCTCCACCATTTAGGGGAACCTCTGGCAAGATGTCCCAAGTTTAGTTGGAAACCTGGGTTGCACATATACCAATTAAGTCACAGGTCTGGATCTTTAGCGGTCTTAAGTCTGCTTTCTGGGCTCAAGTAACTATTATTTGCAGGGGAAGAAAATGAAATATTTGAAGACCTGTAGGATCTTAAACAGACCATCCACACTAAGCAAAACTATCAGAAAATAGCTCAGATTCTCTATTCAAGTCCACTCTCCTCTAGGAAGGCTCATGTGACCCCTTGTACTACCTCCTGGGGGCACCGTTGCCCAGATTACTTATTTGATCTTCACTGACCAGTCCATGAAAGAAAGCTTCTCTCCCTTATGAGGAGAGCTCCCAGAGGGCAGGAACTGTCAGTCCTGTCTTTATACCACCACCACCACCACCACCACCCCCAACAGCATTCAGTAAAGCGTCAAAACATGGAATGGGAGAACTGAATGAAAGCATAGAAACCATCTAACTAGGAATAGATAGACGTTTCTGAGAGGCAGGTTTGGCCTTTACAGAAGGAGACATTTCCCCACATTTAGACCTGTCCAGAAGTGGAATGGACTGACTGAGGAAAAGAGTTTCCTCTTCCTGGAGGTCTTTAAGGGGAGGCTGCATTCCACTTCCCAGAGATGTTATGATGGGGAGAGCTGACCGTCAAGCCCCCTTCCAGTTGGGAGATTCTAGCTTTAGCATCAAGACAATCCATTTAGCATTGGCGCTGACTCTACTGGAGTGTTTGTTCACAGAGCCCAAACCCCCACATTTTTATAGATAAGGGTCACAGAGCACATAGTGTCACAGATCTTAGAGGGGGATCTAATCTGGCTCATTTATTTTTGTTGAGAAAACTGAGACTCAGGGAGGTTATATGATCCCAGGGCCAGAGCTGGAACAGACCTCAGGAGCCATCCAAGCCAGTCTCCTCAATTATACAGATGAGACATCTAGGACCCAGAAGGGCAAGGTCACCTTTGAGCAAGTGTCAAGAGATGGGATCTGAATCCTTGTCCTCTGTCTCCAAATACACAAGTCACACTGCTTCCAACCTCTATGTTTTACTAATAAGGAATCTGAAACCCTATTTCCTGGGGAAATGAGAGGGGAGGTAATAATCTTTAAGGGGCCTTATTCAATCATTTTTTAGTCATGTCCAATTCATTGTGACCCCCTTTTGGGGGGTTTTCTTGGCAAAGATACTGGAGTGGTTTGCCATTTCCTTCTCTATCTTATTTTGTATATGAGGAAACTGAGGCAAACAGGACTAAGTGATTTGTCCAGGGTCATACAGTTAGTGAGTATGGCAAGCCAGATTTAAATTCAGGAATTTGACTCTTCCTAACTCCAGGCCTGGTGTTCTATCCAATGGGTCACCTCGCTACTCCTAAGGTACTCACCAATTCTAAAATCCTATACCCCTTGCTTAAGGCCACACAGTGAACTAATGGGGGAACCAGGACTAGAACCCAAGTCTCCTGACACTGGTCCTCCATAAATATTGATGACTGATTTGAAGTAAGGTGATGTGACATGGTTCATCAAAGACAGAAAGATCTGGGTCTATGTCCTAACTGATACACACAGGCCGTGTGACCCTGAGCACTGAGAGAGGGAGTTTCTCACCAGGACCACCCCACCCTCCAGTATCTATGAAATCTTTTAAAAATGCGAAGTATTAAAACGTCACTCAGCTAAATGAACCAGCCAAGGCCTTGTAGCTAGGGTCAGATCTTCTCAGTTCTGTTCCTTTCCCTTCCCCCTTTCAGTACAGTCATCTATGTAACACAAAGGGCATTTATTCAGGATGTTAATCCCCTAGAAGGAATGTGGGGCAAGCAGATGGAAGAACTCTCTCCCCTGTGTCCTTGGAGAAAGGAACATGAGGGGGGGAAGGGGGAGATAAGGTCCTGCTTGACCCCTCTGAGGAACACACAAGGAGACACAGTGAATCAACAGAGATTCCTATCAATGATGGAATGTTAACCCTTTGCAACCTTCCTCTCCCATTCCCCTGGACCTACTCTCCTCCCATCTTACAGGCACTCCCTATCTCATGGTGAGCAGAATTGTCATTAAGTTCAGAAAGGTCTTATTGGAAGAGGCAAAAGTGTGAGGAGAAGAGACCCTGGGGTCAGAAAGGCCAGGGTTCAAATCCTCCCTGTGACCCTCACTAGCAATAGGCAAGTCACCTTCCTTCTCTCATCCACAATTTTTCCATCAGGAAAATGTGCATCATAAGATAGAGATTCCGATCTGGAAGAGCCCACAGGGATCAAACTTCTCATTTCATAGTTGAGGAACTGAGGCCCAGAGAGAAGTGAAGGGGGAAGGGCTCGGCCTCAGATCAAAGGTTCTGGATTCCAGCCACTGTCTCCCCACTGTACCAGGCACCGGCAATGCCGACCTTAGGGAAGGGGCTGCTGGGAGGCACAAATCAGAGACCTTAAACCTTAAAAGGGCTACAGGAATCAAGAAAAGAACTGGACACAGGATTTCACTGGCTTAGGGAACTCCCGGATGAGAGCGTTCCCTCCACCAATACACATCAGTGCCTGCTCCACAGCCTATAATCTTAGGGCTGGCCAGAGCACTTCCAGGGATAGTGACTTGCCTATATGGCAAAATGAGCAGGTGGGTCGAGATAGCCTTCTAAGGTACCTTTCAGCTCTAAAGTGACAGTCCTCTGACACTGAGACCCAATGATTTAGAAGTGACTTGCCCAAGGGCATATAGCAGGTCAGTGAAAGAGCCCAGATTGGAACTCGGGTCTTCTGTCTATTACCATGTTCTCTATCACCTCTACCCCCAAAGCATAAAACTGAGAGGAAACTTGGAGATCATCTAGCCCAAGTTCCCATTTTACAGATGAGGAAAGTGAGGTCCAGCCTGGACAAAGGCAAGACTCAAATCAAATTGTATGCTTCACAAACCAGGGCTCCTAACGAATCACACTAGATACAAAGGAGATAGTCCATCTCTTTTCCTTCCCCCTGCCCCCCAAGACTCAAAAATCCTTAGCAGTTGCCAGTCACGTCCACCATGTGCTTTTTCTAGTGAAACATACATCCCATGAGGCATTCAGGCTCTAGCCAATGAATAACAAGAAGGTGAATGCCAAGCCTCATCACTGTGCCCCAATCACCTAGGGAGTGGCCAGAGATGACCTAGACATTGTGAGGGAGATGCCCTCCTGAATGGAGTCTATGCTCACTTGAATACTACGGTTTGCAGACCTTTAAGAAGTAAGATAGAGGCACCACAGCCCCAAACCTCAAGGAAGTAGCTGTGAGACCCAAGCAGGGAAGGATCACATCTAGATTTTGGACTTTGGGGTGGTGGTATGGACAGGGCTGGGGTAGCCAAAGTCTTCCCAGGCTACGGGAAACATGCAGGAAATGATCCAAGTGGGTAGACCTGGGGGGCTACGAAGACAAGTTCTCCTCAAGCCCTCACACCCAAACCTTTAAATTACATATAAAGAGCTGGGGGAGCAGATTCTGGAAGATAGGGAAGGCTCTATCCAGGCCCCTTCAACAGCTGTGGAAGAACCGAGATACAGTCAAGGTCCACTCAGGAAACTGGAATCTTCACAAGATGAGAGACATAGAGCTGAAAGTGACCCAGGAAGCCATTCAGCCCAAACCCACCCCCTGCCATTCTACAGATGAGGAAACAGAGATGAAATGAGACTGAGGAACAGATGGCTCAATGCTTGGAGGCCATGCCTTGGGAGCGCTATCTCTCACCTGGCCTCCCCCATACCTGGAAACTTCTGAGTATCACCCCACTCCAGCGCATTCCCTCTCCACCTGGTCTCAGGAGGATTTCTATTTCCTTCCCTTCCATCTGTGTTCTTGATCTCAGCCCCTTCCATGTACTTTATGATCTTGCTCCTTTGCTCATTCCCTCTCTCCCTCTCTCTCTCTCTCTCTCTCTCTCTCTCTCTCTTTCTCTCTGTCTCTCTTTCTCTTTCTCTCCCTCCCCCCTCTCTCTCTCCCTCTCTGTCTCTCTCTTCCTCTCTGTCTCTGTATCTCTCTTCCCTCCACCCTGGACTGACTCATCTTCTGCTGCCTAGGAAACTATCTAACTTCTCCACTCTCCCCTCTCCTAAAACCCTCCCTTGATCCTGAAGCTGTTTTCCTATCACCTTCCTTCCTTTCAATATCAAACTTGGAGAAAGACTAGTCTACGCTTGCTTAGGCCACTTCACCACCCACGCTTCTGGACCCACCATTCTACTGAAACTGCTCTCCCTACGACCACCAGTGATGCCTACTTGCCACATTTTATGGCTTCTTTTCAGGCCTCATCATCCTTGACCCCATCCCATCATTCAACACTGTTGACCATTCCTCATGGATAATCTTTCCTCCCATGGTCTCTGTGACACTGCTCTGAAATGTTTCATGCCATTCGCCTCCACCCAAGCTACATTTCAACCCAATGGCCTACTCACATCCTTTCTAGCTGCTAAACCCTTTCATAAGTCCTTCTTCATGATTGAAAGTTCTCTGCCCAACTACCACACCTTCCTACTCTCACTCTATGCCCATACCATCTCTATGAAGATCCTACTCCATCCAGGCTCATTGGACCACACCCTCTCCCTGCCCACAGACTCTTCTGCCCCTTAAATCAGCTGCTCCATGCCATGTCCGAGGGAAATAAATCTGGCAGCCAGTACAGGATGCATTAGAGGTAGGGTAACCTGACAGGGGAGAGGATATGAGCACAGGACTAAAGATGACAGATTTCCAGTCCCATGTAGCTTAGAGGCACTTGACACTAGGAGGACCCCCTCCCAGAGCCGACAAGAAAGGATCCACCATGACCCATGCCTTCAGTATGCAGTGTCTGGACCACCAGTGGACCCGGTACTGGGCTCAGGATAGGAAAGGGAAACATAAATATGGTATTTAACAAACAAAGTTTTCTGTTCCCCCAGGTGCAGTTGATCTGGGTTTACCGAGGGTCCCAGCTTCCCATATGGGGGCCTAGGACACTGGCCCTTTGATATAGCCAAGATGATTCCTACTTTGATAGGAAACTGGGAGATTAGTATCCCTCCCCCAAACTGGGGCCCATGACCCCTTTCATGATCTCAACAGAACCTAAAGTCATAGGAAAGAATCTGGAGCTGGCAGAGGCCTCAGAGACCATCTAGTCCAAGCCCCTCATCTTACAGATGAGCACACTGAGGCTTAGAGAGTCTTGCCTAAATTCCCACAGGTAGCTAAGCAGCAGAGTGAACATCCTGACTCAGCCCCAAAGTCACCAAAGAGGAGAGGCTGCAAGGGCCAGGACTCCAGAGGGATAGGGAGGAGGGAGAAAGCCTTGGTCCCAAGGACAGAGAGTTGGAGACTTGGTGTTTTAGGAAGATGAGACTCACACCCCCAAACATGGACCAGGCTTTTAAATGCAGGCTTCTAATTCAGGTGGCAGACCTCTGCAAAAAGGAGAGAGCAAAATCATACTTACAACAAAATCATACAAAATCAAGGTCGGCCTACAGACTTATTCAGCCATTGCAAAAAAGGGACAGCAAGAGGTCCAACAGTGCTCAGAAGGGCTTGCTGGTCACAGAAGCTATTCGTTAGAGACTTGTCCTGTGCAGACCCACTAGCTCAGCAAGAATGAAGTGGCTTCCTCTCTGGGGAAGTCAGAGATGAAGACACTCCCTCTCCCCAGGGAAAAAAAAGGAAGAAGATGGAGGTTGGAGAGGGGAAGACTGCAGGGAGTTAAAGTCATTGTGGGGCTGAGAGGGTGAGAAGCCCAGGGGGAACCAGGACCAGATTTCTTCCCCCTTCTTGCCATGGCAGGAGTGGCTGCAAGAGGAAACCAGTGCTGCCAGGTCAGTGGGGAGTGTCAAGGAACAGTGGGAATACAATTTTGTTTATAAGGCATCTATTGAGAGCCAACCCTGGGCAAGGGATTATACTGGGAAACAGGGGTAGAGAAATAAAGGATAACCTCATCCTTGCTCTCAAGCTTGTGGCTTAGGAAACCAATCTGAGAGCCTGGAGTTGAATGGGTGCCCAGTAAGCTATGGTGAGAGGGTATTCTGGGAATAAATTTGCATGTGATAAGAAGGTCAGGGAGGTAGGCTGGGCCGGTGACAATATGGAGCTTGGGAAACAAGACTTTGGGACTTTCCAGAACACCTTTCCTTTTGAAACTAGACCTGTGACTTCAGCAGTGTCAGAGGATTCCAAGTGAGAAACTATCTACACTGCAGGTCTAAATTCTTAAAAATTTAGCCTCTTAGAGGGTTTCCTGGGGCACTGAAGGCAGTGTCACAAATGTCCCAAGCTTCCAAGTCTGTTCTCTAGGCACCATCCCACGCTGATGTCCTCATGATAATAACGATTTCCATTTCTGGAATGTTCTAAGTTCGAGAGAGACAAGCATTGGAGAGAAGAACCACAGGGCCAGGAGAAGTTCACCAGACATAGGCTGGCCACGCAGCCTTGGACACATTGCTTCGCCACTCAGTGCTCTAGGTGCCTCTAGGAGTCTGCAGAAGCCATCAACCTTCACCTGGAAATTCTCTATGCCAGAGACATCACAAATCCAGCCTCTATACCTTGAGCACTTTACACACATTTTCTCATTTATTCTCATAACCAATGAGTAGGTGCCACTGTTATCCCCACTTGCAGATGAGGAACTGGGGCTCAGAAACTTCATGATTTGCCCAAGATTACACAGTTAGAAGGTGGTATTCAAACAAAGGTCTTCTGGGCTCCAAGGCCAGCCTAAAGCCATGGAGAGGGACTAACCCAAGGAAGGGAGGGTTTGAGCAACCCTGAGAGACAGTGGAGTCAGAACAGAGACTGTGTGAAGGGTTAGGCAACATCTTTAGACTGTGAACTCCTCAAGGGCAAGGACTGTCTTTTGCCTCTTTCTGTAACCCCAGTGCTTAACACAGTGCCTGGCACATAGTAGGCACTTAATAAATGTTGATTGATTGATGACCCACCAGCATGCCCTTCCTCCCTCCAGAATCAGGTCTTTCTGTATGGAGTAAGCAATGAGAAAACTGTAAGATCAGATGGTTTCCAGTATGATGTGTCTGAATCATGGGCTTCTGTACCCTGGGCCAGAGTACCAGGTGACTGAGGGGACCTGAAGTGCAGAGCCATCAGAGGGAGAGGCCACAATGACCTGCCTTTGTCTCTGCGGTTCTCCCACCGTGCCCCAGAAATCTCCCAGATGATTAGTGCTAGGGCTGTGCCCATCCCAAGATGCTTCCATTCCATTCCTGTCCAATCCAACCAGGATTCAGAAAGGTTCACAATTCTCAGGAATTAGCTATAGCCTGGTCACTACACCCAGTTTCCACCAATGGATTTTGTTTTTCTTTCAGGACATCTCTGATCAATGGACTCCCACTCTCCCACCCCCTGGCCCATTTGGTGATATTGCAGAATGTAAGGGGTGGTTACCTTAAGCAAGTCAGTTCTCTATGATTTAATATCCTAGTGGGCAATTCAATTAGTAAGTACTTATTAAGCACTTACTATATACCAGACATTGTACTAGGCATTGGGGACACAAGTACAAAGAATGGAACAATCATAATTTGCAATGAGCTTGCATTCTGACGATTGAAACAACTGATACATAAACAAGGAGACCTAGTACAACTAGCACACCATAAATAATGTTAACAAATACACACACGTGTGTGTATATACAAAGTGAAGAGGGTGGATGAAGTGGTCTCTAAGGTCCCTTACAACTCTGAGTGATCCTTCATATTCTAGATGAGGACTCTGAAGGCAAGAAAAAGAAAGTGACTTGACCAAGGTCACACAGTTAGTAAGCTGCCAAACTAGAATTCAATCCAGCACTTTTTACAACAGTATGCGAGCAGAATGGCCACCTTCTTCCAGAGGAAACATCTGTTATACACCCAAGAAACTTCTAAAATTCCAACACTCAGGACCTCAGCCTACAAGCACCAAACCAAAAGTCATTGATTGAAAGGTGGAACTGGGTCCCCTGTGAGAACTAATGCCCAGAATTCAAGGAAGAAGTGCCCCACTGCCCTGGATGCCCTGCCCTATCCCTCCATCCAATCATGGAATTGCTCCTTTAGAGGAATGGGCTCTGACTTTGTACCTGGTTCCGAAGCCTTCTGGAGTCTTCCCTAAATTTCCATCCAGGCCTTTCTTTTTGAGGTTTTCTTCACTGTCAGGCATGCTGAGGGGATCCTGCCGAGCTGACTGGCTAACACTGGATAACGGATCCCAAGAAGCATAAAACTGACTGACTGAGCCCTTGCAGGCAGCCACGTTAACTAGAGAACGTAAGGCAGGAGGAGGAGCCAAAAGTCCCACTAAAGCCAACTCCTCTCCCCCCTCCCCGTTTTGAAGCATGCTCATAAAGTCTGGGAATCGCAGGTTGTCCAATGTGGGAGCTGTCCTTTCCTGCTCAGTTCGGTTCAAAGAATCATGAGGAGAATTTCAATGAGAACAGTGCGCTTTTTGATGCAAATTGCCCCTGGGACACCCAGCCAATCAGTGCCTGGGATTCTGGAACCTCTGGGGCCTGGGGTTTTCTACTCAATACTACTTTTTAAAAGACGAAGCAAAAAGTGGTCCAGGACCCACAGAGAACTAATGAAACTGAGATGTGACCTTAGGTTTAAGGGATACGTGACATGTAATACACAAAAGGGATGCTCCCCATTTTTGTGGGAAGTAATGGTTCAGTCAAGTCGATGGCTGCTCCTTAATGTCCTTCCTCCCCTTACTCCCTCCTCCCCTCCCTCCTCTGCCTCCTTCTTTCCATCTCTTCCCCCCACTGGAGGAAGCAGAATGAACTCAGAACTATTGAGGATTTAGAAGGGAAAGGGAAAGCATTTTTAAGTGCCTACTATGTGCCAGGTTCTGTGCTAAGAGCTTTACAAATATAGCTCATTCAATCCTCACAACAAGTCAGGGAGGTAAGTGCTATTGAGTCAGACCTGGGACCTGGGTTCCAATCCTAATTCTGCCTCTGGCTGTGTAACCTTAGGCAAATCATTTAGCATCTCTGGTCCCAATTTCCTTATCTATAAAATGAGAATATTAGACTAGTCATGGGTTCTTCAGCCTTTTGTGTCCTGGACCCCTTTGGGCAACCTGGTGATGCTTCTATGAAAAATATTTTAAATGAATGGGATTACAGAAGAAACCAATGATGCTGAAAAGTTACTGGGGGAAAAAAGTGGTATTGTGTTGGGGTTTTTTTTTAAGCTCATAGACCCCAGTTAAGGAACCCCTAGTCTGGATAATCTCTAAACTCCCTTCCAATCTCTAAAGCTGTGATCCCATGATGTGGTGACTTCATTGGGACTGAATTTCTCTATCTGTAAGATGTAGTTTGGGGGGCTGGATGACCTCCAAGGTCAGTGCCAACTCTAAAGTCTATGGTCCTACTATGATCCTCAGACTTAGCTCAAGCTCCTACTCAGTGCAGGAATCCCCAGTTCAGCCTCCCTGATAGCAGCTCATTCATCCATCCATCCTCCTCTTGAACATGTTGCTCTGCAAAAAGAGACATTTGGTGATTAATGTGAAAATATGTTTAATAAGAATATATATGTAGAGCCTATATCAGATTGCAGGCTGTCTTGGGGAGGTGGGAAGGGAGGAAGGCAGAAAAAATTTAAAACTCCAAAGCTTATAGAAGTGAATGTTGAAAACTAAAAATAAAGAAATTAATAAAAAGGGAGAGAGAGATACAGAGAGAGAGACAGAGACAGAGATAGGGGGGAGAGAGGGAGAGGGAGAAAGGGAGGCAGAGAGAGAGGGATGTTTGGTGCTACACTGGAAAATAAACAGAAGTTGAGCAAGATACACAATGACTACAAAGACATGAAGGGAAAAGATTGCTGAGCACCAAAGTCAAATGCTGAGGAACTGAAAACCCACTAAAGCTCCAGGTAACATAATGAAATATAGCTCCCTCCTGGTAGAGAGGGAGGGAGTCATTGGGTAGAATCAGATACAGTAACAGCATAGGTTGTTTCTGCTGGATTATTTTCCTTTGTTTTTGTTTAAGTATTTCTCTTTGTTTTGAGAGAAGGTTCCATTTCAGGGAGGTAGGGGATAGTCAGGAAGGTTGTAAAAACAAAAGGCCATCAAAGAAATTAATTTTCTTCTAAATGAGGGAAAATGGGCTAGATGGTCACCAGGGCTTGAGCTCTGATACTTCTGTGCTCTGTTCTATAAAATACTAATTTGGTTTTGAATCTTGGAATGTTATTTGCCAGACACCATGTTTGGCACCAGGGGAATGAAGACAAAAAGGAAAGTCTCTGTAGTTTATGTTCTATCAAGGAGACCCAGGGTTTGGGAACCTGTGGCCTTGAAGTCATAGACACAAAGAATCAATTGATCAATAAGCATTTATCAAGTGCCTATATGTTCCAGGCACATGCTCAGCATTTTTAAATTATCTCCTCAGGGTCTAGCACATAGTAGGTATTTAATACGTGTTTATTGATTGATTTGAGAGGTGCTAAATTGGCTATGAATCTCAGAGTATCATAAGCTATGAAGAATCAAAACTGTGGTCACCCAAAGGACAATGGCATAGTGGGAGTAAAGAGAATGTGGTATATTACAAATGCCAATATGCGTGCAAGAAGAAATGTGAAATATCATCAAAGTGACACACAATTAAAAAAGGAGGTGGAGAAGTCATGGAGTAAGAGCATGGGAGATAGCCTTCATGTTGTATCAGTCCCCTGGCAATGTCAAAGGGAAGGCTACCATTGTGTTGGATAAACTCAAGTGGAACACATAAGGGAAGACAAGGAGGAAAGTTGCAAAGGTTGGGAAGGTATGAATGGGTTACTTGCTACATCATAATAATGAGATCCTTTGATGCCCTGAAAGAAATTAGTAATCTGCCGAGGTTTCTCCATGTCTGCAAACATGGCCCCCTTCCCTTATTATTGCCAATGAGTTGTCAAGACTTGCCAAGGTCACCTCCTCAGTATCTCTTCAATTGCCCACTCTCCTCCTTTCAGATGGCCACTAGAATCGCTCAGACTTGCACCAACTTTTACCTGGGCTAGTGTAGTAGCACTAGCAATAGTCATACACCAAGCCCTTCCTCTAACCCTGATTCTGACTCTACACCCTTCATAAAGTTGCCAAATGGACTGTCATTTCACCCTGTTACTCCCCTGCTTATCGATGGCCCCCAATCACCTCGAGGAGCAAATACGAATGCCTCGGTTTGTCCTGTGTCCCCTTCCAGGCTAAGAGCACATCACTGGCCTTTATGCATCTTATGTCCCAGTCAAACTCATCTATTTGCTGTATCCAGTACGTGACATCAACTCCCTCTTTCCCTCCACCTCGAAGAATCCTCAGCTTCTTTCAAGGATCAGTCCAAAGACCACTTCCTACAAAGCTATTCTGATTCCCTCTTTTCCTACTATAGGTCCCCAAACAATTACCCTGTATTTATTTTCTTTATATCTAATTTGTAGTTACTTATCTGTATTTCCTCCCAATGGGATAAAACTTCTCAAGGTCAGAGATTTTTATTTTGTCTCAGTATCCCTAATGCCTGGCACAAGATAGACATTTAACAATTTTTTGTTGAATAAATCAGATGAATTGAAACCTGTCTCTGCCGAGGAAATTTTGAAAGGGCTACTCCTGGTGCTTTGCCACCAGCAGCCTCAACTATCCAGCTTTTTTCCTGGAGTTTCCCTGGCAATTGGAGTAGAGGAAATAATACACCTGGTATCAGCGTGAATATGGGCCTGCTGCTTAACTTCTCTGTCAGTTTCTAATCTGTAAAATGGGCTTAATCACTAAAATGCTGCTGAACTAAGACTGATTGCAATGGCAAGGTTAGATGCCAGTCAACAAACAGTGAAACATACTTCCTTCTTCTTGGTAGATACATGAGCAACTTCAAATGAAGAATGTTGCAGATGCTATCAGTCATGGTAACACTGTCACCTTGGTTCCTGCTTAATGTGGTTGGGCTGTTGTTTTGTTTTTGTTACAAGAGAGGACAATAATGGAGGAGATAACTTCAGAAGCAATTGTGGTGTAAAAACAAAATGAATGACCAACACTTCTGAAAGAAAGATTATTGAAAAACAGAAATAATCCCTTCACTCTCTCCCAAAGGGAGTGTGGCTCTGATGTCCCCACAAGTTTCTGACCTCACTGGTGGGAGTGCTTCCTCCATTGGTGTTAATGCTGCCCACCCAGCCCATCCGGGCTTTCTCATTCCTTGGTGCCTCTTGGCCATGTCCTTCCATAAAGTGCCTCCTGGCCATCATCATTCTTTTCAGACTTCTTCATGTTTCCCCCTCTCACAGCCCCCAGTATCCATTGGAGAGGCCTTCATGTTCTCTCCTTTCACATCCAAGACCAGCTGTCAGTGACTTGAGGACAGGTCAAAGGAGTGAGAAGGTGGTGGTGTCTGTGTTTTCCCAGAAATCTAAAACTCCAACCCAACACAGGCCTTACAGGCCTCACCCAGCAGGCAGGTGGATATGATTTGGAAGACAGTAGAAGAACTTGGCTGGCTCTTCTCTGAGCTCTGGAAAGCTCAACAGAAGCAAGGGCCTTTCTTTAAGGCTAGCCCTGCTGCAGAGAGTGACCCACTGTCCCCAGATGCCCTGTAATGGGAATGTAAATTTAAATATCTTCCCTGCCCCTAGGCTAGAGTACATCTGGAGCCTGGGGTAGGAGGCTTGTTTTTCAGTAGATACTTTTTGATTGGCCAGTGGGTCCAAAAGGTTGTTACATTCTCTGAGCCAGGAGCAGGCTATATAAGCCCTGATGTGAGGCTTTGTTTTGGGGCTCACTTTGAGAAATGTTCTGTGATTTGATCTGGATTCTGGGAAGCCATTGTTGAGAGTCCCCCCTCGGCTTTGAAAAGCCAGATGATGAAAGCCAGATGTTGATTTGGTATGGATATAATGGTTGGACAGTTTGGAAATCTGTCTACTTGATTTATTTCTCTGACTTGATAATTCTGTCTGTGTATTCTGAAGTTTGGGGTGCTGACCTTTTTCCCCTGAACTAGGTAAACGATACCATGTTTGACTGATTAAAGTAAGCTTGTTAACCCATTTTGAGTTGCTATCCTTTATCAAAGCAGATCTAAGAACCTGTGTTGGCAGCAAACCCTGAGGACGCTTGGGGTGCTTGCTGCTACATGCCACCATGAGAGATAGAAGGCTGGGCTGGATGGCACCGTTTCCCATACTCTTACAACACAGGTAACTAAGGTCACCAGAGAAGAATCAATCCCTGAAAACATGTGCTTATACAGGCTAGGGTTGGATAAAATGGAAGAAAGCAAGGCCTCTCCTGGAGAGTGGTGAAGATACAACTCAATTCAATTCAAATCGGCAGCCATTAATTAAATGCCGATTATGTTCAAGGCACTACACTAGTGCTAATCAATCAAGTATTTATTTATGTGACAGGCACTGTGCAAGATGTTGGTGTTGTAAATGAAAACAAAATAGCTCCTGCCCTCAGAGAGCTTACATTTTCTCACTGAGGACAAAGACAAAGATGAAAAAATCTATCTTCAAGGAGCTTACGGGGTAAATGGCATACACAGGGATAAGTACAATATACAGGAAGTGGAGACTTGGAGAGATCAGGGAAGGCTTCAGTCAATCCATCAACTAACATTCATTAAGGGCCTACTATGTGCCAGGCCCTGTGCTAAGAGCTAGGGATACAAAAAGAGGTAAAAGACAGTCCCTGCCCTCGAGGAGCTTGCAGTCTAACGGAGGAGACGGCATGTAAGCAAATATATGCAAAGCAATCTATACATAGCATAAATGGGAAATGACTAGCAGAGAGAAGGCCCTGGAGGGGCTAGGAAAGGTCTCCTATAGAAGATGGGACTTTAATTGGGACTTAAAGGAATCCAGGGAGGTCAGCAGGTAGAACTGAAAAGGGAGCGCATGCCAAGAAGAGAGTGGAGGCCAGTGTCACCAGACCTCAGAGTACGGGTAGGGAGTGAGGTTTAAGAGGACTGGAGAGGTGGGAGAGGGCGATGTGATGAAGGGCTTTGGATGCCCAGCAAGCCATATTATATTTGATGCTAGAAGTGAGATGGAGCCACTGGGTTTTACTGAGCAGAGGCCTGACATGGAGGGACCGGTGCTTTAGGAAAGTCACTTCGGCAGCTTAATAGAGGACAGACTAAAGTGGGAAGAGATGTGAGGCAAGCAGGCCTAGCAGCAGGCTATTGCTTCACGGAGGAGGTGGTGCCTTGAGTAAGAAAGACAAGGACTCAAAGAAGTAGAAATGAGGAGAAAGTGCATGGGGCTAGGGAGAGGTATGTACAGAGACCAGAGATGGAGATGGAGACAAAGTATACTAAATGCCCCAAGTGCCTTCCACCCTGTCCTCACCCCCCATCATGGGGGAAATAATCACCCAGTCCGTTTCCACATTTTTTATCAATGAATTGGAAAAAGACATAGAGGCCAAGTACATCAAATTTGCAGGTGACGAGACACTGGGTGAGATCATCAGTCTATCAATAAATATGAAGTGCCTACTATGTTCTAGGCCCTGTGCTAAGTGCAGCATGTTGGATGACATCATTAAGATCTAAAGAGACCTCAGCAGGCTGAAACAATGGGTCCATGATCCCCAATGAGATATAATTTTTAACAGTGATATATATATATATATGCCTATACTTGGATTCCACAAAATTAATTGAATAAATACAGGATAGCAGAGACTGGGTTGAGCAACAATTCCCATGAAAACTATGTGGGACTTTTGGCAGACTGCAAACCCAATGGGCATCAACAGGGTAACATGGCAGACCTCCCCCCCCCCCGCAAAAAAAAAGCTAATGCAGATTTAGGTTCCATTGATAAGAGCATAGTTACTGTGCTGAGAGAGGAGATAATCCCCAGGCTCTCAGTCCCAGTCAAAGCACACTTTTAATCTTGGAGTGGAGGGAGGGACACGTTTTGAACATTGTATCCAATTAGTTCTAGGAGCGGCTTTTTTTGAAGAGAAGGACAGTGATACTGAAGTGTGTCCAGAGGAAAGCAGCCAAGATATTGAAAGGCCCAAAAAGTGTGTCACTTCTGAGGATTAGTGTGAGGGTCTGGGGATGGTCAGCCTGGGGAAGACTTCGAAATGAGACATGATAACAATCTGCAAAGAACATGTTCTGGCAAAAAAGGAAGGCATTCTGGCAAACAAGGAGCATACCTAACACCAGTAGATTAAAGTTGTAGGGAAACCAGTTTCCCTCCAATTTAAGGGAAAACTCCCAATTGGGAAGTTTTGTTGCCTTTCTAGCTGAGGATTAGAGGGAATACCTGAGGACTCTATAGACCCCTGCTTTGCCCATCATGCCAGACATGGGGGAAATCTCACATCTCCTTATAAAGCAATTCAAAATGAGAGGAAGTGAGACAAGATGGAAAAGAGGCCTAAATTCATAGTTGGATGACCTGGGAACATTCCCATATAGGCTACTAATGATCATCATCATTACTTGGGTAATCTTAATCTCTATCATCCTCTGCCTCTTCTCCCTATCGATTGACAGATCTATAGGGGCATGATGGTCCAGGGCTGGGTCCATCCCATACAAAGTGAGAGGGAACAACATATTTTCATTATCTACAAAAATTTTTATTTCTTAGAGTCAGATTTCTTCCACACCCTGTCAAATTTTTTTCAGATCTCTCTCAGGCATATCAGTTAGAGTTTTATTATCTTGTTTGAGACTACTAGGGTCCCAGACTTTACTAAAGAATTAATGCTGCAGTCCATGCCTAGAATCATACTATCTCAGTATTCCATAGCAGGGACAAGGAATAGAACCCTAGCCTCTGCTACCCCCTGCTGGCCAGAGCTGCTTCCCCAATCTGTCCCCGCAATTCAGAAAGTGGCTCCCCACTTCTCCCCAAACCCTTTCTTTTTCTCTTTCTTACTTGCCCACCCCTCACCACGACCCCCCCCAAAAAATATGCAAAATGAGTAAATTTTCCATTTAAACTAGTTCAAGTTTCCTCTTACTCAACAATAATAGAGAAAACCCCCACCGAGAACATGCTCCATTAGTACAGTGATGTCCATCCTAGAGAATGTGAGGAAGGGCCTCCCTCCTCCCAGCCCCAGTGTTAGGTGGATTCCCCATGGCAAAAATACGGGGTACAGGGACCAGAGTCACACAGAACAGGCGGGTAATGAGATCGCAAACTCATAAAAGTACTTGAGATACGAAATGATTCATTTTCGAAAAAATTTTATTGAAATCTTTTGTTTTTATGTCACCCTTTTCAATATATCCTTCCCCCAGCCTCCTCCCAGAGAATCATTCTGTTTTTTTTATTTTGCTTTTTGGAGGGGGGAAGGTAGGGTTGGGGTTAAGTGACTTGCCCAAGGTCACACAGCTAGTTTTGTGTTGAGTGTCTGAGGCCGAATTTGAACTCAGGTCTTCCTGACTCCAGGGCTGGTACTCTATTCACTGCCACCTAGCTGCTCCAGAGAGTCATTCTTTATGAAAACCAAAGAAAATTAGGGAAAAAATGGAAGCAACTTAAGTTGAATGTCATTTCCCAGGCATCAAGGTCCCCTGGGGCCTTGGCCATCATCCAGTAATACCTACTTATTCTACAGATAGGGAAACTGAGGCTTAAGAGGAGTAGATGATTCAGGATCACTTAGGTAACAAAATTATAAAATCAGTCAGCCAGTCAGTTAACTTTCATTAAGTGTTTTTACTATGTACCAGGCATTGTGCTAAGTGCTGAGTATATATGTGTGTGTATGTATGTATAAGCATGTATGTATACATACATACACATGTGTATATATGTTTGTACACACACATATCTCCTGCTCTTGAGGAGCTCACGATCAAATGAGAGAGATAATGTGCAAATAAATATGAACAAAGCAAGCTCTATGTGGGATAAATTGGAAGTAATTAGCAGAGGGAAGGCATTAGAATTAAGAGGGGCTTGGCCTCCTGTAGGAGGCAGGATCGTTGCTAGGAACTGAGAGAAGCTGGAGGCAGAGATGAGGAGGGAGAGAATTCCAGGCAGAAGGGGCAGCCAAAGAAAATGTAGTTGGGAGATGTTGAGTCGTTTTAGAGGAACAGCCAGGAGGCCAGAGTCACTGGATGGAACAATACATGAAGCAGAGGGACCATGAGATGTCAGATGACTGGAAGGGTAGGGAGAGTAGGTTAGGAAGGACTTAGAATACTAAACAAAATTTTATTTTTGAACCTGGAGTTAATAGGGAGCCAAGGGAGTTTACTGAGTAGAGGTGTGACAAAGTCAGATCTGAGCTTTAGGAAAATCACTTTGACAGTTAAGTGGAGAATTTACTGAAGTGGGAGAAACTTGTAGCAGGCAGAGAGAGCAGCAGGCTGTTAAAATAGTCCAGGTACGAGGTAATAAAGACGTGGCTGCACCTGGGTGTTGGTAGTGTCAGAGGAGACAAAGGGTCTGTGCAAGAGAGCATGAAGTTCAAATCCAGAGGTCTGGGCAGCAGATTAGATGTGGGAGTGGGTAAGAGAGAGTGAGGGAAAGAGTGGACACCTAGGGTGTGTCCCGGGCGAAAGGGAGGATGGTGCTGTTCTCAGCAGTAATAAGGAAGTTTGGAAAGGTGGGGGAAGATAATGAGGCCAGTATGGGATGCATGGAGTTGCAAATGTCTACAGGACATACAGTTTGGAAATGCAAGGCTGGAGGGCAGAAGGGAGGTTAGGACTGGATAAGGTGATCTGCATAGAAATGATATTAAAATCCATGGGAGCTGCTGAGATCACCAAGGAAGTGGTCTAGAGGGAGAAGAGGAGAGAGTCCTGGACTTGGGGGTCACCCCTAAATTAGTGGGCATGACCTAGATGAAGATCAGCAGAGGAAACTGAAAGAGTGGTCAGATAAGTAAGAAGGATTTGAACCCAGACCCTTGCTCTTTCTGCTATAACCAGCTACCTCTCCAGGAGAGAAAACATTGGACCATCATAGATCAGTCTGTAGATTAAAGTGTCAGTCCTAGGGCCGGCTAGGTGGTGTAGTGAACAGAGAGCACTGGCCCTGGAGTCAGGAGGACCTGAGTTCAAATGTTGCCTCAGACACTTATTGCAAAACTAGCCTTGTGACCTTGGGCAAGTCACTTAACCCCAATTGCCCTCCAAAAAAGAAAAAAAAAAGTCCTGTTTTTTTCACTACCACCACACACACACACATACACACACACAATCATTTACAGCTTCATTTAGTGGAGAGAAATTAACCAGATTTGGCATCAGGAAATCTGGATTTTAATTCTGCTTCAGAAATTTACCAGCTTGGGGCTTCGAGGTAGTGCAGTGAATAGAGCACTGACCCTAGAGTCAGAAGGACCTGAGTTCAAATGTGACCTCAGACACTTACTAGCTATATGACCCTGGGTAAGTCACTTAACCATGATTGCCTTCACACACAGAAAGAAAAATTTACCAACATCATGGTCAGGGACAAGTCACTTCCCCTCCCTGGGTCTTAGTCCCATCATCTGTAAAATGAGATTGGACTAGATGATCTCTGGGGTTATTTTCAGCTTTTATCCTATACTCAGCTCATACTTAGGTAGATTAGCCAATTACTTTCTATACTTTCTTCTCTGAGGTGGGAAACACAAGCATTATCCCCATTCTACAGATGAGGAAACTAAGGTCCTGAAAGGTTAGCCCAGGCCCTCTAACTGAATTCAGGCCTCTTTTCCATCTTGTCTCCCTTCCTCATTCTCATTTGGAATGACTTTATAAGGAGATATGAGATTTCGCCACTCCTCTCCCTAGGACTTAGTGGGTCCAGGGACTTAAAACTCATTTATACTAAGGGGTGATTGACTATCCCATTCTTCTTCTCTACACTGGTTTCCATAGAAGAGATGTGGGAAAAGAGGATGTCAGCAGGTACAGCTTCAGGGGAAGGAAAGGTTTCAGAGTGGGGCAAAGGACATGGGCACAGAGAGGCTGGGCTTGCTGAAGACAGATTTCTCTGACTCCATTTCTGCTGTGGGCCATACCCTGTGCCTAAGAGACGATGGCAGACTCATCTAGGAAAACACAGAGAAAGCCCCCGGTGCCCACCAGCAGGGATGCAAAGTATGGGAAGAGGTGCCATCCTGGGAAGGCAGGAATATTTGATTTCTCCACCAAGTTTCTACTACTAGGAAGCCCGTAATTTTAGACTGGTAAGTTTAGGACAAATAAGACCATCCTATGTTAACCCTGATTAATGATGTTGAGGAACACCTGCCCCATGGGGTGTGTACACTCTGAAAGTCAGAATGGGACCAAGAAGGGGCAGAAAAATCCAGATAAAACATTGTTTGAGGAGTAGTCAGGAGACCATCAGAGCCAGGGCACTGATAAGGCCTTGGACAACTCAGCCTGTGTCTCTGAACCTCAATGGTCCCTTTCTGTCAAATGAGTAGAAATTCCTGCTCTGCTTGCCTCCCAAGGGTGGGGGTCAGACGAGCTGATGATGAGGCTAGGGCTTCTTAACCTGGCATCCAGGGTCTTCCAAGGCCTCCATCAATGGATCTCAGAGGGTCTGTGAGCCAGGATGGGGAAAGATACAACATTACTAACTTCTAACTGAAGCTTAGCATTTCCTTCCAATATTTTAAAACCAGATTTTGAGAAGACATGGGCTACACTAAGGGGCCAACACACACACACACACACAGATTAAGAACCACTACCACAAAGTATAATGTATGGTCATTCATTATCATAACAGAATTGTGCATTGATACAGTTGCCTGTACCTGTGTACTGGTTTAGAACCCAAGGCTCCAGATCCAGCTCTTCTCTCTCCTTCAGGTCAAGGACTACAGTCCTTCAACTTGGTCTCTTTGGGTGGATCCAGTGGGGGATCTAGGAAAAAGGTCTTTATAATCTTTTGTTCTGGTGGGTGACCCAGATGATCCCAAACACGGGGTGATTTGGGCCACCTCCACGGTGGTATGGACACAACAGCAGGAAACGTGGACTCCTGCACAAGGTGGGTCTGCAGAAAAGGAAAAGGCTTGAGAAACTACCCTAAGCAGGAATGGTCCTGAGCAAAGATGCTGTCGTTCACTTTGGGCACCTTCCAATCTTTCATCCATCTATTCATTCAATTACATGTAGAAATAACCACACAAACCATGAAAAGAATGAGCAAAAGCAAAGAATAGTGATTAAGAAATAAAGGTTCCTGGCTTAAAGACTTGAGGTCAGTTCAGTTGGGCAAACATTAAAGGACCAGCCTTGTGCAGTGAGAATTCTACTAAGCACTGAAGGAGGCATAAAGCTTTGACAAGGCATGGTCCCCTCCCCTCAAGGAGTTTATAGATGTAGCAGGTATGATCTCAAAGAAGATAGTACCCTCCTTCCCACTTAATTTCCCTTTTAGTGCCCCTGAACTGGCTTGTAGATGCACAACCCCCTCCAACAGGGTGTGTTATTGGTCCAGAGATGGGCAACCAGAAGGAAAAGGGAACTAAAGATGATGGCAGAGGAGAGTGGGTGGAAGGAAAAGTAGAAAGGTAAAAGAGCTGCCTCAGGAGAAAAGGAATTCTATTTGTTCAGCTCAGCCCGGAGGGGAGAACGAGGAACAACTGGCTGCCCAAAGGCCAGTTTTCACCAAATACCCAACAAATCCAGCTTCTTAACAGAGATGTCCACAGGAGGACAGGCTGCCTCCAGAGGGGATGAGCTCCCATTACTGGAGGTCTTCAAGCAGAGGCTGAATGAACACTTGTCAGGGACATTGTAGAGGCTGTTCCTGTTCAGGAATGGGGTGAACTAGAAACATTCTGCGGTCCCTTTCCACTCTGGGATTTTCTTAAGGGAAATTATTTTGCTTCGGGAACAGGGGACCATAGGAGAGTTTCAGTTGTCCAGGAAATTAGGAAAGCAGCAGGTCAGGGCTTCCTCTGGTGTCAGCTTTTTGAAGTGCCTCCTGGGCCCTTGCATTTCATTAACATAATACAAGACCTTCAGGATAAGATACCAGGCCAGCTGAGGAAGGGCAGGTAAACATGCATCATGACCACAGCCACATTTTGAGGAGGGTTGTGAGGGCCTAGAAAGTGATTCAGTCAAGGGAATTAGGATGGAAGATCGTCTGGATAGCTTTGGTTATTCCATTCCTCCATTTCTGAAGAGGCTGCCTAGAGATCAAAGAACTTTCCATTGTTTTCTTCTCACTATGATTTTAGTAACAGTACTAAGAGTTCTCATTTATACAATACATTGTAGAAGGTTTGGGTTCAAATGGCACACAGCTCTGCCACTTACAACCATGAGCAAATCCCAACTTTTGTAGGCTTCAATTTCCTATTCTAAAAAATGGGATTTCCAAGGTTCCTTCTGGTTCAGAACTCTGTGACCTGTGGCTTACCAAGTAAGCTGTCCCCTCCACCCCACCCCAAACAGATCTTCGATTTGCCTCCATTTTTACAGATGAGGAAAATGGTTTGGAGAGTAGAGAGAGCTGCCCGTGATCATCCAGTGGGTCAGTCTTCCAAATCCCAATCTCAGGCTCTTTTCCCTATGAAATCATGCTGTAGTTTGTAGCTCCAGAAGGTCAAGCTGTTCCAGGTTACTATGTGGCCATAGAGGAAGCACTTCCCCTCCTGAACCTCAGTTACTTCATGCACAAGATGAGGGGGTAAGGTGTAATGGGAATGCAAATTTGGAAGATCTTCCCTGCCCCTAGACTAAAGTGCACCTGAAGCCTGGGGTGGGAGGCCTGTTTTTCAGTAGATACTGCTTGATTGGCCAGTGGGTCCAAAAGGTTGTTACATTCTCTGAGCCAGGAGAAGGCTATATATATGATGTGTAGCTTTGTTTTGGGGGCTCACTTTGAGAAATGTTCTGTGATTTGATCTGGATTCTGGGAAGCCGTTGTCCAGAGCTGCCCCCCCCCCCCCCGGCTTTGAAAAACCCAGATGTGGAAACCCAGATGTTAACTGGGTATGGATGTAATGGTTGGACAGTTTGGAAATCTGTCCACTTGATTTGTTCCTGTCTTGACAATTCTGCCTGTATACTTTGAAGTTCGGGGTGCTGACCTTTTTCCCCTGAACAAGATAAACAATATATGTCTGACTGATTAAAGTAAGCTTGTTAACCCATTTTGAGTTGCTTTCCTTTAACAAAGCAGATCTAAGAACCTGTGTTGGCAGACACCCTGGGGAAGCTGGGGTGCTTGCTGCTACATAAGGCTAAATGACTTATTCCATATTCAACAAGCAGTTATTAAGTGCCTACTGTGTGTCCAGCATTAAACCAGGTGCTAGAGATGCAAAGAAAGTTTAAAGAAAAAGCTCTGGCTTCAAAGAGCTTAAATTATAATGGGTTGTTTGTCCTTCATTCTGGAAGAGGACCACGAGATCAGAAAGGTGATGTCATGACTCAAAAGTGAATTGGATTTAAGTGGGGCAGGGCTGTGTTAACTCGCCAGCCTCACTCTCTTCTCCGGAGCTATCTGGGTCCAGTGGCAGGATATAGATCAAGCCGACCAGAGATAGTCCTGGGTATATTCTGATGGGAGAGACAAGGAGGAAGGAGCCTGGGTCTGAGCTCATAGGAAGGGAAGGATTCTCAGAGGCTGAGGTCAGGAGGGGGCATTCCATAAACATTCTCTAAGATCTTTCTAAGTACTGATTTATGTCTTAAAATTTTTAATCTAATTTTCTTTTCTCATAAGGCAAATCATTTTTATAAGTGTTTAGATAATGACCCTCTAAAGGCCTTCTCCAATGGATGCCTCATCATAGCCTGGGGATGACCCCTAGGTTCATGCCCAAAGAACACTTCCTATGATGGATCCAACAGCTTGGAAAGACTTCAGGTATGGTGCTCTCAGTGGACAGTGTCCATCATCTAAGAACCAGCCTGATCTCCTCACCCCAGACAAATTGGCAAAGATGCTTAAAAATGGCAAAGCTGTATGTTACAAGGGCTACGATGGAGCTGTGAAATGTTTCCCTAATTTTCTAAATCCATTTATAATTATGTAAGGATTGCTCATTCCCTCTAATCCCATCATCCCACTCCTGGGTTTTATACATTTAAGGAGGCAAATAACAGAAAGAAAAGATGTATACACTTTGTAAACCATGTAGAAAATATTATTTGTGATAGTGAAAATCTGGATTGAAATGTATGTCGGTGACTGTGGAATGCTCAAATTTTGGCATAAGAATAAATGACAAAGAATTCATTAAGCACAATTCATTAGCACAAAGGGCTGTGCTAAGCAGGGGGGCACAATCAGACAAGCCATGCAATCCCTGTTTTCAAGGATCTCCCATGGCGCACAGGATGGTACAACAGAAGGGTGAATGGCAAGGTCCCATGGTCTGTCCTTAGAATGCAGCAGCCAAATAGATGATAATGCACCTTCTTTTGTGGCATTTCCATTGAAAAAACAGTCTCTGCTTCTGATGTTGACCCATCTGACAATACCAAGGATTCTGGTGTCTAGAACTAGGGATGATTAAAAAATAATGAACATGAAAAATTCAGAGAAATGTGGGAAGACTTAAAGGAGATGATTCAGAGTGAAGGAGGACCAAGGTAGAAGCCTACACAATGTGGATACATGATTGTGACAAAGCAAACAAGGACCATACTGAAAGGAGACAAACCTTGGGTCAAAGACAATGGGTAAAGCTGGAACCAAATTATTAAAGGTGAGGCACTTATTCTCCCTTTCTTGTAACAGACGTAAGTCACTAAAGTACAAAGAGATAGACCATCGTGCTAATGGGCAGTTGCTTCATGGATGCTGGAATGTTGGGTGGGTGGTGAGTCTGTTGTGTCAGAAATAACAAGGTAGGAGGCAATCAGCAGTGCCTTTGTTGAGCTCCCAAGTGGAATGGCCAGGATCTGCTTCCAGGGAAGCCCCACCCTCCTGCCCTTCTCTAACCCTGGATCTTTTGAAGTGCTGAACTTAGTTAAACAACAACCCTTTCCTATGTTCCCCTCTACTCTGCCTGAACCAAAGCTCTGCAGTCACTGCCAGCTAAGTGGAACACAGTCCTGAATTGACAATGCCGACTTCATTTCCTGGGAGTCCTCTTCCTCTCAGAGACTGAACCCAGCCCAGCCACCCTTCACTCATGGTAAATATTTCCTCTAAACTTTTACTAGGTGGCCACACCTGGGGCAAAGAAAACCGTGTCCAGCCTGGGGCACTACACAAAGTATAGGCTGGAAAACAGCCCACCACAGGACCACATAACCTCAGGGGAGGAGAGCTGGGGAAACAAGTCTCAGCTCTGTGTGCTTCACAGGACCCAGGCACTTAATGCCCCCCCCTCAATGTGGCTGCCACTCACCTTTCCAGTCTCTTTTCATGTGACTCCCCTGATGCAGTCTGTCCTGGCCAACCTTATTGACCAGTCTTTCTGTTTACATGATATTCCATTGGCCTCTAAGCCTCATCATCTATGCCTCATGGCATCTCCTGACTTCCTTCAAAGGCTAGCCCATTGACCACCTCCTCTTTGAGGCTGTTAGGGATCAAGTTGTTACTGATCTCCTGTCTTTCTTGCAATTAGATCTATTTTTCATTGACCAATCTTTGTGGATTATGCATTATTCAAATTCCCACTATTCAGACAAGTAAAATATGGTCATTGGTTCCAGCCCAATGGAAATACGGACTGGGAATTTTTAAAATGGGGGCACTTATGGAGATTCCAAACAGGACCTCACTGCAAAGCGGAGAGAGTCCCGAGATTTGGGTTTGAGTCTAAGGCCTAGTACTGAAATTTAGCTGTGGGACATAAGACAAGCCACAACCTCTCTGTGCCTGTATTTTCTTCTCTGTAAAATCCACATAGGAAGAGCAACTCTACCCACTTCGTGGGTGCTGGGAGAGAAGGGTTTTATAGAACTGAAAGGCTGATGGAGTGTGAGGAATTATGGGATGATGATGATGATGTCCTTCCTGACTCCAGTAATGGCCCCAAACGCACAGGACTAGTCACAACAGGAGACAAGATCTAGAAACTTTCCCACAGGACACAGACTTGTGCCAATGCTTCTTCCTGGAGCTCTGGCTACTCAAGCCCTCCCATGTGTACCCAAGGTGACCGCTGGTTGTGGCTGGCTCTCTCCCAGTGAGCAGAGAAGGTACAGGAGCATTTGAAGTCTTCCTTTGGACAGACATCTCCAGAAACATCACCTAGGACCACTCTTCCATGTTGTGGCTGAGGCTGGAGAGGACAAGAAATCAAACAGACATTATCAAGCTGCTTAAATCCCACAGAGCAGCTTGGAGCTGAAACCCTGGAGGGGTACTTGGGCAAGTACAATCCAGCATAACTTTTTCAGACAATTTGAGGAAATTTCCTACCTAACATATAACAATAAGTTCCCAGTTGGGCATTTGGACATTCATTCATGTTAACCCACCACCTCCTTTATAATGTAAACCCTTCTAAACAGAATACACTGGTGAGCCAGTCAGCAGTTTAAGTCTCATATGCTTTTAAGCCATACCACCAACATTACACAGAAGAGGATGAGTCATTGGCAATGCAGTCATTGTCACAGTTACAATTCTAACTGACTCATAACATCTCTTTTCTAATAACACACAGCATGCTTCAGTAGCTCTAACAAGTAGGATTTGGAGTTGCAAGGCCTGGGTTCAAATCCTGATGTTGCCAACTGTGTGACCCTGGGTATGTCTCTTCCTTTTTGGGGAGCTCAGCTCCTCAGTGTCCAAAGTGCCTTCCAGCTGTAATCACTAAATTTAGTATCCTACATCCTACTACCAAAGTCCCCCCTTCCCATGCCTCTCTGATCTGAAGATGGTCTTGGGTCCTTGAAGGTTGTGATGATGATGATGATTGTAATGGTGATGATGATGATGATGGTGATTATGATGATGATGGTGATGGTGATGATGGTGGTGGTGATGATGATGGTGATGATGATGATGGT
>NW_027187353.1:17015801-17017549 GCF_028583685.1 Petaurus breviceps papuanus
TGATGATGATGGTAATGGTGATGATGATGATGATGATGATGGTGATGGTGATGATGGTGGTGATGGTGGTGATGATGATGGTAATGGTGATGATGATGATGATGATGGTGATGGTGATGATGATGATGGTGATGGTGATGATGATGGTGATGGTGATGATGGTGATGATGATGGTGGTGGTGATTATGGTGGTGATAGCAATAGCAGCTAACATTTATATGGTGCCTACTATGTGCAGTTTACAATTATTATCTCATTGGATCCTTCCAACAACCCTGGAAGGTAGGTGCTATTATTGTCCCTATTTTATAGATGAGGAAATTGAGGCAAAAGAAATTAAATAACTTGCCCAGGCTCACATGGATAGTAAGTGTCTATAATCTAGTAAGTGGATTTGGACAAAGACCTTCTTGACTCCAGGCCTTGTGTTCTATCCACTGGGCTAGCTAGCTGCCATTCCACCAAGACAGGAGAGAACCAGCCTTGGGGAACAATCTTGGAACCAGTCTGAATACAGGCCCAAGGATCAACTGCCCCTGCTAGACAAGTCTTGGAGCACTCTACCTAAGTATAAGGTCCTCAGCAGCAGCAGCAGCATCGGCTCTCTGTGCTAGGGACCTTCTTCTCCAGTGCATGGATCCTGGGGGAGAGGATGCCCATCCTTTATTCCTTGCTCGGGAACCCATCTGTCTCCTTTTCTGGTCCAATAATCTCTTCTACTCTCCAGGATCTGTGACTTGTCACTCTCCCTGAACAGAAATCCAATTCACCAAGGTCTCTTAGAAAGATACCAAGCAAGAGGTTGAGTGACATACTCAAGGTCATACAGTTCTAAGTCTCAAGAGGCAGGATTCAAACCTAGATCTTTTTGATTCCAAGATTAGAACTCTATCCACTCCCTTCATGCTGCCTCTCTTCTGATAATACTAATAAGTAATATTTCTATAGCACTTTGAATTTGCAGAGAGCTTTACAAATGTTAGCTCCTTTGAGTTCCACAACAACTCTGGCAGGTAAGTGCTGGTATTATTTCACAGATAAGAAAACAGGCAGATGAAAGTTAAGTGACTTGCCCAGGATCACATATATTGCAAGCCTCTGAGACAGGATTTGAACTCAGCTCCTCCAAATTCCAAATCCTACGCTCTATTCACTGCACCACCCAACTGCCACTATTGCATATGAGGGTTTAAATGAGGGCAGACCTTGTAGGATCTTGACACTGGCCATACACTGTGCTAACTAGAGCTGTGGGGCATGGCGGATGGAGTCAGGAAGATCTAAGGTGAAAGCTGCCTTTCTCATCACTCGCTATGTGACCAGGGACAAGCCACGTCACCTGGCTGGTCCTCAGTTTCTTCATCTGTGAAATGAAGATGATACTGTCTATATCACGGGGCTTGCTCTACACATTGTACAACACTACGTCCATCTCAGTTATTCACTAGTCAGCCATTCAAAGAGCATGTATATATGATACACCTACTGTGTGCTGGGTTAAGCACTGAGAAAGGCAAGGCCTGCCCTGAAGAGCCTCACATTCTAACAGGGGATAATCTACATGCATGGGGCAGACAGAAAGGAGTGTCTGTGTTGAGGTTTTAGCATTAAGGGAGACTGGGAGAGGCTTTCTGCAGAAGGTTGGGTTTTAGCTGGGACCTGAATGAAGCCTGGGGAGCCAGGAAGCAGAGATGGAGAGACAGAGAGAGAGAGAGAGAGAGAGAGAGAGAGAGAGAGAGAGAGAGAGA
>NW_027187353.1:17017559-17061468 GCF_028583685.1 Petaurus breviceps papuanus
AGAGAGAGAGAGAGAGAGAGAGAGAGAGAGAGAGAGAGAGAGAGAGAGAGAGAGAGAGAGAGAGAGAGAGAGAGAGAGAGAGAACCATGCACAGAGTTAGTCAACGAAAAGGCACTGAATCAGGACTTGAAGGTCATGTGTGAGCCACAGCCATACAACCTCTCAATTTTGAAGAGTGCCTGCTGGGAAATAAGATGCAAGAAGACTGGAAAGAGAGGAAGGTGCCATATTGTGAAGGGCTTTAGGAGCCAAAGAGAGCATTTTCTGGTTGATTTTAAAGGGAGTCATAGAATGACATAGTCAGACCTGTGCTTTAGGAAGATCACGGGCATCAGAATGGAGGACAGACAGAAGAGGGAAAGACTGGAGACAGGGAGACCTCCCAGTTTCTTGCAATAATCCAGGTAGAAGGTGATGGGAGCCTGCCCCAGGGTGGCAGCTGAGAGGGAGGGAACAGAGAGAAGGGGAGACATGCAAAGGCAGGAAGAGGGGGAATGGGCACTAGATGGCAGGTTATTAAAAGCACACACTCAAGTTCATGGCTCGCCTCTCCTCGCCCTGTACAAGGGGGATCTGGGGATTTTTCCAATGGGGGCAGCTTTCAACTGAAGGATTTCAATGATAGCTACTTCTTGCCTCCCTGCCCTCCTCCATCCCAAGGTGGACAGCTACATCAGCTGCTCCTACATCATTACACCTGTCGCTTAACAGTCCAGGCCTAGATGGGTCTGAAGAAACATGATTAAGTATTGATGATAAATTAATCACTAATTCAAAGCTGGAGAAGGATCAGCTTCCAAGTGGTAACAGCAAGATCTCTGAGCAATCTTTCACAAATTGATTATCTTAAAAATTCCCAGGAGAGAAAAACACATTAAGTGAAAGCAACAATAAGTGCTGTTTAGTTGCTGAAAATTCATCTCAAAGTTTTCAGTAAAACTGGTTGCCTTCCCTGTTGAGAGATCACAACTCATAAGAGGTGGGGATGCCAAAAGGAATTAGGGACAAATCTCAATCACCAAAAATTTATGAAAGATCATGGAATCATGACCTGAGAAGTGGAAAGAACCTGGTAAGTGGATCAACCCATCAACCAACAAGCATTTCTTAAGTACCTACTATGTGCTAGGCTCTGTAGTGGATACTGGGGGTACAAAGACAAAAATTCAACAATTCTTGTCCTCAAGGAACTTACACTCTCCCACACAGACAACATGTATGTATATAAGAATTGGCAAAATAAGTTTTGGGAGGAGGACACTAAGTGACTGTTGGGGGGAGGCGTCAGGCAAGGCCTCACATAAAAGGGGGTGCATGAGGTTTTCTTTGAAGATTCTAAGAAGCAGAGGAAAGGAGATGAGGTCATCTAGCCCAATGCCTTCATTTTACAGGGGAGGGAAAGTGAGGCCCAGAGAAGGGAAAACTTGCCCCTGGTCACACAGCTAGTAAATAACAGAGCTCGGATTCAAACCAAGGTCCTCCGACCCTAAAATTAAGCACTCTTCTTTAAGTAGACCATGTACATGGATCAGGATAAATTATAGGACTTTAAAGGTGCAAAGACTCTAGTTGCAGAAAGATTCTCCTTTAAAAAAATAAAAAGAGGGGCAGCTAGGTGGCACAGTGAATAGAGCACCAGCCCTGGAGTCAGGAGGACCTGAGTTCAAATCTGGCCTCGAACACTTGACACACTTACTAGCTTTGTGACCTTGGGCAAGTTACTTAACTCCAATTGCCTTGCACTACCCCCCCCCCCCAAAGAAAAAAAAGTCTCATTTCCAAGCTATATAATGGTTTGATCCAAATTTATAAGACTAAGAACCATTCCCCAATTGATAAATGGTCAAAGGACATGAGGAGGAAGTTTCCAAAAGAAGTAACCCAAGCTATCAGCATGCAAACACATAAAAATGTTCCATGTCACTAATAAAGAGGAAAAAAGCAAATTAAAATAACGCTGAGGTTTTACTTCGTGCCCATCAGATTGGCAAAGATGACAAAAATGATAAATATTGGAGGGGCTTCAATAAAGCAAATATATTGATAGACTGTTGGTGAAACTGTGAATTGGTACAGTTATTCTGAAAAAAAAATTGGAACTTTGTTCCCAAAGTCACTAAACTGTACACATCCTCTGACCTAGTGTAATCCTATTAAGGTCTATACACCAAAGAGATCAAAGAAAGAGGAAAGGAATCTACATGTGTAAAAAGGTTGAAAGCAACTCTTTTTGTAGCAGCAAAGAATTAGAAACCAAAGGGATGCCTGTCAATTGGGGAAAGGCTAAACAACTCATGGAATGTGAATGAAATGGAACACTATGGGGTCATAAGAAATTATGAAAGTGATGGTCTCAGAGAAATCTAGCAAAACTTGTATCATCTGATGCCAAGTATATGCAACCAGAAGAAGAATTTATATCATAACAATACTGTAAAGCTAAACAACTTTGGAAGGCCTGAGTACTCTGACCAATGCAGTGACCAACCATGATTCCAAAGAACTAATCATGAAGTTTGTTACCTACCTCCTAGAAGAAAGGTAATGGACTCAGAATAGAAGGTGAGACATGCATTTATCAACATGGCCAATTGGGGGATTTTTATTTTACTTGAAAAATGCATGTTTGCAAGAATTTTGTTTTTATTCTTTTGCTAATGGGGAGGAGGTGGAAAAGACAGAAATAAATATTTGTTCATTGGAAAATAGGTTTATTTGTTTGTTTATTTAAAGAATAATCTTGCCCAAATCCTCCTTTTATTCTTTTTTTTTTTTTTTAAAGCAATTAGGGTTAAGAAACTTGCTCAAGGTTACATGGCCAGTTATTTCTGGGTGTGGTGCTGAGTATGAGCCCGGGATTCGATCTCCAGGTCATCCCAACACTGGAGCCGGTGCTCTTACTCGCTGTGCTACCTGGCCACCCCAAGTCCTCCTTTTCTTGAAGGAGAAAAATGTAAGCCAGAGTTTAAATGACTCACCTAAGAGAGAATGTGACAGAAGGGCCAGAGCCCACCTCACTGTATGTATAAATGAGGGGATGATCTTTTTTTTTTACAGTGTGGTGTAAACCTTCAAACAGTGGTCTATAGTTGCTACATCCACTTTCTCATTGTCCACTGATTTCCGAACTATGTCATAATCTAGTGAGAGTTTTCTCAAAAGTGACCAGTGGTGATCTTGGCCAAACCCAATCCCCTTTACTGAGCCCTCCTTCTGAACCATTTCTGCCCCCTCTGAGGCTGCTCCCACCCTCAGAGGTTCTTGACCTTTCCTCCTCCCTTCAGCTCCTGCTGGCCCACCTGCCTCTGACTACTCCCTTTCTGTCCCCGGATCCTCCCTGGGTCCCCTAGATAGTCTCTGTGGTCTCATAGGCAAGTTTTTGAGCATCTATCAGACATCTCCACCAGTACTTCAAACTCCTCCAAAACAAACTCATCACACACATATACCCCAAATCTCTACTTTCTCCAGACTACTCCCCATCTGGTTTGGTTTGGTTTTAAAGCTGTACTTCTCTTTATGGCAACACCATTCTGCCAAGTACTCAGGGTAGAAACTAAGATTGTCTTTGGAATTTTCCAATCCCTCCCCACCCAACAATCACCAAGTCTTGTCAGTCCTATAACCAAATAATCAATAAATTAATTGAGTCCTTGCTAATGCCATGTACTCTGTGTCAGACACTTTGCTGGGGATCCTAAAATCTCAAATATCTCTGGTTCAGGGCACTGCTTCTGGCCTGGTTCTAAGTGCCTCCTCCTAGCTGGGGGTCTCACTGCCAGGTCCTTCTACAGATCACTTCCTGATGCACAGGGCAGGAATGTCACATTCCTATTAGAAAACTTCCAGGGCTCCCCTTTGCCGGTGAATAAAGCTCCTTAGCATGGCATTCAAGGCCCACCATGATCTGCCCTGAGTCTACCTTTCAGGGGCTTGATGAACCCCCTCAGCTGCTTCTACACTTCATTCCTCCTTGGTCTTTTGTTCAAATTACTCCTGCTTCCTGCTTTTCTTTCTGATTCTGCCTATGGCAATCCCTCAGGTGGCAACTCGGACTGACAAGAAACCTACATCAATCCAGCCAGCTGAGAATATTCTCATATTGTCTCTCCTCCTTCTCCTTCCCTCTCTTTCTCCCCCCTTTCTCTTTTTCTTCCTCCCTCTCCCTCTCTCTCTCTCCCTTTTCCTGTCCTTTTCTCCCTCTTTCCCTCTTCCCCACCTTCTCTTCTTCCCTCCCTCTTTTCCCCTTCTCCCTTTCCCTCTCTCTCCTCACTTTCCCTCTTTCTCCTTTTCTCTATCTCTCCCTTCATTTTCCCTGTCTTCTCCCTCTTTCCTTCTCCCTCCCTCCTTCTCCTCTTTCTCTCTTCCCCCCCCATCCCTCCCTTCTACCCCTCCCAATTTGAGGCCTTTGATTTCTACCCCTTGTAGGCTTTATTATATCGAATAAATGAACAAATAAACACTTATTAGAACTCACTATGGGTGAAGGACTAAGGAGACAAATATAATAGAAATAGTCTACCTTGCATGGCAGCAGGAAGCAGTAAAAATATTATTTAGTTCTCAACCACTAAGGCCCTAATTTTATGTGCCAGGCATTGTGCAAGGTGCTGGGAATATAAACACAAAATTGTTCTCCTTCCCCTCCATGAGCGTGCATCTTACAGGCAGGAGGGAGGTGGAGAAACATCTCATATACCAATAAATCCAAGGCCAATTTAGGAAAGAGGGAGTAACAACATGGGGGTTGGGTGGGGGTAAGGATTCCTGTAAGAGAGAGCCCTGGAAGAAAGGTGAGGATTTAAGGAGGGAGTTGATTCCAAGGGTGGAGAAGAATTTCTCTTGCAAGGAACAGCAGAGAAGCCAGTGTCATTAGAGGGAGGAACATGGTTAAGACTTAAGCTTGGGTTCAATTCCTAGCTTGGCCATTTGCCACCAGTGTGGATAAATGGACAGAGGCCAGAAACAGGCTGCTGTGTTCTGCCAACAGCTTCCGAATTTCAGTTTGGCTAGATTGGGAAGTTCACAAATAGAAACTATGTGAAATGGAACTGGAAAAGTAACCTGAAGGCAGCTCTTCAAAAGCTTTTGGGCCAAGCTGGGAAGCTTGTAGTTCATTCTAAGGCAATAGGGAATCTCTGAAAACTTTTGAAGAGTCAATTGTCAAGAAACAACACAGAAACATTTATTAAGCACCTACTGTGTGTCAGAAACTGTGCTAAGCACCAGCAATATAAAGAAAGGCAAAGACAGTCCCTGCCCAGTGGATTTCAGAAAAACCTGGAAAGATTTACATGAACTGATGCTAAGTGAAATGAGCAGAACCAGGAGAACATTGTATACAGCAACAGCAACATTGTGCAATGATTCACTATGACAGACTTAGCTCTTAGCAATGCAATGATCTAAGACAACTCCAAAAGACTCATGATGGAAAATGTTAACCACATCCAGAGAAAGAAACATGGAGTCTGAATGCTGATCGAAGCATACTATTTTCACTTTTTTTTCAGTTGTTTTTCTTTCTTGTGTGGTTTTTTCCCAAACCTTCTCTTCTGATTCTTCTTTTACAACGTGACTAATGTGGAAATATGTTTAACATGATTGTATATGTATAGCCCATATCAGATTGCATGCTGCCTTAGGGAGGGAGGGGAAGGAGGGAGAAAAATTTGGAATTAAAAATCTTACAAAAATGAATGTTGAAAACTATCTTTAGGGGAGGCTAGACGGTGCAGTAAATAGAGCACCAGCCCTGGAGTCAGGAGGACCTGAGTTCAAATCTGTCCTCAGACATTTGACACACTTGCTAGCCATGTGACTTTGGGCAAGTCACTTAACCCCAATTGCCCTCCAAAAAGAAAAAAAAAACCACAAACCTATCTTTACATATAATTAGGGAAAAAATAAAATGCTATTAAGAAAAAGATAGGGGCGGCCAGGTGGCTCAGCAAGTAAGAGAACCGGCTCCAGTGTCGGGATGACCTGGTAATCAAATCCAGGCGCAGATACTTAGCACCACACCCAGAAACACCTGGCTGTGTAACCTTGAGCAAGTTACTTAACCCCAATTGCTTAGGGGCGGCCAGGTGGCTCAGCAAGTAAGAGAACCAGCTTCAGTGTCGAGATGACCTGGGAATCAAATCTGGGCTCAGATACTCAGCACTACACCCAGAAACACCTGGCCATGTAACCTTGAGCAAGTTGCTTAAACCCGACTGCTTAAAAAAAAAAAAAAGATAAAATAAATCTGGGGATGTAGGCTACATTCAGATTGTTATCTTTAAGTGACAAAATAAAAAAGTGTCTACAAATTAAAAAAAAAAAAAGATAGTCCCTGCCCTCCAGGAGCTCACAGTCTCATTGGGGAAGGGGAGGACTGGACATGCAAACAAACAGTTACGTACAAACAAGCTATAAAATAAACAGGGTAAATTGGGCATTAAGAGGGATCAGGAGAGGCCTCCTGGAAAAGTGGGATTTTAGCTGATGCTTAAGGAAAGCCAAAGAAACTAGGAGGTGATTAGGAGGGAGAGCATTCCAGCCATGGGGGATAGCTAGAAAAAAATTGAGGTGGAGGATCTGGGATCAAAACCTGCTTCTGTCTCTCCCTTTCTGTGTGACCTTAAATCCTTTCACTTCTCCAAGCCTCAGTTCCCTTTCCATGAAGAGGTTGGATTAGGCAGCCTCTCATGGAGTCCCTTCCAGCTCTATCCCTGACCCCCATGATCAGAACTTTCCAAGCCCTGGTCCTGAGATGCAGAAAACTTGTCTTTGGAGTCCAACTCTTCCTCTTCCTAGCTGCAGGATCACGAGCAAATCACTTTGCTTATTTTCTTACCAGTGAAATGGGGCTAATACTACTTTCACTACCTGCCTGCACAGGATCATTGTGAGCAAAGGGCCAATTAATGATTAAACTCAGTGAATGAAGGTCAGTCGTTACACTTCCATCTTCCTTATGAAAAAATGCCCTCCTTTAGAGCAAGGATCAATTTCTGGATTTTTGTATAGCCCTGGCTCAATTCATTTTGCTGAATGGATATTGTTGTATATTAGGGTGATCGCATAACACCATCTTGGGTAGGACATAGTACAATAATCAGACACTTAGTAAATTATAAAATCAAACGTTTATGAAATTATAATAATCAGAGATTTCTTAAATACCCACAACAGCAGGTACCATGTAACTAACAATCTCTTGGTTAGTGAATACATTATCTTCCCCCTTTTCAGTGACATACTGGGTATTGTTCTATTACTGTGAATCAGTGTCTGGAAACAACATGATACAGGTACATGTAAGTCTTAGACAGGGAGTCCAGAGACCTGGCTTCCAGTCCCTTCTTGACCATCCCCTACCCATGTGATCTGGAACGAGCAGCATCTCCTCTTTGAGTCTCAGTTTCTTCCCTTGTATAATCAGGGACTTAGACTACAGGTAAGTGACAATCGAAGATTTCTTCCAGGTCTAAGGTTTGAGAGGTCTCTCTCTAGTCACAGAACAGAAAGAGCAAAAGCATTTCACTCTGTGTGTATGAGGAGAGCCCTCAGAAACTTCACACAGACTGGTCTGTTTACCTTCATTTGTCTTTGTTGTCATGGAGCAATCTGCCTATTGATGAACATGTGACCCAGCTGATTAACTGAAGTAGGGAAGGCAGTGTTCAGTCATGTCAGACAAGGGTCCCAGCCTCTCTCATCACCACCTGAGAGAGCCCAGTGCACTTCCCTTGTCAAGAGGATGCTGCCTCTCTTCCCCATCCCCACCCCCAGGACTCTCTTGGAAGGGAGGTCAGGTCAGTGGCAGCACACAGACAAGCCTGGACAAGAGAGCCGCTGCCTTTTTTAAAGGATGCTGTGTTGGCAACTGCAGGAGTCCCAGGCTCCCCCAAACTGGCTTCACTCTAGAAGAACTTGCCAGTGTTGACCGTTACTCTGGCAACCAAAGGAGCCTTGGGAAACAGCAACCAAGAAGACCCCATTAGGCAGGAACAAGGAGGTTCTAAGGCTCCTTGACCTCAGGTGGGAGGGCCATGATACTGGCCCAATCACTAACTTTATAGGGCCAGAGGAAGCCATTTTATCTTTATGGTGGTTTTATAATCCAAATTAGATACAAAACAGGGAAGGAAGCTGCCCTGGAGAGAACAGAAGAGACTAAAAGAAATGCTTATTGCTTTTTAATTTGCTTTATGGAGGGCAAAGGAAGGACGGAAGGCATGGAGCAAGCTAGCAAAGGATGCAAGCTCCAGAGTGAATTCTCACCGATTATTCCATTCCCCTTTGCCCAGCTGCCTGTAGAGCTTGGAGCTTCCAGGTTCATGGTCAGTTATGAGGACATGGATAGAAAGGTGCCATTCAGGGGACCTCTGGGTTCATCCCCAAAGAGGAACAGTGATAGCCTGAGGTCGGCAATTCCCAGATCCAGGGCTTCACAGCCGGACCCTCTTTCTCCAAATGCAAGGTTCTTTTCAGAGTTCTGGTTCATCTGATATTCTGATTACTGAATTTATTCATTCAAAAACTATCTCTTAAAGGATATAGCATATGCCAAGTCACTGTGCTGGGCACTGAGGGCAGTCTGGTACCCTCAAACTCTACATTTATCATTTTTTAGAATGTGTGCGTGTGTGTGCATGTGCTGTCTCCCCCAATAGACTGCTAATTCCTCAAGGGCGGGGGCCATCTCATTTTCATCTTTACACCACTAACACAAAGCTTGGTACATAGTAGGCACTGAGTAAATGCTGGCTGATGGAAGAGATTAAATAAGGCTGCTAGCCACTTTCTTGTATGCCCTCCATAGATGATCAATTTCCAAAGAATACGGAGATCTAAAAAAGGCACTTGAAATGAAGGCAATACAAACATTGATCTTGCTCGGATAATTCCCAAGACAATTCTAGACTTTCTGTGGGTATTAGAGTCATCATTCAAAGCAGAGCCACTTCTCATCATCCTCCAGCTCTGTGTAGCAGAGCAAGGACAAGACCCCTGCACCTGGAGCTGAGTTTAAGTCCTGGCTCAGACACTCTGTGACCCTGAGGAAGTCACTCGACCTCTCTCGAGAAACCTCAGTTTCCTCTTCTGGGGAGAACAAGAGCCTTTCCCACCCTAGAGTGTTGTGAGGATCAAATGACATAATGTAGTATGGCACTTTACAAATCTTAGAGCACTATGAGAATGCCAACTATCATTCCCATTACTACTACCAATGCTAGCTTTCTAGATGTACCGCACAAATGCACCTTTGAGCCCTATCTTCCTGCATGGGACTCTTCTATGTAGAAGGTTAGGTGGAGGAGTGGGGGTAGAGGGTGGATTAGAGTAGCGTATCAGACTCAAACAGAAATGGCGGCCACCAAACCAGGATCCCTGGGGACTGCAACAGGACTTCGTCCTAAAATGTAATGGTAACTATGTTTGATTATATTTTTATTTATTTCATTAAACGGTTCCCAATCATACCTTGATCTGGTTCAGGCCACACTCAGGAGTGCTATGGTGACACCCCTGGATTAGATGATCTCCAAGGCCCCTCCCAGTTCTAAATCACCAACTTACGTCCTTTCCTCCCAATGGCGCAGAAAGTAGACTGCGAGGTCTCCACAAAGTAGGGCCTGTTTTATGTTTATCTTTGTACTCCCCGGTACCCAACACAGAGGCCTTGGCAGAGCAGGTCAGTCGGCCAATAAGCATGTATTAAGTACCTACTATGGCCAAGCACTGGGGATGCAAAGAAAACTAAAGACAGTCCCTGCCCCTGAGGAGCTCACACACTCACCGGGGAGACAGTGTTCAAGCAGCTGTGTACAAACAAGTTATAGACTGGGTGAATGGGAGATGATCAATAGAGGGAAGGCATTCGTATTAACGGGAATCAAGAAAGGCTTCTGTAGAAGGTGAGGTTTTAACTGGTCTAGGAAGGAACCCAGGGAAGCCAGGAGGAAAGCATTGCAGACATGGGGGACAGACCAAGAAAACACCCGAAATCAGGAGTGACAGCGTAAAGAATACCAGGGTCACCATCCTTGGAGTGCCAAGTACACAATGGTGATTAACATGTAAAAACACTGGAGAGATGGGGGTGGTGGTGCAGGAAATCATGTTAGAAAGGGTGTTGAATTCCAGACAGAATGATGTTTTATCCTCAGAGTGCTAGGGGCCAGTGGAGTTTACTTGAAAGGAGGTGGTTTGGGCGTGGGGGTTTAACATGATCAGACCTGTGCCTTTAAAAGACCAATATGGCACCTGAGTGGAGGACAGGCTGCCCTGGGGAGAGTCTCGTGGCAGGCAGACCCAGCAGCAGGTTACTGCAATGGTCTAGGCACATTCTGATGACGACCTGCACTAAGCTGGTGACAGGTCAGAGAAGAGCAGAGGTACATGAGAGACAGGAAAGATAATGCCCAATGACAAGATTTGGCAAATGCTGGATATGGGGGAGGAGGGAAGGAAATGAGTAGAGAGAGAGAGGTTGAGCGCCTGGGTGACTAGGGGGATGGTGGCGCCTTGACAATAATTGGGAAGCCATGCTTGCTTCAACAGAGCACCCCATCTCTTCAAAGTCCCTCTGATTTAAAGACTGCAGAGATGTCTCCTGAGGCTATTTTTTTACCTCATTGATGACATGATTCCTTGCATGGAGCTAAGCGCACAGAAAGCAGCTGATCGAGATGTGATGTCGTAGGGATGGAATAATGGGAAGCAGCTGACCTCCCCTGTCGCTGTCAGACCTGGGTTTGAGAGACTTCCACCACGGCCAGTGATTCTGCCACCTCGGAGCTTTTCCCTTCCTAAAGCCCCAGACTGACCCACAGGGATTCAGCTCAGTGGCCTCCTCCTCCCCCATTGGAAGACAAAGGACTTACCAGTGGTGCAGCTTTGATTACGTCAAGACAAACATAGTCATTGACCCTTTGAGGATCCGTGGAAGTCAAGAAACCCTGCTCTCATATTCCAGAACCAGCTTCAAGATTCATGTTCTTAAAACCCAGCTCTGACCACATCCTCGGCCTGCTCAGAATTTGGAGTCAGGAGTATAGGAATATAGTTAAAGAGGTAAAAAGGGACCTCATTCAACTGCCTCCTTTTGGAAGTGGAAATGGCAGCTCAGAGTGGGGAAGGGATCTGTTCAAGGTCATACGGGTCAGGGCAGAGCTGGGGCACCTAGGCTCCTGTCTCGCCTACACCGTTATCTCTGGGAGCCTGGGCATGTGACCCATTCGCCATCCACTCCTAAGCCTGAGCCTCCCCATTTGCAAAATGAGTTGGCCTAGAGGTCCTCCCAGGTCCTTTCCAGCTCCAAAGGCCTCTTTGACAACCACACTCTTTCACTGTACAAGCTTGGTCATCTTATGGCCTCTGATAGGTCAGGCCTTTATTTATATCTCTGACCCGAGGTTCTGAACAGTCCTGCCAGCAAGAGGCAAGATCTGGGGGTCAGGGTAAAGTTCTACAGGCTTCCAGTAAGATCCTGGAGGTGTACCAAGGAACCACTGTGCCTAGGCCAGTGCAGCCTGGAACATACTAACTGCTTAATAAATGTTTGTTGATCAACTGATAAAAGCACCAGAAGGTGGCTACAAGGTGATGAATTCTGTGGCCATGGCCGTGCAGGAAACAGGCTGGGGGACAATGACATAAAAACAGTTTTAGAAAGAAAGAAAGAAATCATTGATTAGGATTAAGATACAAACACCAAAAAAAAAGGGCCGAAGGCTGATAAAATACTCATTGATCTGATGAAAATACATCAATGATCAGAGGAAAGAATTGGAAGGCAGCGCAAAACTTCAGCAAAAAACCAAAAAACAACTCTGTCCTAGAGGACAGAAAATAGCTAGTTGCTATAATGAGGGGTCCCCAAATACCTCCGCGTCTAACCAACACTCTATCCTTGCAAGCAGAGATGGGAGAGCTGAGGACAATACGGGTTTCACATCAAGCTCCTGTGTCCAATGGCATGGAACAGGAAAATTGAGTATTAGAAGGAGCACTGACTGTAGAACCAAAGAGGACTAGGAGGGAAAATGAACCTAGAAGACACTTGGTGTGAGAACCAGCAGCATCTCAGGAGAACGAGCAGATCAAAGTGGAAGGACCACAAAAACCCACGGAATGAAAACAATTGCTAGCATTTCTTTGTTCTTGTTCAGCCATGTTTGACTTTTGGTGATCCCATTTGGGTTTTTCTTGGCAGAGGCATTGGTTTGCCATTTCCTTCTCCAGCTCATTTTACAGATGAGGAAACTGAGGCAAACAGGATCACTCAGCTAGCAATCTGAGGCTGGAGTTGAACTCAAGACTTCCCAACTCCAGGCCTCGTGTTCTATCTACTGCATGACCTAGCTGCCCTGAATATTCCTAAAGGCTGTATCAGAACAACACACCTAAGCTTCACCATTCCTCTACATGTGGGAATCTGGGAATCCAGCTGGGCCTGACCAAATACAGACTAAATTCTCCTGGAGGCAAAATGATTTTAAAGGCATTCAGGGATCAATTTTAAAGAACCCAGAATGGGAGGATTCCAGAAGAATGGCAAGGAAGAAAAAAACAGCAACCTGGAGTCAAGAGGACCTGAGTTCAAATTCAGCCTCAGACACTAGCTATGTGACCTTGGGCAAGTCACTTAACCCTGACTGCCTCAAAAACAAAAGAATGGAAAAGAGTACACACACACACAGTACAGCCTTACTACCAAAAACATGATACCATTCTCCTGGACATGCATTTCTTTATATACTGTAAAATCCTTAAGGTCAGAGATTATCTTTTTCTTCCAATCTTCATGTCCTCAGCACCTAGAGCAAGGCCTCGATTATGATTATAGCTGATACTTAATGCTCGTTGAATTAAAAAGACAAAAGAAGAAAAGACAATTGAGAAGACATCAAGAAGGACCCACCAATATGTTGTTTTCTCATCCCCATGAAATCTTGATGAGAATGGCCAATAAACCAATCCATGAATTAAGGACATCCTTTCAGGAAAAGGTTTTTTTGTGGCCTTTTGTTTCTCCCACCAAGACCATGCTATCAAATCTTTCCTTGGAACAAAAAGCATTTAAGCAAAGATAACTTACACAGTGACTCCATTTGATGGTGTGTATAGCAAATTCTACATGTGCAGTTCCCCCATCTCAGCCCCCTCCATCTCTACTGAAAAGAAAAGGGAGTTTCATATTCAGGATATCCTTGGGGGGGAAATGAGGGTTTTCAGAAGCTTTTCTATTGCTGACCACATCTTCAGAAATATATAACTTAAAGAATAGAGAAGAATATGAGATCCTGCTGCATTTAACGTTTGATGATTTCAAATGAGCATTTGTTTCAGCGGAATAAAGTGTAACCTTCCATAATTTCTTTTTATAAGATCCTTCCCACGAATATGGCAGAAGATTTCTTGACAACAGCAGTCACTGGGACAACTTTGTTCAATGAGTCTCTTACTGTCAATATTAAAGGAGGCATAAATCATCGAGACACGTTCCCAAAGTTGTCGTTGATATGGAAGATGTCACGTGCCAGATTCACATGAACAAAGGGTTACTTGTAGAGAATGAGATTCTCCTGATGCTCCTCTTTGTAAGGACATTATATTGTTTTCACCAAGCACTAGGCCACTAAACCGCCACTAAAAAGAGATCAGCCTAGCAACCCACACAGGAAGAAACAAGTGTGTGTGTGTGGGGGAATGTCCCTTGTCCAGATTATGACATGTAAGTTGGTTGGGCAGGCTACAGAGGTAAGCCCATCAGCGCACCAGTCTTGGGCAGACACTACCGATGGAGAATGAACAGAGCCAAAAACTGCATAGAGGGACAGTGGGTAGGGGCATACTTAGCAGGAGGCAGCTTTCAAGTTTTCAAGCTACTGTCTGCCATCTAAGTCCTGATTTTCCCAGTGATGCTCAATAACTATAATTCACAAAAAGAACTGGAAAGGGGGTTGACAGTGTGTGGCAAGAACTGAAAGTCACCTCAGAAAAGAAAACTCTTTGCTCAGTCATTTTTCAGTCATTTTCGACTCTGGGAATCACTTTAAAATGAACTAGTTTGTGCAGTCAATTCATCTACTATTTAAAGAAAGCAGAGATGAAGGCCGATACCAAATTAGAAGAAATGGTAAAGCTTAGAGCGCGAACTGCATATGGCCCTGACCGCTCCAAACTGACCCTGTGGTTATTCAGTTGTATCAGTCGTGGCTAACTCTTTGTGACCCCATCTGGGGTTTTCTTTGCAAAGACACTGGAGTAGTTTGCCATTTCCTTCTCCAGCTCATTTTACAGATAAGGAAACTGAGGCAGAGTTAAGTGACTTGCCCAAGAATCCTAGCCTGTTTGCTATTCAGCAACAAAGCTTAGGCCTGCTTCAGAACTCTCCTCATTCACTTATCAGCTAGACCAGTGGAGTCAAATTCAAGTAGAAACAGATCCCATGAGATGATAAAGAAAACCACAAATTGACATTTTGTTTGCTTTAATGTATTTTTATTTGTTTTGTTAAACATTTCCCAGTTTCATTTTATTCTGGTTCACAAAACAATCGGGAATTGTTGCTAGCTTTGAGTTTGACCCTTCTTTGACATTTTGTTTTAATGTATTTTTATTTGTTTTGTTAAACATTTCCCAGTTTCATTTTATTCTGGTTCACAAAACAATTGGGAATTGTTGCTGGCTTTGAGTTTGACCCCTCTGCACTAAATTGTTCCCTCAAAGATTCCCTTACATTTACTCTACATGTATACCTTGTAAGGACATAGTTGTGCCCATGTTGACTCCCCATTAGAATGTGAACTCCAGAAGGCAGGCACCATATTGACTTCCTGTGTACCCCCCATCCCTCAGGATACACAGCAAGTGCTTAATACATGCTTACCTGGTTGATTGTTTCCCCACAGTACCATAGCTCTGTGTATAATAGGCCTGTTCTGCAACATCAATTCTCAGCTGTCTCCAAAAGCTACTTTTCACAATTCTGTCCCAGAATTCAAGGTCCAGTTCTCCAACACTTGGGGTGAAGTAACTAGAGGAAGTTACTGGGCCTTTCAGTTTCCTTCTGCCTATTAAGCCTGGCAGTCTATCCACCCTACCCCCTTTTTGAGTTTTGGTGTGATGGGGAAAAAAGGATGGTTAAACAATGAGACAGATGCCTTAACATCTCAGGGAGGGTAGGAATCCATGCAATGAAACCCCCCCTCCCCCTCAATCTGACAGATAAAGAAGGCCCAGTAGAGGCAGCGTTTTCATGACACAGTACCCCAGCCCAGAACAACAGGGAAAGAACCAGATCCCAAGGCTTCTGACTTTCCGGGCCAATGCTATTCACACTTTGCAATGGAAACTTGTAAGAAAACATTTCTTTTGCTTTGGAACTTTTTTTCTCCCCAGATCAGATCTGTCAATTAATTAGTGCATGGAGCTCCACAGGGAGCCACTTTTTCTACCAATTTCCACATAGGCACTTTCTCTACAACTAAGTCTTGGAAAGATGTCTGGAGCATTGAGAAATTAAGTGGTCTTGCCCCTAGCAGGATGTTATCTCCCATCTCTGATGCCAGCTTTATCCATTAGACCATACCATACTTTCCTTTCTCATGCCAGTTAGATGACTTGCTCTATTAATATGCCCTTTTAATAAAACAATTTGCCAAGTTAACCTCCACTCCACTTTGCCACTCTCCAAACTCAACCAAAAGAAACATCATGGAAATAGATGGGTGTGTATGTACAGTGCTCTCAGCAATTATCTAACATGGAACACACACACACACACACACACGGAGTTCAAAGTTCGAAGGAAAAACTAAGAAGACTACCTCTAAACCAGAAATGCAAAAAACAAAACAAAAATTCCCCCATCATTTCTAGTTGAATGTTTGTTTTTTGTTAAACAGGTGTTGTTAAACGGGTACCGCTCCAAGTAAGCCACTTTTCAAAGTTTCAGATCAGATTGGGGCTCAGCAGGGAGCTAAACTGTTTCTATTTGATAACACTTAGCTTAGGGCCACTTTCTATCCACCCTTTTAACCCACTCCTTTGCTGTAGACAAGGCTGGCCTCCCAAGATCTGGGGCAGTCTTGCTATGGCTATCTTTCTGAATACAGGGTAATTGTGAGCTCTTTGGGGTCAAAGGCAAAATTCAGAGGGCACCAAATGTCCCTAACCTGCAACCCCCCCAAATTCTTTTCTTCATAATCTTCAAGATAAGTTTAGACCATGATAGATCTGTCTGTACTAAATGAGAGTAATCAGACAGCACTTTACAATTATCAATTACTTTCCTCATCTCTATTCTGGGAAAAATTAGTTGTGAATTGCCCAAGGATGACCAGCTGCTAAATGATAAAGGAAAGGAAAGGAAATGATAAAGAATCCAGGTCTCCCAACTTTATTAGAATTCCTGGGTCTTTCCTTCATAGCCCACCTAGGCTCTCAGGTGTGTGAATCATCTTTCTTGTAAAGTGAGGTAAGAGACAAAATCTGCTTCAGTTTCTTGATAGAATCTAACCACTGAGCTTCAACTATCTATAAAAACCTGTCATTACATCCATTTGCTCCCATGACACCATCCTGGCCTCTTACCATGACCCCCCACCCCCCCACACACATTATCCATTCTTCCTCAAACCTCTATCACAAATTTCTTTCCCGGATTTTCTACTGTTATTGATCCCCCTCTTCCCCTCACCAACCAGAGATATCACCACCGCCTACCGCCCCCATGTCAACTTCCCCACTCACTCCTTACTTTCATGACTTCTTCCCTTAAATAACAGGAATCACTTCCAATAACAATTACCTTCCCGGTCTATCACCACTAATTATGTCTCTTTTCCACTACCTTCCTTCCCCATCCTCCCTGCCATCAACAGCTCCTTCCCCATCCTGCCTTCCCCAGCCATCACCACCTCCTCCTTCCATTTTTCCGTCTCACTCCTATCACTTCCACCGCAGACACCTCCCCCCCACCTTCAGAGGGAATGGTGTTCCCCATAGCGGAAAGAGCACTGGTTTCGGAGTCCGAGAACCTTGGGTCATCGACTTTGTGACCTTTGTGTAGGACGAGTCCTCTCCTGATCCCTTCCCTGGGCCTCAGTTTCCTGCTCAGTAAAAGATGGGGTAGCCGGACGGCCCCTCCGTGGGCCGCGGCTTCCCCCAGGTCACAGCCCCCTCCCCACATCATCAGTGCCCCACCCCTGCCCCATCTACCGCACAGACGTGCGCGCAGGACCACACCCAGGTGGGCGGCCAAGCTGGATCGGCGCGCCTGGCCAGCCGGGGGTCAGTCGCCCCCGGGCCGCCCACCTCGCCCCACCTTCTGTTCCCTCTCTCCGTCTAAGACCTGCTCGGAGGGAGCTCCGCGCACCCACCCCGCCGCCAGAGTGAGCACGCCCGGCCACCCGCCCGGGCCGGCTCCGCGCCCGCCGCCCCGCCACCCTGCCTCCCGCCGCCCTGCCTCCCGATCCCGCCCGGCCCGCCCGGCCCGCGGCCCCCCCCCGCCGCCGCCGCCGCCGCCCGAGCAGCCGCCGCCTTCCGCCCCGCCGCCGCCGCCCCGTGGCCCCCGACCCCGCCGCCCTGAGGCCCCGGGCTCCTGCCCGCTCACCGCTATCGCCGACACCGCAGCCGAGCCGCCCGAGGCCTCCGAAATGGCCAGGGGCGGCGGGCAGAACTGGACCTCGGGGGAGGCGGAGGGACAGACGGAAACCCCCGAGCCCGAGTGAGTGGGGCGGCGTGCCGGGGAAGGGGAGCCCCTAAGGGGAGGGAGGGAGACGCCCCTGAGGAAGGGCAGGGGGGGGATTCCCCCTTCCCCCCCCCCCCCCACCCCAGCTCCGTCGAAGCTCCTCCGGCCGCGCGCCGCCCGCGGGAACCTCCGCGAACGCTCTAGGGCCACTGTGGCGTCACCGGAGCGCGGAGGAACCTTCCGCCGCCCACCCATAAAAGCGGCCGCGGAGGCGCTCCCGGGCCGTGTGTGCAACCGGCACGGGACCGGGGCGGGTGGGGAGGCGACCGCTGCCAGGAGCCCGGGGATCTGCGGCTGCGGGCCGGGGCCTCTCGGGCAGTCCCGTCCGGCCCGTCTCTCCCCGGCCCTTCGGGGCTCCTTCGCCCGCCTGACCCCCCCCCCCCGGCCCCTCCCGCAGAGCGAAGATGGTCAAGGAGACCGAGTACTATGACATCCTGGGGGTGAAGCCCAACGCCGCCCAGGAGGAGATCAAGAAGGCGTATCGGAAGCTGGCCCTGAAGTACCACCCGGACAAGAACCCGGACGAAGGCGAGAAGGTGAGGCGGGGGCAGGTACTGCCCCGGCGCGGGCGGAGGGATGGAGAGATCGCGGCCGGGCGCCCGCGTCCCGCGCACCCCAGCCCTGGGCGTTGAAAGTCGAAGGAGGGAAGAATCTTTAATCAGTGAGACCCCAGGAAACAGGAGCCGGGCCGGGGCTGTGGGCACCGGGCGCCGCCGGCCGCAGAGGGCCGGGGGTTGGGGGGTCTCCCCCCCCGCGGGGAGGAGGGAGGGCGAAGGCACTTTATCCAAAGCAGGCAGCGTTTTAATCGTGGTCTGTGGGCACCTTCGGCGTGGCCGGTAACTGTCAGCCTTAGCAGGCATTTCTCAGGGTGTAGAATTGCCAGGACCACCAACGATCTTTTTTTTCTCTCGCTGGGAGAACCGTAGCCGCGGTGGCTCTGTCGGGGTCAGAGCTGTCACCTTGGCCAAGTCGTGGGGATGAGTGGAGGACTGGCCGGAGCGGTCATCAGGAGAGCAGCCCGCAGCTTTGTCCGGAATGTTTCTGTGCGGATACAAAGCGAACGTGGATAGGGGTAACAGTAACCTCACTTACACAATACCGAAATGTTTACAAAGGACAAATTCACTCAGTTTCTCGGTAGTCACAAACGAGCTACCTGTCCACATCCAACTCTCCCCCACTAATTAAGCTGAGAAAATTTTGTCAGGTGAGAACCAGGAACCCTAGAGGCAGGGTGGTGGTTGATGCCGGTAATAATCGATCCCTGCAGGCTACCAGGGGGATGCTGAGGCTGGTGAGTCTCTGGTGACATGTGCAGCAGGGTTAAAGCCAGAATTGAGGGTACTCACTAAGCACCAAAGTGGGGAGCTTGGGGTGGGAAGGGGGGGACCCAGCGGCCCAGGTCAAAAGCTGCTTGCCAATCTCAGGATGGGGCTGAGAAGCAGCCTCCTTCATTTCCAACCTGGGTGATCAGAGACCCAGCCTCAAACACACAAGTAAGAGGAACACTTTTTTCTAGAAGTGCCCGATTTCATACTTTTAATGGTTACTGCTCCTTGACTGAAAACAAAAGATGACTATCAAACACTGCTGGACGGTGGTCATTCTCTCTCCCTGTGGATAACAGGATGTCCTTTATGCTTTGTCATTTCCATGTAAGCTCTGTGGACTTCTTTTCTCCTTTGGTCTGGAGCTGCCTCCAGGGGGACACTTTGAAGCGGGCGAGCTAGCTAGCCACAGTTAACCACGGGCTTCTGTTTAGTACCTATGGAAACAACCCTGGTATCAAAATACCTGTCTGCCTTATTCATTTCAGAGTGGGAGCTGCTTCAGGCACTTGCCTGGGCACTGATCGAATATTTATATTTAGCTGCATGTGCTTTATGTGAACGGCGGCCATCGTCACAAGTTTAAAATACTTGCTGTTAGGCCATTTGTCTCTTGCCCACTTATGTTCATTCTCATCTATATTTAGGGGACAACTAATTTTCTCTTGTCTTACGTAGGTCATTTTAAGGTCTCCTATGTTGCTTGCTAGTCAGTCAGCTCTATAGATGCAGTCGACATCATGGATGATCTTATTTCTTGTTCTTGGAAAATGTGATTCAAGATTCTTAAAGGCTTTATAAACAAACCAAGTTGTAATTTTCCAAAATAGTCGTCTTAAATTAGACTGCTTATTAGCAATATATGATTTAGTCCTTATCAATCCCCAGATCAAGAACCTCACAGCCAACAAGATAAAATGCAGAATCTTTAACCTACCTGGCATTTCAGATCATCTGTGCAAGCTGGCTTCAGCCTCCTTTCCCATTATTTCCCCTTCAGATATTCAGCCATTGTGTAGCTGGTCTTGGTTCTGCTGTTCCCTGTGCCCATTTGCTTCTTCCAGTCCCCTCACACCTTATAAATTCATCTTCAGTAATAAGTCCCTATTTCTTGAAGAAATTTTTCCCATTTATAGCTCTGCCATTCTACCCTCCCCCCAGGAGAATATGTTCTTTCCCTTTAACCTTATGCATTCACTAAATTAATTCTCTTTACTGTGAAGGATGTCCCTGGGCTCCACAGCTTTTGAGTTATACTTATCCCTGCTGGTGGAAAGCAAGTTCCTTGAGGGCAGTGCCAACCACTGTTTTATGGGACTGTAGGTACTTGGGTTGGCTAAGAAAATGTTTTTAATGGTTGTTTTATGTTAACATTTTAAATGTTTGTATAATTCTTTGACTATACTAGAATATTTTCATTAGTGAATATTGAAATAAGTGTGCCAGTAGGCTAGAGGCTTAGAAATCCATTTTAATTAGCTGTAAGACATTGTGCACACCCCATCCCACCCCAAACTGACCCATGGCCTAATTTACCCAAGCCTGTCTTCTTGAGTTGGGTTTAAATATGGTTCTGACTTAACTCAGATTGAGTTGGAAGGGATTTGCCAGCCAAACCTTATTTTTTACAGATGATGAAGTGAACTTGCCTAAACTAAGATCATGACACAGTAAATAAAATAAAAGCTGGAATTGGAACTAAAATCCTCAGACTTCAAATCCAATGTCCCTTTTCTGAGTCTTTGGGAAAAGTTCTCAAGTGGAAAGCACCAAATGGCGCTATTGCTGTATCTTAATGGAGGAAATAAAGCAAGAACATTACACCATGTTAGAGAAGAAATCCTAGTCCAGACCCTCATGACAAAAGAAGGGAAAAGGGAGGAGTGGACAGGCACGTTTAATGGGTACAATAGGCAAGAAAGGAGATGGGGTTTTCCACAAGGGAGAATTTAACAAGGCCCTATAACGTGGATGGCCTGAAGAGACAGAACCTGAGTTCTTGTGGGAGGAAATGATGAGGTGTAATTTTAAAGTCCTTAAATTTGTTTAAGGACTACCAAATTTGTTTTCTTCTCTCAGGGCTACTAATTTGGTTTTTGTTCTTACTGGTGACAGTACAGTGAAGAGAGATCTTTTTCCCTCCTTCCCCCAGTGCAGGGAAGGGTTGGGTCTTCTCATTCCATCTTGTTGTGGGTTGTTGCTAAGCATCAGCATTATTTAAAAACTGTTCTTTGTGGTCAAGCTCTTTGTACACAGACTCCACCAGCTTAGGGCCAGCAGCATAATGGGGAGGGGGGGTCCAGAATATATAGCAGCAGTGAGGCAACTAGTCAGCTTGGGTCACTTTTAACTTTTTTATAAGCTAGAAAGATTAGATGGGGCTCAAAGTTATTTGTAAATGGAAGTACCAAGCAAACTTCGGGGTACTGATGATGCTGGGGCCAGTTTCTGCTGTCTTTGTCTCTTTGGCCATAGTATGCAGATTGAAGTCTAGTGCTAGAAGAGACAAGCTGTTTAGTGTTAAATTTAAGATACTTTAAAAATGGTATAAAAAGTTCAATTTCATGTACAATTCTCTTTTCTGTTCCATTTTATTTTTAATGTGCTCATGTTTATTTTTAAAGTTCATGATAAACAAACAAATTTACAAGTGTGAACTATACTTTGTGTTTAAATGACAAATTGCCGTGGTTTGAAGGGCAAATTTATCAAAGCCCTTAACAATTTATATTACTACAGTGAAAAAAAGGCTAGCTAAACTACTAAAACTATATAAGCCCTAAGCCTCATCCTCCTCAGTGATCAGTTAATGTTTCTTATTGTGATTTCTATGATGGACTTAGCCATTGTGAGTGAGACTCACAAATTTCTGAGGGCAGCTTGACCTGAGTCAGTTCCAAAGTCCTAATTCCCTTTGTGTTACTTAAGGTGCTACATGTTTCCCTGTCTGCAAAAGGGGGCTAATAGCTACTTCCTCAAAGAAATAATGTACAAATAAATGCACAGAAACATTTCAGCTTCGATCACAATATGCATTATAAACGTAGGCTTTAAGATTCAGCAAGGGATCCTTGAGCATCACAGAAAGCATTGTGAAGTTATATTTCAAGTAACCCACATATTACGTACATAGGAAAAACAGGACAGTCGTGGAGGTGAACTGTCTTGGCCATTATGAACCACCAGAGAGTGAGGAAAAGGCAAACAGGATGTCCCTCCATGGTATCTGGAACACAAGCCCCAAGAATCAAATCCTGATTCTGACATTAGCTGGCAACACAGCCATGCCTGGTTACTGATGGGGGCCCCTCTGGGGGGAAGCCTGCTTTTCCCTTCATCTGTACTGCTGTAGCTATCAAGAAGAAGCCCTTTGTGACCCTGACAGTCACCAACAAGCTACTGTTACTGGAACAGCTTCCAGGAGGGAGAAGTGCTCTTGCTCGGATGATAATTCTGCCTGTTAATGCTGTTCAACTCAGGCTCTGGTTTTGTTACTGTTTTTGTTTTCAAGTTTAAACTCATCTCCCAGGCTTATGAAGTACTTTCAGATGTAAAGAAAAGGGAAATTTATGACCAGGGTGGGGAGCAGGCTATTAAAGAAGGAGGCACAGCGAGCGGCAACTTCTCGTCACCCATGGACATCTTTGACATGTTCTTTGGCGGAGGAGGACGGATGACTAGAGAGAGAAGAGGTAAATGGCCGGGGAGGGAAGGAAGGACACTCTTTTTAAAGGTTAAAAGTCTTAAATGGGCCGGAGCCTTATATACAAGGGCCCTCTCCTATGCCACTCAATTTAAGTTCATAATAAACAAGAAGATTAAAAAGACTGAATTTCTATACACTTCTATATAGTATTCTAACCTAGTATCTTCTAGATTGTGTGAATATAGGCAATACTGAGTATTTAGAAATAAGATGTTTTAGAAGTTCACTGTTATTAAGTATTCTTTAGTTTACTAATATAGAGGTAAAAATATTCCTGATAGAACAGTGGTTCTGGGAGTACAGGAATGGGGGGGCACTGTTAGAACTTGGAGAGGAAAAAATATATATATAAAAATATATTTTTTTATTTTCACTAATAAGTGAGATTTAGCATTTCCCTCAATTCTGATTTAGGCAACAAACATCATTCTGAGAAAAGGAATCCATAGGTTTTCACCAGTCTGCAGAGTGTTAGAGTACCATGACACCCCCACAAAACCTCTTAAAGAACTGCTTAGAAACCACAGTTCCCCTCCCCTCCCTTCCACAAGGAGTCTGGGTTTTTAAATGCCTCGCCCAAATACCAACAAAGTCAGTTGCTTAGCACAGCACCTGGCATCTAACTGCTGCTTAAATAAATGCTCCCTGAGTGAGTCCGCTTTCCGGGTTGCTGAGCTCTGCCTGCCTTGTGTTCAGAGTAAAAAAATAAAGCCTCACTGATCCTTTCCTGAGGGATGAGGTATTCCACAAGGTGAATATTCCAGTTAACTGAAGCTTCTCCCCATGCCCCACCCCCACCTTTACCTGTTGTCTGATGGAACTGAGGCATTTTATGAACTTGGATTATTATATGGTAGGCTAACTCACCACTGTGCCTTCAGCAGCTGTATGTTGTTAGGGGTACACTGAATGGTCCCAGGCTTATGCTTTTCAGAGTAATTTGTTTCTGAATGGTATCTCTGTTACCTTATCCCCTTACACCCCACACCCCTTTATCACCTGATATATAGCTAAGAAAAACAAATGACCAATTTCTTAGAATTGTTTATAAATTAGAAATAAATATGGCCCTTTGAAAAAGTGTTAAGGGGGGGCTTTTTTTTTTACACTGCTCAGAAACCTTTTTAACATGCTTTTTTTTTGGTTGTGGCCTAACTATCAGATCTTCAATAAGTTAGGCATTTACAAATGTACTTATTTTCACTTGTTGACTTACTAACCATAGTTAGAAGGACATAGATTATCAGTTCCAAAAAGACAAAGAATACTAAAAATTAAAATGTGCCTTTTTAATGAGAATTATCTTACTGCATTCCAAACGAAGCAATGGTTAAGGTACATCTTCTTTAACCTGTGATATTTCTTTGCTTCCTACAAAACTGTCAAGCTTTTAAAAATTTATAAAAAAATGTGATTAAGAACTCGATAGAAGACAGATCCATTAAGACTTAGCTTGTATACTTCACATGCTAAAAAAATATCTTGCTTCATAATTTAGGAAGTCTGGTTTTTAACCTTTCTGCAATAAGCTGCAATTGAGTGCTTATCAGGAATGAGTGGGCTCGTTAAAGCGCTCTTTGTTTACCTTGCTTTATTTTATATGGAGTACAGGATGACCTATCTGCCTCACTCAGATTTGCTCTAAGGAAATTAACTTAGAAAGTAGTTTAATTTTTAGCTAAAACTAAGATGCAAGACTCTCAGATTAAAACAGGTGACTTGTAAGTGACTAGAACAGCCTAATTCACAGAAATATAGAGGTGGAAAAATCCTGCTGGTCAAAGGGAAACATTAGATGTTCTGTGTCAGGGTGACTCACATTAAGCCTAAACGATGAGGTTTCCTAATTCATTCGTCTTTATGTTTGTGCACTTTTTCTTGGAAGGCAAAAATGTCGTACATCAGTTGTCTGTATCACTTGAAGACATATATAATGGAGTCACAAGGAAACTCGCACTCCAGAAAAATGTAATTTGCGAAAAATGTGAAGGTAATGAATTTGGGGGGAAGGGGAGGCACACAGGAATACCTCCCAGACTTTAGAGTGAAATGTACATATCTTGTAAACTAATAAAGTGAAATACAACACTCAATATCACCCCCCACATACACAATTCATTATTACATACATACAGTTTGCTCTCACACAGGATAAATTTACTACCTGCCAAACTGAAATTTTGCGCCAAAGTCTATGCATTTGTTTATAAATACACATTTTTTTAAATGTCTGTCACTTTTTTTTTTTTAAAGCAACAAAACCTTTTATAACTAGTGGATTGAGTTGCCAGGATTGTCATCTTCCATCTGGCCTCAAACCTGCTAGCTTTGTGACACTGGGCAAATCATTTAATCCCATTTGCCTCAATTTCCTCATCTGTAAAATGAGCTGGAGAAAGAAATGCCCAATCACTCCACTGTCTCTGCCAAGAAAACCCCAGAAAAAGGTCATGAAGAGATGGACATGACTGAAAAATGACTGAACAAAAAGCTGATTTTAAGGTGGTGTTTAGTAATACATCAGACTAAAACAAAATATTTCATTCAACTTTGTAGCTATTTTAAGCAGAGATGTTTCTTTAACTTGAGTCTTCCATTTCATTTTGTACATACTGTCAAAGGAACAAAGTATAAATATGTGGCCACTACCAATAGCTTTTTGATTTTTTTGCTCTGATTAACTCTGAGATCACAAATTTCATGTTTGTTTTGCTTCCCTAGGAATTGGTGGGAAAAAGGGATCCGTTGAAAAGTGCCCCATCTGCAAAGGAAGAGGAATGCAAATTCACATCCAGCAGATTGGGCCAGGAATGGTCCAGCAGATTCAAACAGTGTGTCTTGAATGTAAAGGCCAAGGTGAACGAATCAACCCCAAGGACCGGTGTGAGAACTGTAATGGCTGTAAAGTTGTAAGAGAGAAAAAAATTATAGAAGTTCACATAGAAAAAGGTGAGGCCCTAGGGCTACCATCTGCCTCCCACCCCCACCCCGACCTTTTCCCTGTGAATATCCAGTACAAGCAGGAAGTTCTGAGGACTCCAGCACTCACTCTTGTACAAGGTTCTGTCCTGATCCAGTGGAACACGATCGATGGAGAGAAAACGTCGTAGCTTCGATCACGTTCTCCTTAGGGTGCCGTAAATGCTTCTTGCCTCTAACTCTTACAGACACAAGGACTTCTCTGTGGACAAACCAGAGTCTTTCTTTTCTGGGGCTTTTCCCTTCTCCCCCCTTTTTGATACTGTGACACCCACTATCTTTCACCATCTTTTGAAAGCTTAGACGGGGGTGAGGAACCTGCAGCCTTTTGGTCACATGTGGCCTTCTGGATCCTTAAGTGTGGCTTTCAGACTGAATCTAAATCTCACCGTAATATCCCCTTCCTGCTCCATTTGGTTGTTGCAACATAGGAATTTGGCCCAATGCCATGCTTGATGTCTGACAGACAACATCACGACCCTCTTTAAAAATTACAAAACGCTACAAAAAATTGCCCAACCAATATAATACTTTCTATAAACAGCAAACAATCCCTGGTCTAAATACCAAAGAGAGTATAAAACGCATAACAAAAAGTACAGTGCTATCCTTAGTTCTTCTACACGTCAAGTTACATTATTTCTGTGTCTGCACAAAATGAGGATTATGAGTGAACTCTACAAACAAATCCGCATGGCATGTGGAAACATTAGTCCTGGATTAGTCCGGACTGCTCCTGACTTGGCTACATGACCATGATTGATTTATGATTATGATATGACATTCGACCTCTCCTTTCTCATCTGTAAAAAGGTAGTGATAATGCCTGCCCCCTCCTATGGAGGTCATGTTAAAGAGATGCCTGTAAAGGCTTCTGAAGCAGGTGGGGGCTCAGTGGATAGAGCTCTGCGTCTGCAAGACCTGAGTTCAAATTCAGCCTCAGACACTTAGGAGCTATGTGACCCTGGGCAAGTCACTTAACTTCTGTCTCCCTCAGTTTCCTCAACTGTAAAATGGGGATGATAATAATAGCACCTCCCTCCCAAGGGTTGTTGTGGAGATGAAATGAGATACAGTGGCCAGCACATACCAGTAGGTGCTGTACAAATGCTTGTCCCCTCCCACCCCCCTTGAAAAAAGGCTTACAAAGGAGGACCACATTTAAGGGATGATTAATCAATAAGGGATGATGTTTCCTAGGTATGAAAGATGGACAAAAAATTATGTTTCATGGAGAAGGAGATCAGGAGCCCGAGCTGGAGCCTGGCGATGTCATCATTGTGCTGGATCAGAAGGATCACGGTGTCTTTCAGAGAAGAGGCCATGACCTGATCATGAAAATGAAGATTCAGCTCACTGAAGCTTTGTGCGGCTTCGAGAAGACCATCAAAACCCTGGATAACCGCACTCTGGTCATAACTTCCAAGGCAGGTGAGCTCTGCAGTGGGGAGTGCGTGCTGCTGTCTGTCATTCTGTGTGTGTGCCCACACAGGTTCTATGGCACTGGTATAGAACAGCATATGTGAATAGGCACATGGCCTATATGAGCTGGCACTCCAGTTCTCCTCCTGTCTCCCCACACCCCGTTCTCCATCCTTTATTAGAAGAAAACAACACTACTGACATTAGGCCATGTTTTTATTTTTTCCAATATCAATGGTCAAGACTAATCCAGCCAAACTCAACATTTTACAAAGATGAATGCTGAAAACTATCTTTACTTGTAATTAGAGGGAAAAAAGGACTAATCCATCCATACGCTCCTCTGGGCCCTGGCTGGCAAAGTAAAAACAAACATACATCTCAGTCTCTCCCCCCTCCCCCACGAAATTTTTCTGACGAGATATTTGGCTGATGAACACATTTTTCCATAATCCTAAAGTAGCTTCTTCAAGAACAGTGGCGGGTTTTCTTCCATACACTGTGAAGGAGCCTGATGAGGTCAGCCCCTCAGGTACAAATGGATTACAAGGCTTAGAATCGAACAGACTATCCAGATGCCAAGTCTGCAAAGGGCTTGAACAAGAGAGGTTCATGAGAGCCATTTTTTAACAGGTTTTCTCCATGTCATTACCCTGGTCATGATGATTTCTCCCTCAGTTAGTTGATGAGTCTGCACCACTCAGATCAGTCTTCACAGGTTTTAAGAATCAAGGATTGAACAAAGAGAAACGAGTGAAATAGCTAACCAGACTGGATGATGACGTCCAGCGGCCGGAAGTTGAGAGAAGGGGGATGGAGGGAGGCACAGAGCCATGAATAAATGCTTCAGAAGTGACGGGCTGCTCTCCAAGGGTCCTCTTCCATGTCTCTCTCGTTTCTTATCTCCTTTGGTGTTGACCACCCACCATACTGCTTTCTTCCTTTCTACCAGTCTTGCTTGAATGATCATATGAAATATGTATTTCTTTTTTTTCTTTTTAATGCATATTTCCAAAGTATTTTTTTTAATTTTTTATAATTTATTTACTTTTAGTTTTAACATTCACTTCCATAAAATTTTTAGTTTTAAATTTTCTGTCCCTTCCTCTCCTCCCTCCCCAGGATGGCATGCAATCTGATATAGGCTCTACTTATACATTCATAGTAAACATATTTTCACATTAGTCATGATGTAAAGAAGAATTAGAACAAATGGGAGGAACCACGATAAAGAAACAAAACAGCAAAAGGAAAGCAAATAGTATTCTTCCATCTGCATTCAGACTCCATAGTTCTTTCTCTGGATGTGGACAGCATTTTCCATCATGAGTCTTTTGGAGTTGTTTTAGATCCCTGCATAGCTGAGAAGAGCTAAGTCCATCAAAGTCAGTCATTGCCCATGTGGCTATCACTGTGTACAATGTTCTGCTTACTTTACTCAGCATCAGTTCATATAAGTCTTTCCAGGTTTTTCTGAAGTCCACCTGCTCATCATTTATTATAGCACAATAGTTTTCCATTACATTCATATACCACAACTTGTTCAGCCATTGATGGCCATACCCTCAATTTCCAATTCTTTGCTACCACAAAAAGAGCTGATATAGATATTTTTTGTACATGTGGGCCCTTTTTCCATTTTTATAATTCTTTGGGATACAGACCTAGAAGTGTGGTATTGCTGAGTCAAAGGGTATGCACAATTGTATAGCCCTTTGGACATAGTTCCAAATTCCTCTCCAGAATGGTTGGATCAGTTCACAACTCCAACAATGCATTAATGTTCCAATTTTCCAGCATCTCCAGCATTAAACATTTTCCTGTTTTGTTACATTAGCCAATATGATAATTGAAATATGGTTCATCAGAGTTGTTTTGATTTGCATTTCTCTAATCAATAGTGATTTGGCGCAATTTGAAATAAATATTTCTAAATACTTTCTCCCCTTAAAAATAATGCTAGATATGTGTGATCTTAGGTTTCCACACAGTGGGCTGGAATGCAGTGTACATGTATGGGAAAGGTTTGAACCATTCCTTTAAAAAAAGCACATATGCCAAGTGGCCCCTGCTACTGTGGGGACCTGTTACCAACTCAGAAAGAGGAGGCAGGGAACCAAGGAATACCATTGTTTCTGGTTGTCAGACTGGAGGGAAAGAGATGGAAAAGCAGGAAGATTTCTATGCTTGAGTCCATGAAGGCAGAGAAAACTCTGCAGAATTCTCTCATCTTTCTCTTCCTCTCCTTTTTCCTTTTCCTCCCTTTCCTCTTCCATCCTCTTCTTGTATTTCTCCAGTTCTTCATGTCTCTCTCCTTTCCTTCTATAGTAATACTTCCCCTTTACAATGTACTCATCTAGAAAGATCAGCTTCCCAGACTGACACAGTAAATAACCAAGATTTTTTAAAAGCCAGAATTCAGCAGCCATGGTAGCTGGTATCCAATTCTCACATTGTTCCTAACCCCTCAGGTCTCCATGTTTCCATGTGCTTAATTTAATTTTAGACATAATTCTAACAAGGCCAGTTGTCTATATCTTAAGTTCAAAGTAAATCAAAAAAGGGGGAGAAGAGGGGCATGTGGCTAGCAGTAATCACAGTACCAGCAGCAAGAACATAACAGCTGACACCAAAAAGAGATGGAAAAGCAAAACTGATAGAAGAACTCAACCCCACTAATGATCCTGGTGGTGTTAGGCTACACCAGGCGTGCATAACATATGGCTCACAGGCTGCTTGCAGCCAGCCCACAAAAAATGCAGAGGATGTAAAACAGGCCTGGACAATATGGATTCTGTACATTTTTTGTGGGCCATGGGCTGGATGTTTTGCAGGCCTGGTCTACACACAGGTGAATAGGCATTAACAAAACCTAAGAGTTTTGCTGTATTATAGTATAGAAGCAATTTGTTTCTTAATAGGATCTCAAGTCATTAAAAAAAAAAATTGTGTTCCTTGTTGCTTAAAGTAGAAGAAAAATCAAGTTTTAATATTTGAAGAAATAAGCTCTATTACAGTTTGAAAATCCACTTGTGTGGAAATCTTATTTTCCTTGAGGACAGTATACATCTTTCCTCCTTTCTCCCACATTTATTCTCATGTTCAGTTCATTATATAGTAGAAAACAATATATATCAAGAGGCCCACCTTTCTCTTCCCCCCTTCTTCAAATGTATACGAGCCATCAAATCATATTAAAAGAGGATCCAGACTTTTGGGGTTGGAAAACAAAACTAGGCTAGGACAGAAATTAATCTTAACCACATGTTTTTGTATTCTTACTCGAGCATCGAGTACCTGGTTCTGTTTTCTAGAGTAGTTTTCTATAGTATGTTATCGTTCCAGCACAAGTGTCTAAGTTAGGAATCGCTTCTGGGCAGCATATCATGGGAATTCTAATAGTAACAGTGCAGGCGCTATTTCTGTGATCTATTCCTGTCCTATAGGATGCTCCCGGAGGCTCTACTGAATTTTATTCCTCAGTTTTTGCAGGCATTAGTTTCTAACTGGACTTGGGTTTGTTTTTTTTTTAAGTACAATTTTTGAAGCAGAAGAGTTTTGTAAGTAAATTCCAAAGCACTATGTCTGAGATTATTAAGATCTGAAAAACTTATTTGCCCAAGAAAATGACTGCACAAGGAATTGGGGGAGGGACTTGACTTGACAATGTCAATTTACATGGAAGAAATAGCGGGAGATTTAAGTAGAATTTTTAAAAAAGCTTGAGCCAATTGTGCCCCTGATGCTTTAAAAGAAAACAAAACCACCTTTAGCTTAGTGGCTGCTGGACAGAAACAGGCAGAGGCTACATTTGGTCCTCAGGCCAGAGTTAGAGACCCTGCTCTGGCAAGTAGAACCAGTGTAAGGTTAGTGTGAGCCAGTGGCCTGACTATTATGCTTCTTTATTACAGCCATTGAAAAAGTACAGTAGCTTCAAACACACACACACACTCTCTCTCTCTCTCTCCCAGCAATGGCATATCTACCTTTTCTTCTGTGTAAATACTGTCAAGCCAGGTTTCTCTTGTTCTGTACTTGTGCCTCATTCTTTTGAATCCTATTTTGCTCTACCTAAGAGTGCTCTGGACCTTCTTGGCAGCCCTCCAGTTGTGGTCTCTCGTTACAGACAGGGTAGCAGATTTCACCTTCAGAAGGAAGAACTTCCTATCACTTAGATCCTCGTGACAAACACCAGGTGGCCCCTTGATGAAGGAGGGATGTTATCAAAGGCTCTCCCACCCTGGATGAGGGAGAGAAAACTTCCTGGTTCTCATGTGATATCAGACCACCAGGAGATGAGACTTGGTGTCCCATCTACACTAGTTATTCTCCAAAGTGCTTTTAGACCAACTTTTATTCATCCATGAGGCCTCGCTGCTAATATTTATTGCATTATCACCTTTGCTTGTCTAACAAGGAGAATGATCCTCACTCTTCCTTCCTTCTTTCATTACTTTGCTGGTAGCTCTGGGGTTTTTTCCCCTCTTATTTGCTTGTGATAATTGTGAGTGACCATAACTATTATCCTGAGGCTGAATTCAGGGGCCTAATATTGTATCCTCCAACACCTTCTCCCCAGTGTACGAAATATGTGGTTAAACGTTGGAAGGTGAAAGCAAAGGGAAAAATGCTCACAAAAATCATGTCTTTGAGGTGTGTGGACGTAAGGAAAGGTTTTAGAAATCTGCTGTGATGTTGCTGGGAGTTTCTTTTAGGGGAACTCGTAAACTGTATGTATCTCCATGTTCCCGTCCCAGCTGCCTCTGTGCCCAGCCCTTCTCCGATGACAGACACTTTTCTCGCCCTCACAACCCCCCTAATGGGCAGCATAGCCTGCTTTAGCCAGAAGTTCATAAAGCTTTGTCTTTGAATACTGGTGAAAGGGGGCGTGGGCAGCAGAAATTCTCGTGTCTCAATTTCCCACTGGATCATTTTTCAGATTTTTCTGGTACAACATATTTACTCAGTAATACCTTTCCAAGGCTTCGAGCCTATCCCACTCAGCGTTGCTTTTAAATGTACTGTAGAACTAGAGACGATTCATTCCAAGTACCTAATAAAACCAACCTCTCCCATGGGCAGGTGAAGTGATAAAGCATGGCGACTTGAAGTGTGTGCGTAACGAAGGCATGCCCATCTACAAAGTACCACTGGAGAAAGGTTCTCTCATCATACAGTTCTTGGTAAGTCTGCTCCCTCTCAGTACATGAAGTTTGTTCCAATGATGCCCTTTCCCCTCTATTTATGTAGGTTTTCCCCCTCAACATAGGTTATCTTTCCTGAAAAACACTGGCTCCCGCAAGATAAACTCCCTCAGTTAGAAGCTTTACTTCCGCCGCGACAAAAAATAAGAATCACGGACGACATGGATCAAGTAGAACTCAAGGAGTTTAACCCCAACGAACAAAACTGGCGCCACAGCACAGAAGCCTATGAGGAAGATGATGAGGGCCCCAGGGCAGGAGTGCAGTGCCAGACAGCGTGATGCGGCGTGGTGTGTGCGGACTAGCAAACTGATGAATGTAAAGTTGGCACAATGAAAATGGCATCTCTTTAACGACCTCGTGTCTGGGGTGTCCTGTGTGTGTGTGTGCGTGTGCGTGTGTGTGTGTGTGTGTGTGTGTGTTCAGCACAAAGAACTGCTGAGTGTCCCCTTTTTTGGTTGTATCTTAAGTTATAGCTTAATTTATATTTAAATGTTTTTAAGTGTAAATCACACCTAGTCTGCATATGGAATCTTTTCATTTACACTTCCAGGTTGTAGCTTCAAGAAGCCCCTGACTGAAAGTGGTGGTTCTCAGGTATCAGGGCCAGAACCCAGGGCAGTCGAGCAGCTGTGGGTGACTGCGCCCACCCCAGAAAGCAGTGCTCTCATCTCTGGGCTCTACCCCACCACGGCTAGCACCCAGGCCTGAGCTGCCCCTGCCTCACCATGCTGAGATGGGAAGGGCAGCCCGCAGCACCCAGCCCACCCTCTCACCTGCAGGGGTGACCAGGCTGTTTTGGATGGATTCTTATATTACTACTAACCCTTCCAAAACATCTGTTGGTATAAACAAAAAACCAAACCACACCACCTGTCTGGAAGTGATACTGAGAATACAGTTTGGCTACAGCCCTGGCCTGCCTGTTGCCCATCGGACATGGGTTTTTTCCTGTGGGCCCCTGTATAGCGCCGACCAAGCCAAGGAGCTGCACTGTAGAGAGCCCTTCTCTGCACCCCCACAGCCACTGTGCTGCTCTTTTTCAGGCAACAAATACGGCCCTTGCACGCTGGGGCGTCTGTAGTAAAACAGTAGCAAGTGGAGATATTGCCATGTCTGAGCGGCTTCAGGAACAATCTGTCAAGTTCTGTCAATCAATAGTACTGTGTTAAATATGTTGATGTTTGCCACTTCTTTCACTCACCTGTCCTATAAAATTTTAACTTTTTAAAAAAAAGTGATGACTGAGGAAGTTTGTTTTCATACTCGCACGAGGGCATTTCTTTCTGTTCTCCTCTGTTCCTGGATGGCGGATACCTGGCTAGTGGTCCCGCCACGTCTTTGGAGGGCTTCTGTTCTGACGAGACTGTCACTGGCCATTAGTCTCTTAGCTTTACTACCAACCCATCACATCTCTCTAACTTTGACCTACCCATCAAATTCCACTGACTTCCATTATAAGTGATCGTCAGCCAGCCTGAAAAGGCACAGGCTGCTACCATTTGTTCCAGTGGACAAGCACACACACACCTGAGGTGTGGATGTTGACAGTAAATGGGAAACGGTATCAGTTAAGTCCTTCCAAATCTGTAGTAAATTTAAAAAACACAAGATAATCCTATTGAAACAGATCTGATTTAGCTACAGTGGATAAAGGCCACTTCTTGAAGCCTGACCCATCTGTGGGGCGGTGCTGACTAGATAATAGTTGCTGGGCTAAGACCAAGAACTAAGCCTGATTTGTACAGTGTTAATGGTTCCCTTCCCAGTGACTCAGAATAACCAGATTTAGCTGGTATCATACAGGTAAGACCAAAAGTGCTCACAGTGCATGCGAGACTTTGTGCTTAGAGGAAGAAATGCCTGGCCAGTAACAGAGCAGTGCGGCAAACTTCTTTCTCTCTGTGCACAAATGGAGTTTCACATTTAAACAGAATCAAGGCTTCTGCTCCCCTACCCTGACCATTTGGTATTTTCCTAACAAGAAGGATTAGTACTTAGCAACACTAGTCCTACCACAATTTAATTCATTTTTCTACATTCTCCTGTTGATTAAGTAGACTGTCTAGATGGGGACCACAGAGGGGCATTACTTTAAATTTTTCATCTGTATTTTCAAGTCATTCTGAAAATAAAATTTGCACTGGGATTTGAAAGATAAGTGATTTTTATTCCTTTTGAAAAGCATGGATATTCCAAGTCAAGAAACTCACTGCCAGTTTCAAAGCTTGAGGCTCGCCTACCCAGTGAAGAGACCCATGGGGTCATTGTAAAAGATGTTAGAGACCCCAGAACTTGGTTGCATCACTTTTCCTAACTGTGTAACTGACAGATCTGAAGAAGGATCACTTCTTATTTCAGGCAGTAGAGATTTCATCCTAATTAAAAGCATAAATGCATTACACCATGGCTTCTGAGATGCAGATACCAACTGCTAAAAAAAACTAGCAGATAATATCATGATGACTTACATTTACACTATAAGCTGATCTTTTTTTTTTAAAGAAAATCTGTGTTAACAGGAAAGTTAAACACCCTTAAAAAAAAGTCAAGTTTCTAAAGATAACACGATCACATTAACATATGGCACCTGATGGTTTACAAAGCATTTTCCATACAATCATTTTGTGATGTTGGTCGTTCAGATCATTTCTATCCCCATTTTATAAAGAAAACAGGCTCAGAGGCTCCCTGTCTTCTGATTCTCAAGCCATCCATCTTTGACTAGGGGCGAGACAACGGTACCAACACTTGAATTATTGCAAATTCTATGCTAGTCTAACAGTAATTCTCTTAATTATTATGGAAAAGGAAAAGGGAATTAAAATATGACAATCTGAGGATTAAGAAAGGAATTAGATCAAAGATCATAAGGTGGCACAGTGAATAGAGCACCGGCCCTGGAGTCAGGAGGACCTGAGTTCAAACCACCTTCAGACACGTAACACTTACTAGCTGTGTGACCTTGGGCAAGTCACTTAACTCCAACTGCCCTGCTCTCCCCGCTCCAAAAAGAAAAAAAAAAAGATCCTAACTAGAAAATGGGAGAATTGTGTGCAGTCTTGTGCCAGCCTATCTCCTATGACATCATCTTTTTCTGATCCCCTCTTACTTAACCTAAGGGATACAACTACACTATCAAGTCATTGTCACTGTGTCATACCATCTCTATAATATTTTAAACAGAGTGCCTTCCACACTGCCATTCTGTAAGGTGAGTAGTTGTTGAATATACTGTCCCTTGGGAAACAGGCTCAGGCTTTAAATGACTAAGCAATTATTAGCTTTGAAATCTCTCCCTGAAAGCTGTCAATTCCCCAGAACCAAAATGACATCATCTGATATTCCTGAACTGGAAAATTTAGCAAGTGATAAAATCCCCCTTTGTCAACACAGTTGAGTTTTTTGTTTTTTCATAACTTTTCCCTTCTAGGTCCAATTTCTCTTCCTTTTTTAGCCACATTTTTTTTTTCCAAAGCAATGTTTCAATGACTGAAACTTCAAGTAGGAAGATCAATTTTAGTGCACAAAAATTACTTCTGTGTAGCTTAAAATACATGTGGCAGGCAGGTAAGTCTGTTTGGACCACTGGGAACCAAAGGAACAATTAAATGCCTCTAGTTAGTAGTGTTTTAAGCACCAAAATAAAAGGGGAAAAGGTTATATATAACGATAGCTCCTTGGAAGCAAAACTGGTCGTCTCAACAGTTGTAACAATTTAATTTCAAGAGATGTTAAAGTGACTCATGGTTTTTTCCCCTAGTGAATCTGTTCATACCCATTTGGGTTGTCTACTTGAAAAAAAGACTGTCTACCAAGGGAAAGGGAATAAGGGAGTTTAAAAGACATTTCAAACCATATCTAAATACCTGTGCAGAGAATATGGCATTCTTTATTAAAAGAATGAAAATGACAACCACATATAAATTTGTTTGTACTTATAAAGAATATCCAAAAATATCAAAGTTTCTGCCCAAAGCAATGTTCCATATGTCCATCTGTTAACATGTACAAAGTGGGGGATGGTGTGGTCCATCCCTTTCTGTATGCCTTCCCCCGCCCCAACATTAGCCTACCCGGTTTGGAGTGTGATTAAGTTGGACAGTCATAGATATGAATTTCTTGGTCATCTCCAACAGACACAATCTTGGAGCCATTTGCATTGTATTTCACTCCCCAGACCTGCAAAGAAAATGGAAGGAATTAGGCCTTTACCCAGATGCGGTGCTGCACACACTTCTAACCACATTACACTGGACACAGAATGTCATCAGAAGATGGAAGACAACGTTCATTCAGCAGCATGCAAACCAGCCTCCCTTGTATCCCAGCGTGAACTGAGTGAGGAGTGAAGTGGGGCTCCACCTCCATTCCTCATCCCAGAGCAATATGAACCACACAATCAGCAGCATCTCTGATGGGCTTTAAGGTTTGCAAAGCACCTAATATGTCACCTCATTGGTCCTTCACAACAGCCCTGCAAGTAGGGAACATTATTATCTCCATTTTACAGATGAGGAAACTGAGACAGACAGTGGTTAAGAGACTTGCCCAGGGTCACCCAGCTAGGTAAGGGTCTGAGGCCAGCCTGGAACTTGGGTTTTCCTATATTGTTCTCTGGCACATGCCCTTTGGCTATACAAAGAATGTTCTTCTTTCCCTTTCCGAGTATCAGCACTCGGGGACACGTTATCTCTGCTTCAGTTGAACCCTCTGATCCACATGGCCTGGACGTTCCAGGTCCAAGTGTAGGTTTGTCAAGGTTAGGAAGAGCGTGTTCAGAGGAAGGTGGGGCTGGGTCAGTGGGGAAGCACTGGATACGAGGTCAGGAAACCTCCCTTTAGACCCTGGTTCTGCTGCTTCCTGCCTGTGTGGCCTTGGACAAGTCGGTTCCTCTCAGTCCCTCTCCTCAGGGCTGCTGCTGATCCCCAAGGTCCTTCTTAGTTCTAAATCTCTGAAACATGAAGATTTACAGAAACCCAGAGGGGCCAGTATCTGTGGGGAGCCTAGACGACTCACCAAGCCTAGAGGTACTAAAAGACAGACTGGATCTGGAGTCAGAGAAACTGGGTTCAAATCCCAGCTCCACCCCTCTCCCTACCAGCGTAACCTCAGGCAAGTGACCTCCCCTCTGGATCTATAAAATGAGGGAGCCCCTCCTCTGGCCAATGCAAAATTCAGCAGGGGCTCTTGGGCCATACATCTATGGTACGAATCTCTCAAACACATTCCAGGTTTGTTTCTAGGAGGAAAATGAGTCCACACATGACTTTGGGGTCATTTCTCATTTGGGACCTTTGAAACTATCCTATCACAAATTTCTCTTAATTATCTCACTCTGCTGGCAGGCATCTAAACCCATGACCAGAAACCCTAAATTTAGGTCATTAATTAATCCCCAACAGTTCAGCCAAAACAGTTGGAGAAAAGGCCAAATACTGTTTTTAAGGGAAAGTTCTCCCCCCCCCCCCAGCGGTATTAAATTCATTTCTTTCACCTCTTTCCAGCTCAAAAGGAGGAATGTCTACTCCCTACATCTGAATGGTACAGAGCCAATCTCATCTGGGAACAGAACTCTTAACAACAGGAAGAATTCCCAAAGCGGAATCAGTCACCAGGGAATAAACAGGGAAAGTTTTCTTACAGGTTCTAAACTCTAATTTTGACACTTTTGTGAATGAGTTTAAAAGCATGTTGGGTTATGGTCTCCAATATACAACCTAGCATCCTGAAACAGTCATTAAAGGGCCTGCTCCAAGCCAAGCTATTTAGAATGAAACACAGCACCTGGCTGAAGAATGGTGTGACCTCTGACAGGTAACAGGATATAAGCATCTGTCTACATGATTTATGACTTTCAAATAAAATATGCATGTTCAGGAGCTGTCATACTTTTGTTAAAACTAAGCCAGGCCACACTGTTAGAATCAATTTATTTGAAGATCAAAATTCAAACCAAAGTCCATGTAATTACAGCCATCATTAAAGGGGGAAGGGAGAGAGGAGGAATATTTCTTTTCAATCTTTATCAAAATGATAAAAATGCACAAAAGCATTTCCATATGAATACATGGTTTATTAAGAGTGAATTTCTATAATGGAATGTCATCTTTTTTATTTAATATTTACCAAGAACACCTGACATTTCAAATTTACACAGTACTTAGAACTGAAAGCATTTTACTAGCCACAAAATGAATAGGTCCGTAAGGGTCTCCCTCTTCCACCAGTTTAAAGAGGCAAGTAGAGAGAGTGTCAGTACAAGTATTTCTAGCTCCCTGTTTTAACTGGGTAAAATGAACTAAAACTGGGACCCACTAAGAGAAACGATATCACTTCATGTCCAAAATATGGCAAAGCATGATTTGAAACAGGTGTGTTTTGTTTTGGCAACAGACATCCAAACCCCTGAGCTGTTTGCCCACTGCCCACATACATTCAGGAGTGTAGAAATGATAAATAGGATTTTGAAGTCTGACCATGGTCAAATGCAGTTCTCTCCAGTTCTGTAGTAGCCAGACACAGCCCATCAAATACACCAAGGAAGAGCCGCTGGAGGCACTTACTTTTGGTGAGGATGCAGGTTTCCTCATCTATTATCTGACTGGCCTCTAAGGTCTTGACCAGGTGCCCCTTTGGCTTCCTAAAGCATAGCTCTAATCAAATCACTCCTGCTTTAAAGATGGTCAAGGAATCCTTCTTGCCTACTAAGATAAGTCCCAACTCTTTAGCCCAGCATGGGCTAAAGGAGGCCTTCAGTACTCTGGGCCATTTTCTAGCATTTCCTACCACTCTCACTCTCCGCAGGCGCACCGCCCTGAGCTGCAGTTTCCTACACTCTTTCCATAATTTTCTGCCCTTCTCCCTTTGCTCCTGTGGTCCTAAAGCTGGGAATGCCCTTCCTGCTCCCACCTCTGCCTGCCAAAATTCTGACCCTTCATGGCCCCCTCCAATGATGATGTTGGGCCAGACCATCCTCTCCCTATTTCTCCTCCAACTAGGCATTTCTCTGAATCCTCCCAGCACCCTGTATACCTGTCTCAGGGAACTAAGTACATTCTGACATATAATTTCACTTGTGCTTCACAATGACCCAGGGAAGCAGAAACCCCATTTCAGAGAGGAGGAAGTGGAAGCCCTAAGGAATTACCTTACTCACCTCCAGTCCCAGGGCAGGTGAGGAGGAGAGACATGGCTTTCCATCTGGGTACTCCTAACTCCAAGTCCAGCACTGGAGAGATTCTGTCTCATTAACCATTTCAGGAATATCCTCATCTTTCCCCATCAGACCCTAAGTTCTCTATGAACAGGCACCATTTCTATTCCTGTATCTCCCCTACAGTGAAATACAGCCTGAACATAAAGAATGCTCACCGAATGAATGGCAGATAGATTTCCTGTCCTTTGAACTGGAGGTACAGAATTTTCATGGGGCACTCTAACTGAACAGGGGTCAAAGCTGATAAAATGGCCTCAAAAATTCGCCTTAAGGCTTGTAGCCCAATTCCATTCCATAAACATTTATTAAGCACATGCTTGTTGGGCAAAATGTGGCTTACTAAATAGTAGGGGCTGAGACACATTACAGAAATGAACATAAAAGAAAACCAAAGGAGAGCATCAAAAGCTGGGCTGAGCAGTGCTCCTGAAGGAGAGGATTTCTGAGAGAGGAAGGAAAGACAGCACAGAGGTTTAATGGAAGAGTGGACATTTCTACTGAGTCTTAAAGGATAAGACGAATGCCACTGGCCAGGGACTCTGGAGAGAGGGAGGCGTCCAGGTGTTAAATACAAAGGGCTTGTTTGAGGAAGCACAAAGTATTCCAGTTTAAGTGGAGTGTGACACACATGGAAGGAAGCAGTGAGATCCATGGGGACAAGTAACTGCCAGGCTAAAGGCCTTTGAGATGGTCTGGGCAATCAGGGACAAAAGCCCAGACTAGGATGGCAGCAGTGGAAATGAAAAGGAGAGAGATGAAAGACATATGTAAATGTAACTGGGAAGATGGGGCTGTTTTATCTGCTGCCTCATCATCAAAAAAAGAATAGACATGCTGAGTCAGCTCAATTCAAACAGCCAGCTGGTAAGGACAAGGGGCTGTGGGGCCCTTATGGCTCCAAAGGCACACATGAAACCTCAAGACCCAAGGGAGATGTACACTACCTGGTCCTGGTGGTCAAAAAACGTGTGGACACAAGTTCTTGTTCCGGCGTCCCAAACTTTGACACTTTTGTCTGATGAACTAGAAAACATTAAAGTGAAACCAGTGAGCTACATTCCACTTCAAGAAGAAAGCATCACTTAAAATGCGGAGCCAAGCAGGCCAGCATTGAGCAAGTAGATCACTGAATTCCGAGACTGAGACGTCCCAGGACGGGTGCTCAAGCTGAGCAAACATGGGAGGGGAAAGGTGTGGATGTACGTTCAAGAGAAATTGGGGACGATTATCCCTTGTAGAAAAGACCCCAGAAGATGATCTTTGTAAAGTTCATTAAAAATGCTTTTAAGTCACACGAGTTTTCAAGAATATAAACACAACATTCCACAATAAGATACCACACCTCCATGGAAGAAGAAGCCCAAGAATCATTCACAGAAAACTAGGTGGAGACAGTTAATCTCCTTCACTTTTAGGAAGAACTAAGACTTCTAAGCGGCACTAGGTGGCGCCATAGTGCCTAGAACAATGGGCCTGGAGTCAGAAGTTCAAACTGCGTTCAAACGTGACCTCAGACGTTTACCAACTGTGGCAACCTGGACAAGTCATCTAACCTCTGTTTGCCTCAGTTTCCTCATCTGTAAAAGGAGCTGGAGAAGGAAACGGCAAACCATCCAGTATCTTTGTCAAGAAAACCCCAAATGGGGCCATGAAGAATCTGACATGATTGAAAATAAGTAAAACTGAAAAGCATTCTGAGTACCTGGAAACGAAGTGAATATCATCTGGACAAAAGGCAACATTTAACACCCAGGATGCATGGCCACTCAGTGTACCAGCCAGATTCGCATGCTGTCTGTTAAAGAGAAACAGATTTAAAGAGAATGAAAACACATTTCAAGTAAAGACTCTAAGTACAACAATTTCAATTGACTGATCAGTCTGACGGCTTTAAAAAGACTTTGAAAATTACCCAGATTGCACTTTTCTATAAAAATGTTATACTACTGCAGAAAAAAATGAAGTTAAATTTTTGCGACCCCACAACACACATAATACTCTCTGATTAAAGAATCAGTGCGATGTAACAGAGCACGTCCTGGAATCGGATCAGAAGCAGCAGAAGTGTTGGATCGACCACTTACTAACAACGTGATCATGGCTGACCCAAAGGCCAGTCTTTGTGGGGTTCTGCTTTCTTCCTTTCATGATGACGGAACAGCCTTTGCCCAAACATCTCCACTTCTGTGACACCTCCCTTGTCTTCCCACACTCATCAAAGATCACAGACAGCTATTCAGGAATTGTATCTGCACTTCTCTGGGCATGAGTTTTCTAATTTTGTCAAATAATACTAATTCTACATACTTCACAGGGCCTGTTTAGGGATCAAACAAAATAATGCCTGTGAAGTATGCTGCAGAAACCCTCCTGAGATGCCTCATATTACTGGGATGGTGATCCCTGCTTCTTGAGGGCAGCTAGCTCTAGCAGGCTCTACCAAGCTGGAAGGCTTCAAAGATAGTCCTGTTAACAGACTCTATCTGCCTACCTAGGTATGGTGAATCTCCTTGAGGATACACTGGGGACTATGTGGGGAATTCTTGGGTGCCACCACAATCTATAAGACCTATGATCTCACGAAGGTCCCTTCTGCCTCTAGAATAACAGTTGGCAGCACAGTAGAAAACGAGGCTGGGAATCACCACTTCTGGGTCATCTACAAACATTAATTGATGGCAATCTCAATGTGAAATCTCTGTGTTCAAAATGTTTGACACAATACTAGGGGGAAATTAACCATATGAATAATGACAGTCTTCTTATAAATCAAACCAAAAAATATAAGGAAACTACAATACTCAGGTACTCTTTGATGAACCAGATAAAGGCACAGCAAAGTCAACATTTCAAAGACAATACACAAAATTTACTGGGATACTTGGTCACCTTGTCTCCAAAGATTAGCGTGAAGATAAACACTCTTACAGTGACAACAATTCCTGCTGCAGAGGAAGTATAGAAATTTTACACAAGAATCAACAAAGTTTTCCAAACCAGGGTAACAGATATACTGATTCTGGGTGATTTCAAAGCAAAGGTGGATATACAAGGAGGTTAGCGAAAAACTTTTTGGGAAAAGATAGTTCAAGATTAAGAAATGAAAGAAAACGAACATTTATTGGCTATTCAGAAGTCTCAAGAATACATGACTAAAGTTTCTCTAAGAGTCAGACGGCACTAGATAATGAGCACTGAATATACACATACACCAAAAAAGAAAAGAAAAAGAAAGCAAATACATCTTAACAGATATGACTGTTTACTGATGTGGGAATTTTCAAGATCAGCTTGTGAGCAATCAGACCATGAACTCAAAAGCTAAGGTCAAAATCACCACCTAGTTAGAAGAGAAAATACAGTTGAGTCAAGATAACCTTCTTGCTCCAATCTTATCTATTAAAACAAAATGGAAAATGGATGAGACACTGATAGGGACAATCACCATTTTCTATAAAAGTTTAACTTATATAAAGCAATTCTCACAAAGAGGAAGCCAAAAGAGTCTAGTAAACCATTTTTAACCAATCAATACTTGATTTCCTTGCTAAGTGGAGAAAGGTAGTGGTCACTGGCTTAGAATATAACCTCTTTCACAATCCTGAGAGGAGAGTGATTTGAGATTACAAATAGGACTGCTCCCAAAACAACAAAGGGTAGTGAAGGGAGAAGTCCTCAACTAAGCCAGATCAACAAAAGGCCATTTATAGATAAAACTGGAAGGATGAAAAAGAGACGAAAAATGGCACAAGAGATCTGCTGGCATTGCTGGCTATACCAAACTTTTTGTCCCTTGATGATACTAGAACCTCCACATCTGGACTCAAACACATCACTTCCTAAAGTGTTCTAGAAGAGGAAGAAGAATCACACCAAAGGAGAAGAAGATGGGGAAAAGAGCTGGCCAGACCAAATAAAACCAGAAAAAAAAAATCTGTGTCAGAATTAACAAAATTTTGAGAACACTGAGGGATTGATTTTCAATATAGATGAATGGAAAAGGTATCTGAAAGAATAACCCATACTTATTTTCACATATTTCCAAAAACTTTATGAAAGCAACATATGTATGTATACATGTAGCATGTATACAATACAGGTATGTACCATGTTTCCCCGATAATAAGACCTATCCCGAAAATAAGCCCTCCTCTTACTGTGTAAGATTCCTCTAAAATAAGCCCTCCCCCGAAAATAAGCCCTATTGAGATTGCTACTGTAGTGAAGGTGATCCCCTGAGCTACACACTACATTATGGTACCCTCTGTATGCACCGTCCGCCCCCCCCCCCCCCCCCCC
>NW_027187353.1:17061568-17111077 GCF_028583685.1 Petaurus breviceps papuanus
GCTGCAGCAGTGAGCGCGTCATCCTGTTCTTCCCCAGTGATTTGCTTGCTGGCGCCATTGAGAGCAGTGCTGCAGAGGAGAGCTGAGGCAGGACAACATAAGCCCTCCCCTGAAAATAAGCCCTCTGGTGTTTTTCTTTCCAAAAAAAATAATAAGACAGTGTCTTATTATCAGGGAAACACGGTATGACCTATGTATCAAAGTTATTCTTGATGAAAGTGGTCTTTCACAAATGATTTTTGACAGCAGACATCACCACAGTCATGTGACAAATGACTAAAAGGTATAGAGAATACACAATTCCACTGTTTATTTATTGATTACAGAAAGCATTTGACTGAGAAGAACAAAAAATATAGGCTTGTAGACTTCTCCAAAAAGATATCACCCATGATATGAGAGCTCTTTGATACCAAGCACCAAAAAGATGACAAGTTCAATAATCTTGATGAAAAATATCAAGTGAGAAATAAAATAGAGATCTCTCTAGGGTCACTGATGGTGTTCTTCTGTCACGGAGGATGCAGAAAGAAGGATTTCCTAGAGATCTGGAGTTCTTAATATTGGTTCTAGAATAGATTTCAGGGGTGTCAAGTGAATTTGGATGAGAAAAAAAGCCACCTTTATTCTCACTAATCTCTAACTAAAATTTATGGATTTTTAAATTTAAAGTTACTCTGAGAAGGGCTCCATAGGCTTCACTAGTTTACCAAGGAGGTTTGTGGCACATAACAGGTGAATGGCTTCTGTGTCCATGGTAAGATTCTCCTGTTACTCCTGTTTGTGTATGACACTGTGCTTTAACTACATCAAGGCCCAGAATATTATAGGACCTCCTCAGGGAGATCCAGAGAGATTCAAGAGACAAGGCTAACAATCCACACAGAGAAAACCAAAGGGATGCAGAATGTCTATTGCACAGAGCTGGAGGTGTAGTTAGAGGACAGCCCACAGAGTTTATCTATCAGCACACAGATCTTCAACAAATAATGCAGAAAGATACTGAGCTAGGGGGAGACCTGTATGCAGTTACTAAATTGTATACCATGTTCAATGATTCTATCTGATTCCTGACAACTAGATACTACCAACTCAGTGATGATTCCTAACCAAATAAGGAGCAAAGGAGATCATAAAAGATTAAAAGAGAATTAGAAGTGGGAAAATATTTGCATCAAATATCACCAACGTAAGTCTAACATCCAAAATAACAAAACATAAACCACAAAATACATTTCCCAAGTGGTCAAAAGATATGAAAGATTTTCAAATTAGTAAATGTTCACATGAAAGCCTATGCCAAAAATCACTAATATTAAGCAAAAAAGAAAGCTAAAATAACTCTTGAGGTTTCAGCTTGCTGCATGCAAACTGGTGAAGATTAACAAAAGATGGAGCCAGTGTGGGCTAGAGAAGCTTTGGAAGCTGGGCTCCCTGAAAACAGGAACAGATCCAATGGGTAACAAAAAAAGCCATGGCAGTACTCTGGTAAAACAAAACCAAAATAGAACCAACCTAGGCAAGCAACAACTGCACAATAGCTGAAAAAATTACAGAACATGATGAACATCATGGAATGCTACTAGGCTATAGGAAATGACAAATACAAGATACTCAGAAGAATTAGGTGACAAACGTGGAAGGAGATAAGGAGAACCAAGAGAGTAAGAGATATGACTGTACCAATGTCAAGGAAAAGAAATGCAAGAGTCATGGAAAAACAAGTGAAGGGAGGTTCCAGAGAAGAGACAATGACACTCAGCTGGGACGGGGATAGGGGAACACCACTCGGGCAGATACTGGACACACAAGGCATCTGCAGCAAATGCTTTTCTGAAATTGTTATCCTTTGTCAGGGGGCGTGGGGGAGAAATAAAGTTCAACTGAGAAGGGAGGGGAGGCAGGACATATCTATGAGGTAAAAACTGTCTTTTAAGATCTATATTCTTCCAGTGATGATAGTCAACTATGAATCATGGGACACAGACTCAGAAGAATCAAAACTGAGCATGATCTGACAGGCAAGGGCAAGCAGGTTGTTGTAATGTTACCAAAGATGACTTGTAAGAAGTAGCATACAGACATCATTCAGAAAATGGATGGCTAGAAAACACAGAGGAGACACAACGCCGCAAGGTGGAGGGGAAACAGAGATGCTTGTCCTGGGACCCACAGAACATTCAGAGGTCTTCAATGTGCTGAGTTCATCTACGAAGTGTTTGTGGGATGGTACAGACAAGAATCACACAGGGAAGAAGATATGGAGGGAGTCTACTCCGCAATGCTGGACAAAGTATCCACATGAAGGTAAAAACCTGAGCTATTATTACATCAGAAGAGTAGATAGTGCTGAATTCGTAGTCAGAAAGAACTGAGTTCATCTCCTGCCTGCACTTACTCACAAGCTTGTCTGACCTCTATAAAATAGGAATAGTTGCTTGGGGATGTTGTGAACAGGGAAGCATTATAGAAATGTCGGTTATTATTATTATAAAACACCAGAGCTTTCCTGGAAGTGACCTTCAAGGTGATCTAAGCCCAATGAGACCTGTGCCAGTGAGAAAACTGAAGCTCAGGGCAGAGACGTGCTACCAGCCAGCACTAACCAAGCCAGGACTGGATTCTAAGGCTGAGTGTCTGCATCTCAATAGTGTGGAGGGATGTCAAATGAAGGCTACTATCACTCCCTTTCTAAAAATCAAAGAAAAGTAATCAGTGATGAAAATGCAAGAGCACAAATATAAACCATGAGCCCCTTATCAATGAGTTCCAATTCTTTTTTTCTGGCTTGGCTTTTCACATCCACCACTGGGATTGGCAACAGAACATTCACTTACTCAATCATTTATGAAACACTCATTACATGCAAAGCACCAGGCTCACATTGGGGAGAAAGAAAAGGCCATGACATATATCATCCTACTCTCAAGTAGCTTTTCATCAGATGGGGGAAGAGGGCAAGAAGCAAACACACACAAGTGTGTGAAACAAGGTAAACAAGGGTGAAATGTGCCAAGAAAAGATCAGGAAAAATGTGAGGAGAGAAAGAGCTCCCTTTGGCCAGAGAAAAGGAGAAGGAAGAGGGCACGGGCACCAGGACAGGTACTGTGGGCTGGGCTTGACTTGACTGAAGCTGGGAGCCCAGGCTCAGGACACTCACACACTGCTTAACAGTGAGCCAAAGAGGCATACATAGCCACAGCATGAAACGCTGCTCAGCAAGGATGTTTCTGTCCTTCTAGGGGTCCAGTGTCCTCCCCTCCCCTGGCCTAACCTTCCATCGAGATGGACCAGTGTCAGGGAGGAGGAGTCTGGCAAGGACTTAGTCACTGACTGGCTGGGGAAGAGCGATCCATGGCACAGAATATGAGAGAAGAGATGGCTCTGAAGTAGCCAGTCTCAGGGTCTAGGAAGACTGTGGAACCACCACCAGAAACAGAGAAGTCTGAGGGATGGGGAGAAACAAGTTTTTGGGGAAAGGATGAGTTCTGTTTCAGGATTCCTGCCCTTAAGGTGCCAGCTGGATAACCATGGGAAGACCAGAAGCCCACAGGATTTAACACTGCAAGGGATCTGGGAGACCATTTATTCCAACCTTCTCATTCCGCAGCTAGAGGCAGTATGGTGTGGTGCAAAGACCTCAGGACTGTGATCTGGGTCACAGCCCTGGCTCTGAGGTACATCACAACTCCCCCTTGGACCTCAGTTTCCTTAAGTGTCAAATAAAAAGATCTGTATTCAGATATCTCTGAAGTCCTTTCTAGTAATCCACTCCATAACTACATGGTAAACCAGACTGAATTTCTTGCCATCCATAAAGTGTCTGGAATGTCTGTGATGGGCTAGTTAAGCAGACTTCTGTGCGGGCCACGGTGGACAACATGAGCACTGGGCTGCCTTCCCAGTCTGAGAGTCAGGGACACTTCCAGAATGGGATGACACATACACCTACCAAGAAAGAATTCCTCAATTCTCTAGGCCACACCTCAAAGGAGAAAAAAAGTGGCGGTTTTTGGAAATGTCTCCAATATCAGAGGTCACAATACATAACGTTAAGGAAATCTGAAGATCTTCTCTGCCCCTTAAGAGGCCCATGTGACCTGCTCTGAGCTTTGGCTCAGCCCACAGCTTGAGTCACATGGAGCCCATGGTGGGAGAAGCTTGCTAAACAGGTGAAGCAAGAAAAGAGGGTGAGGCAGAGCAGCTATCAAGTGAGAGGGAGGAATTTTGCCTAGGGGAGCTTGTTTGTGGGGAGGCCTAAAGGTAGGAAGGCTTGGGGATGGCAGCACTGATAATGTGTATTCACTTCTTTTTTATCATGGTGGAATTGGCTTTCTGGTATCTGAATAAATACCTTGGTTTCATCTTTGAGGAAGAGAGTTTGTTATGTTTTGCGATTCAACCTTGGAAATACATCTGCATATTCAATAGCATTTGCTATGGGTATCACATTGGTGATACAGAGTGCTGAATTATCCTATCTGTTACTGGCTGATGAGGGGTCCTGTGGGTCAAGTGTTCTCATTTTGACCCTACATTCTCTTCATTTCAAAGTCGGATAAAACTCAGCATCACCAATATGGGAGTCATTATTGATTTACCTGTCTAATAACAACTAAGAAGAAAAATAAAAACAATAATCAGTATAAAGATTTATAAACATCAATCCATTTGAAGGCAGCTAAATGGCACAGTGGGTAAAATGCTGGACCTAGAGTGAGGAATGCCTGGGTTTAAATTCAGTCACAGACACTCACTAGCTGTTTAACGCAAGGCAAGTCACTTAACCTCTATCTGCCTCAGTCTCTCCATCTGTAAAATGGGAATAATAGCACCTATCTCCCAGGGTTGTTTTGAGGGCAAAATGCTACAACATTTGTTAAAAGCTCTGCAAACCCTAAAGAGCCCTATAAAGACTAAGTCATTATTAGGACTGCCTCATAAATCAGAAGAATGCAGTGTAAGTAAGATGAGTGTGGGTAGGCTGCAACAAATTACCAACAAGGAATTATGAAGGAGACCAGAGTAAGTGTTTTTAAAAAGAAATGTATAAGTAAAAAAGAAGATGAGTTAGTCACATAGTGAGAGTCAGAGAAAACTAAAGCTCAGCTGCCGTATCTTGACAGTATTTCTACTGTGTTGGAGAAAGAAAGGAAGGCCTCACCTATCAGCTGGACATCCTGTGAGAGAGCTGAAGGCTACAGACAAGAAGCACACAAAATGGGCAGGTGCAGGTGGCTCACGAGTTGCATTATCAGAGAGAACAGTCATGTCAAGGAGTTCACAGAGTCATTTGGGTATTTAAGTAATAAGAAGGGGAAGGATGCTAATTATTAATTAACCCACTCCACACAGCCTACCTCCAAAGCCTGAGATCAGAGGGAATAAGTGGAGAAAACAGCATCTGCTGACTTAGGAATTCAGAAGGTCCTCCTGCTGAGACCACAACCCTTAGGTGCCAACTTGTTCCAATGTACAAAGGGCTCGGCCCACAGAACTGATCCCAACAGTCTAAACCCTTGCTGACTGACCCAGGCATCACATGTGTTCACCGTAACACTTTCATTGGAAACAGCAACTTACACATCATAAATCTTAATGTAGCCATCATCTGAAGCCGTGACAAGTAGCTGAGAATCTGGGGAGAAGGTCAAAGAGCGGATGGGCATTGCATGGCCTGAAATTTAGAATAGATACTATTAATCTGGGGGAAAAAATTCCACTGACCTAAGTTCTGCTTCTTAAGAGGGTCATTCTCAGCTGCCTTCGGGCCAATTCCTGGCCCTGCTCCCAGGGTCTCCCTGCAGTAAGCCAAAGTCCCTGGGACACACAGAACCTTCTCACCCCAAGCTGTTTCTGCCTCAGTGGTTCTGTTCTGACTTCTATCTGAGCACCACCATGTTTCAGTCAACACAATCAGTGCTCAAATATGTCATTCCATCAGGCTTCAGCTGGAGACAACTGAAATCATTTATCTCCTGGCCTGACACAACATGGCGGCATATGTATATGTGAAGAGGCACATACCTTCAAGCGTATGGACAAGCTTTCCAGTTGCAATATCAAAAATATTAATGATTCCATCTATGGCTCCACTGGCCAGATATTTCCCATCAGGACTCTGCAAGAGGGCATTGACATGGTAACAGCTGACATTAACAGAGCTCTGTGTGGGAATAGTGCACTACATATATACAGGACACGCATATAAAATTTCATCTGAACTATGGTGGAATGATCTCTAAAACAAAAGAAATGTAAATACTCTACAGCTACAACTAGTAAATAAAAGCAATTCTCGAACATTAAAAAAAAACAAAATTAGAGCAAAATGGTAGTGAAGGGGAAAGCAGAGAGAAAAAAGCAAGGGAGCAGAGAAGGGTCCAGAAGCAATCAGCCCCTCACCAGCACTATCTAGACAGGGGAGAGGGGAGGCAGCAGAGTTTGAGTTTCTCTAGACACTGCCAGCATCAGGGAGTGATACCCTCTTTAACCCCAATCCTGGGACAAAAAGGCAAGAAAGAAGGGGCAGCTAGGTAACGCAGTGAATAGAGCCCTGGAGTGAGGAGGACCTGAGTTCAAATCTGACCTCAGATACTTGACACACTTACTAGCTGTGTGACCTTGGGCAAGTCACTTAATCCCAATTGCCTTGTCTTTCCCCCTCAAAAAACAAAAATAAATTTTTAAAAAAGGGAACAAAGAACAGATGCTGCTGCTACTGCCCATGCTTCCCCCAATGCTGGGAGGGACAGGAAGGAGGGAGGCAATCTGTAGACATTCTGAAATAAAAGCTACAAACAGCAAAAAAAAAACCCAACCACTAAAGCTTTAGTCTTACCACAACTTCCCCTCCTCCACCCTCCTAGCAAAGAGGCCAGGAGCATCCAATAACAATCACTACAATTTCACCCCTACCATGACAGGCTAGACCAGGGCTGGGGAACCTATGTCCTTGAGGCCACATGTGTCCTTCTAGATCTTTAAGCAAGGCCATTTGACTGAATCCAAATTTTACAAAACAAATCTTTTAAAAGATCACAGATACCCCACTCCTGGGCTAGAAGAATACAAATCAATGGGGCAGGATAGGGTGGGGGCCCATTTTAAATTCAGTGTTACGTACCTCTGTACTGGAAAAAAAAATCCAAAAAACAGTAAATGGCAGGAATTTAACCAATATAACAGATAAAAGAAATACTCTGATTTGAAAAAAAGAAATTCTACAGTAAAAAAAGAACCAAGAGACAACAACTAATACAGAAATGCAAGCTGAATCAGCACCAGAATTGACAGAACACTAAAAGATTGCCTTATGGGTAATAAATATATTAGTAGAATTAAGGCAAGGTTCTAATTCTGCAAGAAAAGTAAGGGAAGAATGAAAACAAATTACAAAAATGTAAAACAGTCCACAAGAATGAAAACTGTACATGGAAGTAGCAAAAAAGCAGGATAAACGTTGATCATACAGAGTGACAGAGAACATGGTCATCCAGGGCCCAAATGCCAGACTGTCCACCATGTCACCCTGCAAACCTACCCCACAAAATTCCCTTAAGACCTCAGCCCAAGCCTAACGTGGTCAGTGCCTAAACAGACCCAGGGAACAATCTCATCCAATGCACACACTGCACTTGTATGGAAAAAAGGGAGATGAGAAGGCTGGAGTGGAAGCAACCAAGAGAAGGTGAGAGCCCAGGACTGAATGGAGCACTTACGTAGGCAATGCTGAGGATGAATTTCCCTCTTGTATCCAACGAGTATTCCTTTTTCCCAGTCTCGACACCAAAAATGTTTACTTTGCCCACGTGGCTTCCTGTAGCCAAAAACTGGGAATCGGGTGAAAAAGCCAAAGACCAGGCATCCACTGTAAAAGGAAAGCAGAAAGATTACTGGGATCATTTCATGATCTTCCAGCTTGCTATTCTTTTGGGTTTTTTTACTAAATTATACATTTTTGCATTACAAAATTTAACAAACTGTCCGCCATTTGTGGTTTTACACAAGTCACTGTTGGATGCATTTTACAGATGTCCTAATTCAGTTTTCAATTCTCATCATCTTTTGTTTCCATAAATATATTTTACGTGCTTAATTGTAGATATGACTTAACAATCCTAAACCTACGAACATTCTGGATAAGACCATCGCTATCTCAAACTTTGGGCTCTGTGCTTGGAACCTGGAATGTTATTAACTGCTTTGAGTTTAGATGAATAGTCAAACCTCATAACATTATTCAACAGAGTCTACCTACGGTCCAAGAGACAAGTCTGCTGTAGCTCCTAAAGGAACTCACACCCATTCAGATCGCTATCACGTGCCTATTTCACGCAAACCCTGTGCTAAGCACTGAAAGATACCAGGATAATCACAACAGTCTTTTCCATCAGAAGCTGAGTCACCAGAACACTCAAAGGGTCTCTTGGAAAAGACAAGGGCACAGGAACAGCCCTAGACACCAGCAGATTTCTTTCATAATAAAAGACTAATAACCAGATGTTTCTTGGCAGCAGCCCATCAGCACTAGGTCAAACTAACCCACTCTGTTTTTGTAACAAGTCTAACTGAATGTAAGGTAATGAAGTAGCAGCGAAATTCCACATTCCTTCCTCACTGTAGAATGAAGGTCAGGCTTGGACCATCCACTCCCCAGGGAAAGGTGAGAAAAGTGCTTGGCCAACTTTCGAAAAGACTATTTGATTCAATAAGCATTGAAGCCACGCAAGAAGTAGCAGGAGTTACTGGCTGAATAACGTGACCGTGATATGCAGGTGGCAGCTGGAAACTTCATTGATCCGAGGGAGTTTGAGAGAGGGCTAAGAATCCTAGAGCAGGTAAAGATGGCAGAACAGGACACACTCTCAGTTTATACACAAAAGGAATTACTTTGGTGCTGGGAATGTGTCATCAAGTACATGAAACACTTTTACAGTTATATAAACATATATATAAATAAAATTAAAAAAATATATATATAAATATTTATAACTAAAGGAAATGTTGCAAAGAGTTAAAATTACACACAAAACATCTGCTAGAGGAGGCCACACAGCTGTCCCATTAGAATTTCCATGAAACTGTCTCTTCAGCAAGTCAGCAACAGCCTGGCTCTATCTTGTGCACAATAAAAAGCGAAGCTCCTTCTTACCAGGGCCAGCATCGATGGACTTCACTTGTTTGCCATTTTCTAAATCCCACAGACGAATATGAGCATCGAGGGAACTGGATGCGGCGATGGAGCCGGTCTGACTGATGTCCACGGAAACCACACCCAACTGATGGCCCTCCAGACTCCACTGTAACTCCAGCTTCTCATTTTTCCTTCAATAAGAGGAAAGGGGGAAAATGTCGAAGGTGAAGTGGCCATGTGTTAATTCTGCTGAGGCACATGGAGTGATAGAGCACAAACATTCCAATCATCTCAATGAGACACAATCAATCACAGGAAGGAGCTGAGCTGGACCAGCATTAACATGAAACTACACAAAGAACAGCAGTGGCTGCTGTCCAAGGACCAGCAGATGGCCACTAAGTAACTGCTGCGTGGTAATCTGTAAAAGATGATGGCAGCGATTATACTAGTGGACACTTCTATATGGCATTCTTTCTTACAAGGAGTCTCAATGGAGGGAGGGAGGGAGGGAGGAAGGAAGGAAGGAAGGAAGGAAGGAAAGAGGGAATGAAGGAAATTCTTTCAATGTTTCACTGGTGCACATCTTCACATCAGTGTCGCCTTCCCATGACTACTCCCTCCTTTCTAACAAGGGAGCACTGTCAAGCCAAACAGATGATCACTGGTCACGTCTGACAACAGGGACTTTAGTTTGCACCTACAGTCCATATGGTACAGTGAAAAGGGCACTGGCTCTTGAATTCAAATCCTGTTTCTGACATGTACTACCTATGTGACTTTGGGCAAGTCACTTAACCTCTATAGACCTCAAAAGTTAACTTATTTAGAAAATAAGAGGGTTTCACTAGATGGCCTCTGGGATCCCTCCAAACTCTCGAGCTATGATAACCTACTGAAGGTAGGGGAAGGGGGACAGAAACGAGCATTTATTAAGCATCTACCTATATTGTGCTAATAAGCACATTAAAACTACTATCCCATTGGATCCTCACAACAACCCTGAGGTAGATGCTGTTGTCACTCCCATTTTACAGCTGAGGCAGACATCAGATAAGTGAAACTATCCAGGATCACACAGCTAGTAAGTGTCACAGTCCTTAGTCATATATGCGTGTACCAAATTCTCTAGATGATTTAAATACTGGACTTTCATAAGAGAAATTCGTTTCAAAGAACAAGAGCCCCTCCTCTGCAGATCACGGCCCCACAGTTAGAAAGGACCAGAGGTCACACAGTGCAAGCCCTTCCCTTTATAGATAAGGTGACTGAGGCCTGAATACATGTGCCAAAGCACATATGTTTCTATATATTACAAATATCTGACCTTCATCAGATAAATGTACTTCAAAGATTTTTTTTTTACCATTAACTGCCTCGAAGTGTAGTTGCTCTATTTTGTTCATGCAAAAGCTTTGCTATTTTATATAATCAAAATATATATAATAATATATGTAACATATATAATAAAAAATACATATAATCATCTTTAGTGACAGCTAGCTAGCATTTATAGAGGGCTTGAAGGTTTACATCACACTTTACAAGTTACTGCATTTGATCATCTCTACGCCTTGGTTTGCTTAGGAATCCTCTTCCTAGCCAGTTTTACAAGGTTCCTTTTTCCATTACCCTCTATTTTCTTTTAAATGATGTGACCCTTTATATTGGGGTTATTTATCTATTCAAAGTTTTTCGGGGTAAATGATCTAAGAGAAGCAGCAGAAGCCTCAACTCTGCCCAATTGTTTTCTGGTCTTTTTCGACAGTTTATCACGCTGAGAACATCCTGTTCTTAGGAGATGCTCCTCGGATTTACTGAATACAAGACTATGAGGCTTTGTTGCTTCGGGCTCTGGCTTACCCTAGTCTACCTAGTCTCAAGTTACAAATGTTTCCATTTTTCCTTTGAATCTCAAAGATTCTTTAAGGGGCCCACCCTCTCATCAGTAAATAACGACAGGCAGTATTTTGGGGGCCCTTTGAGTTTGGCAAAGTTCTTTACAAATAGCATCTCATTTTTGTCCTGAATATAACCCTGGAAGGAAGGTGCTATTATTATCACCATTTTTCAGATGAGGGAACTGAGGGAGACTGAGGTTAAGTGACTTGCTCAGGAAACAATAAGTTTGAGGCCAGAAGTGAATTCATGCTTTCCTGACTTCACATCTGATGCTTTGCAGCTGTACTAGAGATAATGTTGCTTATGCTTACTCCTTTAATTTGTTTTCCTTGTTTTATTGCTAAAGCAAACATTTCTAAAACTAAATCAAATAGTGACAATGGTCATCCTTGCTTTACTCATCATTTTACTAGAAAGGCTTCCACTTACAAATAATGATGGTTCTTGGCTTTAAACAGGTAATATCTAATATATTAAGGAAAGATCCAGTTATTCCTATGATTTTTTTTAGTGTTTTTAATATAAAGTTATCTTGTCAAAGGCCTTTTCTTAATTGATGAATGATAGTTACTTTTGTTATTAACATAATTTGTTATGACTTAAGTTTTCCAAATGTTGAACCTTCCCTGCATTTCTGGGATAGATCCAACCTCTTTGGTAACAATTTATTCCATATTTTTGCATCAACATTCATTAGACTGAGGGCTGTTATTCTACAATTTTCTCTCTCCCTACTCTGGGTATCAGGCTCATACTCCTTTCACAGAAGGCATTTGGTAAGGTGAGGTGTTACCTATTTTTGCAAACAATTTATGTAATAAAGGTGCTAATGTTTGATAGAATTCACTTGTGAGATCATCTCGGGCTCCTAAGCTTTTTCCTTTGGGAATTAACTTATTGCTTCTTTGTTCTGTTTCTGACATTGGGTTGTTCAAATGTTCTAGTTCTTATCTTACTAATCTGTGTTGTATATTTTTATAAATATTACTCCTTTTCACCTAAATTTTCAATTTTGTTGGCATATATTTGGGCTTACAAATGGATTTACAAATTTCCTTGATTTCTTCATTTATTATGAATTCCCTTTTTCATTCTTGATTTTGGTGATTTATTCTTTTTAAGGAAAATTAAAGCAGTTCATGATTTTCCTATCTTATCTCAAAAAAAAAATAGCTCTAAGTTTTCATCAACTCAGATTTTTTTTGTTTTCAATTTCGTTTCTTCTTTGATTTCCACAACTTTTTACATTTGAGAGTTTTCAATTTGACAACTTTTCTATTTCTTTAGGCTGTATGCTCCTTTTTCTTTTTTTGCGGATTAAAGTGTTTAGAGATATACGTTTTCCCCACAGGTTTGTTTTGGCTGCATCCCCAAAATATGGTTAGATGCTCGAGAATAGGTGAAAACATCTCAATAATATGTATGTGATAAAGGCCACTACAACATTTTTAAACTCACACATGGGAGGGTATAAGGTTGGAAGAATATTAGTTGTCCCTCCTTTCCTACAACTCAATATTTTCCGGATTACAACCACTGGTTTGTTTTTTTAGTAGATGTAATTGTCTTTTTTTCCTAGTCAATAAACATTTCTATGATTAATCTATCCCACCCCACCCCAAAAATATGCCCAGAGATCAAATTAAAAAACAACAACAAAACAAAAACATCACAAATCCTTCAATACAGATCCACATAGTTTGGTAAAACAAATTCCCATATTGGCCATGTCCAAAAATGTATGTCTCTTTTTTGCAATTTAAATTCATCACTGTTGAAGCCAAAAGAAAAAAAGATCACGTAACCTGATGAGAATTCAAAAACTTATTTAAACTCCTAGAAAAATCAACTTACCATTTCCACACTTTGACTAGATCATCCAGGGATCCTGAGACAATCATTTCCGAGTTCTCTCTTTGATTCATCCCCCAGGCAACTGACCAGATGGCATCATCATGAGCTACAACAGGAAAAAATGGTTATTCATTACAAGAGGGTTGGTCACTAGGTGATAAAATGTTTCAAGCAAAAAAACTCAAAAGACAGAATGAATATCTACAACAATGAAATCATAGGTCCTTGAGATACTGAAATGTGTTTTAATCACTTCTATAAAACTCATACATCTAGTCCCATACCTTCATTAATGGAGGCATTTGGAGTGGCTATGACCTTTCTATTCAAACAAAAACAAAGACATTAAAATAGCCTTAAACTGGACAACAGAACATGGGAGGGAAAAAGAGGTGGAATTTAGAAAGTTTCCTAAAAGTCATGAAATCCAGCCCAGTGGCACAAAGAATGCCATACACTTACAGATCCTTGATGGATTAAAATATTACCTGCCCAGAGCTATCTTTTTTCAGACCAGACCTGTGATTTCATTATTATAGGGAACACCTAGTAAGGAATTTCCTCTACCATTATACACCCACACTTTCTCTGCAACTTAAAAAGACAGAGAGTTGCTGGCAGCAGAAAGAGCCTAAATGACCCATCCAGGGTCACAAAGTAAGGATATGGCACCAGAAGGATCCGAACTCAGGTCTGCCTCAGAGGTCCACCTGGCTATAAACTACATCTTGCCTCCGGTACAATCACATCACTTGGGTAAAGGGTGAACTATTCCAATCTGTAGGCTGAAGGCTCTTGCTGTCTGGAGCAGTGTATTTTTGTTCCTCTTCAGAACTGCAAGCTAATTGAAAGAGGTCTTTGACAAAAAATATTTAATATCAGAAGACTTGGATTCTAGTCCCATCTCTAACACTAATTTGTTGTGTGACCATGTGGTAAGCATGTACCCAAAAAGGAATTTATATCTGATGCCTGAAGACCAGCTTCCTTAGGTTTAGAGAGAGGCTCCACACTAGGTTGGCTGAAGGATACTGAATTTTTCAGTCCTAGCAAGTGACCCAATGTATTCCTTAAAAACCCACAAGGCAAAGCATGGATGGGCTCGGGAGCTTCAGCTCTGCAGAACAGGGAACTTTTAAAGCTGTTGTTTTCTGATGAGAAATGAAGAGCCAGAAGGCAGTGTTTTCATACCTTGTTCTTGTTTGAAGAGAATGCTATACTGAAAAAAGAAAAGTAATTGTGTTACACAATTGGTCGGAGATAGAAAACAGACCTCTCTCCCCTCTCCTCATTCCCACAAAATTTCTGGAGGAATCGTCCCTGACTGCCCCTCCCCCAGCCTCTAAACTCCACTAACAGATTCTCGGGCTGTCTTGGGTCACAGAACAAAGATCTGGAGCTGGAGGAGCCACAGCCACAGAGGCCCCAGACGGGTGGATCGGTACCAACTCCGTAACTCTGGAAGGTCCCGAGCTGTAACTCTCAGACATCTCTGTATCACCTGTGAGCCCGTCTGACTCTCTGCGACCCCCGCTGGGGTTTTCTTGGCAAAGACTCCAGCTCCTTTTACAGGTGAGGAAACTGAGGCACACAGGGTCGAGTGACGTGCCCAGGGTCACCCGGCCGGCATGTCTGGGGCTGGAGGCCTGATCCCAGGATCCCCAGCCCACGCGTGAGACCCCCGGCGTCTCCGGACCGAGGTGCTCGCTATGCCCCATCCCCTCCTGCTTCGGAATGTTCCGCTGTGCTCACCTGGACACTCATCTCTCCACGCCAAGGCACACCGACATGGGCACAGTGCTGTGGGAAGAAGCGGCGCCGTTACCGAGGGCGGAGGCGGCCGCCCCGGCGGCGCCCTGGCCTCTGCTCACCGCAGACACGAAGGCAGCCTCCCTGGTACAAGCGCGGGCCGGGCGCGGCGCCGCCACCCCAGGTCCGTCCCCCTTTATGGAGGTTCGGGGCCTCGCCCGCAGCCCTCAAGCTGGTGGGGGGCACGCCGCCCCGACCTCCAAGGAAAGGCCCGAGGCTGTCTGCTCCCACCTCCCCAGCGGGCAGACATCCCGCTGCCCCCTTTCGCCGCGGCTTGCTTGGGCTCCCCCAGCGTACCCCAGGCTCCCCTGGCCCCTGCCTCACCGGCTCCGGGCTCTCCTGCTCGGCCTCGGCCTCCCTTGCCGCGGTCCTCCTCTCAACCTCTTCTTCAGCGACAGCGGCGCCCGGCTATGACGTAAATGAGGACGAAGGCGCACGGCGCGCTGGGATGATGTTACACGACCGTGCGTGCGTCACGCGTCACTGTGGAGTTTGGTCGCCCCCTGCTGGGTTCAGACGAAAAGGAAAGAAGAATGAAGCGGCCCTTAGGCCACGCCCCCTACTGCAAGACAGCCTCTTAGATCGCCTTAGGGGGCCCAGCAGGGTCTAAAGCCAAAGAGGGAAGGAGGGAGCAGCCTCCGGCCACGCCCACCGCGGTCCTGACCACGCCCCATCACTAGGGCCCCGCCTCTCCCGCCAGGTCCCGGATCCCTTTCTCCAGTAGGAAAAAAAAAACCTCCTGGGGCGCAGGGACAGCCTGGGCGGGGTGGGGGGGGGAGGGGGAGCGTGGAATTCCCTATTAGTGGAACAACAAGCGCAACGAAACTCGGGGCCACAGGAAGTGAGTCCACCAGCCGGGTGACCCGGCGCCGCCCCGAGGGTCCGCACGGGCGGAACAGTCACGGTGTCTCCTCGGGGGGGCGGCCTCGGCCCCTGTGCGTCCTTCGGCTCGGGCTGCCCCGACCGGCCCAGGGCAGCAGCGGCTCCGGCTGCTCCCTTGTTCCTCCATCTCCCGACCCCAGGCATTGGCCCTGGACGTCTCCCCGCCCCTCTCTGTCTCCTGGCTTCCTTCAGGACCCAACTAAAGGCCCACTCTCTGTAGAAGCGTTTCCCTTGGACCCCAAGCCAGAGTATGGAGGCTCTTGTTGTGTTCAAGAAAAGGAAATCCCGCCTCTGCATCTTCTGGATGGCTAAAGGGGTCCAAGATCTGGGGGGGAGGGAAGGGGCCGCGGGAGGGGACAGTCAAGCCTAGGAGTCATGAGTGATAAAGGCTGCCTCCCCCTCTTATCTCTAAAACATCCCTTATGTATCCGGCCTGTGCAGACACGCATGAAGCCTCGAGGTGGATCAGGTGCTAGTTCATTTCACTCGTAGAGTCAGAAAGAACTGAGTTCGAATCCAGCCTCCGATACTTACTAACAGTGTGACCATGGGCAGGTCACTTAACCTCTGCCAAAATTTCCTGAATTGTAAAACAGACAATAATAGCACCCACCTCCCAGGGTCGTTGTCAGGATCAAATGAGATAACGTTACTACTTACAATTGTGCCTGACACCCAGTAGGCACTGTATAAATGCTCAAAAATATTATTGTTGTTGCTGTGCTTGTTTTCTCCCCTCATTATACTGAGTTCCTCGAGAGCAGGGACTGTCTTTTGCCTTCCTCTGTATCCCCAACACTTATGGTAGCCTGGAGCTTGGGTTCTAGTTCAGAATTTAATGCTGACTTAGGCAAGTCACTTCCCTAAATGAGACGCTAGGTGGTACTGTGGACATAGCTCTGGACAGGGTCAGGAAGCACTTGGAATCTGGCTTCCACTACTAACAGCTCTGTAACTCTGGGCAAGGGTTGCTTGACCCTTGTCAGCCTCAGTTTCCTATTCTGTAAAGCAGGGATGATAGTATTAGCATCTACCCCATAGGGTTTCAAGAATCAAAAATGATTAGTATATGTGAAGGACTTTATAAAGTTTGAAGTACTATATATCAATGTTAGTTTCTATTATTTCCCTCTCTGGACCTTGTTTTCCTCTTCTGTATAATAAAAAGGCCAGCTGGATGGCTTCTGAGATCTGCTCCCCTTAAACGCCAAGCCTCTAACTCAGTATCAGCATTCTACAGTGGAAAGTGCCCTGGTTTTGGAGAAGTCCTGGATTCAAATCCTGACTCTGCCACTTAATTACAGAGCTGATCTTGGGACATCACCTTGTATCCCTGGGCCTCAGTTTCCTTATCTGTAAAACAAGATGGGTGGACTAGGTACCATCAAAGACCCCTTCCAACTCTGAATCTATGACATATAATCCTACCCTGAAGTCCAGAATCTCCCAGCTGGGAGGAACCTCACCAGAGCCAGGTAGCTTTATACTATCTCTATGCTATAGTCACTGTAGTATCAGGGGATACTGTTCTGGGAAGATCACTCCCAAATATGGGCAAAATATCTATGAAATGATCATGTTGGCCAATGGAAATAATGTGAAGACAAGGTCTAAGAGGTCTTGTGGAGCCCAGATTACAGAGAACATTGAATGCCAAGCTAAGGAAAGAGAGGGAGGCATTGCAAGATTTTTTTTTTTTTACCAAGAGTGACATTGTTAAAACTGTGCCTTGGGAGAAATATTCAGCCAAGATTTATGAGGAATGAATTTGGAAAAGGAAGGGAGACAAGTTAGGAGAGTAGTAAGATAGGGGAGGAGGTGGATGGAGAGATACTGAGCAAGTAGAATTGGCCCTTCTTGGAAACTGACTGACCACGGAAGGTGAGGGAAGAGGATGCACAGGACAGATAATAAGCTCTTACCAATCAGCTTTTCTCAAGCATCTACTATGTACTGCTAAGCACTGTTAGACTCTGACATAGATGTTATGTAGATTCATAAATCCTTAGAATGGGAAGAAACCCTACAGCAGAAGTGGGGAACCTGTGGCATCAAGGCCACATGTGACTCCCTAGGTCCTCAAGTGCCCTTTGAATCTTTAGACTTTGGATTCCATCAGAGGGCCACACTTGAGGACCTATAGGATCATATGTGGCCTTGAGGTCGCAGGCACCCCACCCCTGCTCTAGAAATAATTTTGTTCATCTTCTTCTTTTGGCAGAAGAGGAAACTGAGAACCACAGAGGTTAAGTGATGTGCCTAAAGTCAATAATCTGGTCAATACAACTAAAGTACAAAGCCATGTCCTCTGACTCAGCACAGGCCTCTCTCCACTAAGGCCATAATTTCAAGGAATCTATGTACTATAGTAATAAGCCATGTTATGGAAGGGTTCTATTCTCTCTCCTGGGACAGTAGAAACTGTGAAATACAGAAAAGGCTTGTCATGGTGTAAAACAAAGCCTCTCCCCTCCCCAGCATTCAGGGAATGAATGAGTCATTTGGCCTAGCCAGGTTTTCCAGATAGCAAAGGACACCAACAAGCTTGTACAACAACCCTCTCCCCTATTTGCTCCTCCAAGTTCTCATTCCCCATTTTTTTTCTTGCCTCCTCCAGCATATTTTCTCAAAAACCACTGAAATGCAATGAAGGATGTATTGGCTCACCCTCTTCCTCCTCCACCATCCTTCCTTCTGCCTCTCCTCTGCTCCTTACAACCCTCTCCTCCCCAAACATCACCACCCCAGGCTCGAGCACTTTATGGAAAAAAAAAACCTTGCAAAGAAGAAGCAAGCCTGCCTTCAGACTTTGGGGATTTTTATTTTGTTTTATATAATTTTACATTTTATTTTGAATAAACCAAAAAAAGAACATTTCAATAAAACACAAAAAGAAATTGTATAAAACCACGATTCTCCATTTCATATCATTGGGCCATCACCAGTAGTCTTGACCTTTGTCTTGCCATGGAATTGCCATGATTCTGGAGGAGAGAGCAAGGTGACGCTAATGACTGTTCCTCACTTAAATCCAATTCAGGCTGAAGTCAAGACATCACCCTAGTGACATTGTCAGTCCTCTTTGAGAATAAAGGATGATCAACTTGATTTCTTAAAAAGTCTTTAATATGAGCTGTCTTTCTGCCAGAGGGATGGGGAAGGGGTGGTCTTGAAGAAATTTAGGTAATGTAAAATATAAAATTAAGTATATCATAAACTCCACACATTACTTTCAAAACTATCCTCCTTATCTGTGCTTCCTTCCCAACTTCCTCTCCTGCTCTCTTCTATGCTGTTTTAGCTGCTATACCTACTGCCCTAATGGGGGGTGGGGAGTGAGCAGAGTAGAAAGAATCCTGAAAGAGGAAGTGTTGTTAAGGAGAAACCCTGAAGTCAGGTACACCTGAGTTCGAATTCTGAGTCTAGCACCTAATACCTATGGGCGAGTATACTTTGGGCAAGTCACCTTATTTACAGATAAGATGCTGATGTACAGAGGTGGAAGGAGGTCTGAGGAGAGAGGGAGACAGACAGACAGACAGACACTCTGAACTGGGAGCCAGGACACCTACCTTCTAGTCTTGGTCCTGCCCCTATCTGACCTGGAGACAAGTCTTCTCCCCTCTGTCCATGTTCCAATTTCATTATCTCTTAAATGGCAATCATTTTGTGAAGGTCAGGTAACCCCACCCTTCGCCAGCTCATCTTGGATGCCTCACATTGCACGATTAGAGGTGTTTTCCTGTAGCTGTTGGAAGATTCTGCCCAGGAATGGCCCCGTATCTAAAGACGAGGGTCCCCAACTCCAGTGGACAGATAAGTGATTACATTATTTTCCCTAGAAGTGGGAAAGGGTAGCACTGAGTCATGTGACACTTTACATTTATAAAACGCTCTCTTCACAGCAATATAGTGAGGAAATCTGTCTAAGTCTCATCATTCCTACTTTATGGATGAGAAAATTATGGCTGGGAGGGAAGGGGGGAGGGTAGAGGGTAAGGGATTTGTCTCTAGTTACCAGCTTAGTGAGTATCAGAATAACTAGAACTCAAGGCAGAGTGATTTACTTGAAAGAACACTAAATCTGGTGTCAGAAGACCTGGGTTCAAATCTTGGCTTTGCTATTTTACTACCATGTGACCTTGGACAGGTCCCATGCCTTCTCTGGCTCTCAGTTTCCAAATTTGTCTGAGTTCTAGATCTAGGATCATGATGATCAATCTTCCTACTACACCTCTTTGCTCTGGGTGTGTTTTCAAGATGGCTGGCAAGACTAGGGAGCCTGCTATGTCTGGAGGATGGAATGGTTCTCTCTCCAGAGCTTATTGCCCAATGGACCTTTTACAAACTAGGCAGCCAGGTGACACAGTGGACAGATGATTGGAACTGAATTCAGATTCAACCATAGACATTTACTATCTGTGTGAGCCTGGGCAAATAACTTAAAAAAAATCTGCCTGCTTTAGTTTCCCCATTTGGAAAATGGACATGTTGCTTAACCTCTCTGAGACTCAGTTTCCTCTTCTGTAAAATGGAAATAATAATAGCTGTACCATCTACCTCACAAGGCTGTTTTGGGGCTCAAATGAGATCAGAGATGTAAAATGCTTTCCAAACTTTCAAGCTTGTATAAATATTGGTTCTTATAAGGACCTCATGCCATCTCCAGAAAAGTCCAAGACATTTCAAAATTACTTTTCTCTTTGAAAAATAATGTAAGCTAACCTAAGGGATGATTCACTGTTTTCCCTTGCTCCCTGCCCCGCTCATAACCCTTCTGTGAATTCTGGAGAACATCTGTGGAGCAGATTAAGGGCTTATGATTGGGAATGGGGTCTCTTCATACTGAGGAACTGAGTCACACCCGCCTCCTGGTCCAGTAATACAAGTGGATGTGACAGGCCATACCATGTGGGATAGAGTAGGAAGGAGTGGTCATTAATCCAGAGGGATGCTGAGTGGGATATGGGTGTGGGGACTCCAGCTGCAGCCTCTAGAAGATGAGGGGATTTTGCTGCTGTTTGCACAACTCCATGAAGAATAACAATAACAACCCAAAAAGCTCATCAAGTTACTGGAAGTATCCAGTGAGGAACCCTCCAACTCCTTATGGGGAAATGAGTAGCAATGGGAACCCTTTGAAGAGAAAACTCAAGTGCCTAAGGTCCCTCTCAAAGCTGAGATCCCACAATTCTAGGGAGGAATCCTCTAGGACCCATTTCTAAGAGAAGTGAAACACACAAGGATTTGTGATCTGATCTTGTAGAGAACTCCCAGTGTGGCAGCTCCCTCCAACACACTGATACTCATTCCCTCTCTGCCCAAGTTTTCAAAAAGTTGCCCAAGATTCACAGAAATTGAAGTGATTCATCCTGAATCACATAGATTAGAAGGGCAACTAGATACTGAGCACTGAGCTTGGAGTCAGGAAGACTCTTCTGAGCCCCTGAGTTCAAATCTGGCCTCATATACTTACTAGCTGTGTGACCCTGGGCAAGTCACTTAACCCTGTTTGTTCCTCATTTATAAGATGAGCTGCAGAAGGAAATGGCTAATCGCTCTAAATCTTTGCTAAAAAAAAATCCCAAAGGGGTCAAAAAGAGTTAAACATGAGTGACATAACTGAACAAAAACAAAATTAAAATCACTAGCTAAATCTCTTTTCTCATTGGGGAAAAGAAAGGACAGAGGATCCTTGTCGGTATCCCAGAAGCCACACTGGTGCAGGGGATAGCATCAATACTAGAAATTTGCAGTCCCCGCCCCAGGCCACCGCAAAGTCTGCCCAGTTTCCCCCCATCATTCAACAGGGTCTTTACTTGTCCTGTGGTCCAAGCATAGTACAGGAAGGGGCTCGAGTCTCTAGAACATTCAGAGTGCGAACCAAAGGAGGAGCCCCGGGGACAAGGAGGACCCATGGGGTGGGGGTGGGGGTTCCTGGGGCCAGGGTCAGAGAACCTGGAAGGAATAGCTCTGGCCCAACAGTACAAGGAAGGAACTCTGCACTGGAAGTAAGGAGACTTGGGTTCTAGTCTAAGGAGGAGTTGGACCAGGGTGTTTCCAGGGTCTCATCCAGCTCCAACCAGGTCTAGAGGTCTGAGTCCCATCTTGTTGGATGAAAAACTGGATGTGGGAGAACAAGCAATGAATAATTTCATGGAAGGCCTCAAATGCCAGACTAAACCGAACTAAATCGGTTGGGCTGGATCTTCCCATATTCCATTGGTTTGTATGGACCAAATGGGGAGGTGGGGCTGACCTACAACAGTTTTCTTTAAGCTCAGTCTTCAGAATGCCTGGCTTTCTAAAGGGCTGCATTGACCCCTTGGGTTGAATGTGAATTCGAATGAATCCCTTCCCTTTCTCTGACGAGGGGCAGGTGATCCAAATGATACCAAAGGTCTATTCTGACATCTCATTTCAATCAACCAGTGCTGATCCTCAGATGATCAAATGACTTAAAAAAAATTGTTTATGTAGAAATAGATATGTTGTTATTGTTCCCTTGTGTTTCAGTCGTGTTAGACTCTCCATGGCCCCATTCGTGGTTTTCTTGGCAAAGATACCTGAGTGGTCTGCCACTTCCCTCTCCAGTCCATCTTACAGATGAGAAAACTTAGACAAAGAAGATTAAATGACTTGCCCAGAGTCACAAAGCTAGTAAATGTCTGAGGTAGGACCTGAACTCAGCTCCTCCTAACTCCAGGGTCACAGAGCAAGTTCGTGACCAAATTTGACCTTAGAATCCAGATATTCTGAAGGTCTAGCAGGGAAGGGAGCTGCAAGAGGGTAAGTCTTTCCATTGCTCCACAGATAAGACAAGACTCTAACCTGAGGACCAGAGAGAGGATGGAGAAGTTCTCTTGTTTATCAAAGATTTGGTTCGGGATTGTGGGGATTTTTGGGGGGGGGCATGTTGGGAGGGAAAACTAAGCAGGTGGTGCCACCACTATGTCCTTATAGCCAGTCATGTTCATAATTAATCGTCTGGTTTCTTCTTCATACCCAACTGTTGCTACCTCTAAGGATCTGGAGGTCCCAGAGAGCTGGAAGAACAGATGTCTGTGTAATTGTATACGGAATCCTGAGATCAGGATTTTTTACAATTGGTGTGGAGGTGAGGGAGGGATTGGATCAAGACCCTTTCAAAAAGGAACAAAAGAAATCATAGAATGTGAAAGCTGGGAGAGATCCAGAATGTTAGAACAAAGAACATAAAATGTTAGCATTAGAATGGTACCCTAGAGATTGCCCTAGTCTAATATGCTGGTTTTTTATTTTTATAGACAGATTTTTTTTTTTTTTTTGCTTTTTGAAGGGGGGAAGGCAGGGCAATTGAGGTTAAGCGACTTGCCCAAGATCACACAGCTAGTTTTTGTGTTGTGTCTGAGGCCGCATTTGAACTCAGGTCCTCTTGGCTCCAGGGCTGGTGCTCTATTCACTGTACCACCTAGCCGCCCTTAGACAGAATTTTTTTTAAAGTTTTATGTTGAATTTTGTTTTTAGACCAAAGTAACTTTCCATTAACCCCATACAATTAAACTATTCTCTCTCTCTCTCTCTCTCTCTCTCTCTCTCTCTCTCTCTCTCTCTCTCTCTCTCTCACACACACACACACACACACACACACACATTAAAACAAACCAGTGACCAAGTCTGATAGCACATACCTCATTCTGCATCTATAATCCTAATTTCCCATCTAAGATGAGGTGTTTTATTACCAGTTCTCTGAGACCAAAATTAGACATTGAAATTAATAGCATTCAACTGCCTTTTCAAAATTATTTTCAGGGACAGCTAGGTGGCACAATGAATAGAGCACCGGCCCAAGAGTCAGGAGTACCTGAGTTCAAATGCAGCTGCAGACACTTAACACTTACTAGCCATGTGATCTTGGGCAAGTCACTTAACCTCAGTTGCCTTGACCTCCTCCCTCCAAAAAGAAAAAAAAGAGAAATAAAATTATTTCATTCACATTATTGTAGTAATTATGAATCTTCTTTTGGTTCTATTCACTTCATTTTACATCTGTTCATATAAATCTTCCCACATTTGTCTGAATTTGTTATATCCTTAACTTCTTATGGTTAAATAATACTCTATTATATTCATATAATACATGTTATTCAATAATTCCCTGAGAGGTACTCACTTTGTTTCTAATTTTTCATGTCACTGTGATATAGATATACACACATACATATATGTATGTATGCATATATGTTTATATACATGTGTATATATAAATAGATGTTCATATCTATCTACAGATATATACTCCAAGAAGAAAGGAAAAACTATATCTATCTATCTCCATATCAACAAGAAGATAGGTAGATATAGTTTTTTCCTTCCTTTTTGTAGAATATATCCAGTAGAGGGATTAATGAGTCAAAAGATACTAGTGATTTTGTGATTTTTTTTTGCATAATTGCAAATTATTTTCCAGACTGGTTGGACAAATTTTTGAGAGAGAGAGAGAGAGAGAGAGAGAGAGAGAGATCCATAGCTCTGCCAACAATGTATTAATGCTTTTATCTTTCTGTGGGCTTTCTAATATCTACTATTTCCATTTTTAATCATCTTTGATTTGATGAAGACTCAAGAGGTGTTTTAATATGTATTTCCCTTATACTTAGTGATTTAGAATAGGCTTCAATATGATGATGAGTAGTTTCCAATTCTTCTTTTAAAAACTGTTTGACCATTTATCTGTTCACTAATGACTCATCATATATTTGTATCAATTGCCTATATATCTTCATTTTCAAACTCCCCTCAGAGGCACCCTCCCCCCATTTGACAGTTCCGGTTCTTATTCTAGGTGCATTGATTTTGTTTGTGCAAAAACTTTAATTTTGCATAATCAAATTTGTCCGCTTTGGTGTTTCACAAGTATTGCCATCATTTTTTTTTGTTTGACTTTTGTGTGACTCTGTTGACACTGTATAGTTATACTTTACTCCTAGTCATAGTCATGAAAGCAACACCTTCTATTCTTTCACTTTTTTACTAATAGGGAATTTTATGTTTAGGTCACATGCCCATTTTGAGCTTCTTTTGACATATGATGTAAAAATTTGAACTAAATATCATTTCTGCCAAACTGCCTTTCACTTTTCCCAGCTCTTGAGAAATGGAGAGTCCTTATCCAGTGAGTTTAGATTCTTGCATTTAACAAACACTGGCCTGTTCTATTTAATTGCTTTGGAGTCTTGCCAACCTAGTTTCTTTCACTAACCTACTTTTCTATCTTTTTTACTGATATCAAATAGTTTGTTTTGTTTTGTTTTTTGGAGGGGGAAAGACAGGGCAATTGGGGTTAAGTGACTTACACAAGGTGACGCAGTTAATAAATATTAAATGCCTGAAGTAGAATTTGAACTCAGATCTTCCTGACTCCAGGGCCAGAACTCTATTTACTATGCCACCTACCCACCCCTATCAAATAGTTTTTTTAAATAATTTCAGCTTTAAATTATAGTTTGTGACTCAATAATGCTAAACTTCCTTTAATCTTGCTTTTTTTCGTTAATTCCCTTGAGATTCTAGAAACTTTGTTCCTCCAAGCTCTTACTTTATTTAGTTCTATATAATAACCACTTGGCAGTTTGGTTGGTATAACACTAAATTTCTAAGTTAATTTAGGTAATGTGTTCATTTTTATTACATTGGTACAACCTAACCATGTATAAAAAATCTTTCTAATTATTTAAAGCTTATTTTATTTCTGTGTTTTATAGTTATAACTATATAAGACCTGAGTTTGTCTTGATAAGGTTAATGCCCAGTTATTTTATTATTTTTAGTTATATTGAATGGAATTTTTCCTTCTATCATTTTGTATTGGTTTTGATAGTACTATATAATAAGAATAATTTCTATGGTTCTATTTTGGTCTTTACCAAAGTCATTAATTGTTTCAGTTTCTTCACTAATTTACTGGGGTTTTCTAAGTAAACCATCCCATTCCTTTCATTTTACAAAGAAAGACATTGAGGCCCAGTGAAAAAGAAAAGATATGTCCCTTAATATCCTAAGGAATTTTTTTTCCTGCCCAACCATTCCCCTATCCTTAAGCTAAGAATATATATCTTCTTGGGGGCAGCTAGGTGGTACAGTGAATAAAACTCCCAGCCTGTAGTCAAGAAGACCTGAGTTCAAATCCAGCTAAGACATTTACTAGCTGTGTGACCCTGGGCAAGCCATTTAACTCCATTTGGTTCAGTTTCCTCATCTATAAAATGAACTGGAGAAGGAAAGGGCAAACCACTCGAGGATCTTTGCAACAAAAAAAAAAAACAGCCTCAAATGGGGTCACAGAGCCAGACACAGCTTAACAACAAAAATTACATTTTATTAATATTGATTTATTAGCCAGTTTATTAACAGAGAAAGAAAAAAATCTGACTTTTTTTTTCTCAAATGCAAAGCTAAAGGAGCCAAGGCCAGTTTTGGAAACAGGTTTGAAACATCCCTTCTCCTTTTCAGCAGCATCCCATCCCACCCTCAGGCTACCCCTTAACTAAGTCCTCCCCCCAACCTTCTTCCCTCTCCCAATAAAGCTTGACTATTTAGAATACCAATAAATTTATCTCCACCTAACTGAGTCTTTAAGACCTATTTCCTCCAGGAAGACTTCCCGACTAATCTTTCCCTGTTTCCCTCTGTCTGTTCCACTTGTTGACTCTTACTCCTTTCTGATATATCTTTGGGGGTTTCTTTAAGCTGTTACTCACATTCATACTCTGCTCTGATCTTGGCTTGGAGGTGGGTGACCCTGGTTTCTCAAAGGGTAATAAGCTTTCTCTCTTTCCTAAATCTCATTTCTATTTACTTATGAAGCACATTGAGGGCAGAGGTGTTGAGGCATAATGTGCAGGTTCCATGTAATGAAAATAAATGGTTGTAGAGATACTGGCCAATCTGTTCCATGTTCTGTCTATTTGTTGTCCTTTCTCCCGCAAGCTCTGACCGACCGCCCTTCATACAAGTACAGAACCTTTGTGGAGTTGGCAAGGGCCTGGGAGAAGATTGCTGTTGTTGCTTCTGGCTTTGAGAGGACGTAAGATGAATCGTCTCCACTAATGAGGAAAGCTTTCTGCAAAGGTTTGCATCTGAGTCCTAGGCTATGTCTCTCTCTGTGGTCAAAAGGCTGTCCAGGGCAGGGATTCTTAATTTGGAAGGGAAAAAAAAAATCCCATCTTTATTTCAATATATTTGGTTTGCTTTATAATCCTATGTACTTATTTTATGCATGTAGAAACACTATTCTGAGAAGGGTCCATGGGCTTCACCAGATGGCCAAACTGGTCCATGACACACAGAAGAACCTTTTGTATGAGCTGAATATTATCAAGATTATAGAAGCTTATTAAAAAAAAAAAACTAGCCGTGTGACCTTGGGCAGTTCACTTAACACCAAATGCCCTACCTTCCCTCCTCCACAAATCAAAAAAAAAAAAAAAGATTGTGGAATCTCTTTTATTGACTCACCACCACCTGGAACAGCCCAGAGGAAACTATCATCTCTTTGTTGTTTCTCTCTGTTAGTCTCAAACCACACACTCATAGGCAGACAAACACTACAATAAATGGCCATATCACCTAATAGAAGTTTTATAAGGCAGTTAGGGACCCGATGAATGGAATGCTGAACTTTTAGTCAGGTAGACCTGAATTTGAATCCTACTTCAGCCACTTCTTATAGGAAGTCACTTAAACATGTTACCCTCGGTTTTCTCATCCGCAAAATGAGCCAGTTCCAGAAGGAAATGGCAAACCACTCCAGTATCTTTGCCAAGAAAACCCCAAATGGGGTCACAAAGAGCCAGATATGACTGAAAATGATTGAACAACAGCAGCAAACTTCACATAGTTGTTGTGAAGATCAGGAGAGATATACGTGTAGAACTTTGCAAACCTTGAATGGCTGTATAAATGCTAGCAATTGTTGCTATTTTTATTATTCACACAATGCCAATGAGCATTTAAGGGAAAGAGCTTCCCCTTTCAGGCTGTGATGAATCTGTGCCCCAACATGGGGTAGGGAGTGGGGGGAAGGAACGGGAAGAAAGCAGTGAGGTAAACAGAAGGCCATTCCCCTAACATTCCTAGGAAGCAAAGGGAAGAAAAATGACAAACCCCAAGTTATAAAAGTCTGCTGACTTATCTGAGTGTTTCTCCTCTCTTCTCTGCTTTTTCCTCCTTTCTTCTAGCCCTCCCTCCTCCTTTCCTCTCCCTTTCTCCCCTCTCCCTCTCTCTATGTGACAGAGGCACTGTCCAGCCCCCCAGTTTCCTACAGTCTCAGCTGGAGATTAGAGGGGATCCAGCAGCACAACCTGGTGCCAGAAGCCCCCCCTCTGGAGCCTCTCTGCTTGGCTTCCTAACCCTCAGACATCTTGGCAGAAAGAAGTGCCTTCAAAAGTCCAAACACCTTGGAAACTTGGGGAACTCTGGCAATGACTATGCCAAAGCACGTCCCTTCTACCCAGGCTCCCTGATAACAGGACAAAGGTTTTAAAAAGTCTTTGTAGATTTGGGAAGCCGGATCTTATTAAATTCCTCCTAGAATGTGTCTCCCCCTCTGTTCTCTGCAACAGATGTTAGCACATAAACTGCAATTATCTTTATTGCGATGTTTTGCCCGTGTTCATCATGAGCACTGCAGGAGGAAATAACCACGTATCCCACGGAATGAGGTTTCTTCCATCTTTTCGGCACATGGTGAAATTAACTCCATCGGCCCCTTTGCCTAATGCTACAGAGAGAACCTTCCTGCCACCTTCCACGCAGCCACAGCTCCCTTTTGTCTTCTGGTTCCATTTAGTTTGGGAATATCGCGGCGGACATAGTTTAGTCCTTCCATCAGGATCTCATTTGTTGGTTGTGAGATAGAGATCTCACATTTAAAATGCCAGTGGTTAAATAAACACTTGTAGGTGGTCTAAAAATTACACCATCATCAAGGGACCATAGAATGATCGACCATAGGAAGTTGAAAGGGACCACCTAGGATGGAAGCATATTTTGTACTTTTGTTTGTGTTAGAGCTTTTATAGGCCCCAAGAATCTTTAACCCAACCACACGTTCAACAGACAAGTCTCAGATCTCCATGCAAGGCTACATGTCCCCATCAGTGTTCTAGGAGGACCCCTGAGGAATCAAGGGTGATTTTCTCCTGTTACTAGCTCTTTGAAGTTCCAGTGCATTCTCCCCTTTCTTAACTGCTAGTGATTACCACCTCAATTCCATTTAACCAATTAATATCAATTCATTTTTACAAAGGGATATTTATACCAAGGAAGAATGAAGAACAATCGTACAAAATGTCCCCTGCCCCCTTATGACCTTGATCCTGAGAAGAGTGGGCTTGTCTGTAAAGGAGTTATTACACAACATTCATACCACCAAACTCACTTCCAAAAATGACTGTATTTCCCTCTTGGCTCCTTCACTTGCTATTCGTCAAATAGGCCACTCAGGATTGTGTGACTCACTCTTTGGGCTTCCCAGCTCCTGGACTTCTAGCAGCTCATCGTCCTGGCTTTTCAAAGCTCACAAGGTCATAACCTTTACGGTGTCAAGAAGGATTCTTTAACAGGCCAACCAAAGATGATCTGCCAATCATTCAGTCAGTCAGTCAACAAACATTTGTGGATCTTCCCATCACCCACAAATGTACCACCCCCATGTTCAAGAATTCTGAAATCCCGGTATCCAACCATAGCTGTCTTCCCAGCCTCCATAGGATCACATCACAGATTTTTAGTTGGAAGGGGTCAGGCAGGTCATCTAGTCCAATCCCTTCATTTTACTGATTAGGAAACTGAGGCATAGTGACTTGGCCAAGTCATACAAGGAGTATGTGACAAAGCAGGGATTTGAACACAGGTCCTCTGACTTCAAGTCCACTGGTCTTTCCCTGGCAACAGAGACCATTTCTTTTTTCCTTCTGTTTCCTCCACCATCTCTAACATGGGATTAGACACAAAGTAGGTGGCTATTAAAGATTTGCTTCATGCACACATACATGACTGAAGGCATACATGAATGAAATCTTATTTTGCTATTCACTCATCCACAAAATAGACCAAACAGAAATCTATGGACCAGAACAGCAGAACAAAACTTGTATAACAACACAACACACACACACACACACACACACACACATACACACGCATAATGCCAGCGCAGCAAAGAGGATTATGAAATACAGGGCATTCTTTAGGAAATATGGCAAGTATTAAGGATAACTATCCACCCACACAGCTTTGGTTGGACTGGCCAAGCTAACATATGCTTATGGGCTCTGGGAACCCAGATGTTAAACCGAGATGGTGATTCAGTAGGAAGAACACTCACTGGACTTAGGATAGCACGGCCTATATTTGAATTGTGGCCCAGACCCTTGCTCACTATATGACCTTGGTAAAGCACCTCTCTGAGTCTCAGTTTCTCCATCTGTTAAATAGGGATAAATAATGCTCACAATCCCAGTTTCAAAGAGGGGTCATGAGGAAGACTTTTTGTAAAAATTTTAAAAGACTATGGAAGTGACAGCTGTTATTATTTTGGGTCTAAAACCACAGTTTCATCAGTGTAAGGAATTCTTTGTGCAAAAACTCCCTCACCCTATGGGAATCACTGACTTCACTATAGTTTAAATTGCTGGAGAATTGCCTGGGGGCACTAAAAGGACGCGTGTCTTTCCCAAGGTCATGAAACTGGCCCATGTCCAAGGCACATGACCTGCCTTCCCTGGCTGTCCACTGTCTCTCTTTCCATCTCTGCCTCCTAAATTCCCTGGTTCCTTCGAATCTCAGATTGGAAGTCTCTTCCAGTCCTATGCTCGTGCTTTCCCTCTGAGATTCCCCCCCGATTTAACTTGCTATAGCTTGCTGGTACCTGGTTATTTGCATGCTTTCTCCCGCCTCACTTAAATCCCATTCATGACTATGTGAAGATGTCACCTTTGGGATGTGACTGGGAAATGACTCCGCTCCTGAGACTGGGATCTCCTTGAGGGCAGGGACTGCTTTTTGTCTTTTTTTTGATCCCCAGCACTGAGCGCAGTACCTGGAATATAGCAGGTGCTTAATAAATGCTTGTTGATCTGACAGAACTTGAGAATGCACGGAGGTAGGAGAGGACAAGATGAGATCAGAGCATGGAATCCTTAACAAGAGGTAGGTAGTGTGAGGGAAGCCTGGAAAGGTACATAGAAATCACACTATGCAGGAACCTTACAACTAGGTAAAGGAACCTTGACTTTGTTTAATTGTTGATGGGGAGTTACTGAAGATTCTTGGGCAGAATTATGCAATAGGGAGATCATTCTGGTCTTTTTTAAAGGATAAATAGAAGAGGAATACCAGATGGAGGGAGATCAGGAGTTAGAAGTCTATTACAACAAGAAGGGCTGAAATTAAGAACTAAGGGAGAGAGACAGAAATGAGAGAAAAAGGGAAGTCATTCCAGGCATTAGAAATAGCATGAGCAAAGGTGTGGAGGTGAGAGACTACATGATGCATCCCAGATAGACAGAACAGATCAGACTGACTGGAGGACAGAATGCATGGATGGCAGTAACATAAAAAAAATACTGAAAGGACAGAATGGATTTGAGGGGAACTTGAATATTTAGCAAAGAAACTTGGGCTTTACATTGGAAGTAAAGGGGGAACCACTGAGTATTTTTAATAGGATAGTAACAGGACAGGATTTATGTGCAAGGCGGATTTCTGAAGGATGAACTAGGAAGGAGAGAAAGTGGATGAGGGAAGACCTGGCAAAATGCTCTTGAAATGGTCCAGGTGAGTGGTAATGAGGGCTGGAGTAGGATGGTGGTAGTGGGTTGGGAGGGATACAAGATCGATTGTCAAGGAGGAATTAGCAGGACCTGCTAACCGTCTGGCTATGGGAGGCAAGGGAAAGAGAATCACGGAATCTGAGAGCTAGACGGGCCCTGCCTGAACAAGAGTTCTCTCCTCATCAATGACTAAGGGTCTTCCAGACTCTGCTTGAAGATCTCCAGTGAGTGGGAACCGGCCGTCTCCCAAAGCAGCCCAATCCACTATTGGACCATTCTAATGATTCTTCCACTGAGCCAAACTGTGTTTCTTGGTCACTTCCTTTCATTCATTGTTCCTCATTCTTGCCTCTGGGGCCAAACAAAACAAATCCGATCCCTCTTTCATATGGCAGCCCTTCTAATACTGGGAAACAGAAATCATGTCTTCTGTCCAGGCTAAACATCCCTCCATTAACCAAACCTCATCTGGCAGCGTATTGAGCCCCTTCACTATTATGGCTACCCTTTCCTGTTCCAGATTGAGCTTGTCAATGTCCTCCCTAAAACATGGCACAAAGAACTAAAAACAACCCTCCAGATGTCGTCTGACCAGGGTTGAGTACAGTGGGACTGTGACTGTGCTGTTCATTGGAGATCAAACAGTTGGAGTGGGGCCGCTGCTGAATTCCAACTTCGAGCTACTTCTATTAGATAGGAGTAAAACAATTTACATTTGAGGCTAAGACAGTCCTGATTGGAAGACCTTTCAAAGAGGAGGTGAGATGAGTGTCTCCTTAATTCTTCCCCATCCCTGCGTCATTGAGAGATGAGAGTAGTCCCAAGGGGACCAAGCCTCTCCTCCAGGCTGGCTGAGTGCTGGACCCCAAAAGGCCGAAAAACATTAAAACATGGTGTCACTCAGACTGACTCTGTCCCAATGGCTAACTGTACAAATCCCTCCTTTGGTGCTAACCCTGCTCATGGGGCAGCATCACATTTCTTAGCTTTTGGTTTTTTGGCTGCCATGTCACACTGGTGACTCATACAGAGCTTGAAGTCCACCAAAACCCCCAAATCTTTTCCAAATGAACTGTTGTCTAGTGATATAGCATGCGCCTTAGATTGAAGCAATGGGTTAGTTTGCACACAAGTACAGAGCTTTACATCTATCTCTCTCAATTTTCACATTATTAGATCTGATTTATCATTCTTACCGGCTGAGATATTTTGGGATCCTGATTCTATCATCCAGCATTTTATCTATCCCCTCCAGCTTCCTGTCATCTCTAAATCTGATGGTCATGCCATATACACCTTTATCTAAGCTAGTGATGCAAATATTAAACAGCACAAGACTAAGCATAGGTCTCTGGGGCACCCAAGTAGAGACCTCCCCACAAGATCCCTTAATGACCACTCTTTGTGACTCATCATTCTACTAGCTCTGAATTCACTTCACTTCCTCTACCCTCTAAGGTCCTGGCTTCTGCATCTCTGTCTTGTACTCAAAAGTAGCTTAACAAACTTTGCAAATGCCTTGCATGAAATTCAGATATACTATGTCTATGACATTCCCCTGATCTAACAGTATATTAACAGACAAAAAAAAAAAGGAAGCAGGGTTAGTCTGGAATTACCTGTTCTCGTTGAAGCCGTGTTGGCTCTTTGTGACCCTGGCTTCCTTTCCAGATGTTCACTAACCATCCTTTTAACAGTATGGTCTAAAATGTTGCCGGGAATTGAACTATGCACTAACGTATAATTTTAAGATTCTACTTTCTTCCTATTAAAAAAAATCAGGTCATTTTTGCCCACCTCTATTCCAGCTGCTCCTCATCCATTCTTCACATCTTTCAAACGTTTCTGACAGAAGCTCAGAAATTGCAAATTTCAGTTCAATCAGAGTTAGTGACATCCACTCATAGAGAGCTACTAGGGGCTTGCTTACTCGTGCTTCAATTATTTGGGCTTTCAGTGCCCTGGTAGCCATTTGTGATCTATTTTCTCCAGTGTGCAGATCATTCTTTTTGGCAGAGAAAATGGAACCAAAACAAGAAATCAGCAGTTATGCCTTCTCTTCATCTGAGAAACGAGAAATAAGAAAACAGAATCAAAATAAGCTGAATGGTTTTCTTCTCTTGTGGGAGGGGAGGGGAGGGGAGTCCCAGGTGTATAAGGATTCATTAAAACTCCTCTCTCTCAGCTGTTATACACAGCACTTAACACCAGAGGGAGCAATACTTTTGTGTCTTTACCAGGGGTTCTTACCCATATTTGCATTATGTATGGATTTACTTAGCAGTCTGGTAATACCTAAGAATCACTTTCGTTCGGCTTTTAAATGCATAAATTAAATTACATGGGATTATAAAGGAATCTAATTGTATTGAAATATAGCTATCACAACATGCATGCATACATACACACATATGTATAGACAGTTGCATAGACATGTACATATGTGAGTCTATGTATTTGTATGTGTATATGGGGCAGCTAGGTGGTACAGTGGATAGAGTGCCAGGCCTGGAGCCAGGCAGACTCAACTTCCTGAATTCAGATTCAGCCTCAGACACTTACGAGCTGGGTGACCCTGGGCAAGTCATTTTACACTGCCTCAGTTTCCTCATCTGTAAAATGAGCTGGAGAAGAAAATGGCAAACCACTGCAGTATCTCTGCCAAGAAAACCCCAGATGGGCTTACAAAGAGTCAGACATGATTGAGCACAACAAAGGATGCATAGACTTTCATCAGAATTCTAAGAATGAATAAACCAGGCACTGTCAGGGCACCCAACGCGGGCATTTGCGCCCAGCCCGCCATCTTCCTCAGGCTCATCACTGATCTGCACAAGGTCAGACAGCAGAGTCCTCTCAGAATCGTCTCTCCTACCATCTTGTTCCAGCTTCAGCCAGAGCTTTGGTGCAAAGTTTCCACATGGTTGTTGTGACAATCCAGTGAAAGCTATGGACCCTTCCCAGACAATGTTTATAAATGTACAAAATGTAATAGTTGGGATTATGAAGAAATGCAATTACAGTGAAAGTTATACAAGAATTAAAAAATAAACAAGTTCAAAGACCCCAGGCTCAGATCCTCCGATTTAGAAGAAGATGAAATATTCGGGAAGCCCGTCATTGTTCTCCATTATTCTGCCGCTGTTCTCCACCTCCTAGCAGAAGAGGAAGGTTGTGGGTTTCTAGATGAACTGGCAAGGCCTTAGTAGAACTCCTTCCTTAACCCTGTTCTCTCGGACGGTAAGTGAAACAAGAGGCCATATCAATGTGCCATTTCCTTCTCCAGTGGATTATGAATTATGGCCATAAGAATGTGCCATTGGCAAGGGCGTGGGGTCTGGGGAGGGTGGAGAGTGGGAAGATTGGGGGGATCCAAGGGAACCCAGTAATAAGACTGCTCATCAGCCTGTAAAGAGTTTCCCAGCGTCCTGATGGTTCCCTAAGAGTAACTATTCTCTTTCCGTAGGGAAGTCTTCTTTGATGTTCAGTTTTAAAAATATGTGTTCTCTCCCCTCTGCCAAGGTTCCGCCATCTTTATTCCCAACTGGGCCTGAACCTGAGCATCCTGACCCCTCCCCCATCACTGTTCTGCAAAGGAGAAGTCCCTCTTATTTACAGTATAAAGTCTGAACTACTCAAACTGCCATTCAAGGCTATCCTTTGTCTGACCCCAATTCTCCTTCCCTGTCCTGTTCCACCCCTTCCCAGACTGGCCTTACTCTGCTGCCAGACCTATTTCAGATTTATTCCTTCCTGAAGAGATGTTCATTCCCCTCTTGTCAGCTCAAGTCTCTCCTCCTCCATGAAGACTTTTCTGACCTCCTTGACCCCTACTGACCTCTCCCCTCCTTAATTCAATTCATGTCAATTCAAATAAAGACAATTTAATTCAAATCCAAAAGCATTTATTAGTGAATTGTGTGCCAGGCCCCATGCTAGGCCCTGAGACTACAAGGACAAAAACAAAACACTCTTACCCTCAAAGAGCTTACATTCTATTGGAGGAAAGCACTGTGTGCAGAGACAAGGAAACAGAAAATGAATTAAAGGCAATCGATGACTTCTTGGGGATCAAGAAAGGCACTGTGATTCCCAGAGACAGAGATGAGGAGGGACAGCATTCCAGGAACAGGGGACAGCTTGCACAAAGATGGGAAATAAAACCAGTGAGCAGGTCAGGCAAAAAGAGCCACAGTGACCGAAAGGGAGTGTCCTGTATTGGGAACAGAAGTATGCCAATTGGGCTGGAAAAGAGAGTGGACATGGAATCAGGCAGTCTAGACAGGCCAGAGCCAGGAAAGCAGGAAAAAAACAAGCATTTATTGAGCGCCTACTATGTGTCAGACGCCGGGCTAAGGGCTTTGCAAATATGATCTCATCTGATCCTCCTAACAACTTGGGGAGGGAGGTGCTTGTTATCTTTTATAAATTTTTAGTTATTTTACTTTAATTTATTGAATAAAATAAGCATTTCCATAGCATAATATAATAAAAAAATGATTGCACATGAAACTGTGCTTGTTATTATCTCCACTTTACAGCTGAAATAACTGAGGCGGGCAGAGGTTAAGTGACTCACCCAGCGTCACCTAGCCAGTAAGTATCTGAGGCTGATTTGAACTCAGGTCTTTCTGATTCTAGGCCCCACGCTCTATCCACTGTGCCACCTGCTTAATTTGAAACATTTTTAAATACTTAATTTGTATTTCTCCAAATTCCTTTTATCATTGGTGATTCTTTTATTGTTGTTCAGTCCTTTTCAATCATGCCCAACTCTTCGCGACCCGCTTTGGGGTTTTCTTGAAAGAAATACTGGCATGGTTTCCCACTTCCTTCTCCAGCTCATTTTACAGATGAGGAAGTGAGGACTTGCCCAGGGTCACACAGCTAGTAAGTGTCTGAGGTCAATTAAACTCGGGAAGATGAGTCTTCCTGATTCCAGGCCTGGAGGAGAAAGAAGAGGAGGAGGAGGAGGAGGAGGGGGAGGAGGAGGAGGGGGGGGGGGAGAGGAGGAGGATGGGGAGAACAGGAGGGGGGGGGAGGAAGAGGAGGAGGGGAAGGAAGGGGAGGAGGAGGAAGAGGAGGAGGATGGGGAGGAGGAGGAGACCGACAGCAGTGATAGTTCCCATTTATAGCACAATCCAAGGTTTGCAAAGTACTTGCTTGGCCCCACCTCACCTGACTCTCACTCATACCCTGTGCCGTAGGCACCTCCGTTATTCTCAGTTTACAGATGAGGAAACTGAGGCTCTGATGTTAAGTGGCCTGAATGCGTACATGCAGCATAACAGGACTATGGATTAGGCCTGGAAGGGCCCTCGAGGGGTGGCCAGTCTAATTCCCTCATTGTCTAGAGGGAGCCGGGCACAGAGAGGGGAGAGAAGGTCACTAGTCACTGCTGAAGCCTAGCACTGTGCCTCTCCATCACACTTCCTCCTTTCCCATGATTTGCTTCATTCCAACTCCTAGAGAGGCCCAGGGCATAGACTAGCACCCCAGACCTAGGCTGGGGCAGAGTGGAGTCCGGATGTGACCAGGCTCTGAATCCTGCCTCCGAGGCTTGCCAACTGAGTGACCACGGACAAGCCACTTAATCTCTCTAAGCCTCAGTTTCCTTATCTGTAAGATGGAGATGATGATACAGGGTTAGTGAGAGTATCAGGCAAAGAGCTTAGCAAGTTTTAAAGTCATTTATAAATGCCAACTAGCATTACCTTCTTATTCAATCATGCCCAACTCTTGGTGACCCCAAATGAGGTTTTCTTGGCAAAGACACTGAAGCAGTTTGCCATTTCCTTCTTCACTGGATTAAGGCAAACAGGGCTTAAGTGACTTGCCTAGTGTCAAACAACTAGTAGATGTCTGAGGCTGGATTTGAACTCAGGTCTTCCTGAGGCCCAGTGCTCCATCCACTGAGCTACCTCCCTGCCTCTAGTAGTGCACTTATAGATAGAAAATAGATAAAGAATTCATTCAGTGCTTACTGTCTGAAGGGACTGCGTTATGAGCTGAGTCTACAAATACGAGCAAGACAGTCCCTCTCCTTAAGAAGCTGACAAAATGGTGGGGAAAGCAAGCAGATAAAGGCATGAAGATAGCTGGGAAGTGGCATTGAGGCTTGGCTCTGTGCAAAATGAGCCTGTTTCCTCATATGAAGAGCAAGAATAGTGATATCTGTTGAATCTAAGTCAGGATCTAAGAAGCTAATAGATATAAGGGGCTTTGTAAACCTTGAAGTTCTATGCAACACGGCCTCCCCTTTTTCCTCCTCTTCCTTCTCCTTCTTTTCTTCCTCCTCCTCTTTCTCCTCCTTCCTCCTCTATCCTAGTCCAAGAAAAATCATTGAGTCTTTTCACTGTGTAATTTTTGATTTGTACTGTTGGATTTACACAATGGCCCCCTTCCCCAAATCCCTTGGTAAGGGAGTCACCAACCACCATCAAATATCTCTGACAGTATAGAACAGAGTTGACACATAAAGGCCGTCGGTGATTGAGTTCATGTGTTTTAGCCTTAAAAAACACATTCGATAGTTCTCTAGGGCCTTCATTTTAGAAAGGAAAAATAAAACATTATTTTCGAAGCACAAGACCCAACTCTTCAGTGATGCCTTTACTTGGGTATGAGTGAGTCATCTAGGAGCCCAAGAGAAAGGGGAGCCCCTGTTCTTGGAAGGAGTCCTGTTCTCTCAGGATTGGAGAGCACCACAGCCTTGGAAAGGTTTCAGAAGGGACACGTTGGGATTTGTTTCCCATTTCACTTATCCTCACTCCGTGGGTCCATTGTAAATTAATTTGGCAGCTACATTTACTGTTGCCATTTGCCTTCCAGATGTATAATTTATTCATGTCAGACATAATTTATTGGATTCTCCTTCCGAGGGCTCGCTCTTACTGATGCTTTTTCTTTTTTTTCTTTTCCGGTGCCACCTTCAGAAATACAATTTTATTGTTTCCAGGGAGGCATTTTCGACTTCCCAGTGGCCAGTCAATAGGCACAAGGGAATCGTTCTGGTCACATTACTGGTCACTTATTTGGATGGATGATGGAGTACCCTGGCCCCATCTGCACATATATTATTCGATTTTGTCTTTGGGGCACTTTTGGGAAGATTAATTAGGCCCATCTGCAAGAAGAGCTCTGCCTTAGGGAATTCAGGTAAATAAAACAAGGACGGCTGGAGGGGACAATGATAGGGAGGTCAGGAGGAAGGGGGGAGGCAGAGCTGGCTTTTCTCCAGGTTAATGGGGTCCAAGGCTGAGTCACCAAATAAAAGGGGAGTTTTAATCTGAACCATCTTAACATCAGCCTAGTAAAGTGGTTGATAGGGAAGCAAATGTACAGCCACTCAGGAAGGGCCACCAGAGTTTATTTACGTCTATGCTCGCTGTTTATTTAGCCTTCTTTCCTGACTGGGACCCTCCAGCAAGCTGAGCCAGGGGATCTGAGGGGGACAGGAGGCATTCGGGGGAGGGCACCAGCCCCCAGAGTGACAGAGCTAAGGTCTTTGTCAGGTATGAAAAAGTAATTTTAGAATCTCGATCTAGATGGAAGGAACCTCAGAGGCCATCGCATCCAACCTCTTCATTTTACTGATGAGGAAACTGTAGCTTAGAAAAGTTCAGTGATTTGGCCAACATCTCCCAGGTAGGAGGCATCAGAGGTGAGATCTGAACCAAAGTCCCAGGCTCTTTGCCCTATACTCCTTCTCCAAGAAACAAAGAACTAGAGTTAGAATTATCACAGATTCAGAGCTAAGAACTTTAGAGGACAATCAGTCTAACCCCCTATGTGGCTCAGTGGATAGAACCCTGGGCCTGGGATCAGGAAGACCTAAGTTCAAACCCAGCCTTAGACACTTACTAGCTGTGTGACCCTGGACATGTCACTTAACCTCTGTTTACCTTAATCCACTGGAGAAGGAAATGACAAACCGATCCAGTGTCTTTGCCAAGAAAACCCCATGGACAGTATTGGCTTGCTGCAGTCCACAGGGTCATGAAGAGTCGGAGATAATTTAATGACTGAACAACAACAATCTAAACCCCTCTTTTTATGGATGAGAAAATGAGGGTTAAATGACTGGCCCAGGGTCACAAAGATAAACAGAGCTGAGATTCGAACCCAGGTCCTCTGTCAAAGTTCAGTCTTCTTTCTGAGATACAACACTGCAGATTGCTGAGGTCTGTTAAGTCTGGGATCCGTGACCTTTGCTTATGGTTCTGAAAATGTTAGTCTTAGGAATAGAACCATAAATAGCAATCCTTTCACTTGGGGGCAAAAACAGTTGAGAAACATTACAATGGCAAGAAAGGGGGTAATGCTAGGGGGGTCAGCCCAGGTGTAGACAAAGAGGACAGTATGGCTGATAGTTCAGTCTCACCAGTGGTCCTGACCAAGTCCGTGCTTCCTCAGAAGGGAAAGTGGCCCCAGAAGAAGGGTGCCATGGTGACACGACCCTAGAAATGAGACTGAAAGAAAGAGCAGGGTCTTGTGGGCCAAAGGAGAGCCATGAGGTACAAAGAGATATTGATCAACCTTGCCCTCCCTCCTGGCAGCCCTCTGGGTCATAGCCCTATGGGCTATACCCTAGTTCTCGCTCTGAATGGAAAACAACAGGCACCAGGCACCTGAAAGACTAGTCCTGATTCTACTGCTAACTGACTCTGTGACTTTGGATAAGTCACTTACATTTTATGGACTTCAGCTTCTTCATCCATAAAATGAAGGGGTTGGAACATCTGATCTCTCTGTTCCCCTCCCAGCTCTAAATCCTATGATTTGAAGAGTAATAACCGGGAGAAGAGCCAAATGTGGCCTTTAAAGGAGAAACTAAAAACTTTAATAATAGGGCGGGTGCCGGCGTATGGAAGACATAAGAATCATACTAGGGACTATGCTTCTTCCTTTGACTACCAAAACTTTCCTCTCTGGAGACTATCTGATCCCCAGTTAGAATTTCCCCAAATCCACATTCAGCAAAGAAAGAGCCAATGGCTCTTTGTTCACTTTTTTTTTTTTTTTGCTGTTCCTTCCCATCAGAAAGCAGGCAGGGGTCTGTAAGATGGCTCTGCCCATACTCAGATCAACTATGTCACAGCAGGATGTGGCTGGTGGACATCACCTTTCTCAACAATCATGGGAGTGTCTCTTTAGAAATGTAAGGAACCTCAGAGGCCAGCTAGAGAAACTCACTTATTTTATAGATGAGGAAATGAGGGCACGGGGAGCTTAGATTTGCCTAAGGTCACACAGTCATATGAAGCAAAACTCACCTTTCTGGAGAGCTCTGAGGTTTTAAAACATTTTCTTTGTTAACAGCCCTGCAAAGCAGGGAGCCTAGCTAGTATGCCCATTTTGCAGATGAGGAAATGAGTTTAGGGAAGGAGATAGTGTCTAAAGTGGGGAGCAGTTCTAGTCTGGGGCTCTTTTTTCTTAAACTATCACACATTCTTTAGCAGCAAAGCCATAACCAACCATTTTTTAGCCCCAGGCAAGAAACACAAAATGGGACTTCAGTTCTTTTCCCTGGAGGGGGAGGGAATGGGGCAAGCTGCTCTATGGTAGCATCCTATTTTAACTGATTGTTTTCTGCTAAGTGATGTTGAGAAGTGATGTGGTATGATGGATGGAGGGCTGGCCTCAGAATTGGGGCAGCTGGGATTCATGTAGCCCCTCTTCACACACTAGCTGTGTGTTTGTATATCTCAACCTGTCAGAGCCCCAGGGGACTCTCTAAGACCCTTGCAACAGAACAGTAGCCAATCTATTGGTAGAGGGAGTCAATTAGACCACTAAAATCATAGGTATAAACTGTCCCTCCCCCAAAAAAACCCCAACAAAAAAGAAACCTCTGTGTTAAACTCAACTGTTTCTGTTACTGAAGGACTGAAAGCAGTCAGTGCTCTCTGGAAATTTCAGTGCCCTGGAGAAAAAGTCCCAGTTGCCCCATCCCTAGTTGTGACTGTGGTTAGTCAAAGCAACTTTACAAGTAAGCCTGATATTCAGACATCAAGTGGTATCACCTGAGGGGCTAAGACAGGGATTCTACCCATCCCCAGCCATGCTTTACCTAAGTAATTAAGAAATAGAGTAGGTCACAAGAAAAGAAGCTATAGTTTCAGGTGTGTGGACTTACAGTGTGTCTCGAACCTTGGCTAGTCAAGGGCTGGCAGCAGGAGTGGAGAGAGGGAGACGGGAACAGAAGGGGACAATTGTGGCAAAAAGGCAGCAGGCAAGATTGGGGCGGGAGGAGGGGGGGGGATGCGGTGTAGCTGATCTGGTCTGGGACAGGCTAGATATTATGGCCATGGGAGGTTTTGCTCATTCACTCATCAATCAGACCATGGGAGAGAAGGATGAAGCAGACTTTTAGGGACCATCCATGTGAAGGACTTGGGAAGAGATAGAACCAACAGTGAAAGAGACAGAGGAGGGGGAGATAGAAAGGCAGGGAAAGTGTCACTGGGGGAGGACGTCTCTGCAGCTAAGGGGGTTCAGACAACCTAGCAAAGGCACACAGTCAGTTATACAACCACCAGCCCTTCACCAGGAGGATGGCCGTGAAGGTCATCCCCACATCTCATTGTGGTCATAACTCATGGAGCCAACATTTAGGGTATGAAAGAGTCATGATGGTGAATCACAAGGTTAAGAACAAGGGATCAATCTGCAAGGTCACCTCAGTCTTGGTGCTCACACCTCATCAGCACATGCTGTGCCCTTGACTGGAGGGCAGAAAGAAGAGATCCTCCTAAAAGCCCATGTACAGAGGGTGTCCAGGCCAACCTTCTCCTCATTCCCCACCCAGCTGCATCATATCTCCCTCCCCGCACTGTCCCAGGGACCTTCTCCCCTTCTCACATTTTCAAATGTTTCATGTGACCTTCAGCAGGCTCCTTAGCCTTCCTAGCCCTCAGTTTCCTCCTCAGTGCAATGAGGGTAGGTGGGCTTGGCACCACTCCAGAGGCCTGATAACGAACCACTTTACCCACCCTCTGACACAGAGCAGATGGACTCAAGCTGCAGAATGAGACAGACTTTTTTAGATATGGCCAATGGGGGAATTTGTTTTGCTCGACTATGCGTTTTTTGTTACAGGGGTTTTGACTTTCTTTTCAGTTGAGGGTGGGAGAGAGAGTGAGGTAGGAATAAAGTTGACAAAAACAGAAAAAGAAAGAAAAGAAAATCTCTGAAATGTTTGTTAAGAACACCAGGAAAATCACAAGTAAGAGGATAGTTCTGAAAGTTACATGATGAATTTTTTGTTGTTGAATCATTTCAGACATGGCCCACCTTTCGAGACCCCATTCGGAGTCTTCTTGGCAAAGACACTGGAGTGATTTGTTATTTCCTCCTTCAGCTCCTTTTACAGATGAAGAAATTGAGATGAACAGGGTTAAGTGACTTAACTTGCCCAGGGTCATACAGTTAGTAAGTGTTGGAGTCTGAATTTGAACTCAGATCCTCCTGAATCCAAGGCCAGCATTCTATCCACTGTGCCACCTAGATGCCTGAATGTTTAATTGATCTTTTTTTTTATAGAAAGCTGTGGGGCAGCTAGGTGGCACAGTGAATAGAGCACTGGCCCTGGAGTCAGGAGAACTGGAGTTCAAAACCGGCCTCAGATACTTAACACAAAAACTAGCCATGTGACCTTGGGCAAGTCACTTAACCCCAATTGTCCCACCTTCCCCCCTCCAAAAAGCAAAAAAAAAAAAGGTAAGCTATACACAATAGCAACCCTAATTTTCATGTACAACCCCCGTTTTTTTTGTCCTATAGTATATATGGGAGTGCTAGTTTTATTTGCGTGTTTAGTTCAGAAAAAGAAAAAAATAGAAAAAAAATGAGGAGGCCGGACCAGATAGTCTCCAAGGGCCCTTCTGGCTCTGAACCTATGGTGCAGTGATCTGGGAAGGGGTACCCCACAGGTAGGGAATTGTGGATCTTTTAAAGCAGGGTCAAATGACTGTGGAACGTTTTAAAAACAGGTTAGGATGAGAGCCAGAAACCTGTGGAATGGGTTTTCTCTAGAAGAAGCAAACTCCTCTAAGTGGTAGATAAATTACCATCTTTCAGATACTCCAAAGGAGACTCCTCTCTTGGCTGGATGGCACAGTAGAATTCACAGTGGCTCGAGTCTAGAGAACTGAGTTCAAATCCTGCCTTGGACACTTATTACTTATAAGACTTTGGGTAAGACATTTAACCTTCTAGGGCCTCAGGATCTTCATCTGCAAAATGAAGGGATGACCTCTGAGGTTTCTCCCAGCCCTGGATCCATGACCCCATGACCTCCAAAGTTTCTCTCAGCTCTGAAAATCTATAATTCTATACCCCTGAGATGGGTAACACATTATGGTCAATCATTAGTGCTGTGGGGTGAATCTATCAGCTCTTTTCTAAAGGGGACAGCAGATAAGAGCAGGTTTTGATGGGGAGATCCCAGAAATGCAGACTCAGTGCAAATGGAACAGAGAAAATGAGGGGACTTCAGTGGGAGCCTGTACTAGGGGACCCTGGAGATCCAGAGAGTAGCTTGATAGGGAGTCACGGTAGAGAGAAAGAGGGAATAGGAGGAAAATAAATCAACTCAGAAATCCTGTGAACAATGCCTCATCATGGAACAGGAAATGACCCTAGGTTCCTAAAGGTTTTACTGAAGCGAAGCCCAAGCTTTGGCAGGTCCAACCAGGCCAAGAAGGCTTCATATCTGCCATTACCTTTGGCCCAACCTAGCTAAGGGCAAAGAGGCGGGTCACCAGAATTTCCGCTACCCACGGTAATCGCTTTCATGGAATTTGCCTGCCCAGGCAGGTAGGTGTTGCAATCCACATCAGTGAAGAGAGTGCCCACCCTGGTCAAATCATGGGTCCCTGAGCTACACTGGAGATATCATGATTACCACTTGACCAGACTGATGATTTCACGGGTGTAGGGAACTCCCAGGTGAGAAAACTCCCTCTACCAATGCAGGTTGGCATCTCTTCTCTATCTCAAAATCTTAGAGAGTTGCCCAGGGCACCAAAGGGTTAAATAACCCACCCAGGGTGAAAAGTCTAGTAAGTCTGTGGCACAAGATCCAAACTCAGGTCCACCTGACTCCAAATCTACCTCTCTATGCACCATACACCTTACTGCTGTGGATATGTCCTAGAGGAGGCTCTCGCCTTAGGTAGTCGTGTACAGGAACCCCAGTCTCCCTGATGCTGATGTTGGCTCACTATCATATCGTTAAGGTATATCCATCAAAGCTGGATAACCCAACTCTCACAAAGACTGAAATAGCAAAGCTCACTGCTGGCCATCCTTCCATGCCCTTCCATTCAAGCTGCCTCCTCCTGCCTCCTAGTTTGTCCCTTCCATTCCATCACCAGACACCCAGCGAGCCTGTGTTCCAATCCAACGGGGCTTTTGTTTGGGTTCAAGGTATTTTTGGAAAGAAGGAAGCATGATGAAGTGTGAATGGAATCCTGGAGTGGGAGGTCCCAGCTTTGCCACTGACTCAATGCATCACCTTGGGTAAGTCACGTCCCTCTGTCTGTTCTTGGGATAACAGAAAGAATACTGGGTTTGTGTTTCAAATCCCTACTTATGTGCCTTAGACAAGACTTTTAGCATCTTGGGCCTCAGCTTCTTTTAAAAAAAAATTTTTTTTTTTTGCTTTTTGCTTTTTGGAGGGGGGAGGGCAGGGCCATTGGGGTTAAGTGACTTGCCCAAGGTTACATGGCTAGTAAGTGTTAAGTGTCTGAGGTCACATTTGAACTCAGGTCCGGTTCTCTATTCACTGTGCCACATAGCCACCTCAGGCCTCAGTTTCTTGATCTGTTAAATGAAGGAGTTAGACCAGATCATCTCAAGGGTCTACAACACATGCTGACAGCTGAAAAAGGCAGGAATCAGTTGAGTTCATAAGAATTGGGGAGGCACATAGGAGGCACCCAAAGTTGAAATTTCAAACTAACTAGCAGGGGAGTGAGGGACAGTAGAGGTTTTCTGGTGCCCCTCACATTACAGAATACAGGCCTTTATGCATAGGGTCTACACATACACCACACCATGGGCTTTATATGATCCTCATTCTTTCAAATTCCCAGTTCCCAGGCCCAATTCTACACATATCCCAGCTTTTCTGGGAGCCCAAATTCTGTGTCTTCCGGACAGATACCCATACCCAGCTTCCTGAGGCCTACATTCAAACCTTCCAAGGATTCCCTTCTTCTGCTCCCCCCCATCCCCTCCAAAGTCCAGTTTAACTGAAGACTCATCAGAATCCACACAATGACCATACTGCTTGCTTCTAACAAAGGCTGGCTCACTCCTGGGGGAGACAAAGGCTAACCTCAAAGCTGCCACTTCAGCTGTTTCTATCCCAAAGCCCTCCCTAGGCAGCCTCCTCCTGCTTCACTCCCCCGCCCCCATTCCTGCCGGCAGACTCCTTCCTCAAACCCAATTGATTGGGACCATGCTGCAGATGTACCACCCCCTTCTCTACCAGCAGCCCCACATACACAGAGGTCCTTAGGCCCTCGGGTCTTTCTAAGCCCTATTCTCTTCCACAGTCACCTTCAACCCCTGCAGCTTGGGCAAGATCATAGGTCAGCCTGCTGTCCTCCCCTACACAAAGCGGGCCTGGTGGGCATGGGCAGGTAGGAGCATAGGGTCCTGTTTCCAGCTCCATCAAGGGCTCATCATCCGTCTCAGGCCCTCTCTGAACCTAAGCTTTTTCACCTGTAAAATGAGAGGGTTTGTATTCAATGCTCTCAGAATTCTGACTTCTAGAGATTCCAATTAATTTAACAAACGTTTGCTAATATCTACTGGGCACTGGAGGGAACAGTTATAGATGCCAGTGTCGGCTTGAATGCAGCTCAGGGTCTAGCTGGGGGATGTGACTCACACAGGGGCCAGCTGTATGCAATGAATGAGAACGTGAGAGTTCAGAGCAAAGTGCCATGTGAGGAACCAGGGGAAAAGAAGTGGCCAAGAGGGGGAGTAGGGAAGGCTTCCTGCAGAGAGGACGTTTGAGTTGGATTTTAAAGGACAGGTATGATTTTAAAAAGGGCAAGAAGCTGGGGAGCAGGAGGGCACTCTAGTAATAAGGAATGGAAGAATGAAGCATTTATTAAATACTTCCTGCATACAAAGCACTGTGGATACAGGCATTCCTGCTCTCAAGGAGCCCACGTTCCAGTGGGGAAGATAAAACATATGAAAGATTTCATCTTCAAATCAGGTGGAAAGGTCCCCTGGTCTGTGGTAAAGCAGATAGCCAGTACTCTTGGCTAGCATTATTTCCACCAATAAAATCATATCGTCTTCTGATGTTGAGCCCTCGGACAATACCAAGGACTTTGGTGGCAAGAACTTGCTTTTCTGGATGGCGGCTGATCAGCAGCCATAGCTGGTGGTGAAGAAGGCAAGGCCCTTCTTCACAATGATTTCTCCCAATCATGATGGCTATAGGGGTTAGGCTGAAATAAAAAGGGAGAGAGAAGGAGAAGAGGGGTGGAGTGGGGGTGGAAGAGCATTTGTTAAATGCTTACTATGTGCTGAGCACAGCTAGGTGGTGCAGTGCATGGAGTGCCAGGCCCGGAGTCAGAAAGACTCCTCTTTGTGAATTCAAATCCAGCCTCAGACACTTACTAGTTGTGTGACCCTGGACAAATCACTTAACCCTGCTTGCCTCGGTTTCCTCATCTGTAAAATGAACTGGAGAAGGAAATGGCAAACCTTTCCAGTATCTTTGCCAAGAAAACCCCAAATGGGTCCACGCAGAGTTGTGCACAACTGAAAAATAACACAACAACAAATATGCTGAGATCTAGACACAAGCAAGCCCAAGCTCTGCCTTCATTCTAATGTGAGAAGTCAGGGCATTTGGTAGAGCCTGAACGCCAGCAAGATTAGGCAAAAGCTTATCTAGCCAAGCCTGGGAGACAGGGGAGAGATGGAGATGAGAGCACAGAGACATTCCTTCATTCAAAGGAATGAAGAATGAGCCCCATTTGCAAGAGCCCAGAGGGGAAATCATATGAGGCAAAGCTACAAAGAGAAGGTAGAAGCGAATTGTGAAGGTCCTTTGTTGTTGTTTAATAACATTCAAGTCTTCATGACCCATCTGGGGTCTTCTTGGCAATGACACTGGAGTAGGTTACCATTCCCTTCTCCAGCTCATTTTATAGATGAGGAAATTGAGGCAAGCAGGGTGAAGTGACTTGTCCAGGGTCACACAGCTAGGAAGTGTCTAGAGCTGGATTTGAACTCAAGTCCTCCTGACTCCAGGGTTAGTGTTCTATCCACTGTGCCATCTGGCTGCCCAGCAGAGTCCCAGAATGTCCTTAATATCCAACTAATAAGTCTGAAATGTTCTCATCAGGGCAGAGGAATCCAAGGTAGAGTTTTAGCAGGGTACATGACCAGATCTGTGCATGAGGAAGACAGAGCTGTGATGAATTAATTAAAAGGGGAAGGATAGAAGTGGGAAACCCTGTCTGGAAGCTACTGTCATAGGCCAGGCAGGGGGAAACAGGCCCCTGTGCTGGGCAGGTAACACTGAGATGGGGAGAAGGGAGAGAAAGGGCCTCTGGAGCTATCAAACTGTCAAGACTCAGTAGCTGATTGTCTATAAGAGGTAAGGGAAACGGGAGAGTTAAAGATGGGGCTGAGGGTAGAATATGGAAGACTGAGAAAAGGGTGCTGTCACTGCCAGAAACAGGAAACAAGAGGAGGAACAGGTCATAATGGAAAAGGTAATCCATTTCCCACAATGCTTGGGAGCCAAGAGAACATGTGGAGACCAACAGCATAGTGACTAGGAGAGACCTAGAGCAAAGAGATTCTGTAAGGGAAGAGAAGGCAAGGGAGAGCCAATGGCATTCATGAACAGGAGCAAAGCTGGGGCTGAAGCAGAGAAAGACAGCAACCAAGTAGAGTGGAGCTCATGGTGTCCTAAGCCCCTGACATCCCGTCTGAACCATGAAAATGACTGCAGAGTGGAGGTGAGAGTTTTCAGCCCTTCTCCAGCCTGCCCCAAGTGACCACCAGGAAAGTATCCAAGAGACAGACGGCACTGCGTCCCCTACTCAGATGGTGGGCTACAGTGACTGTGCCATTCTACTATGCTCTTAGACTGAAGGGGAATTGGACTGTTACTCCTCTGGAGGTGTGGGAGATTTATACCCCTTTGTGTATGGGTGCCAAAAAAGGTTTATTATCTGATTTCCTTCCTTGTTGTTTTATGTTTTAATCAAATGCTTTGAGATGAGATTTATGTGTCTCTGGTGAGCCTAGCAGGAGAGAAGCACATCAAGTGAGGGCTCATAATGTGAATTCATTTCTTTTTTTGGTGGGCTTTTTTTACTTATGGCTTTTTTTTTGTTTGTTTGTTTTTGGTCTGGCCCTATAATTTCATTGTTGAAGGGAACACTCAAGAGGAAACTCCATCTCCCAGTGCAGATCAGCAGCTGTTTTTCAACTTATAATAATTTTGGAGAGGTATGCACGGGCCTGAAAGATTAAATGACTTTCCCAGGGCTACACATTTCTTATGTGTCTGAGGTGGGACTTGAACCCAGGTCAGCCTAGCTCAGAAGTCAGTTCTTTCACTGAATAATTATTATTCTTAAAACTGAATCTGAGAGTATGTTCCATAAAGAAGGAGGCCTGTATACCCTCCAAAGCTCTTTTGTATTACCTCAGTAATATCATACACGATATAGAAAACACGTATTACTATTTTCCAGATAAGGAAACTAAGAGGAAGAGATATTGGATTTTCTTTTTATGGGGAACAGCTTGGGTGAAGAAGTTTTATCTGCTAAAGCAGGCACCACTTTCTCATGGTCAGGCAGCCAGTATGTGTCAGAGCCAGAACACTACCCACTAGCCCACAATACCAATCACAGAAACTGAGGCAGCGGAAATCCAGTTTCCCTCTAGCAATAGCCCAAGGTTGGCCGTGGAACCTGTAGTCTTTGTGATTTTATCTTAGGTGTGAGCTTGTTACAGTCAGGATGATTGGACAGGCGCTGGCCAACACACACATTGACCACACACACACACACACACACACACACACACACACACACACACACACACACACAC
>NW_027187353.1:17111087-17113372 GCF_028583685.1 Petaurus breviceps papuanus
CACACACACACACACACACACACACACACACACACACACACACACACCCCTCTCCTGTGAGAGACAAAAGCAATCCACTAGGCACCTGTCAAAAGAGAAGAGGAATCCACTCCCCAGAACACATCCCCAAAGTTTCCGGTCATGAAGCAGATCAGTGAAACACTAAGAAATCTGATGCAGTGGCCTATATGCTCTGTTTTTATAGCCTGGCAACAGGCAAAGTCAGGGTAGGAGAGACTGTGCCCTTCGGTGGGAGAAGCAGCAGCTGCTGGCCCCTTTCCCAGCCTTTCTGCCCAGCTGCCCTCCTTTCACTGACTTGGAGGGGCAAGGAAGGCATGCTAATGGTGGTGACTTCATAAGGGGAAGGGAAGCCTGCTGTGCCCAGGGCTGGCCCCTCACCTCTCTGAGGATCACCACTAATGGATGTCAATGGAGTGTCCTTGCTAAGTTCCACATCGAATATGGTGAGACGAATATGGTTAAAGTGCAGGACAAAAGGATTCCCAGGGAGGAGGGAGCCAGCCCAGATCAGAAGACAAAGCACCAGGGCCTGACAAGGAGTGGCTGGTGAACATTCTGACCACCCGCTACCCCAGACCCAGACCACTCACGCCACACAGGGTGGGTGTTAGGCTATCCACTAAGGCAGGAGCTTTGGGCTTGGACACTGGAGCCCCGAGTTTGAATCCCAGCTCTGACCCTCGGTTCTGATAAAAGCTCCCATTTAAGTAGAACAAACACATTATCACACTTGTTCTTCACAACGGCCCTACAGGGCATGTGCTTATATTATCACCCCCATTTAAATGTGAGGAAACAGAGTCTCAGAGAAGTCAAGAGACTTGGCCATCCAACGTGCCATCCCCTTGTCTCTTCTTTCCCAGGGGTGTGACCATAGGCAGGCAATTTTACCTCCTAGTTTTAAAGCTTTACTAGCAGGGACAACAGAGGTCATGTAGTCTACCTACTGTCTAGCACAATTTACCAGCCATGGAGAATACAGAGAAATATGGGAAAGCATGCACAGATGAGATGCCTGAGGCCTGGGAAGGGATTGGCCAAGGTCACACAGGGACTTAAGCAGTACTCCTCTGACTTCCATGATCCTGCCTTGACCTCTGAACCTGTTTTCTCACCTGTAAAATGGAAATTGGCATGTTCTCAGGGCCTACTCCAACGGTGTTGCCATGAAAAATAAAATTCTCAGCCAAGGGCTAAAGGAGTGTGTATGCTGTGAATCACTCCAGGCCCAGCCTGCAAACACCAGTTTGCACAGGAGTGCGATGCATGGGTTTGGGTGCAGGAGGAAGGGGGGAGCGGAGTGTTTTATGGGGCCAGTGGGGATGGGAGTCTGAGGACGAGGGCATCAGAGCAGCAGAGCCATGAATCATATTTATAAGCACATGTGCTTATAGCAAGAGAGAGGGCAGTCCTAATTCATAGCCTGCCTCACCTCAGAGAGCAATGAAGCTCCATAAATAACCAAGAAGCGGGTAGTAAAGAAGGCGGCGTGGGAATGCCAGGAGGCCATCATTCCGATTCTCCCAGCGCCGATATTATTTTATGAAGGAGAATAACGATGCCATCATTCTTAACGATCTTACAAGAATTGTCGCTGTCAACCTGAAGAGTTCAGGCCTGAGGGAGAGGACTGCTTCATCATTTCTGAATGAGTGGGAGCAGCTTGTCTGGAAGAACACACATGGAACCCTCCCACACACACACCCCCTACCCCAGCCTAGCCCAGGCCCATCCAGCTAGGCCCCCTTCCTTCCTCTGCTGCCCATCCCAATCCAGTGACTGCTCAGTTAAAAGAATCAACCAAGATGAAAGGTGGGTGCCACCCAGGAAACACTGGGCCTCCTTGAATGGCACCTTTTCTCTCATATAATCAATAATTGGGAGCCCTCAGAAAAGAGAAAGACTGGGAATGGGGAGCACATACTGGGAACTCCTGGGTGGTGGGGACGAGGTAGGGGGATGGAATCCTTCTCTCTCATTTGTATATGAATGGACTTTCCTGGAAATTTGGGGGAAAGTGTCAGCTGTCCCACCAATCCCCCAAGGAGAAGACAGGCTCATTCATTTCTCCTTCAGGAGGAATACATTGGCTTCTATAGTAACCACACGTCCCTTATCGGTCAATCTTTATTAAGAAGGGATTTGGAGAGCCAGTGCTTCCATGTTTATCGGATCATTAACCAGAAAGAGGAGGGAGAGAGGCTGTGGTGGAAGAGGAAAAGAGAGAGAGAGAGAGAGAGAGAGAGAGAGAGAGAGAGAGAGAG
>NW_027187353.1:17113472-17119240 GCF_028583685.1 Petaurus breviceps papuanus
GAAGGGAAAGAAAGAAAGAAGGAAAGAAAGAAAGAAAGAAAGAAAGAAAGAAAGAAAGAAAGAAAGAAAGAAAGAAAGAAAGAAAGAAAGAAAGAAGGAAAGGAAGGAAGGAAAGAAGGAAAGAAGGAAGGAAGGAAATCTAGGGGGAAAGAGAGAAAGAGAGAGGGAGAGAGGGAGAAGGAAGGAAGGGACAGAAAGAAAGGAAGGAAGGAAGAAAAGAGGAGGAGAAAGAGAGAGGGAGGGAGATGAAAAGAAGGGACAGAAACAAAAATAAAGAAAGAAGGAAGGAAGAAAAGAAAGAGAGAAAAAGGATACATGTTCACATTTCACTTCCAAAGATTAATTCATTCATTTAGCAAATTCAAACATATATGGAGTGACAATATGGAAACAACTGATAGGCTCCAGTTGATCAATGAGATGTCTCCTCAATGTAATGGAATATTGTTGTACTGGGGGTTTGTGTGTGTGGTTATTTTTTAAATGCCAATTTTGGAGAATGCTGAGAAATATGGAACAGCTTATCCCAAGTAAGGCAGAGCAAAGAAAGGGGAGTGAAGACGACAGAAAGGCTTGCTCCATAACCACAATTAACAAAGTCCATCTATGCGATCTAATAAGGACACAGAACAAACCAAGCTCAGGAAGGGGAGACCACCGGAGCAAATGAGATGCTATGGTGCCTTGTTTCTTTATAGCTGATAGCAACGTTTTCTTTTAAGCAGTTTTAAATAGCTGGGAGCTTATAGTTTCGAGAATTGATTTATTCCTCGTTTTGTTGGCTGTTTTTGTTGACAGTTATGAGGCTTATAATGAAAGCAATTTTAAAGCATTCATTACTGTTTATGTGCAAGGCCATGCATGTCAGGTGCTGAAAATGCCACGAGGAAGGCATTAGGGCTGATTGATGAGGACAGGCTGCATGTACTTGAAAGGTCTCTCATTTGAAGAACTTTCAAAGGCTGCTGTTCGGCATCCAGGGCTCACTGGGGAATCGATTAGGAATAAAGGCACAGGGACCATGGTGTCTTTGTGCTCAAGCCTGGGCTTGACAGGTGGACAGCCTGACATATCTGGTAGGAAGTGGAAAAGAAAAGATCAGGCTGCCGAAGCTGCAGCTTTTTCAATGTGTTATCAAATAGACAAGTAAATGTTCTCCCTAGCAGAGAGGAAATGCATCTAGATGACCCATGAAAGCCTTCCCAGCTCTCATATTCTAGGGTCCGCCCAGCTGGGACATCCAACAATCTGTATTCAGATTCCAGCTTGGATGTTCTCTTTCTCCTCTCCTTCTGGGCTCTGACATTCTACCTTCTTTTAACTCTGATGTTCTCAGTTCCATGACGCCTTCCACCGCTGACATTCTGTCCTGTGGTCTACATGTTTTTCCATTTTTGAGATTGTTTTCTTTTGCTTCATCTACCTAGGAACTAAGCCTCCACAGGCACTTCCTGCAGTCTCCTCCACATACCCTCCCCAGGCTGTTGTCTGCACTCTTTTACACCTTGTTTTCTCTCAGTAGAATGTAAGTTCTTTGAGGGCAGGGACTGTTTTGTCTGTATTTGTATCCCAGAACCTTAGCACAGATCCTGTCAGGGAGTAAGTGCTTAATAGTGCTCTGTCTATCCCTATTTATTCTTTTCTCCTTTCTCTTTTCTTCTCCTTCTCCCTCCCTCTTCCTCACCCCCCCCTCCTTCTCCTTCCTCTCTGTCTCCCTCTCTCCTATTTTAACATTCTATTTCCCAAGGCTCCTTCCAGGTCCAACCTCCTCTACTCCATAGTCTAAGGTCTTTTTCAGCCCTAATATTCTGTCATTCTATCACTGGAAGCAGTTCTGTGTATCTGAAGTATCATCGGAATGATCTCTTTAATATCTATCGACCTGGTATAGAGAGACTGCGGAGTTTTGCCCAGTGATCAGGCTTAGGGGCTGCATTTAACTAGCAGAAAACCTCAGTCTTCACCATCCCCAGGCCTTGTTCTATCTATCAGTTTCTCTCTCTTTCCTGAAGAAAAGTCAAAACCAATTATATAAATATATATTGAGATACATAACAACCCTAGAGAAATAGTACAGAAGAAAGTGAGGGGCTGGGATGACCGATGCCAGGAGCACCAGGGAAGGCTGCATGAAGTAATAACGGACAACTGTTATAGCTAACATTCATAGCACTATGCTAAGCACTTTACACTCACTGTTTCATTTGATCCTGGGAGAGGGGTGCTGCTATTATCCCCATTTTACAGTTGAAGAAATCGAGGCAAAAAGACATCAAGTGACTTGTCCAGGGTGAATGGGGTGGGATTTGAACTCTGGGGACTTCAGGCGCATTGCTCTCTCCTCTGAGTCACCCAGCTGTCTCAGAGACCATTTATAGATGAACAAACTGAGATTCCAGGGATGGAGGGGATAAGTGATTTCCCTAAAGTCACATAGGCACTAAGCATTGGAGTCAGGATTTGAACCCAAATCCTCAGACTCCAGAGCCATAGCTCTGTCCACGGGACTACAGGGACTAGCAAAGACTGAAAAGTATAGTGTGAGTTTGGGGGACAAAAAAGTAAGCTTTACAGGCTGGAGTACAGAGCAAGTGAGAGGGAAGAATACAATGTCAGGCTAGAAAACCCAGGCGGTACCTGAGGGCCTTGAATGCCAGGATAAGGTCTACTGACTTTGTAGGCAATAGGGAGCCACTGCATGGTTTTGAGCAGAAGTATGACGTGAGCAGATCTATGCATAAGATCCTACATCCCAAGCTCCAACTAGAACTGCTTTCAGGTTGGGGCCAGACTTATAAGGAGGGGACGAGTTGATCTCAGTGATAGAGAAGGGCACCATCCATTTGGTTAAGTTGGTCTGAGCTGACAGATGAGACCTCCCCAGGTCCCTCCCAGGCCACCCTGCTCAGCTGATTCTCATGGTACAGTAGGAAGAACATGGCCTCTCCAATCAAAGTGCCTGGGTGCAGATGCTTACAGCACATATGGTTGCTTTTCAGTCATGTCTGACTCTCTGTGACTCCAATTTGGGGTTTTCTTGGCAAAGATACAAATGAACCTACTCAAAAGAGTTAATTAGAGCAGATGAGATGGACCTGAAAGTCTACAGAGTAAAATCTCCTAAGCTTTGTCTGTGTCCTGGACCCGGGGGGCAGTGTCTGATGAAGCCCACGGTCCCCTTCAGAATAGGGCTTCTAAATGCATAAAATATGTGGGATTATAAAGGAAACCGGATACACTCAATTAAAATGATCAAAACATATATTTTTTAAAAACAGAAACAACAAATCCAGGTTAAGAATCCCTTGTATCAAAACTAAAGGGAGAGAACCTGAGACTGAGCCTTGAGGACAACCACTAAGTCCAAAAACGGCAGTATGAGGAAAACGCGGCACATGTGGCCATATAAACCATAAGGGTCTGCAAGGGATGCTACAGGATTAAGTTGTCTATAAAGAACCATCCTGAGAGCATTAAAAGGGCACTGGGTTTGGGCCATGGGTTTGTATCCTGATCTTGTCACTTACCACTCACCTGTGTAACTCTGGGAGACCTTGTGGGTGTCTTTTCCCTAGGTGAAAAGGCAAGGACTTGGGCTGGGCTGATTTCTCTGGTCTCGTGGCTCTAAAGCTATGATTCTGTGAGTGCTTTTCCACTGTAAGGAAGCTGGAGCTCAAATTTTCCAGCTTTCTTTCTAAGAAGCAGGGGTGGGGTGGGGAGGGGGGGGGTGGATATCTTCGTCCTTAAAAGTTTCGTCCAGGTCTGGCACAGGGGTCCTTGATGCTTCGGAAGTTGCGTTCAGGCTGGCAAATAACTCCAGGTGAGCTTTGAGTATAGATAATAATAATCGTTGGCATTTACACAGAGCTTTGAGGTCTAACAAAACACTTTACACACATTAATAAGAGTTGACATTTATACAGGGATTTAAAGTTGGCAAAAGCTTTACATACATTTTCTGATTTTAACGTCACACTAATCCTAGGAGAATAGCCCATTTTACAGATGTGATACATATGTGTGTATACGTATATACACACTATGTAATATACACAGTATGTGTATTTATATACACATATGTGTATGTGATGGACATATATGTATATATAATGTGTGTTGGGTACACATATATGCATGTGTAGATACACATGTGTACCCACAGACCATGCACACATATGTCATGTGTGTATGCGTGCTAATATACATGCATTGTTGCATATACACTTATTTTCTAATTCATGTAGACACTGCTGTCATGAATAAAATGCAAATTCATTTCAAAACATCCCTGAACACAGAGCTGCTTTTTTGTAATTTTCTCAATTAATGAATACTGAGAAAGATTTCAATCGTGACAAGGGTGGAAAAATTCTTTGAGGTTACAAAAGGAATCTTCACCCCCCAAAGAAAGCATTGTGGTGCAGAAACTCTCAGAGGGTGAGGGTCTCCGAGTCCTGGCCAAGATGGGCAGGCCTGAAAGACCTCTGCTAGGTGGTTCCTTGCATTTCCCAAGCCTTGGGGGGCCTGAACTCTGACCCCCTTATTATTCTCAGCATGAATGCTGTTGCCAGAAGAGGACTCCTAGCTGGACAGTAGGCCTGAGGCTCTGATAGGGGTCTCTGGGCAAAGTTGCAGAGCTCAGCAGAAATCCAGTGGAACCCTCACAATGGGGCCAGGAGAGGGTCAGCGCTCTGTAGGAGAATTAGGGGCCAATACCTAACAATGCCAAGAAGGCATTGCCCAGCTGGACAGCTGGCAGACAAAGGGGGCCATGGAGATGGAGGACCAAGTGGGGCATTTGTGCTCAGAAGCCCTGGACTGCTAGCCTCGCTCCATTGTGGGCTGGGAGCAGCAGGAGCCCCTGAGCACTCTGCCTAATGGACTGCTATCCTATCCCCCTGGCCTGGGGGTGGGCCCAGCTGTCCACTCCAGAGATAAGAACTTAAAACATCACCATATTTTTTAGCTCACCTAATATACCTTCCTATAGCCAAGAAAGACCCAGGAAGGCATTCAGAGTGGGAAGGGCAAATGCCTTTCATTTACAGTTGAGGAAACTGAGTCTCAGAGAGGTAACTTGCCCAGAGTAACACAAAGCCATGACTGAAACCTCTGATTTCAAATGAAGTGTCCTTCTCTGGAGCTATCCCTCCCACCACCACATGGCAAATCAGGCTCTTAGCGTAAAGGCCTCCTCTGGCCCCTAGTCCAGGGCCCCTTATCTAGGCCAGGCTGCCTCTAAATAAGCCATCCAGACAATGCCACTCACCATTCTGCCCTGACAGTGACTGCCTTGGGCATGGATTGCACCAATGGGGCCCTCCCACCATCGTTAAGGATTCCTACATCCCTTATGCTTTCATATGGTCTTCATGAATCACTCCAGCTGGGGAAATGCATTGTCCAGGGGCCAAACCTCGGGTTCTGCAGATTTAACAAGACTCATCCTTCTTGAAGTGAGAATCTCCAAATTAACATGAAGCCTGTAGTTTCATTTCACCTTATTTTTATTGCTTTCTCTTGTTTATCATCATCTTTATCTCCCAGAATGTCCTTCCCCTGTCTCCTACCCAGAAAGCTATTCCTTATAACAAAGAATAAAATGAGAAAACTTACATGAACTGATACAAGACGAAGAAAGAAGAGCTGGGCAATGATTACATCCCTGTAAATGTATAGAAAAGAGAAGAAAGGAAGGAAGGCAGGAAGGAAGGCAGGAAGGCAGGAAGGAAGGCAGGAAGGAAGGAAGGAAGGAAGGAAGGAAGGAA
>NW_027187353.1:17119250-17154439 GCF_028583685.1 Petaurus breviceps papuanus
AGGAAGGAAGGAAGGAAGGAAGGAAGGAAGGAAAGAATAATGCATATGCTATTAGGCTCAGTTGACATGTTGCTTAATTTTGCTGAACTGTTCTTTTTTTCCCCTTTCTTTTATAAAGTCCTAACACACGGAAGTTCCTTCCTTGGGATCTGCCATACAGTACAGTGAAAAGAACATTGGTTTGGAGTGAGAGGTCCTGGGTTCAGATCTCTATGTACATATGCTCAGCCTCTCTAAGGCTCAGTTTCCCACCTGTAAAATGGGGAGGTTAGATTAGCTGGTCACCAACTTGGAGCCTAGGGTTCTGATTCTGGGATTCTTTGTTCCGAAGCCACTCAAAGTTTTTGGCACTGTCCAATGCCAGAGCCCCTCCTTCCCCAGGGCACTGACCGTCTTCCCTCTTCACTGTGAGGATTTGACCCAATTTCTTCTTTTCTTTAATATTCAGAGAAACACAGCAGACAGTTAGTTCTGGTTTCCCTGGACCAGACACAAAGTCAGTCCATTGCTGGGCCCATGCTCCAAGCTTTCCCTGCTTGGTGGTGCCTGTACTGAGCTGGTATAAATTCCAAGACCACAGGGTCGTCACAGTGAGAGAAGCAGCCAAAGGTCTTTTTATAATCTCCAGATGCCAAGGAAGACACTTCAGTGTTTTTTGACTTTCAAAAATATCAACAATTTGGAGATTTTTGCTTTGAGAGGGCTTCCTGGGGCAAGCACGAGTGGTTAGCCAGACCATCTTCTAGTCAAGGGGTGGGAAACCTGTAGCCTTGAGTCCATATGTGGCCTTCAAGGTCCTTGGGTGTGGCCTTTTGACCTAGTCAAAAGTTTTTTTTGACCTAGTCAAGAGTTTTACAGAACAAATCCTTTTATTAAGGGGATTTCTTCTGTGAAGTTTGGAGGGTCACACTTGAGGACCTAGAGGGTCACATGTGACCTTGAGATGGCAGGTTCTCCAACCCTGTCTAGTCTCTCCTAACAATAAAAATAAAAATGCTGCCCATTTACTACTTAGGTTGACTCTAGTCCCCAAGCCCACTAGTATGGGAGACAATCCTGGACACACTGAGGACTGAAATTCTTTTAACTTAGGACAAAGCCTTAGCATAATGTAATGAAAACAGGTGGGAGGCAGCAAGGTGCAGAGGGCAGAGGGCCAGTCTGGGAGCTGGGGTGACCTTATTGGGTGACCTCATTTCAACAGGGCAACCTCTTTAGCTCAGAGGCCTAGCTCCTTCTGTCATGGATCTCTCTAGTGGTCTGGAGCAGCCCTTCTTGGAAGAATGCTTTTAAATGCAGAAAATAAAAGGCATAAGATTAACAAAGAAATTCAAGTAGGCAGGTCCCCTTACATATTGAAAAACGACTAAAGTATTTTCATTTTTAAAAATCCAAATTCACAGACCACACCCCCTCCCCTCTTAAAAATTCAGGCAAAAGACAAAATTCTTCATCACCAGAGGGAGTTTCTACACCTCTCATTTAGAGTATTGTAAGAGGGTCTTCCTTGGTCTTCTTCTTCCAGTCTCTCCCTCTCCCTAATTCATCCTTCATACTCTTGCCAAAATAGTGTCCCTATTGGGAGGACCAATATTGAAATGGCTTTTCACTATTAGAGGCAAACCTTTCCATTGCATGTATGGATAACTGATGCTTAGGAAGTTTTACCCTGTTATTATCACTCCTAGCTCCTCATTCTGGCCTCTGGACAAAGTACAGAAAGCCAGTCCTTCTATAGGACAGGGCACAATGGTCTGACAAGTATACTCCCCCCATCCCTCAAAAATCTGTGCTCCAAAGTGGTGGCTCCCTATTGCTTTTAGGATGCAGCAAAAATTCTTTAGTCTGACACTGAGCAATCCCAAAAAACTGGCTCCAACCTCGCTTTCCAGTCTTCTTTCATGGTCTCTCTCTACCAGGAACAGACTTCTTTCAGCCTGGACTGCTTCAGAACTTGAGTTTCCATTTTCTGCTGGCTCTTCCTGCCTTCACTGAGCAGAATATCTCCCTGGACACCCCCCCCCCCCCCCAAATCTGGAATGTCCTCCTTCCTCATCTATCAGAATTTCCATCTTCATGAAGTACCATGGCCCTGGGTTGTCAGTACTCTTTATTTTTCTATAAAATTTTTCCTAGAACATTTCATCTGGATCTCTCTTTTCCCCTCATCATTATCAACCTTGTATTCTATTTACATGTCACGTGTTGTACCCCTAGCAGTGTAGAAGCAGCTAGATGGATAGACCACACAGCAAGAACTGAGTTCAAATTCAACCTCAAACACCTACTAGTTGTGTGACCCTGGGCAAATCACTTAACATCAATTTCCTCAACTATAAAATGGGGTATAATAATAACACCCACCTTGGGGTGGCCAGGTGGCTCAGCAAGTAAGAGCACTGGCTCCAGTGTCAGGATGACCTGGGGATCAAATCTGGGCTCAGATACTTAGCACCACACCCAGAAATAACTGGCCGTGTAACCTTGAGCAAGTTACTTAACCCCACCCACCACCGCGGGTTGTTGTGAGGACCAAATGAGACTGTTTAGCACTTAGTAGCCGTTCTAGAAAGGCTCATTCTCTACCCTCCCCCACCTCCGTGACCTGTTCAACCAAGGAGGATGAGGTCTATTTTTTTTCTTTGTATCTCTACCACTGAGGCTAGCACCTGCAAAGGGATTGCTAAATGTTTGCAGAAACTAATTCTAAACCTTAAATACTAACATCGAGGAGTTATAATTTACGATTAAAAATAATAATGCAAATGCCCTTGGGGGAAAAATAAATGATTTGCATTCCCACTAACGGGTGAGTGAATGAGAGAAGATCCTTTCCTCAAAGAGAGATTTGGGGAGTAAGCTTGGAGCAGGCCTGCATGGACTGAAAATGTAGCGAATTGTTGCATTTGCCCACATTCCAAATGCAATCAGAGGTTGGTGCCGCTCACCCGAAAGACTAAGACTTTTTGCAATGACGTGCAAAAAGGAAAAATGCAAACATTTATGTATCTCGATCTAATAATGCCTCCCCTGCTCCCAATGTTTCCCATGCAGGTAGTTGCAATGATGTAACTTTGCAATGGTGAGTGTTTTGCTGCGGCGTGGCTATTTCAGGAGAAAATTGCGGCCAGGGAGATTGGCGGGTCCCCGGGTGAAACGCGGTGCAAGAAGCAATGGGTGTGATCCCCAACCCCCCCCCTCCTCCCCCGGCAGCTCTTGGAGCAAACAGAATAGCAGGAGACATTGCCTCCGTGGGCACCCCTGGCCAGCGCTCCGGGGTCAGAACGAACCAGACAGGGCGGGCTCTGCCGGGCTCTGGGTGGGTGCTGGCGCCACCCGGGCAAGGCCTGGGTGCAGGAGAGAGCGGCCGCCCCTGTGAGCCCGCCCTTGGGGGAGGGGGAATCCCAGGGGGCGAATCTAGGGCTGCGGAAGTGCCTGCGCGCCATCTGGGGCGCGTCTCTCCCTGCCTGGACAGTAGCAGCAGCGGCAGCGGCAAGAGCGCAACGCAGAGCTGCGCAGGGCGCAATCTTCCCTGTTTTACTGGAGACACCTCGGTGAGAATCCACTCAGAATTCTGCGAGCCAAGAACCCTTTGCCCCGGGAGGGTTCAAACCACGCGTGGGCACCCACGGGCGGGACGCCAAGCCCCGCTGGCGGCCCCCACCCATTGGACCGGGCTCCAGGCTGCTGGGGTGCCCCAAGCTCCGGTCTTTTGCATGGACTCCACAACACTTTGGTTATTTTCGATGGATGGGGTGGGTTTGGGGGCCGGGTGAGCATTCTTCCAAAGGGCCCCGTGTTATCTATAAGACCCTCTCCTCTTTTCTTGCTGCTCTTACCCAAGTCCTCCAACTAGGGGGACCACCCCTGGGTTACTGGGGCTCTGGTTACTTAGGGACTGGGGGCCCTGCAGTATTTCGAGAGGTGGCCAATTCTCCATTAAAGGCCCCCCCCCCCACTCCCGCCGGGCACTCCCGAGATCCGAGTTGGAGGGAGAGGTCACATACACGCGGGACTCTTTCCCCCCCGAGGTGGGGGGCTTCTTGGAGGCAGTCCCTTGCACCAGGGATGAAGAAAGTGGCCCGTCCGGCGTATTATGGAGGGGAGCGCTCTTGTGTGGTGGGGGAAGGGGTGCTCTGGCTCCTGCTCCCCACCCCACGCTGGGTTAGAGCTCTGGAGAGGAGCGGCCCGCAGGGTTGCAGTATACTAAGGCACACCCTCTTGTTTCTGAGCAAAGCGGGGAGGGGCGGGAAGCATGGGAGCATCCTAGATTTAGAGCTGGAAGTGGTCTTAGCGGGCATCGAATCCAAGCCCCTCATCTTGCAGATTAGGAAACTGAGGCACCGAGAGGGTAAGGAGCTTGCCGAGGGTTACCCAGCTAGCGAGTGTCCCAGGGCCATCTACCGTGGCACTTGCTCGCGGCCGAAGGAGAGTGGGGGGCGGGGCTGCAGCCTGGTGGGGGGGGGAGCAAGGGGCGGGGGCAGGGGAGGGGGCTCTCGGCTAGTGACTCACGCGCTGGGCAGGAACGGGCGCAGTCCCGCAGTCTGCTCACAGTGAGCGCTTGGCTCTGATCGCGCAGTCCGCACCGCCCGTGCACCAGACTCTCGCCCAGCCCGACACCATGCCCAACTTCGCCGGCACCTGGAAAATGCGGAGCAGCGAGAATTTCGACGAGCTTCTCAAGGCGCTAGGTAAGACAGAACCGGCCGGGCTGGAGGGTAGGACTTCGGGGAGAAGCGTCCGCAACGCCCAACGAAGTGGCCACCCTCTAGCCCGGACAGCCCCTTCCCTCCGAGGCTGGGCGCCAAGGGGAGACAGACCGGGGTACGTCCCTGTACCATAACGGGGCTATCTTGCACCTGGGGACCCCTGCTGCCGGCCCCGGCTCTGTCTCCCCACCCCCCTTCTCTCCAGCTGCGCTGACCCGAGCTCCGCCCTCCCTTCCCTCCCCGGGGCCAGGTGTGAATGCTATGCTGAGAAAGGTGGCCGTGGCCGCCGCCTCCAAGCCGCACGTGGAGATCCGCCAGGACGGGGACCAATTCTACATCAAGACCGCCACCACCGTGCGCACCACCGAGATCAACTTCAAGGTTGGCGAGGGCTTCGATGAGGAGACGGTGGATGGACGCAAGTGCCGCGTAAGGAGACCCTAGTGGGTGTGGGCGAAGGGCGGCGGACCGATAGCCATCCCGTTAGTGTGCGAAAGGCACGTTGGGCATGGTCCAGCCCACTCTCTTTCATTTTACAAATTAGAATAGAGACACACAACGTTAGTGGCACAGCCAGTGTCCGAACCCCAATGGCCCTCTGCCCCCTGGCCTTTGGCTTCAGTCCTGGGTGACCAGAGCCCTGAGTCACACACCACCTTCCTCTTTAGCCGTCCTTGGCAGCCCGGGGCCAAGAAATATCCCCTCCAGCTTGAGCCAGACCCCGTTGCCCTCTCCCCTTGGTAATCCTCATAGTCTTTTGGTTTAGGGAACGAAGAAAAAAAAAAAAGCCAACCCTTTAGACCGGACCTTCTGTCCTTCTAGGTCCAAGCTGGAGCTTGCTGTCTGAGGTTTTTTAAGCGAGATGTATAGCAACACTTTTTTGTCCAGTCACCTGTAAGAGGGCAAACTGCCCCTGTTCTTAGCTTTCTTAGCCCAAAGCCCAGATTTGGGGAAGATATCACTAAAGCCAGAAGGAGGCCTGCCTTTTTTACCTATAGAACTTCTTCCTTGAAATATGGGCTCTTGGGGAGGCATAATTTTTTTTTTCCACCAAAGTTCAACTTTTCAGGGTCTTTCTCCAGCAGACTCCCAGGTGATTAAACTTAAACAGCTTTATTAGGTTGTTTCTGCCCACAGGTGTAAATGATGGCTGACCTATCACCCTTTCCCTCCCCATCCCCCCTGTTTGGCTAGGAATGTGTTGGAGGAATGCTTTTGGATCTAGTTACAGTCAGCTAGGGGTGGACCATTGAGTAAATTTCCCCCTTGCAAAAAAAAAAAAAAGCGCTTTATATTATGCATTCCAAATGTCAAGAAACTAGAAATCTGGTAAGAAAGCCTGACTGCTCATCCTTAAGAAAGAAAGAATGAAAGAGGGGGATCTGTGTAAGTATTTCTTATTTCTTCCCCACTGGTTCTAAAGCATGTAATGCAGCTTTAGATTTAAACCACAAATACAGGAAATAAAAAAATCCTCAGCCACCTTCATTTCTGCCTTTGTAAAGACGAAATTGAATTTGGCCCTGCCTCCCTCTGAAAAGGGAAGGGAGCTCTGCTCCTGCTTAATAATGAAAGCCTTCTAGGGCAGATGGAAAAGCAATTGGGCCAGCTCCCCATTATTTGAAGGTTGATAAAACGGGTCCCCTAACCTTTAGAAAAAGTACTTTATTGTGCAATTTTAAGAGAAAATAGAAAGAAATTCCAAAGAGTGCGAAATTATTTATTTTTCCTCCAACTGAGGTACGTTCCTTGGTGTCCAAAGCCATGGGATGCAGCTAAACAGCTTTACTCAGTTTTAAGTATTTGCATCCCACCCCCAAAACGTTACAGGCTGTAAGTGATGTCAGTTATGAGTCTGAGGTCCTAGTTAAATTATTGTTCACGCAGAGAACAGTCTAAGTTAGAACAAAAGCCATAAAATTGGATGGAGAATCTGCCTAATAAGAGAAAAAGACTTCATTTGGACACATCGATGGGGAGTCTGTAAGTGGGGAGGCCAGTTTTGATATAAAAGTTTCCCAGGGCACACAGTCTGGAGAGCGGGTCTTTATTTATTCCAACCTCCTTCCACCCTTGATGCTGCCTAATGAATGTTTCCCATGTGTTAGTTATAAAGAGATTATGTGTACATTCATTACTGCTCTCCCATATCCACACCCCCCCCACTCCATCCCCAAAGCCCAGCTGTTCCCCTGCTTTGTAGAATAATAATACAACGCTGGGGGAGCAAAGCAGAGTGGGTCGTCCTTTGCACCTCGTCCTCCAGCAGCATAAGAGAAATCATCTTCCCCAGCCATCCCTGCCAGGACCTTTCTCCCTTTAAATTGGTTTCATCCCGTTTTTTAGCTCACTCCCAATAAATAGCAATCTATTTCTCCTCAGGGCATCTCTGGTACCCAGGGAGCAGTCCCTGGGCTTTTCCAGGGCTCTCAGATGCCCAGGTTTACCAGATAAGGCTTTGCTCAGCCCAGAATGAGTGTAGAGCAGTAGAAATAACTAAAAACAAGTTCTAGCAAAGTAAAAACATTCAGGTGTCACAAAAGGAAGCTACTGAACAGTTTAACTGATAGTTCTGGGAGGGGGTAAGGCCTGGGGTCTCCTGGCTCTTGGGTTATTAGCACATAAAACACTCTTAAGTTTCTTCCAGCCTGAGTAGTCTTTGATGATCATACGGCATTGAAATTAATTAAGCCTCTAGATGCCTTAAAGGAGGGCTGTGTCTTAATGTATTTAAAAAGAAAAACTTCATTCTCTCATTTGGAATCAAGACATAAATTGTGCCCGAGGACTGTCCCCCCATCCATCTCCCTCTGCTCTAAGTGGGTTTGTACTCAAACAAGCCACTTAGCCAGCAGCAGGAAGCATCCTTAATTTTGGTTTTCTACTGTTCCGTCAATGTGCCTTTTCGGGGCCGTTGTTCCCCGGCAGCCATTACTCTCCGGAGTCCTCATTGTTGGTCCTGCCTTGGTCTGGTCTGCGAAGCCAAGTAGAATTCATGGTGCTAATGTTTTCTGGCCTGCAGAGTTTGCCCACTTGGGAGAACGAAAATAAAATCTACTGCACACAAACCCTAGTGGAGGGCGATGGCCCGAAGACTTACTGGACCCGGGAGCTGGCCAATGATGAGCTGATTTTGGTGAGGCCCTTCTTACTCCGCTAAGTGGACGTTTCCCCAGCCACTTTCATTGCTAACTGGCACCTTCTCCAATTTATCACTTGGACATTCCTCCTCTCTGTGTCTGCCTCTGTCTTTCCCACTCTTCTTGCCCCTTCCCCTTTTCTCTGCCTTTGTTTTATCCCTGCCTGATTCCTGCCTCTCTTGCTATCTCCCCCATTTGTCTCCCTCTTTCTCTCTTTCTTCTTTTCTGTCTCTTCCCAAGTTCCGTATGCCTCCTTCTCCTTCCTCCCTTTGTCTGTCTGTCTCCGTCCCTCCCTCTCTCCCTTTCTCTTTCCTTCCCTCTTTCCCTCTCCCTCCCCCTCTGCTTTGCTTTTCTCTGTTTCTCTCTTCCACTTTTCTTCTATCACTTTCTTCATCTCACCTCTTCTGCTCTCTCTCCTTCTCTGCTTCTACACATCTCCCCCACCTCCTAAGAAGGATAAGATAGGGGTGTCAGAAGCTGTCCCTTGAGAAGTGATGCCACTGCATCCTGTATAATCAACCTCATCATCTGCTTAGAGGATCCAGGCGACCTTCAGCAGATAGGGAATGGGGAGAGAATTTTGGTCCAGAATATTCTGCAGATATCAATAAAAACAAAAACCTTTTAACTCGATAGCTCATGAAGATTATAGAAAGCACTTCGCTCCCACTATCCCCAGAGCGGGTGCCAGTGCTCTCTCCATTTGACAGAAGAGGGAACTGAGACTCAGATCTGCACTCATTCTATGGCCCTGCCAGTACTCAGTCTATTAAGAGTGGAAATAGCCTGAGCCCAGTTGGGCTAGGCTAGACGGAGGTCCCTGACAGCTCTCGACTCTGTGTTTATTTGGACTGGCCTCTGACCTAGAGGGTCTTTGTCCTTTAGTCAACCAGTGATTGTTGTCACACTTTGCAAACTGTTTCTTAGCAGGAACAGCTAGAGGTGACCTTGCTTGGGGAGGGTAAATGATTTTCCCAGGCAAGCAGTCTGGTTTGCTTTCATTTTTGCTATACCAGATGAATGCCAATTAGATGTCTTTCTCCTTTACTCTTGCCAGTGAGGGCCCCACAAGTCTCTTTTTCCATCTTGCAAAAGCAGATGGAGAGAAAATGACTTGCTCATGGCCCTACTGCTAATAAGAGAACTGGGATTTGAATGCAGTGCTCATAATTCCCAGCCCTGGGCTCTCCATAGGCATTTATTAAGTGCCTACTGTTTACCATACACTGTACTGTTTTCCAGGGATGCAGAGAAAAAAAAAGAAACAGCCCCTGGCGGAGGCTTACATTCTAGTGCTTGTTGATTCATTGAATGATTCTCAATGGAGACAGGGAATGAAGAAATCATCTGAAGCGTGTAATGGCCTTAGAGTCAGGAAGCTTGAGTGTGACTCCTGGTGTGACCTTGGGTACGGCGGTACCTGGAAGCGGACCATTTGTGATTCATGTCTTTGTCTATGCTTCAATACAGGTTCAGGCTCAGAGACTGGCCCACACAGAGGACTGGATCATAAGGGTCAGACTGGGAGCCCTAGCAAGGAGCAGGAGACATTCAGTGTCCAGGGGAGGAGGGACCCCCAGGGTAAAATTAGCACCGCTAGGCGGAAGTGATGGGAGGTCAGATTTTGGCCTCACTGCTGATAAAAGCTTATTACCTGTTAAAGAGCTTCTCCTTAGGGGGAGTTCATAAGCTCCCCATTTCTGGGGATGTTTAAGCATAGGCTAGATGGTCACTTGTCCAGGATCTTGGAGGAAAGGTTAGACTCCATAGAGCCGGCAAAGTGCTATGGCTGCATGATTCCTAGTAAGTCACCCCCTTCACCTTTCTGGGTTCAAGCTTCCGCATCTGTAAAATGAGACTGATGATACCCACTGTGTTGTAGGGTCGCCACCAGGCTTAGATGAGTACGTATGTGAAGGGTCTTGACACACTAGCCACCTAAGCCTTGGGGTCCTTTTGGGCCCTGAGATGGTAGTGTGACCTTGTTAGGATGGCATGCTGGACTTAGAATCATCTTCCCAACTCTTCCCTTATTTTTACAAAATGGAGTTGCCATTTTGAACAGGCATTTTTTATTAGAGTAGGACAGTGGTACTTGGTAGCCTGGACCGTTTAACCATGGCTAGCAAATAATGGCTTTAGGGGAGTACGGTTAATTAATTTGTGGATTGGAACCATATTTTTAAAATCAAGTCTGAGGACACCCAAGGACATTTCCTCCTTCCTATGTGTATGTGTTCTTGACCATGTATCAGCTGCAGGATATGAGACCTTATTAGCAGCTATCCTTGGGAATACATAAAGCATTTTAGGATCATAGGATTGCAGATTAAAATTAGGAAGGGACCATAGAAGTCAAGTAGTCCAACACCCCCCTTTTACAGATGGGGAAACTGAGGCTTAGAGGTTAGTCGGGTTGTGCATGAAAGATTGTTAAGTAGAGCTGTCCAGAATGATTTCAGGGGCCTGAAATTCTCTTGGAGCTCAAGGCCAGTGTGGTAGGTAGGTAGGTAGGTAGCAGATGAATGAATTGGTAGATAGAAACAGCATTTATTGAGTACTTGCTATGTGCTGGGGAAATAAAGACTAGGTCTTAATGAATGTGAATAATGAATTCCACATGTATTCAAATTCATACTATTTAAAGTTATAATTATTTAAAATGTGGTAATTGGTTTCAGCCCAATGGAAATATGCATTACATCAACAGAATTCATATTTGCACTAATTGGGACTTAGTTGCACACGAAAAACAACAGACCCTCCCTCAAGGAGTTTACATCCTAATGGGAGAATATAGGATTTGGGTGGGGGTGGGAGTGTGTGTGTGTGTGTGTGTGTGTGTGTTGTGGGGGGGTACTCGAGGTGGTCCAGGAGGAATCTACAGAGTGAGGCTTCTTGGAATATCCATGTACTTTCCAAGTTCCCCTGCTTAGACCACCTTGAGTTCATTTTATATTCAGGGACCCATTTACATCTTGCTTGGCTCTGCTCTTACAAAAGCATTTTTCAGTGAGCACAGTGACTTGTAATTTATAGTCCCTTAGGTTGGACCAGGCTTTAAAGTTTTCAAAGGATTCTTACATGCCTTAGAGAGGAGTAGAAATGGCAGGGATGTTAGGAGGTGGCCCCAGTTCCTTACCATCCTTTGTAGGGATAGAGACACTTGGACCCAGAGTGTGACGCGAAGTAGCTGCCTGCTTATTAATGGCCAGGCTGGGATTCAGACATGGCATTATGGCCCAATGCAAGCCATTCCTGACTCCAGTCTGATGGTCTTTATATTAGGTCACTCTGCCTTCTGCATTTGGGCCTCAGGACAGCCTTAGGAGTTAGGGTCATAGGACCAGAGATCTAGAAGTGGTCATCTGGTCTAACCTTCTCATTTTATAGATAAGGAAACCGAGGCCAGGATGGGTTAAATGACTGTCCCAAGGTCATACAGGTAGTAAGTGAAGGACTTGTGACCCCTGTACCCCCCCATTATGTCCTAAATACAAAGATCTGGTTAAGTTGGTACACCTAATTAGAGTTTTCAGAAGTGAAAATCCCATTATGTGTTATTCCAAAGCCGTATCTTATAGAAGCAGAGAGCTGGGATTACTTGAGCTGCACCATTCTACCTGTCCCCCCTTCCTTAGGAGCATTTCCAGGCTTAGCTATGCCTTGGGAGGCACCTTCTTTCCATCCCTCTCAGTTTTCCCACAGCTCTGATTCTAAGGCCATGAGATCTTGGGGGCTGAATGAGCAAGGGTGGAGGGCAGAAACTGGTTGGGAGACCTCTCCACACTCTGGTGAGGCTTCCCTCAGCTCTCTCCACTATAACAGGGAACAGAGGAGGGACCCCTTCACAAGTGCCAGAGGCCAGATCCTCCCTCTTGAAGCTCTAGCCAGGGAGCTCCCTTTAGAATTCATGCCACCCGGGAAGGAAAGTTGAACAGAAGCACCCTGTCTCCTTCTCTGCCCTCATCCTCACCCCAGTTACTGAGGCCTCAGCTTTCCTCTGTGCCCTTTGCATGAGAACCCAAGGACCTCCGTCTCTCCTCTTTGCCCTTTGCATGAGAACCATAAGAAATGGGATGTCGGGCAGACAGGCTTTGAAACAGGGAAACGGGCAGTATCATTTACCAAAAAAAAATCTAATTTCTGCACTGATTCATGTTTCTTGTTCCTTTCTGCTGCAGACTTTCGGTGCCGATGATGTCGTGTGCACAAGAATTTATGTCAGAGAGTAAAAAGAAGATGGTCTGGTCTGGTCCTGGGAATGGGGAGGGGGGAGTAGAGTGAAGGCATGTGAACCCATACTTTGTGAGGGGCTAACTCCTTAGGGGACCCAGGACCGCCTCTTCCCTGAAGCAGCCTTGAATGTGAAACCGAATTCAGATGAGAAGCCCCGCCAGCTGACATTAGGTGTTTTCCTTGTGTTTTTTTTTCCCCTTGTACCAAAAGCAGTCTTGTTCTCCCTTCTGAGACATCGCTCTTCTCGTGTATTTGCCATTTTGTATCTTGGAATTGGAATGGTTTGATTACTCATTAAATTTGTTGGGCACATTTCAAGTTTCCTTTCTTTTTTTTCCTTTCATTCGTTGGTTGCTTACTCTTCATTTACTCATTTGTTCCAGAGACACAGGCAAGAAGAAGCTGGGGGTACAGAGGTAAACACAAAAAACTTCCTGCCCTTAAGGGAGCTGTTCATAGCTCAGGGATGACCCTTAATCAACCAACCAGCATTTATTAAGCACCTACTATATGGCAGGTGTTGGGTATACAGAAAGGAAAATCATTCCTGCTCAGAAGGGGTTTACATTCTAAGGGAGATAAGTTGGTCAATCAGTAAGCATTTATTAACTACTTACTGTGTACCAGGAGCTGTGCCGGGAGTACAAGAATAAAAACATGGTCCCTGCCCTTGAGGAGCTTATATTCTAACAGACAACATGCAGATAGTCATGTGAACACAAGATGCATGTAAACAGGGTAAATGTCTTGGGAAGTTGCATGGTGGAGAGAAGAGGGAATTGGCTCACTTAATCTCTTTGTGCCTGGATTTCTTCATCTGTAAAATGGGAATGGGGGGTAAATTTCATGATCTCTAGGGCCCCTTTCAGCTCTGGGTCTATAAGTAAGTCCAAGGTAAGTAGGATGGGGCATTAGGAGCTAGAGGAATCAGGGAGGGTTTCCTGTAAAAGGTGGTTCTCTACTTTTTGTGGATTATCATGTATCCCAAACAAATAGAGAGGGGTCCACTGATATTGCAAATGACTCATCCCTGGATACTCTCTGAAATTAGTGTTGTGTTCAGCATAAACTGCTGTGGCTGCAGCAGATCAAATATGTTTTCTAGGAAGGGGAATGTATATATGTATGTGTGTATATCTATATCACAGAATTGCTGTGACATGAAAAATTAGAAACAAAGTGAGTACCTATCAGGGAATTATGGAACAACATGTATCATATGAATATAAGAGAGTATTATTTAACCATAAGAAGTTAAGGATATAACAAATTCAGACAAATGTGGTAAGATTTATATGAACAGATGTAAAATGAAGTGAATAGAACCAAGAGAAGATTCATAATTACTACAATAATGTTAATGAAAATTTTATTTCTCTTCTTTTTTTTCTTTTTGGAAGGAGGAGGTCAAGGCAACTAAGGTTAAGTGACTTGCCCATGATCACATGACTAGTAAGTGTTAGGTATCTGCAGCTGCATTTGAACTCAGGTCCTCCTGACTCCAGGGCCAGTGCTCTATTCATTGTGCCACCTAACTGCCCCATTTTACATTTAATTTTTATTTTATTTTTTCTCAATTACATGTAAACAAAACTTTTTAACATTTGCTTCTTAAAATGTTGAGTTTCAAATTCTCCCCCTTCCTCCTCTCCCTGCTTCTTGAGAAGACAAGCAATTTGATATAGATTATACATGTGCAATCATGCAAAACATTTCCATACTAGCTATGTTGTGAAAGAAAACACAGACCAAAAAAAATCCCCCAAGAATAATAAATAAAGTTAAAAAGTATGCGTGGATCTGCATCTCCACCAGTTCTTCCTCTGGAGGTAGAAAGCATTTTTTCATCATAAGTCCTTTGGAATTGTCTTGGATCATTGTATTACTGAGAATCAGTAAGTCATTCAGAATTCATCGTTACCATATTGCTGTTACTGTGTACCTTGTCCTGGTTCTGCTCGCTTCCCTTTGCATCAGTTCGTATGAGTCTCCCCAGGTTTTCCAGACTGATATTTTTGATCCTGGAGCAGAGATCTGGAATGCCAGCTGCCTTCCGTCCCACCTGGCTGAAGCCTTTGGAAATGTCTCTCTCTCCAGGCCTGCACCAGCTCTGCCTCCTGACCCAGAACTCATCTCCACTAGAGAGACTCCCATTGGAGGCCCCCCTCACACAGGACAGCACATCAGCACATCTTTTAAGGCCAGGGATGCCTGTTGGAAATTACTTCACTTAGACTTATGTGCCACGGCCCCATAAGCTCATCTTTAACGGTCTTCCAGTCGTGAGGCTGCACTTTGTGCCTCCATACAGACATACTCAGCACTGCCTAGCACACATAAGTGCTTAATAAATGCTTAGTGACTTGGCTGCCTGCCAAGTTCTCCCTCCTCCCTGCCCTCCCACCCTGTGAAATATGTCTAAAAGAGATTTTCATAGGTTTTATATAATGTTTTTCAAGATTTACAAAGTGCTTATGACTCTGTAGTTCAGGGTGTTTTGCACGGGCTCTACTGGCTTAGAGGAAGGAATCTGAGAGCAGAATTTCCTTGGTTTCTCCTGGACCATCGAGTCCCAGACTGTTAAAACTGGGAAGGCATTTAGAATACAGAATGGTAGAACTGGGAGGGACCTGAGGCCATGGACTGGCAGAACTGGGAGGGTCCTAAGAACACAAGTCACCAGAAGGAATGTCAGAGCTAGAAGGGACCCCAGAACGTGGCCTTTGAAAGTTGGAAAGGGCCTTCAAAATCCAAGCCTTTGTCATTTTACAGAGATGAGACTTGAGGCTGAGAGGGAAATGTGCTGCCATATCTCCCTCTTCCCATGTTTCTGGCTATATTCTAGTGCTTAATCAGCTGCTTAAGGAAAATGGCCCCTCCCCACTCACTCCAGAGTGTATCTACTTTTAGATCAATCCCCTCGGGTACAGTCACCCCAATAAACTGAGCCACAGCTAGCCTGAAGTAAAATTGTGAACCCAAGTTCAGATCCCAGCTCTCACATGCATGATCTTGGGCCAGTCACTTAACTTCTCAATTGCCTCATCTGTAAAATCAAGTTCATGATACTCAACAATAACTTCCTCCCAAGGTCATTGTAAGGAAAATCACTTTGCAAACCTTAAAGAAGTGTATGCCCTTGTGGATTGTTGCTGCTATTTTTACCAGCCACTTTCCTGAAGTTCTGCATGAGGCTCAGGTGTGTTGCTGGGCCATCGTACCCCTGGAACCTGAGGCAATCCCAGCAAGTCCTCATGGGAAATGAAAACACTCCTGCCAGTGAGATATATGTATATGTGTACATGCATATGTAGCAGAAAGCACCCCAGCATCCCCAGAGTGTCTGCCAACACAGGTTCTTGGATCTGCTTTGATAAAGGAAAGCAACTCAAAATGGGTTAACAAGCTTACTTTAATCAGTCAAACATGTATCGTTTACCTAGTTCAGGGGAAAAAGGCCAGCACCCCAAACTTCAGAACATACAGACAGAATTATCAAGACAGAAACAGATCAAGTAGACAGATTTCAAACTGTCCAACCATTACATCCATACCCAATCAACATCTGGGTTTCAACATCTGGGTTTTTCAAAGCCGAGGGGGGGCTCTCAACAACAGCTTCCCAGAACCCAGATCACAGAACACTTCTCAAAGTGAGCCCCAAAACAAAGCTACACATCAGAGCTTATATAGCCTTTTCCTGGCTCAGAGAATGTAACAACCTTCTGGACCCACTGGCCAATCAAGCAGTATCTACTGAAAAACAAGCCTCCCACCCCAGGCTCCAGGTGCACTTTAGCCTAGGGGCAGGGAAGATATTAAAAATTTACATTCCCATTACAGCATACACATACATATACACATATACACATGTGTGTTGTGTCTATATGTATATGTGTTCACGTATGTATGGGTGCCTATGTCTGTATGTGCATATAACTATATATAACTACATACAAGTGTGCTCTGTGTGTGTGTGTTTGTGTGTATGGCAAAGTAATCATCCCCCTGGTGGCCTGAGGGAATTGCGACTGAGATGAACTGAGTCCCAGTGGCCCAGGCTTAGCTTGGCCAACCTGGTTATGGCAGGTGCCACAGAGAAATGGCCCCTACCAGTGAACCTGACCCTTTCCCTGTGTCAGGGTGCCTGGCACATCTCACAGATTCACACAAGTCCCTCAAGCGTCGTGGATTGGGGACTCTTTGCAGCCTGGATTCAGACCATGATGGCTTTGAAAAGCAACTAGTGATAAAGTCTGATTCTTTACTTGGTGACTGATTTTAGCCCCTGCAAGAAGCATAGAATAAACAATGTTGAATACTCCATGTAGAGTCAGAGGGACTGGCTTCAAATGCTGCTTATATGACCTTGGGTAAGTCATTGAGCCTCATCGGCCTTGGTTCCCTCATCTGTAAAATAGGAAGAACACCTGCTTTGCTGTTGTGAGGATTATCTCAAGAGATAATCTGTGTAAAACCCTCAGCCAATCTTAGAGCTCCATAGAGACATAAGCTATTAATATTATCCCAGGTCCCTTCCGATCTAACTCGATGTGACTGACTGACATACAAGACACTTCTGGAGAAGCAGACTTCCTCAAGCGAGGCAGGTCAGCACCTTTCCTGGACTTGTAGAGAGCTGCACAGAGTCCTGATCAGTGACTTGCCCAGGGTCGCACAGCCAGTGTCGGTCAGAGAAGGGACTTGAGCCAAAGTTTTCCAGGACACTAAGTCCTCAACTATACCATTCTGCCTCTCTTTGGCAGATCCTTTGTGTGACTCGAACCAAACCACCAGTGGTCTGAGCAGAGGGGCACATTCAGAGCAGAGAGTCCCAAGGTTTCTTTCCTTCAGTAGCACAATTCTGTGATTCTCACACATGTACAGAGTTAGAGCTAGAGAAGTCCTTGAAAGCCATCCAGGATAATTCTTCAATTTACAAAACAGGAAAGTGATCCCCACAGAAGTGATGTGATTTCCCCCAAGATCCCACATGCAAAAAGTGGCAGAGGCAGGATTTGAACCCAGATTTGACTCCATGTACAATTCTCTTTTCCACTGTGCTATGTGGTTTCTGCTCCAGAGGACTGGTGGCTGCAGAAGGAAACTGGGTTGATTTCAACAGTCTATCCCTAGAGCACTCTTTCTTCAGTGTCCCAAGTGCTTTCCCACCAGACTTTCTCACTGAGCCCCAATTTTGGAGTCAGAAAATCTGAGTTCAAGAGGACCAGCTTTGCAGCCTGTAAGCTATGTGACCCTGAGGAAAGTCACTTACCTTCTCTGAATCTCAGTTTCCTCAACTGTGAAATGGGTGTCATAAAACTTTCACTGATTCCCCAACAAGGTTGTTGTAAGGAAAGTGCTTTGTAAACCCTAAGATGCCCTAGAAATAGGAATTAACACTGGAGAGAGCGCTGCCCTGGGAGTCAGGAAGACTTGGAGTTGAGAAGTGTGTCTGACACTTACAGGGAGACCAGAGACAAGTTCCCTAGCCTCAATAAGCCTCAGTTTTTTAATATGTGAAATGAGAGGATTGGACCACATAGTTTCTGAGATTCTTTGTAGCCTAAATCTGAGATAGATCAATAGATACATGGATGGATAGACAGAAAGAGAGAGAGAGAGAGAGAGAGAGAGATGGAGAGATGAATAGAGGGGTAGAAAGATAGATGAACAGAGGGACTGAGAGATGGATTCTTACCTATTTAATCTTGGGCAGTCATTTTGCGTCCTTCATTGTCCCTTTCTTTACTTGTAAATCGAAGGGGTCGTCCTGAACGGAGCTGTACCCTTGTAGCTCTCAATCTGGTGACCCTGTTGAATCTAAAGCATTGCTTCACAATCTTTTTGAGTTTGAAAACCCTTTTTTATGTCATTTTTTCACAGACCCTGCCCCCACAATAGTAATTCTACCTTGAATATCTATTGTCTTGAAATAAATATCATAGAAATAAATAAATCAGCAGCCTGATCCAGGGGTCTGTGACACACAGGTTGGGATCCACTGGCTGAAGGTATACTTTCAAGTCACTAAATTGTCCCACCCTTTGGCCCAGAGATCCCACTAGTAGATTTATGCCTCACAGTGGTTAACGATAGCCAGGAAAAGTCCATATGTCCCCAAATATCCACAGAAGCATTATTTGTAAGAACAAGGAGCTGGTAACAAAATACATGCTCACTGACTTGCTTGGGACTGGCTGAGTAAATACAGTGCATTTTATTGTGATGGGCTCTCACTGATCTACATGGATTAGTGTGTGTCAAGAATTCAGAGAAACATGGGAGAAACATGTAGTGAACAACATAGGAAGAAAGCAGGGCCAAAAAGACAACTCAAACCAAACCACAGTGATTTAAATGAACACCATACTGAAAAAGGACACAAGTCGGGTCAAAGGCAGTTGGAAATATAGGTACCATTTTTTTTTAAAAGTCAGGACACCCAACCCAGGGAATTTCCTAAATTAGGGAAGGAGAAAGTAACACGTGTGATCAGTAGCTGTCTTTCTATTAGGACATTTTGCTAGACTTTTCAGGAAATGTACTTTGAGGGGGCTGGGGAATTCTTGGGGTATTTGTTGGAAAGTGTCTGTTGTGTTGAAACAAAATATACCCATGAAAGCACATTTTGAAGAAAAGTATGTTTTCAAAACAGAGTTGGAGTGTTCTAGTCTGGATCACAGGGTCATCACTCCAAGGGGAGCAGGAGACAGTTATCCTGTATATAACTTATGAGCTGGGTCTGGAAAAACCAGCCTCTCACCCTGAATCAACTCTCCTGACTCTTTTCTGACTGTTATAAAGAAGTGATTTAATGGGAAAAGTACCAGAATTGGGTGTAAAAGATCTGAGTTCAAATCTAGCTTTGCCAGATTTTCAAGTCTCCCTCCTTCCTGGGTGATCTTAGGCAAATAACTTTCCTTTGCTGGGCCTCCATTTCCTTACAAGTGAAATGAGGGAGAGGAAAGCACAGTCCTAGGATCCCCTGACCTCCCCAGGCCACATTGGCCCCTTCTTTCCTCAAGCTCCAAGCCTTGACTGTTGGGACCTGACTTCTGGAATTTAGCCCACTAAGCCTCTGAAGCATCTCTTAATTAATTGTGTTATTGCAATGCTACTTTAAATCCCCATGTTCATTTCTTCTCCTCCCAATTGCACTGTATGTATAATGTATGAGGGAAGCAACTATGTTTTATATATTGCCATGTTTGTGAAACTCAGTTCAATACAAATCAGTTCAACAAGCATTTATTGTTGGTCAGTTGTGTCCAATTATTCAGAAGCCCATTTGGAGTTTTCTTGGCAGAGATACTGGAGTGGTTTGCCATTTTCTTTTCCAGCTCATTTTACAGATGAGGAAACTGAGGCAAACAGGACTAGGTGAGTTGCCCAGGGTCACCCAGCTAGTAAGTGTCTGAAGCCAGATTTGAACTTGAGGATCCTGACTCCAGGCTTGGTCGTTCTATCCACTGCACCACCAAGGTGCATTTATTAAGTCCTTGTTAACTGCTAGGCACCAGGATAGGTGCCAAGGGCACAAAAATAGTCCCTGCTTCAAGTCACATTCTGCTGGGGGCAAATACATTTAAGTAAATAAATCTACACAAAAACATATATGGAATAAATACCAAGTAATTTTGAGTATTGGAGGCAGGGGTGGGGGGTGACAGACAGTAACACTAGGGAAATCAGAAAAGGTCTCTTGTAAGAGGTAGAACTTGTGTTGAGCCTTGGATGGAATTAGGTGACCTAAGGAGCAGAGGTGAAAAAGAAGGTCATTCCAGGCATTCCAGGGAGACAGCCTGTGCAAATGAATGGTGGTGGGAGATGGACAGTGGTACCCAGGAATTGTTAGCTGGCAAGGTTAACTGGAATGTAAAATGTGTGAAGAGGAGAAATGCATAACCACCCTATCTTATCTGAAGTCACTTTGTGAAGGAATTTAAGTCCCCAGTGCAAGAGCTTTATTTCACCCTAGTGGTCATAGGGAGCCCCTAGAGCTTCTTGAGCAGAGGAGAGCTGCATCCGATCTGAAATTTGGGAACAGCAAGCACCTGTACAGAAGACGGACTGTCCAGGATAGAGGTTGATTGTGAGGAGGCTGGTAGGGGCTATGGCAATTGCCTAAGTGAGAGGTGCTAAAGACCTGAATTAGGGTGGTGGTTCTATGAGTGGCTTCCAGAGAATAAATGGGAGAAATAAATGGGAGGTAGAATCAACAAGACTTAGCAACTGATGAGACATGGGGCATGAAGGAGAGTAGAGAGTGGAACTGGAAGACAGAAATAGGGTTAGGTTTAGAGCTCTGCTTTAGACAATGTTGAATTAGAGCTGCCTGTGAGAGGTCCCACCTCTGGCACACACTGGCTATGGGACTGAGCAAACTGCTTAAATTCTCAGTGCTCTAAGTGGTTCTCTAAGACAGAAGGAACTGTCTTACACTAGTAGAGGGAGTCCTTCACTGAGAGTTTGCTATAGCAATGAAACCACATGTCCAGTCCCTATCCTTATGAGAAATCCAGAGAGTCAGTAGATAAGGAACCATCCTTGGAGTCAGTCAGGCATACCTGGGTTCTAGTCCTGCCTCTGATGTATCCTGGCACCACTGACACCATAAATTGTAGGAGCTGCCATTTGTTAGCAGAAAAGGAGGGAAAAAACAATAGAGATGTCTAGCAGGCAACCTAGGTAAATTAATTTTCCTGAGCAAGTCTGGGTCTTTGAGTTTAGAAGTTTGGAAAAGGGAAACAGTAAACTATAACCTTTTATTTCCCCTCCCTCTCTTAATTTTTTTCAAATACCTTATTTGATTTTTCACAACAATCCTGGGAGGTAGATGTTGTAGGTATGGTCATCTCCATTTTACAGATGAGAACATGGAGCTTCTGAGAGTGGAAGGGTTTGACCATGGTCACACAGCTCAGGCAAGATTCAAAGCCAAGTCTTCCTTGTGCTCAGTCCAGTGGAGCAGAACGCTACCACGCTGCCTCTTGGACTAACCAGGTAGCCACGACTAGAAGCACTAAGAGAGAATACTGACAAAAGCAGGAAAGGCATGGGCAGCAGGGGTCTCCTGCAGCCACACTTACCGAGACCACAGAGGCCAGCACACACAAGGTTCACCATCTGGAAACAAAATTTTCTGAGTTAACTAGAGAGGCAAACAAGCAAAAGCCCTCAGAATAAACCTTGGGGGATCACATTTCAGGCCCTGCCTCTCTCCTGCCCGCACCCAATCTGTCCCTATATCAGGCCTGGTCAACCCAACCACAGGCAGAGATAGCTGAGCTGACGGGACCTTCCAGCTCACATCATCCTACTCCCTCTTTTTTCTGAGGGCGACCCAGAAGGAAAGTGATGCTTCCAAGGTCGTGAAGCAAAGCAATCAGCAAGCCCAGATGAGAATCCAGCTCTCCCTACTACCCTCAAGATGTCTCCTTAGGATCCCCGTAAACCTTTGAGTAAGACCCACTGGAGATCGCATTGTCTCATGGCTACACATTCGCTCCTTTTTCTTAGGCATCAGATGGTCATGAACTAAAGGAATTTGGGAAGAAAAAAAGGCACCAGGAATGTTCACTGACCTAGAGCAGGTGAGATCTGAGAACACTGGGAATAATCCTGGCTAACCTGTGTCTTTGGGCAAACCACTTGCCTGATCTGAGTCTCCGTTCCCTCATCTGTAAAATGAGAGGTTGGACTAGATCACGAAGGTCTCTTAAAGCTCCACATCCTATGACCCTCTAAGTCATTCAGCCTTTCTGAACCACAATTCCTCCATCTGTGACATGGGAATAATTATGACAGCCACTACAGAGTAATGTCAAGAAAAGCAGGTTTAGGGGCAGCCAGGTGGCTCAGCAAGTAAGAGCACCGGCCCCAGTATCAGGATGACCTGGGGATCAAATCCGGGCTCAGATACTTAGCACCCACCCATAAATAACTGGCCGTGTAACCTTGAGCAAGTTACTTAACCCTGATTGCTTTAAAAAAAAAAAAAAGCAGGTTTAAAATCAAAGGATATGTGTTAGAATACCAAACTCTGCTACTTACTCGGACCTCTAGGACCTTGGACAAGGCCCTTCAACAACCCTGGTCCTACTTTTGTCCACCTAGAAAATGGGGGATTGAAAAGGATGACCTCTTCGTTCCCTTAAAACTTGAAATGCTATGACCTTGTAGAGCACAAAGGTAGAGAGGGTAGAGATATGGCCTCAGAGTTGGGAAGACCTGACACATTCTGGCTGGGGGACCCTGGGACAAGTCACCTTTCAGTGTCCCCAGACAACTCTGAGACTTTGTATTGTGGGCCTCAAAGCTATGCCCATTGCCACCTCACCTGGGGGGCCTGGTGAGCCTGCTATGGAGAAATGGGATGATATGTAATCCCCCAATTTAAGGTATTTGAGGCAGATCACTGGTGATTATTACAGGTGGAATAGTATTGAAAAGGCCCCAGGTTCTCAAGGGGATCCCTAGAACCCTGAGTAGAGGTGCATTCTGGGGAGCCAACCTGCTAGTGTGCATATGGATTGGGAGACTAAGTCCGGAGCCTATATACATTCACATACATACATTCACAAATAAAAAATGTATATACAGGGGGAGGCTAGGTGGCACAGTGAATAGAGCACTGGCCCTGGAGTCAGGAGGACCTGAGTTCAAATCCAACCTCAGACACTTAACACGTAATAGCTGTGTGACCTTGGGCAAGTCACTTAACCCCAACTGCCCTCCAAAAAAGCAAAAAACAAACAAAAATGTATATACATATATGTATGCCTTGTATGTATCTTATACATCCATATATACATCCATAACTATATGTATATAATATGTGTGTATGTGGATTACCTGCATTGCTGGGTTGTTAGGAAGACACTTTATAAGCTTTGAAGTCTAGAGACATTATAATACCTTATTGGTTATCCAGACACTGGGTTCTGGTCCTAGCCCTGCCACTGACTCCACATGAGGCTTTCCCTATGGAGCACTGAGCAGGCCCCCAGAGCAAGAATGAAGGCTGACATGAGCCCATGGAATGACAGACTCTCAGAGCTGAAAGGGACCCCAAAGGGTGTCAGATTCAAATCATATCTGAACAGGAATCCTCTCCAGCACCTCCCTGACCAGCGGGTTTCCAGTCCCTCCTTGGGAAGTTGCAATGCACTCACCAGGCTCTCACTGCTTCCAGGGGCAGCCCATTGTGTTCCTGGACAGTTCCACATACAATCAGGAAGCTTTTCTTTTGATCAAGATGAAATCTGTATCATGTCACTTTTCCTCCACATTGGTCCTAACTCTGCCATCTGGAACAAGAACAAGTCTCAGCCCTCTTCCATGGGGCAGCCCTACCAATATGTGAAGACCACTAGAACATCCATGACCCTCCCCTTCCTCCAACTCTCAAGCCTTATCTTCTCTGGGCTAAACAGTTAGAGGACTTAGATTCAAATTCTTGTTCTTCCATTAGTTAGCTGTATGACCACTTTCTAGACCTTAATTTCCCCATCGGAAGAATGATCAAGTTGGACCAGATTATGTTTAAGATTCCATTTAAATATAGATCTATGATCTTTCCATGGCATAGTCTCAGGACCCTTTACCATCTGGGTCATCTTTTACTGGAAATATTCCAACTTGCCCATGTTCTTCCCAACATGGGGCTCCTGGTTCAACTGCTGGCTCATATTATTGAGCTTGTAGTCCACTAGGATGCCCAAGTCTTTTTCATACAATCCTCCGTCTAGTCACATCTCCCCTAGATTGTGTGGAATCAGCACAATAATGTTCCCAACATTTATAAATTTCATCTCATTAGGGTTGACCCACCCTTCTATCCTTTCAAAATCCCGTTGGGATCCAATTGTGGCATCTCCTGTGTGAAATCTTCCTCCCAGCTTCTTGTCATGTTTACTTCAATTCCAATTGTTATTAAAATTCTCGTTCAATCCGTGGGTCCATCCAGTCCTTCCTCTGAGTCACTGATAAAAATGAACATGATCAATCTCCAGATCTATGATTCTGTGATCCTTTCTGTTGCCATCTTAGTCCAGTTTCTCATTACCACTCAACCTGAATGGGCAACAACCTCCTAATGGACCTTCTCCCCACTCCAATTCATCCTACACATCAATGACAGACCACGTTTCTTTATATCTACATGCCATTCTCCTCCTTAAAATTCTGAAACGGTTCCCTAACGCCAACGAGTAATTTCAAATTCCTTAAGTTGGCATTCAAGCTTCCCTCTTCCATCTCTCCTTATTCCTAATTACTCTCCTCCAGTTGTGGGGCAATTTGCTGTCCACCATACTCAACTCATGCTTTCTTTGTTTCATATTCTTGTTTAAGCTGATCCCCTATGCTGGAATCTCCTTCCCACATCTCTATCTTGTGAATTCCTAACCATCCTTTAATATCCCATTTAAATGCCACCTCTTCCTGGAAGCCTTTCCTGATCACCCTCCGATGGTAATGCCCTTTCCCTACTGGGACCACACACAGTACTTTGTTTGCAAGCCTTTTAAATGTTCATTAGATATTAGAGTTACTTGTCTATGGGTCATATCTTTTCAGTAGATGATGTATTCCATGGTGGTTGGGACTATGTCCTCTACCCCCACTCCCATGCCAATATTCCCCTAGGTAAAAGGATTTCTTAACCTGGAATACATGAACTTGTTTATAAAAATGTTTTTCTATTTCCATATTATTATAATATTTTTATTTCCATATGATGTTTATAGTATTTCCATGTGATTTTTATTTCTATATTTCTATTTCAATATAATCAGTTTATTATTTTACATATGATTTTTATTTATTTGCATTTATATTTCCACATAATTGGTTTCCTTTGTAATCCTATGGTCTTTATTTTATGCATTTTCAAAGATGATTCTGAGTGGGGGTCCATAGGCCTCCCCAGCCTGCCCAAAGTGTCCAGGACACAAAAAGGTGAAGAACCCCTGATCTAGCAGAATATAAGATCCATTTCTGTATTTATGCCCCTAATACATTGCAAAATGCTTGGCACATAGAAGGTATTTAATGCTTGTGGTAGGTGGAGATCACATATTTTGTAGGACTTAAAACTCTATCAAGTGCCTTTCTCACAACAGGCCAATGGGGAGGAGTGATTATTCTTCCACCCATTTTACAGATGAGGAAACAGAGACTTTGAGAGGGTAAAGAATTTGCCCAAAGTTGTACAACCAGGAAGTACCAGGTCAAGAAAGGCTTGCACTGAGTACTTGTAGCTCTGAGCCCCCAGGCCCTTTCCTCCATGCCATATTGCTGTACCAAAACCTTGGATCATCCCTGAAACCTTGCACAAAGCTCTGCCCACACTAGATGCTCAAAGAACACCTATTAACTCTCCAATTGCAGTTGGATACCATTGTACAACCTGTCCCCAGTCCATAGCTATGCCTCCCACATGTATTTGGGTCATCTAGTTCATAGGGTCACACATAGCTATCCATGATAAATCCCATCTGCCTGCTTTGATCCATAGTAAAGGGTGTACTAAATAGTTAGTTACTGGTCTGGTGACCATTTACTGAGTCGTTGGTTCTAAGGACTCTTCTCCTTTACTGGCATCCAATGGGCTCAGGCCTTTGGACCCACAGCCAAGTTGTGGAAGACCCAGAGAGTGTGGTCAGCATGTGGCCACAATAAAAGGTAATCGTCACTGCCAAAGAAGCTATGTATTATTGCCTTTGTAGTATGTCCTCCCTGACTCTGCACTGTGACCTTCCCAGCTTCGGACCATTGCTGCTTCCTGCCTAGCCCTTGGGTTGCCTTATATCATGCGTGAACCCTGGCTTGACTGGTCCAGCTTCCTGTTTACTCCCATGGATCACAAGCTTGGACTGTCTTTCCCTTCCTTTGGAGGATTCTTTCTCTCAAACTCTGCTAATTGCATTCCCCAGCCCCAATACCCACTAGTGTCTCCCTTATGGCTTTGCCCCTCAAACCTCCCACTAGGAAACAAGGATTCTGCATCAAGTAGGATGAAGCAAGGGATCCATTGGCCTGCCTTCCCTTTGGACATATGGTGTGTCATGGGAGAATAACGGTCAGGGAGTACTGAGCCTATGAACAGTTTTGTATTGAGTACTTTGCTCCAGGGCCAGCCCTTCCCAAGGGCATTCTGAGTCCTGGATCATTGGAGAGTGGGGCCTTGGGAATTTGAGTGAAAGAATGTTCTGGTTTCAGAAACAATTCCCCTGAAAAATTTATTGAGTTATGGAATCTTATATATAACATAATGAAAAATGAAATGGGATGGAAGAAATCCAACTCTCATAAGGATAGGAAATAAAAATAAGGTTCATTTTTTTTCCTCCTTCATCCAAACATGAATAGAATCAAGAAAATCCAATTTAAAATGTAATTTAAAAACACGCACACCAGACCAGTGGAGAAAGGCAGTTCAGGATGGAAAGAGCCCTGGTCTAAGAGGCAGGAGACTTACAGTCTCAATCCAGCCCCACCAGTAAGTCATGGGAGCCTGGTCCAGTCACTTTAGTCTTTTGTGCTTCAGTTTCCTGATCTATATAACAGGGAGGTTGGGACAGATGATCTCTAATGTCCCTTCCAGCTCCAATGTCGATGCCCTGTGAATTGTACTTTACGTGTAAATTAAAAGAAAAGATCATCTCATACATTTGTAAATTTTGAGCTGGAAAAAGAACTTGAAGGTCAAATCAAACACTCTCATTTTACAAATGAGGAAACTGAAGCAAGAGAGGTTAAACCCAGAGTCACACAGCTAAATGTGCAGGATCTGAATCAAGGTCTTTCTAACTCAACAGGAAAAAAAGGGAAAGCAGTCAACAAAAAGATGATAATGTATTAGGATGAGATAGTAAAGGATATCCTAGATGGAAAAGAATATGTGCTCATTGAAAACACACATGTTATTTCAAAGTTTGTAATATTTAGAGTTTTTAATAAGAAGAAAGATGGAAAGAAAGGAAGGATGGGAGAATAAGAAAGCAAGAGAAAGAGGGAAAAGAGAGAGGGGGAAAAGAAAAATAAAGCAAGAGAGGGAAAGGGAAAGGGAAAGATAGGAAGGAAAGAAAGAAAAAGAGAGGAAGAGAGAAAAAGGAAGGAAGGAAAAGAAAAGAAGGAGGGAAAGAAGAAAGAGAGAGAGAGAGAGAGGTTGTGTGCTGCTTGCTTGTCGCAGTAATCACCGCCCCTATGATTGGGGGATCCCAGGGGTTCCTTTCAGTGAGCAGTGACCAAAGAGCAAGCCCAGCCTTTACAACAGGCCTCCTCAGCCAGGCAGGCCTGCAGACCAGATTTCACCGATGGAATTAGTTTCCTTGGCTTAAGTAGCCTGGTTTCCGATTTCACCAAAGGCTCCAAGTTTCAAGAATCTGTTTTTAATCAGAACCCTAAGCTCAGCTGGAGAGCAATTGAGTTCCTGCCTTAGCGTGGCCCCGTTGGAGTGCAGTGCGGCTGCTGTTTCAACAGGAGACCCAACAGTGAGCCCTGGAGCACCAAGGAGTGCTTTCTGAGACCCTCTGGAGAAGCCAGACCTCAGGGGGCACCTACAGAAGACATTTTCTCCTAAAGGGGAGGCCCTCAGTGTGTGTGTGGGGGGGGCGCGGGATTAGGAAATTGCCTCACACCATCTACCCTGCATTCTCCATGGGCAGGGTTCACATGTGCATGTCATTGTCATCTGGAGCCCTGGTGGAACCAGTAATCGCTCTTGTGGCTACAGTGCTTTGAAGTCTATGAAGCATTTTTCCGCACAAGAGCCTGTGAGGTAGGTAGGGTTCAGTTTACAGATGAAGGAATTGAAGAGGAAGAGACATTCACCAAAGGTCATATGGCTGGACATTGGATGAGCTGGTCTTAGAACCTGAGCCTCCAACCAACCCAATCCATGTGGATCAACATCAGCCACTGCCCTCCTGCCTCCCAGGGAGGACTTTCTAACAAGGCATGCATCCTCACTCCTTCCTCCCTGGGTCAAGTCACTGACCCTTCCTTATCTGTCAAACAGTTATAGCCATCCCTCGCCTTCCCACCTCCAGGATTGCCACACAGATCAATGAGAAAGTCAGTGTTCTGAAAATGTGAAGGCTTCAGATAAACGTAAAGAATCAGCATCTTCATCATCATCACCACTGCTCTTATGGACCGTTAGGAAAAGGGAGATCCAAGAAAACTGCTCAAGGACCTCACAGCCTGGAACCCAGATCTGCTGACTCCTAGCCCGGGACTCTTTCTATTAGATTAGCACTGCCTTTCTAAAATCTAAATAAAATGCAGGGGTAGTAATAGCAGCTGACATTTATGTAGTACTTTATGCAAATACGAGTCTAATTACTGCCCTGATTTCATTTAATCCTCATAGCTGCATAGTGAGGTTAAGTAGTTCAAGGATTATCATTCCCATTTTAAAGATGAGGAAAATGAGGCTTAGGATGAAATTATTTCCCCAACTTTAAGTGAGGGGTCTTATCCAGGATATGAAACCTGGTCCAGGGATCTAATCCAGGGATCTTCCCTCTACACTAAACTTGATTTACTAAAGGCCACCCTCTTAGTAAGAGGCAGAGGATTTGAACCCTGACTCCTGACTCATCATTTTCCCACCACAACACATTGCCACCTGCTGGGTGTATTTCTCAACTTTCCCACTGAAATCATTTGAATTAAAAAAAAAGTCAATGTCGCCCCACCCAACTCCCACCCTTCCAAAGGAGGAGATCTTGTGATTTGGCTAGCTAGAATAGCGTAGGCATTGGTCCCTACACCCTTTAGTCAGAGCTCCCAGGGTGACCAACTATGCCTCCTTCTGCCTGGTCCTAGATAACCACCTTCATAGAAGCGAGCTGTCTGCTTTGACCATTTTCATATGTGAAATTCTCACATGAGGAGATGGAATCTGTTTCTTGCTCACACTGGAAAATTGGTAAGAATGGATCAAACCAGTAGGGGAAGTCATCATGGAAATTTTAATAGCAACAGAAAGTTAACCCAAGTTGAACTCACTGCCTTTGAGTTAGGAGACAGAGGCCCTTGGAGCCCTGATTAGAAGCTAATTTAAAAGGCAAATCTGAAGCTATTCATTTCCAGAAGCCACATAGTCTACCCTAAGTCTGAACAAGGACTCCCTTCTACAATACCTCTCCCAAGTCCTCTTGCTGTCTTTGCTCCAGGATCTGGGGGGCAGGTGGCAGGCACTACCTTTGCAGATAGCCCACTCCACTGGGGGACAGCTTAGGTTGCTGGACAGCTTGTCCTTCCATCTAGTCTCACTCTGCCTTTCTGTAGCTTCTATCCATCATTCCTAGCTCTGTTCTCTTGGTCCAAGATCAATTTAACCCTTCAAATAGTCAAAGATTCCTGTAATGCCTCTCATAATGGCAAGCACAGAAGTAGTTCACACCTTGTTTCAGCTATTGAATTAACATCTTGTTTCAGTTCAAGTTTCTTTTGAGCCTTGTATCAAGTCTGTTAAGAAAGAGAACATATGAACCCCACAACTTGTGAACCCTAGAACTCAAGAACTCCTGCAACAGGAAGGGGAGGAGCTAATGACCATATATAAGGAGAAACCCAGGCTAGAGACAGTAGAACTGAGAAGAGGACTCTTGTGGTGGCAGAGTCAAGAAGGAGAAAACTTGTGGTATCCTGACACTCTGTCTGCTCTATCTGTGTTGATGTTTGTTTGTGATTCTTTGTACAGAAGCCCTGGGACCTTACTGGAAGCCCTGAAAGAGAATTTTCTGGTTGTATGTTTACAGAAGTCCTGGAGGAGGGTTTTGGAGGTCCTGGGACTTTACTGATGATTTGTGCTGACCTCTTGGACTTTGTTTGTGTCTGTGTTGATTTCTATGTTGATGATTTGTGTTGAGTTCTCAGACTTTGTTGGTTAGGTCTGAGTTGATTTCACATAGTGAATTGATAATGGTGCTGGCAATGTGTATGAATTCTATTGTGGCTCTGTCAAGCTTTGTCTTCCCAGAAACAGAAACTGTGAAGGACTTGAGGTGGATTGGACACTGTGAACTTCAATATGGAACGTGAACTGGACAAGGAGCTGGACAAGGAACTGGGAGCTTCCTGCCTTTGAACTCAGGTGACAGTTGGAGCTGGGACAATGGAAGAGGAACCATGGAAGCTTAGAGCCAGTCTCAAGTCAAGCTGAAAGAAGACTTTACTTGGATATTGTGTACTGACTGAGAAGATTATGATTTACCGTGACCTAGGGGTGGAGAACTTTGACTTTTGTACTTTGTGATTGAATTAAGGATTTTGTGATTGACTAAATAAATGTACTTTGTTTAAAACGATGTGACCACTTTGGTGAAAACTATGTGGCCATTTTAGTGATAAGTTGTTGAGTTGTGACATGGTGAATGCTGTATTTTGATTTTCTGTGATAAATTTTAATATTGTGAATGCTTTATTTTGATCTATGAATGTTTGGCTCTGATTTGTCATTGCATAAATAGAGAGCTCACTATACTATGTAATCAGAACCTTGAAAGCTGTCCTCTGGAAAGCTGTTCATGCATGGCTTTACAGCTCTTCAAGTTGTCTCTCCTACAGGCTAAACATTGGACTTTTGGAGCAGCAGGCAAGAGATCTAGGTGCAACTGCAGACATGTCTAGACCCCCTGATCCCTAGCACTTGCCATCCTAGAGATTGCTGAGAGTGGTTTCCTCTTGGTGAAATCACTCCCCTTCTTGATCGAACTGAGACCTTGTCTCACTTCTGGCTGAAAATCACCTTTATTCTCATGTATTCTGGTCTAGTCTAGTCCGGTTTTTATTATGTTTATATTTTTAAAATTCTAATCTTCCTCAATTTCCATTTACAGTTTCCTTTGATAAAGAGATATTTGTAATAGTCTTTTGTATAATTAGTGTTTTCTGGCAGGGAATTATGCTGACCTGGTAACATAGTATAGCGCCCCCCCAAGAAAAATCAGGGAAAGTGGAATTTATCCCATGTCCCAAAGTATTGTACCTCTAAATTACCGATATTTGAAGTGTGGTAAACAAATGTATTGTAGTCCAATACAGGGACATGCTGGAACAGCTTATACCAGCTCCAGAGAGCCGGTTGTTAAATTTTTAGTGTGAGCATTCACATCTTGAAAATCAACAAATGCAACAAATCATGGCTTGATTTGTTGTTTTATGGATTGTCTAGGCTTAAGAAAGTAATGGAGAAAATGTGAATAATTCATATTCCCTTTCAGAGAGCCGACACATCAGTCCATCCCTGCCAATATCCTTCTTTAAGATCAGCAAAGGAAGGAGCAAGCCCTGAGCCACAGCTCTCCTGCTCCCCACAAAGGTGGGAATTATAGTCTCCCCTTGAAGAGAGGCAGGCTAGATCCCAAATCAAATATCTATTTATGTCATAGAGAAACAGAGCATGTTGATATTGCAAGACCTAACTACACATATATCTTACAAATAAGTTCTGGATTTTTGCTAGGAATAAAAGTTGTCCTCTATAATTTGTATATGATATAGTATTATCTTTTTAAAAAATCAGGATATTTTATTTTTTCCATTTCTGTAACCTGTAGCACAAGCCAAAGATTTATCCATTTTTCTCCTTTTGGAAGAGAAAGAATATCGGTAAAAACCTGGATAAATAAGGTTCTCCATCACTACCACAGCATACCTCCTTGCCAAGTCAGTGACCTATTTTCCAAACACCTTCTCTATTTCACCCTGTTGTCCAGGTGGTCTGAAATATACTCCTATGAACAATATCATGTCTTTTTCTCCCTCCATCAATCTTCAACCAAACGGACTCCACCATGTTTCCACTCTCTGGTTCCTGCATTTCCTTCTTAGTATACACTAAACTCTGCTCCACTCCCCCATGTCTCTTTTATTCCTTTTGTCCTTCTGGAAAGCAGCATGGCAAGGTAGAAAGAATACTGGAACACGAATCCTAGGACCCGAGTTTTCATCATGACTTGGCTACTTGTTCCCTGTGTAATTTCAAACAGTCATTGGCCCTCCGTTTCTACATCTGTACAATCAGAGGGTTGGATTCCATGACTTCTGGGGTTCCCTCCAGTTCTAAGTCTCCGATCCTAAGAATCCAAGATGGGGCACAACCAGAAAGCAATTGAATGGAAAAGATCTGGAGACAAGGATGATCAGCAAAGCTCAGCCACGGTTCACACTCTTATAGGACAGCCAAGAAAGCTAACAGGAGCTTGGGCAACAGGAAAAGTCCAGTGTCCCCAACACTAGGGAAGGGACGGTCTGCCCTGTGGACTACAGCTGGCATACTGAATGCCACACTTTAGGAAGGACTTTGTTTAGCTGCAGAATATCCAGGGGAGGGTGGCCTGAAGGTGAAGGGCCTTGCCATCATGACACAGGAAGAGAAGACTACAGGCAGGACAAGGTAACTGTCTTCAATTATATCAAGGGCCCTAATGTGGAAGGTCAACGGGGAGCAATGGGTGTAAATTTCAGAGGGTTGTACCCTGGACCTCTATAACCATCGGAGTTTTTGAAAACTAGGAAGGCTGCCTGGGGAAGACAGTGGGTTCAATGGATAAGCTCTTGTTGAGCGCATTAAGGAGAAGACCCTTGTTCAGGCACAGGTTGGATGAGATGTTCTCTACGGCCCCCTGCCAACTCTGAAAGTCTATGATTCTTGTCATGGTAAAGTAATTTTGAATTTGAAGATCCCTTTGTGTTGGCAAAAGTAGTAGGTACTTAACACTTAGTAACTGATCAAGCCTCTGATTGGGGGAACAGAAGGTATGAACTCTTGTCCCCTTGTTACTGATGTAATAGGGAATTGGCTGAAGGAAGTGATGCAATGTTGTGTATATAAGAAAAGCCCCAGAGAGGCACAGTCAGAATTTCCTTGAGACCAAGATCTGGCGGAAGAACAGCTACAGAAGAATGAAGGACTGAGTCCTGAGAACTTGTGGTAGTGGTGGGGCTCCTAATGAACAGGATCCCAGGAGCCCAGAGCCCAGAGCCAGGAGGCCAGGAGCCCCGGAGCCCAGGAGCCAGGAGCCAGGAGCCCAGGTGACTGAAGCATGACCAGGAAGCTGAGACTTTGTTTGTGGCTTGGTTGAGCCTTGAATTCTTTGGAGAAGAAATGGTGAAGGAGCTGACATGGACCAGACCCTGTGAACACCAGTGTGGAGCAGGACCTCCCCAGAAAGCTGGTCAAGGAACTGGGAGCTGTCTGCCATTGAACCCAGGTAGAATCTGGGACCATGGAAGGGGATCCAGGGAATCTGAGAACAGGCCCCAAGTCAAGATGAAGAAAAGACCTCTCCTTGGGTATGGAGTAATTATGGAATTATAGTTTACTAGTGACCTAAGGGGTGGAGGGTTTTGTGCATGATACTTAGTAAGATTTTGCTGAATAAGTGACTGATTGTACTTTGAGTAGTTTGACTATTGTTACCAATTAGTGACTGATTGAGTTAATCAAGACTTTTCCCCAAGAGTGGAAGACTTTGAGACTACTGATAAGTGACTAATTGAATTAACTTAATAGTGACTATTTTACTTTGAGACTATGTTGTGAATATTATATTGTGATTTTCTGTGATAAGTTGACATATGGTGAATGCTGTATTTTGAACCTTGGGAAGTTGCCTTTGCTTGGCATTACAATTCTATGAATAAGATGGCCAAGGGAAAGAGAAGAAGATGCGGAAGGTCAATACCCTTAGCAGACTATCCGGAAAAAAGTGAGTAACTGGGCACAAGAAGTCATTAGAGGAGGAGCAACAGACTTGGGACCAAGGAAGCAGAAGAATCCAGGGGAAGGGGTGGCGAGTGGTGTCAGAAAGTGCAGAGGAGGACGGAAAAGAGGCCATTGCTTGTGAAAAAAGGAGGTCCTGGGTGGGCTCTGAGAGAGCAGGTTCTACAGGGCGGGGGAGACAGAGGCAGGGCTGCAAAGTGGTGCAGGGGAGAGAGGGAAGAGAGGATGGAGAAGCACCAGAGAGAGACAACTTCCAGAAGGTTAGTATTGGAGGAAAAGGAGAGAAGGGGAGTCAAAGGAAGGGTCTTTTATGACTCAGGAGGCTGGAGTGTCAAGGCTGAGAATCTGGGAAGGAGATGGAATGTGCTGGGAAGATGTAGGATTAGAGACCCTAGAAAGCAGGGTGAGGATCGGTGGCCTTGAAAACTTAGTTTAAGCACTGTCTTTAATAGGAAGCCTTTTCTGGGCCTCTCAGTGACTAGGGTCTCCCCTCCATCTGCAAAATTACCTAGGTTTTATTTTGTATAAATATACATGGATGAGTATATATGCATATATGTGTATATATATGCTGATATATGTGTAGACAGGATGAATAGTTAGGTCAATAGATAGACAGCCACAGGTAGATAGAGGGACATGATAAACAGGTAGAGAGATAAGAAAGATAGGATAGATGGATGGAGAGAGAGAGAGAGGGAGAGAGACAGAGACAGAGGGAAAGAGAGAGAGACAGAGAGAAAGAAAAAGAGGGAGAGAGAGGGGGGAGAGAGAGACAAAGAGAGAGAGGGAGGGAGGGAGGGAGGGAGAGAGAGACAGAGAGACAGAGACAGAGAGAGAGAGAGGGAGGGAGACAGAGAGACAGAGAGAGAGAGACAGAGACAGAGGGAAAGAGAGAGAGAGAGAGAGACAGAGAGACAGAGAGAAAGAAAAAGAGGGAGAGAGAGAAAGAGAGAGGGGGGAGAGAGAGAAAGAGAGAGAGGGAGGGAGGGAGGGAGAGAGAGAGGGAGACAGAGAGACAGAGAGAGAGACAGATGGAAAGAGAGAGAGACAGAGAGAAAGAAAAAGAGGGAGAGAGAGAAAGAGAGGGGGGAGAGAGAGAGAGGGAGGGAGAGAGAGAGAAAATGAACAGAGAGAATAGATAGGTTAGATGCACGTATGGATGAACAGAGAGAGGCAGACAAATAGGATGAATAGAGAGGATAGATAGACAGACAGACAGACAGACAGACAGACAGATAGATAGATAGATAGATAGATAGATAGAGAGAGAGAGATGGATGGATGGATGGATGGATGGATGGATGGATGGATGGATGGATGGATGGAGGATGGATGGATGGATGGATGGATGGA
>NW_027187353.1:17154449-17163064 GCF_028583685.1 Petaurus breviceps papuanus
TGGATGGATGGATGGATGGAGGATGGATGGATGGATGGATGGATGGATGGATGGATGGATAGATAGATAGATAGATAGATAGATAGATAGATAGATAGATAGATAAACAGACAGACAGACTCTCTCCCAGTTGGATTATAAACTCCTCAAGGGCAAGGCTTGTTCCATTTTTGTCTTTAAATCCTCAGCTCCAAGCACTGTGTCCAACCATGGCCAAGTGCTTATTAAAAGCTCATTAATGGATCATTAGGGTAGTTTCTGAAATTGATGTTTAGCACCCTCAGGCTATTTTATGAGCATCAAGATATGTCTTTGATTCTGGTGACTGGCTAATTTTGGTGCAGAGAAGAGAGACAGCCACAGAAGGGGTAAATAAAAAGCTGTGTCCTTGATGGTGGTAAGTGGATAGAACAGAACTGGAGTTGTCTGGAATTGGGAAGAATGTTTGTTGTGAGTCAATGCTTATGTGTGAAGATGAAAGACTGGATGTGTGTGTCAGGGGTATAATCAGTGTGGAACTGGTGCTTTGGGGGACCTGGGCTGAGTAAGAGTAGGGGGCTTGTGCCTGATTTGGGGGAGCATAGGAAGAGTGAGTGTTGGGGTAAGAATCAAAGCTTGGGCACTGTGATCAGGGCATTGCCCTCCAGAAAGCTGAAATTCAGAGTGTGCCATACTGCTTCAGCAGATAAAAATAACTGAGTTTAGCATAGTGGTACCATGGAAAGGGGGTTGGATTGTAAGTCATTGGACTGGAGTTCAAATCCCAGTTCTGCTACTTGTGTGACCTTGGGAAAGTCACTTAACCCCTGTGGGCCTCAGTTTCCTTATATGCAAAATTAGAGGTTTGGGCTAGATTGCACCTCAAGTCCCTTTCAGTTTTAAATCTATGACCCTATAGCCCAAAGACTTACCAAGAATAGGAGGGGGGATTAGACCTGGGATTTCATCAGTATAGGGAACTCTCAGGTGAGAAATGTCCCTTTCCCAGTGAAAGTGAGTAGCTCCTCTGCAGCCTTTAGAGATTAAAAAATTTGTTTGCCATCACACAGCTAGTATGTGTCAGAGGGAGGGCTTGAATCTAGATCGTTCTGGTTTCAAAGTCTGCTTTCTATCCAATAAATCCCACTGCCTCTTGGGGGTTAAGTTAGGGAGATACCAGATGGTACACTTCCTACACACACACACACACACATATGTGCACACATGCACAAATACACACATGCACATGTGCACATGTACACACAGTACGAACGCGTGTATACACACGCACATACACACACACACCATTTCTGCTCCCTGGGTAAGCTCCTTATCATTTAATCTCTCCCTCTTTCCCCCTTAGGCAGTGGCCTCCCCAGTAGAAGCCTGATATGTGTCTTACAGTCTCTATTTTCCCCCCACAACAGTGTTCCAGGTTCTCTTCCCACAACAAACCATCTTACCCCGAATTTCCTCAAACATTGTTCCTTGCACATTTTATGGTGCTTGCATTGGGTACCAAAATTGCTAGTTATAACTCTGATTGGCAACTAATAAAGGCTGGAAAAACTGGTTTGGTGCTCCAGGCCCTAAGCCTAGATGCAAGTCCTGGCTTCCCATGCCCTCCCTCAGCTCCCCTGGGAGATTGAAGCTTGTGTGACTTGCCCATGGGAAACTTGTGATGGGTGAAGTCAGAGCAATTGGATCTTGGGTTAGAGGACCTGGGTTCAAGTCCCACCTTTGTCCCTCATTCCCTTGTGTAATCGTGAACCAAGTATCTCCTCCTCCTCTCTGGGCCTCTGCTTCCTCATTTGTAAAAAGAGGAGGTTGGGCAGGGCAGCCTCTAAGGTTCCTTCTAGTGCTACATAGATGATCCTAGCTATGATTATCTCTTCTGGCACTCAGGAGACTAGAGCAAGAACAGAAGAATTAGATGGTGGGAGTTACCCAACAATGAAGTCTGCAGGTTAGCAGCAGCCTGAGGTCAGTGAGGCAGGGAATTCTGGGTCTTTGCTAGTGTTGTACCAAAGTAGGGTAAGGGCTGGGTAAGGAGGCCAAAGAAGGCAGAGGAAGGGGGATGGACTGGAAGACCAGGGATGTGTCAAGGGACTGAAGTGTAGACTTAGCATGAGTGAAAAAGTGGGAGGCCTAGAAGGATCACGGCAGATCGCAGTTCTGCAGTCAGGTCCATTCTGAAACCGTCTGATCTTAAGGTTCTTACGTAAGCCCATGTGTGACCACAAGCAGCCAGCTGGAGCAAGTGAACTGTGGGAAAAGGAAGGAAGCCCCATTGAAGGCGCCAGCCTCTCTCCTACCCCAGGCAATACATAAAAGCAGAGATCCCAGGCCTCTGGTCTGGTGTTCCTTAGGCCCCCATGCTATGATCAAGAACTGACCATTCTGGCAGGAGGGGGAACAAGAGAACCATGTGTGGCCTCCTTTGAGGGCACCAGAGTGGCTTTGGGGGCCTGGGGGAGACTGTATCTTCCCTGTGTATCTGCTCTTCTGTTTCTCTGTGATGAGTTTGTCTCTGGAGCAAGTCCTGGAGCCCGGACCGGGCTGGGAGCGAGCTGCCAGTGATTCTAGGGACAAAGAATGATGATGGCACAGGAGCCCAAGATGAGCCACCTTCTGAGTCCTTCCATACTGGGCAGGCCTGCATCACAGGATCTGGCAGGAAACTATCTAGATCTCCTCCTAAAACACACCTGAGGAGTGGTCCTGCCCCCACTACCTCCTGAGTCAGCCCAGCCCACTGGTGAATGGCTCCAAGGATTAGGAAATGTTTCCTTGGGTGGAGCTGAAATTCTCCTCTCTGAAATTTCCACTCTTTGTAGCTGGTTTGTCCCTTAGGGGCAAGGTCTAATCTCTCTTCCACACTACAGACCTTCAAATACTTAAAGGCAGCTCCCCCAAATCTATAATTCTATGAAATCTTCCTTCAGGCTGACTCTCCCCAGTGCTGTCAAACAATCCTTATGCCATGGTCTCTGGTACCTCTGCTGCATGAATCACCCATCTCTGGACATCCTCTGGCTTGCCAATGACCTTCATGAGACTATACGGCGCCCAGAACTGAACTTTCAGTACTGAAGATAGGCTCTGATCCTCACCTTCCCAGCCCTGCACGTCACACCTCTGACATGGGCCATTTGAGTGACCTTTAATCTCCCAGTGCTTAGGGACTCTGGGGATTCGACTCTGGGGATTCCCTCTGTCCATAGACTCAGGTCTACTTCCTACCCCTGTCCCCTTTGGGGGTCTGGGTCACACTGTTTATTCCCATTGAACTTTCAGATCTATCTCAGACAAATCATTATCTAGCCTTGCCTCCCCCACCTTTTACTTGTGAAACTGAACCTGACTACAGAACTTCATATTTATCCCTTTAAAATGAATCTTATGCAGTTGAGCCCCAAATTCTAGGCTGCAGGATCACCAAGGGCTTTTTAGTCTGGACCATTCTGGGAGTTGTCTAAGGATTTATTGATACTGAGAGAGCCACCATCCTCCCAGTCACCCAGGTTCACTGCCTAGGGGTCATCTTTGACCCCTCACTACCTGTCACTTGCCTCACATCCAATCTGTGGTCAGAGTCTGTCAATTTTCCCTTCAGTAACATCTTTCAGGTACTCCTACTTCCCTCCCCCATCACCTCATGCCTGGGAGCCAGCTGGGGGTGGGTGGGTGGGGTCTCCTTGCTTCCAATCTCTCCCCATTCCAGGCCAGCCTTCCCTCAGTTGCCAAAATGCTCTTCCTAAAGCACAGATCTGACTCCTTTCCTATCCAACAACCCCAGCAGCTCCTTGTCTCCTCAAGCATCAGATACAAACCCTCTTGTGGGTCTTTCAAAGCCCTTCATAACCATGGCTTCTTCCTCCCTCACCTCTTCTCTCCCTTCCCTCATCTTTGTACTCCGATGCAGCGATGCTGGCCTCCTTGCTGTCCCTCACACCACACCCTCCACCTCCAGACTCCAGGCATTTCCACTGACTATCCACCAAGTCAGGAAGTCTCTCCCTCTCTCTGCCTCCTGCCTTTCTTACCTTCTTTCAAGGCCAAGCTAAAATCCCACTTTCTTCCACAAGAAGCTTTTCTTAAGCCCCCTCAATACCTCCCCTGTGATTATCTCCAGTTTATCCAGGATACAGCTTGTCTGTACATAATTCTAATGCAAATAGAGCTTGGGTCCCCATTCCAGTGTGATTCTCTCTTCACATATGATGTGATACTCACAAATCAACAGTAAAGTATTTAATTAAGACAGAATAGAGACAGTTAGTTGGCACAGTGGATAGAGCACCAGCCCTGGAGTCAGGAGGACCTGAGTTCAAATTTGGACACTTGACACTTACTAGTTGTGTGACCCTGGGCAAGTCACTTAAGCCCAATTGCCTCAACCAAGAAAAAGGAAAGAAGAGTGAGATAACTCCCACAGGAAAATAAATAGGCAATATAATCATTCTGAGTTACATCTTTCTCCACAAACAAGTGTCCAACCCACTCATTTCACAGATGAGGAAACTAAGGTCCAGATAAGATAAATGACTTATCTAGGGTCACACAGCTAGTAAATGTCTGGGACAAGATTCTAACCTAGGTTGAAACTGAGCTCCAGAAAGATGGGCAACCTGTTGAAGATCATAAAGGTAATATGTGGCGGGGGCAGGCTGAACCTGAGATCTCTGCCTTCAAAGTCAGTGCCTTTTTTACTATGTCGTGCTGTGTATTTGAGAAGAATTGAAGACCTGAACCAGGGTGGTCTCAGGGAGGGTGGGTGAGAGGGCCAGATGGAAGAGATAGTTCCAAGGTGAAATCAACCCAACTTGGCAACTGATGGGATGGATGGGGTGAGCGAGAGGGAAACGTCCACAAGAACTCCATATTTCAAGTGGGAAAAATGATATCAGTGCTGTTTGTGATGGAAAGGAGGGTGGGAGCAGGAGTCTTAGAGGGAGGGATGGAGATTAGCTCAGCCTTGGACATGTGGAGCTCAGAGCAGGGTGCAGGTGGTGCTGTCCAGGAGGCTGTTAGGAGTCTGGGCTGGAGACCCTGGGGGAGATGGGCCCTGGCGCTGTCACTTTGAAAATCATCTGAGTGGAGGTGATGATTGAAGCCATGGGGTGAATGAGATCACCCACTGAGAGAGCACAGACTGAAGAGGGGAGACAGATGAGGACAGAGCCTTGGGTTGGGGGGATGGAACTCTGTGCTTTGCTTTGTTTGGGGTTCAGGTTTTTTATTTTAGTTTAAGAAAGGACAGTTCAGGTGTGTTGGAACAGGCTTTCTAAATCTCTTCCATTCAGTCGGATTTTCCTGCTTTTGGGACAGGCAGAGCAAGCTGAGCTCTTGCCCACAAACCAGCCCCTGAGAACAAAGGCCAGACAATTAGACGGGGTGGTTTCCAGTTACAGCAAAACAAGTCTCCGAGTTGTTTTCTCAATTCCCCCAAAGGGGCTGATGTTTCCTGCTGTCAGTGTGAAACACGCTTCATCTACTTTTGACCCTGATATTTTGTGAAAGGCCAAACTGCCAGCAGTCCCAAGGAGCCAGTCTTTGGAAATGGGTGCCTGCAATCAGGGCACCAGCCTGATTAATTAAGGGGAGTGGGGAGGGGGAAGGAGATTCATTCAAGACCTCTTCGTTTCCCGACTCTTGACTCCTGAATAAATACTTATGATCTCTTTGACTAAACAACAGTAGTAATAATAATAATAATTCACACATTCATAGCATTTTAAGATTCACAAATGACTTTTTCTTTGCACAACCCTATAAGATAGGTCACATCCACTCCTTTCTAGGTGAGGAGACTGAGGCACAGAAAAGGAAAATAATTTGCCCGTAGAATCATTAAAATTAAATCAAATTTAAATTTAAGCCTGTATCTCCCAGGCATCTTGAAGAACATAAGAGAGGAGATGATGTGTATTCAGGGCAATAGGGAGGATCCTCACAGAACTTTAGTGCTGGGAGGAACCTTAAAGATCGTCTGAGCCAGAGGGTCTTAACCCAGGATTAGGATTTCAGGGGCTCTGTGAACTTGGATGGGGAAAAAAATTACATCTTGAATTTTCATTTACTTCTGAAAACTGAAATCTGGCCTTGCTCTGAATTACAAGTGTAGACAACAAATGTTATTTTGAGAAGGGGTTCATAGGTTTCCCCAGATGCCAAAGGGAACCACTACACAAAAAGGTTTTTAAAAAAACCCTGATTTAGACCAATCCTCTCATTTAACAGATGGAGAAAGTGAACACCAAAGCTTTGCGAAGGTCAGGCAGCTGGAATTTAAATTCAGATCTTAGAATTCCAAATCTAGTCATCTATGGGCAGAGAGGTATTGACGTTTCTGGAAACAGTCACTCTCCAGAATTCCAAGCCTCCCATAAAACAGTCAGTGGATGACCCTAGAAAGCCATAGTGTATGCACTTGGTAGCAAGATATATACACAGATACATATGTACATACACGATACATGTCATGTTATATGATTTATATTACATACGTGTGTCTCATATGTGCCTAGTGACAAGGGCACTGGGCTTGAACTCTGGAGACCTGGGCTACAATCCTACCTCTGGGTGACCTGAATAAACCACTTCTCTTTGAATCTGTTTACTCATCTGTTAAAAGAGGAAAGTAAAAATATTGATGCTTCCTACCTCACAGGCAGAGCTGTGACCAAGCAGAGAAAGCAGGGCATTGCTCCAGGGCAGGAACATCTGGGGGGTGGGGATGCACTTCCTCTCCATGGCAACCAGCATCCCGATCATTTGCTGAGACCTTTCATTATGACTTGGGAGGAACCCTGAGTTCTTTACAGCCAAGTCAGTGGCAGGTGCTCTCACAGAGGTCCTGGAAGCCCAAAGGACTTTAAAAATGGGTTCGGTGACAAACTTAAGCCTGTCACCCAAGACTTATGTGACCTTGGGAAAGTCACCTCATTTCTCTGAGTCTCAGTGCCCTCATCTGTAAAAGGGAGAGATAGGGAGAGCAAGTAAGTTATTGTGTAAGAATGGGGAAAAAGCAGGTTTGGAACAAGAGGACTCAGTTCAAATTCATGCTCTATTACTTGTATGATCTTGGGCAGAAAACCAGTTAACAAGCATTTACTAAGTACCTACTGTGTGCCAAGCCCTGTGCTGAGTTCTGGGGATACAAAGGAAGGCAAAAACACAATCCGTACTGCCCCTAAGGAGCCCCCACTCTAATGGGGAAGGTGACAAGCAAACAACTTTGGACCAAGCAGATAGAGAAAGAGTAGATGGAAGGTCATTTCAGAGGGAGGGTCCCAACAGCGTGGGGAGAGGGGAGGAGAGGGAAGAACTGGGAAGTGGCTTCATGTGGAACATGGGGAATGCACTGAGCCTTGGAGGAAACCAGAGGCACCAGGAAATGGAGATGAAGACGGAGGGTACCAGAGGCATGGTGGAGGCAGTGAAAAGGCACCAATCTGAACAAGTGTGAGGAATAGCAAAAAGCCAGTGTCTGGAGGGATCTTCAAGCATGTGGAGGGAAGTAAATTGTGAGAAGGTTGGAAACAAGGAAGAAGGAGCTGGGTCATGAAAGGCTTTGAAAGCCAAATGGAGGAGTTTGGTTTTGATCCTGGAGGCAATGGGGAGCCATGCTTAGGAAGGTCATTTTGGTAGCTTAGTGGGATATGGACCGTAGTGGGGAGAGACTTGAGGCAGGCAGACCCACCAGCAGCTACTGCAATAGTCCAGGTGTGAGGGGAGAAGGACTTGCACCCAGACGTTTCAGTGTTGGAGGGAAAAAGGGTATATGTACAAAAGGTCCAAAGTACCAGCACCAGCCTTGGCAACAGGCTGCATTGGGGAGGTGATTAGGAGTGAAGAGAGGAGGCTGAAGTGACCAGGAGGATGGTGGTGCACACTGTCATAATAGGGAGGCTTGGAAGACCAGGATTGGGAAGCAGGGAGAGGACGAGGAAAGAATGAACATGTCTATGACTTGTGAAGCTTGAAATCATTGCAGGATATCAGTATGAGATGTCCCAGAGCCAGTTAGCTGGTGATACAAGTCTAGATTTCAGGGGAGAGGACAGACCCAGAGATCATCCCCATGAGACAATAATTGAAACCGTACAAGCTTATGAGATTCGCTTAAACCTCAAGTAATTTAACTTTTTTTTTTTTTTTGCTTTTTGGAGGGCAATTGGGTTTAAGTAACTTGCCCAAGGTCACACGGCTAGGTTTTTTGTTTGTGTGTATTAAGTGTCTGAGGTCAAATTCGAACTCAGGTCCTCCTGACTCCAGGGCCAGCACTCTACTCACTGTGCCACCTAGCAGTCCCTAATTTCACTTTTCTAGGACTCAATTTCCTCATCTATAAAATGATGACCTGTCGGTGGGTAGAGCACCAGCCCTGGAGTCAGGAGGATCTGAGTTCAAATCTGGTCTCTGACACTTATCAGCTGTGTGATTCTGGGAAAGTCACTTAACCCCATTACTTCCTCCTCAAAACAAAACAAAGCAAAAAAAAATAAATAAAATGATGGCCTCAGGTCCATCCCTTCCAGCTCTAAGTCTGAGATGAAAGAAAGAAAGAAAGAAAGAAAGAAAGAAAGAAAGAAAGAAAGAAAGAAAGAAAGAAAGAAAGAAAGAAAGAAAGA
>NW_027187353.1:17163074-17173771 GCF_028583685.1 Petaurus breviceps papuanus
AAGAAAGAAAGAAAGAAAGAAAGAAAGAAAGAAAGAAAGAAAGAAAGGAAGGAAGGAAGGAAGAAAGAAAGAAAGAAAGAAAGAAAGAAGGAAAGAAGGAAAGAAAGAAAGAAAGAAAGAAGAGAGAGAGAGAGAGAGAGAGAGAGAGAGAGAGAGAGAGAGAGAGGAAGGAAGGAAAGAGGAAGGAAATTAATTGTCCTGTTTGTGTCCCTTTCTGAACTTTTTCCTTTTCTCTGTATCATTAAATGTTTCATAAATAGTAAAAGAACAATGATCTATAATAAAAGCACATTGATAAAAACACACAAAAGAAAGTGAAAAGTTCAGGATACACTACCAATACAGTTATTTTTTACTACCTTGTTTGATTTTTAAAATACAATTGTAAATAATTTTATGTGACAAAGTGTTGTAGTTTCATCTATAACCTTTCTTTTTGTTCTTTGTTACGGAAATCCTTGTGTTTGTTGATGATTATTAAATTCATAAAACTGTTTAATACGTTATATAATGGGACTAGATAACCTTTGAGCTTCCTTCCAGCTCTGAATCTGCGATCTTATGAATGAGCCTAGTACCTAAAGGCTCATCACCAGATAGGCTAAACAAGAGAGTGAATTTTTCACCTTTGTGCCCACAAAGCCTGCCTATTGAGGTATAGAGGGGCTCTGAGCTGAATCAGTGCAAGGGGTGACCACCCTGTTGAAATCACAGAACCCTGAAGTCTTGAATTATTATTATAAGTATTAGATTATTAGGCATCTGGAAACAGTTCAAAACTGGTGCTCCCAGGCAGATTGTGGCATGGGTGTCTGACAGATGCATTCTGGAGGCCTCCTCGGCTCCTCTGCCCCAAGGCACATACATGGGTCTGAGAAAAGAAAAACCAGTCATACAATAGGCTCTGTGAGGAGTTGGTAACAAATTGGATTAGACGGCAGCAACTGGCAGAACCCAGGAGCTCTCTGGTTCATGTGAAATGTGAATTTTAAATGAAGAGGCCCCTTGGAATAGTGTCCTCAATAATAGACTTAAAAGCCATGAGCCACCTTCCACCAGATGTGTCTCCCAAACCTGGCCAACTTTAGGTGCATATGCTGTTTGCCTATGCATCCCCCCACTCTGCTGTAGCAATGTACCTAGCAGTTGGGACACCTGAGATAAATTCGATTGGGAGTGGTTGGGAGATATCTTGGGGAGAGGTGTGAGAATACAAACTCTATGGGAAGAGAGACGATGGATGTCTGCCCTGACATAGGGATTGGTGGTGATGGTGATGGATAATGCCCCCACTTAGGGATTGGTGGTGATGATGGGGAGACAAAGGACCCAGGGAGGGAATCCCTTTGTCTCATAGACAAAGACCACGGAAAAGGAATCAGGAGATCAGGCTGAGAAGGGCATAGCAGGGGTTGAGTGAATGGGCCATCTCCTAGCTCCTGATTTTAATTAGTTATGCATGCTAACTTTGTGCTAAGCTCAGTTGTTCCTGTCTGCTGAAGGAGTACAAGTGTTTGCAGCATCCCAGTTCAAAGGCCCAATTGCCTCACCCTAGTTAAGGCTCTGCAATATCAACCTCTAATGTATGGGTATTTGAAAAAGGAAGCAGCTGCTTAACTAAGAGTAACATTGTCCTCTTTGACACGTCCATGCTAATAGAAGGGAACCGTGGTATGGAAAATCCCTAAACAGATTTTTTTTTTAATTTAATGAAAGGTGAAATATAGTATAGTGAAGAGTGTCCCAGAACCATAGACATAGAGCTGGAAGGATTCTCAGATGATATCCAGTTCAGGAAGCGGGGGGCAGCAAGCCGCATTGGTGGGAAGACAGCATTGGACTTGGAGTCAGGAAAAACTGAGTGTGAATTCTGCCATGGGCACTTACCAGCTGTGGGATCCACAGCAAGTCACTGAAGTTCTCTCAGACTCAGTTTCCTCATCCCTAAAATGGGGATAATAAGCACTGACCTTATTGCTGTTGTGAGGATCAAATGAGACCCCATAAGTAAGGTATTTTGCAAACCTTCAAGTGTTACATAAATTCTAACTATTCTTATTAGAACAAGGACTGGAAATTTAAATGAAGTTCCTCTGAATTCAAATTCGAAGTTCTTTCCAACGTCCCACTGACACCCAAGATAGCTTTTCTATAGATTTAAGAAAACTAGAGGCTGTTGTTGGCTGCTACTGCTATTGTTGTACTTGAGACATGGGGTGGTGCTGGCTCAGCCCACCATGTGGCCTGATCAGCCAACATGGCCTTTTAATAAAGGGTCCATTCTAAAATTATTACTTGGGTCTTGCTCGCATTAATCAAGATACAATACAACATTTGGAGCCCCTAGCGAGATTTGACAGAATTCTGTGTTGCTGTCCAAGGCCCAAGATCCTTGCTCGGGCTCAGGGGATAGAGGCCCCTCAGCTCAGAACTCAAGGCTGAGAAAGTCCAGACCATCCCTTGACATCGATCAGATCACATTTAGGCTCTTTGGACCCAGATCTCTGTGTCAGCCTCCAGAGGTGAACAAGCATCCCATGGTGGACAAATCCAGAATAACTGGGGCTCTTGTGAGTTCTGAAAGACTGAAGATCCTGGGGTCCTTGAGGGCATGCCAGAAGTAGTATTGACTAGAGAGGATATTTTTGGTTGTAGTAACAACAGGAATCCTAGCAGCATGGAGGAGACATCTACTGGCAGATTTTGCATTAGAGAAGTATGGCCCCTGGAAAAAGACTGACCCAAATTAGACTGTCTAATCAATGGAGTGCCAAAGTGAAGTCAAATATAAAATTACTAATTAGCACCCTTTCAAATTGTTTTATGTTTTGATAAGGTTTAACTACAAAATTCCCAGCTAATTGTACTAGTACTTATTAGTTAATTCCTGAATTCCATTTAAATCATTAATGCCCACTGTATTCCTTTCTATGTTTTTTCCAGGTTTTGATTGGCCACGAAACTGCCTGCGTGACCTTGGCCAAGTTCCTTCCCCTCTTTGGTTTCTGGTTTCCTTCTCTATAAAATGACAGGCCTAGGCTCACTGGACTGCTGTGTCCAGTTTGGGGAATTAGTTAAAGGGAATGGAAACATGTGGCCCAGAGAAAAGAATCCAGAGACTCTAACAGTCTTCAAGTATTTGAAGAGCTATTAGTTTCTTCCAGCCACGTGACACAGTGGAAAGCAGATAGAGTGGAGTCTGGAAGACCTGACTTCAAATCCAGTCTCAAACACTTCCTAGCTTTGTGATCCTAAACAAGTCCCTTAACCTCTGCCTGCCTTGGTTTCCTCAATTATAAAAGGAGGATAATAATGGCATCTACCTATCAAGGTTGTTTTGAGCATCAAAGGAGATACTTGTAGAAAGTGCTTAGCATAGTACCTAGTACATTGTAAACACTATATAAATGCTTTCCCCTCTGAGACTCAAATGATGGAAATTGTCTCAGGCCACAACAGCAACATGAGAGCACTCTGTGCCCCATATAGAGACATCACAACAGTAGGAAAGAGGCTGTGTGGTACTCGATTAAGTCTGAGGAAAAGGGCTCAGCCTCTCTCTGGGGCTGCTTCTGTCTCCCCATCCCCCCATAAATCACCTGAGGGGAAAAAAACCAATGCTGGTGAACCTTTAATTTCCCAGCATGGGAGGAGACTGTCTGTCTGAGATCTAGCCCTCAGGGAAACAGCCACCAAAGGGGAAGGAGTCATAAAAAGAAGAATAGGGGTAAATAAGGAGAAAAGACCATAGTTACCAAAAATCTCAGAATAAGAATACTGAGTTAAAGATCTTGAGCAAAAGTCAATGAACCAATAGGGAAGATATTAGTAGCAGAAGGGAATGGGGCCTACAAATCAGGTAACAGAGTTAATACATCTATGAATAAACATTTTGAGGCAAAAAAAAAATCAACCAATGCTTGAAGAGGCTGAGGATCCTATGGACTGCCAAGAGAGCTTGGAACCACAGCAGGATGTTTCTGAATGATTTAAAAGAGAAATAAGCATTGTGAAAGCAGGATTTATGGCCTACATAGAAGAAATAATTGGCAGAATAGAAAAATTTAATCCATGATGGCAAGTCACACCAAAGAAACAAAAGAGAGGATAACTAATTGGGAATGCAAATACACAGAAGTGAAAGATAATCTGGAAGAAAAGAAACAGAAAATTCCTCTAGGATTTAAAGTCCCTAGGGATGTGGCTAGTTTGTTCAGCCAGTCTTTCTGACCCCTTCTTGATTCAACTGAGAAGAATTCACACTTCATAAAGAGATCACTTAGTGTAAGCCATCCTATTTGCACTTCTGAAAGGCATGGCTACCCTTATACTTAACACCTTGTAATTACATTAATCAGAGCTGGGGTAGAACTTTACCCTTACACAAGGATGAAGCAGGCCTCCTTGCCTTATGCTTATGCTCTGCTGACTATGTCATGGAATAGTTACCCATTGCCCATCACCCTTTCCCTACCTTAGCTTTTAGGGACCTCTCACAGATTGCCCCCATACCCTCTTGTGCAAGAGAGGGAGCGAAGATCAACAAACTCATTCATCCTATGATGGTAGAGAATAAGCTAATTTGAACCTTAATCCAGTGTTCTCTCCATAATACAAATATAGCACCCAGGTCCTTGGAGGGAATGGTCCTTGGAGGGTAGGACAAAAGTATGCATATAAATATATATTCATACTTCAACCCCTTGCCCTCATCAGAGTTGCTTATACTCAGGGGTGCCATGCTCTTCAGCTCCTCATCTGGTTCCGAGAGTTCTACTCTCCCCCTCCTCTTCCTCTTCTTCCTCTTCCTCCTCTTCTTCCTCCTCCTCCTCTTCTTCCTCTTCCTTTGTACCTCTCCCTCCCTCTTTCTCTTCCCTCTCTCCCTTTCACCTGTTCTTGTTCCAGCATGGCAGTTGGAAGTGATGATGATTTCCCACTGAGTCCAAATACAGTTGGAACTTAATCACTTACTCATTCAGAGAGAAGGATCCTAGATCTGGCCCCCCAAAGACCAACCCTTCTGTCCATACCTAACCCCCTCGACATTGACCCCAATAAGTGATCACTCAGTTTTCGCTTAAAGACCTCAAGTGGTAAGCAACCAAATATCCCCAGATGAAACCCATTCCATTTTGGAGAAGTTCAAATTATTAGGACATTTTCCTCTACATCAGATCTAAGTTTGCATCTCTCCCTTTTGCATCTGGGGCCAAGCAGAATAAATTCAATTGCTCTTCTCCATCACAGCCCTTCCGACATTTGAGGAAACTAGATTTGAAACTGGATTATGATAGTTGCTGATTGCATGACCTTGGGCACATGACTCCTCCCTGGGCCTCAGTTTTTTCATCTGTAAGATGGGAGTCATACTTATGCTCCCTACCACTTGCGGTTTGTGAGCAAAGTCTGGTTATAGAAGAGGGAGACATTGTCCTATTGTGTTTTTAAGAAGGCAGGGAAGTATATCACACACAACCCCAAAAGGTTCCCAATCAACACAGTTAAACTTTTTAAAAGTTTTGGTGCTTTCAGGGGTAAACCAGGTCATGCAGACTGATTCACTCCAGAGGGTTCTGGTTATTATAATAGTAACTTGCATTCCTAAAGTACTTTGATCTATAAAATACGTTCCTTAAAGGAACTTTGGAAGTAGGCAGTACAAGGATCATTAACCAACTTTTACTGATGAGGAAATTGAGGCCCAGAGACATTAAATATTGTGCCCAAGATCAGTAAGTAACAGAAGTCAAATTCAAACTTAAATCTCTTGGCTGCAAGTCCAGTAGTCTTTCTTTTTTTAGGGGCAGTAGGTGGGAAAGGGGAACTTTGAACCTGTGATTTTTATCAATATCAGAATCTCCCAACATGGAAGCTCCCTCCACTGACAGAAGTTGGTAACTCCTTTGTAACTGAGATCTTAGAGAGTCACCTAGGGGCACTTTGAGGTTAGGTGGCTTGTTCAAGGTCACACAGCTGGTACGTGCCCAGGTCTTCATGATTCCAAGCCTGACCTCTATTTTCTGGGCCACATTGCTTCTTATTCTTTTCACACTCCACCATCACTAAGAAACTGTGAGAAATTGTAAAAATGGTCCCTCACTCCCTTTTTCTTGGAACGATGGATGGAATGCTAGTGCAGGATTAGCAGAGAAGGCCCATGGAGTCCAGGCTTCCCCCCCAGCCCCTTCTCGGGGTCCAGCATTAGGCTCCTCAGAGACTCTTAATGCCACACATAATTGGGGGGAAATGTGAATTGCCCAAGTATTTGAGTTAATCCAACTCACATTGGAGCAATAAAGTAATGAGAAACGGCCTGAGTTTCCCTCTCTAATATCCTGGGGCCAGCGACTCCTGCAACATTTCAGCAAAAGCTGTTTGAAAAAAAACAATCTCAGTGGGATCCATTTTCCAGGAATGTCTTTCATGTGGACCCAGAGTCATCATTTTGCCTGCAATTCTATGGATGGATGTGGACCTGGAGCTATTTCCCAACATGTAATTTGCATGCCTGGCTCTTTGGAAATCTGCTGGAGCTGGACATAATGGAGGTGCATTGGAAATGCTTGCTTCACTGCCTACCCAAACTGGGTGATGCACTTGAAAAATTGGAGTCATGGGACTGGGGATTATGGTCACATCTGCAAAAAGCAGGCCTGTCCCCTTGCAGATGACCCAAAGCTTGGGAAGGTAATAGAGGAAATAATCAGGTTCCCAAAAGATCTCAGTGGGATTGAGTAGCAAGAACATGGAATCTGGAGCCAAGAGACTTGAGTTCAAATCCCCATCCTGACACCTGCTGCTTTTATGAACTTGGGTAATTACTCTACCTCGACCATCCCCCAGCCCCTACCCAAGTCAAAACCTCAGTTTCCACACAGTACAATACAGATTGTACTAGACAGATAACATAGAAGATAGAGTTAGTCTTGATGTCAGATAGATCTCCTCTAGCACATGCTGCTTGTGTGACCCTGGGCAAGTCACTTAAGCTCAGTGCTCCCAGGAAATTCTAAGATCATCAATTTACAACTGGTTGTTGATCTGCACTGGTTATGGGGGGGGGGGGAGAGGGAATGGAGCTCTCTATACCAATGACATCATACATTCCAGTCCAAAAATAACCACAATAAACACTCACAAGGCCAATCTCACAGGGTTATTGAGAGAAAGGTTCTTTGTAGATCTCATGCTAGCTTATAAATATAAATATCGTTGAGTTATATTATCTCAACAGTCTTTAAAAATAGGCCAAATTGGGTGTCTAGGTGGCACAGTGAATAGAGCACCGGCCCTGGAGTCAGGAGGACCTGAGTTCAAATCCAGCCTCAGACACTTAACACAAAAACTATCTGTGTGACCTTAGGCAAGTCACTTAACCCCAATTGCCCTCCCGAAAAAAGCAAAAAAAAAAAAATAGTATTTTTTAAAAATCCAAAAAAAGAAAAAAAAAAGGAGTTCTTGGGGTGGCTAGGGGGCACAGTGAACAGAGCACTGGCCCTGGAGCCTGGAAGACCTGAGTTCAAATCCGACCTCAAACATTTGACAAACTTACTAGCCATGTGACCTTGGGCAAGTCATTTAACCCCCAAAGGCCCTGCCTTCCCCCCTCCAAAAAAGAAAAAAAAGAAAAAAAATAGGCCAAATCCAATCCACTGAAGTTTAATAAGATGAAAGTAAATTCCTACATTTGTATTCAAAACTGCAACCACACTAGTATATGATGATATGGGGGTGTGGCTAGACAACTGATCTTGTGGGGAAAATAGATGCAATGTTTATAATCATAGGAGTTCCCCTTCCTATGGGGCTTTGAAGTTTACCGAGTGTTCTTCCTCAAAAACAAACGCTGGGAGGCATGTATTAGGAGTGCCAGTAGAGTCAGCCCATGCTTTCTTTCTACACACCAAAGAACTATTATCTCATTTTTCAGATGAGGAAATCGCTGGTCAGAGAGGTTAAGGGATTTCGCAGTGATCACACAGCTACTATTCTAGAGCTGAGATGGATTCCCTAGACTATAAGCATAGTGTTTATTCTGAGATGATCTTCCTTTTACATTGCCTGTTTCTTGTATGCACCGCATTATTATGCACCTCTCTCTAATGAGAGAGGGTCATCTCTCTCATTAGAATGTGAGCTCCTGGGGCTGCTAGGTGGTGCAGTGAATAGAGTACTGGCCCTGGAGTCAGGAGGATGTGAGTTCAAATCCGACCTCAGACATTTGACACATTTACTAGCCTAGCAACTTTGGGCAAGTCATTTAACCTCAACTGCCCTCCAAAAAGCAAAAAAAAAAAAAAGTGAGCTCCTTAAAGGCAGGGACTTGGGATTTGGAGTGGGGGTTTTTTTTTTTTTGGCCTCTCTTTGTATCTCCTGCATTTAATGTAATGCCCGGTGTTTAGTAAGCTCTTATACAAATGAGTGTTGACTGACTGATGGACATTCTAACATATCATGCTTTTTAATACAAGTGTAATATAAATCAGCAGTGAGATAGCACACCAAAAAACTAATGCAATTTAAGGCTGCATTAACAGAGTCTACAGGACCAGGAAGATGCCATCTGTCCATCCTTTATCCCAGATTACAGACCATAGCTTGGAATATTGCATTCAGTTCAAGGCACCGTGCCCAGAGAAGGGAACTGACAAGCTTGAGAATGGACCAAAGATCAGTGGCAATGAGGGGACTGGAGACCCTACCAGGAAACAATGGTTTGAAAGAACCAGGAAAGTTCTTGTGCAGCTTCCTAACAACAGTCTTCAAGAGTTTGGGGACTTGGATGAAAATGCCAGGCAAGAGAGGAACTGGCTTCACTCGGCCTCAGAGGGCAGGGCTAAAAGCAAGGAGGTAGAAGCTTCAGAGAGGCAGATTCAGGCTTTATTTAAAAAGAAACAAATCTATGAATAATCTGAACTATGGAAAAATGAATTACATTCCAGTTAGGAGAGACCTCAGCAGCCATTTTACAGATGAGGAAACTGAAACTCGGGCAGTGACTTGCCCAAGGTCACACATCAGAGGTGGGTATAAACCCAAGCTCTCTGATTCTACAGCTTTTATGGCTCCACCGTTCCCTGTTGCTTCCATAGGTAATAAGCTCCCCATCACACGAAGTCTACCAGATCTATTGTACCTGTCAGTAGATCTTCTGGACGGTGTGGCAGAGGGGATTTCCCCTTGGGCATTGGTTGGACATCTACGGCCTTCCTTTGCAGCTCTGAGATTCCATGTTCTTATGATTCTCCAGTTTGTTAAACAGCAGGACCTTCTGAGGAGCTATCTGTGTGCCTGGCTGTGTACTAGGGGTTGTTGTGGACACAAAGTGCCCTCAGAGTGATGACGCTTTTCTTGAAGCATGCTGGTTATGGCTGTTCTGCAGTTTCCGTATGGAAGTAAACAATTCATCCCTTCAATCTCACCAGAGCACCCTTTCTAGGTTATCTAGAAACCAACAAAATCCATGCTTCTCTCCTCTGTTTCCCCCCAGTAATTTCTAGAAAGATCAGCTCCATACCAGGCACAAAATACAACTGGAGGGATGTCAGCTGCCAAAGGAGGAACCAACAAGGCCCCAGTCAGCCCTTGTTTCGCTCCAAGACTGGAAGCGTGCTATGGGAGAGCAATTCTAACTGAGTCTGGAATGCCACATTTTAGGGAAGGCAACAGTTCCATCCTATAAAGTACCCCACTCACTCAGCACTAACCACTGGCCCTTTGAAAGCAGGCCTGGAATGTCAATAACCATCATATCCCATTCTCCCACCGATTACATGAGTGGTTTGCATTAGCGGGACCCCAGGAACTTGGCTGGCTTCATTCTTTCCAGATGAAGTTAAAATTGCAAGCCCAAATAATCTGATGAATGGGATGATTGATTCCTTGGAACAAACTGAGTGATGTTTAGTGCTTGGAGGCAGGAAGAAATGTCCCCAACATACCACGCAAAAGTAAAAGCCCCACCAGAGACTGGGAAGAGCAGGGAACACAAAGACTGTGCATTCAGGTACTCCAATAAGGGCTTTGATCAAGTGCATTCCTGACCTATGTTTCAGGGCCTCCCTCTCTTTGTGCATTCCATTTGGGAGAGGTAGATGCGCTCTGCTTGTCACTAGTATGGCACAACTGGGCCAGGGTTGCCCAGATAGTTGCCCCCAACAGGACCTGCAAACTCAGTTGTGCTAGCTCAAACCTGTCTGCACCACCCAGCCTCCCCTAAATCATACTTCTGAAAAAGGGAAAGCAGGCACCAAGCCCAAACCTAAAGCACAGATGACATTGGAATCAGATGCTAACAATGTTACTGAATTGAAACCCAGGGAATCACAACATGGTCAAGAATTACATTCAATTCCACAAATATTTATTGTTTCCTTGTGCTAGGTGGTAGATATACGGGAAAGAAAGAAAGAAAGAAAGAAAGAAAGAAAGAAAGAAAGAAAGAAAGAAAGAAAGAAAGAAAGAAAGAAAGAAAGAAAGAAAGAAAGAAAGAAAGAAAGAAAGAAAGGAGGGAGGGAGGGAGGAAAGAAAGAAAGAAAGAAAGAAAGAAAGGAGGGAGGGAGGAAAGAAAGAAAGAAAGAAAGAGAGAAAGAGAGAGAGAGAAAGAAAGAGAGAAAGAAAGAAAGGAGGGAGGGAGGGAGGAAAGAAAGAAAGGAAGGAAGGAAGGAAGGAAGGAAGGAAGGAAGGAAGGAAGGAAG
>NW_027187353.1:17173781-17181045 GCF_028583685.1 Petaurus breviceps papuanus
AAGGAAGGAAGGAAGGAAGGAAGGAAGGAAGGAAGGAAGGAAGGAAGGAAGAAAGAAAGAAAGAAAAAAGAAAGAGAGAGAGAGAAAGAGAGAGAAAGTAGAGAGAGAGAAAGAAGGAAGGAAGGAAGGAAGGAACTGCTGCCCTCAAGGAGCTTACATTCTACTGAGAGACAGCATATACACAGAAAAGTAAATATAAAGTAATTTTAGGTGAGGAACACTGACAAGAGCAGAAAAAAGCATGGAAGTCAGATGGAATGTTGTATACAAGGAAGAAGGACTAAGTTTGAAATGTGGAATATGGGGGAGTAGAGAGGGTGTATTGTGAAATAAATCTGGAAAGGTCCCCTGGATCTTGGCTATAAAAGGCCTTAAATGTCAAACAGAGGAGTGGGTATTTGTCATACAGACAATAGAGAGCCACTTAAATTTCTTGAGCAGGGGAGTGATGTGTCCTGTGCTCTGGGAAGTTTATCTTGGCAGCTGTGTGGAGGGGGGATGGTAGAGAAAGAACTGAAGGGAGATCAGTTAGGATGCTTTTACAGTAATCTAGACCAGTGGCCTCCAAAACTTTTTTGACCACGTATCCATTAGTAAAAACAAACAAACAAACAAATCCAACAACAAAAAGCTTTACGTACATACCCCCCGGTATGTTTATATTTATCAAGTATATCCATGTACTGTTGTACTAATAATTGTGTATATCACAAAACTTATACAAAAATTAAAATTAAAAATAATGAGATGAAGAAATGATACTTGATCCTAGAGGCAACAGAGGAGTAGCATGGTCCTACCTGAGCATCAGGAACATCCCTTTGGCAGTGGAGGATAGATTGCAGAGGGGAGAGAGTGGAGGCAGGGAAGCCAGTCAGGAGGCTAGTGCAGTGGTGTGGGTGAGAGCTGATGAAGACTGGCAACTGGTTGGTTATGTGGGATGAGGGAGAATGAGGAGTTGAAGTCACACTGGGAGCTGAAAGGATGGTGATGGGCTTGTAGTAATAGGTAAGTTTGCAGGTTTGGGGGAAAATCAAATGTAATGAGATCTATAATGGAAATCACAGTCCATCTGGGCCTGTTCATCCCTGGGTCATTTGTTCTGCCTCACCCAAAAAAGAAAGAAGAAGGGTGAGTCTCTTACTCATGGTTACTTCCCTGGATTGCAGAGGCATGTGCCACAGCCAGGAGAAGGTGGGTGTACCACCAGCAGTTCCTGCAGCTGCTGCAATGCCCTGAGATTACACAAGGAAACTTGTCACAGGTGGGATGTGAACCCTGGTCTCCTAGCTCCAGAGGCCAGTGCCTCTGGCACATCTCACTGTTCTAGGCTATAGTACTAGGGGATTGTAGTATTAGCATCGTGAAATCACCACATCACTCCCTTTTTTTTTTTCCAAAATACAGCATTTACTAAGTGTGATTAAATAATCTCCAAGTACTACCCCACCCCAGGACACCGCATCACTCCTAGTGATGGACTAGTCCTGTGACAGTACTATAATGCTGGTGGGACAGCCTCATGATTATACATCCTAAAGTCAGAGATGGAAAGGATCTGAAGGGTCACCTAATCTAAGGCCTTGAGAAATTAAGTGACTTGCCACCAGGCACACAAAGGGCAGAGCTGGGTTTGAACCCAGGTCTTCTGATTCCGTAATCCAGCATACAATAAACCTCCTTCCTTATGGGGGGGCATAGACAAGACTAACACCAGGGTGAGATGTGTGCGTGTGCATGTGTGTGTGTGGGGGGGCATTTGGGAGGGATGTGTCAGAGACAAAGGGGAGCTTTGATCTGCATCCTTGAGAGGAGAGCTCCCAGATGCATTAGAGCATCAAAGAAAGAGGTACAGTGCTAGGAATGGGTTACATGGGTTCTAGGGAGGCAATGCTCTAGGTTCAGTGTCAGGGCACTCTAGGACCAAGGCTCTGCTGCTGGTTTCAGTCTTCCTAACCAGGAGCTGAGTGTCTCTAGTACAACAGTGGTTCTCAGTGTGTGGTCTGGGGACCCCTGGAAAACCCAAGACTCTTTCAGGGTCTTGTGAGGTCAAAATTATTTCCATTAATAGTACTGATGTTTTAATTCTGATGTGGTAAATATTGATAGAGATAGCTCATATTAACCCAAAACTCTTTGGGGTTCTTCATAATTAAGGTCCTGAGAACAAAAATAAAATTGAGAACCATTGCCATAATGTAGGAAAGGAGAGAAATGCTAGAGGGCTCAAGCATAGGCTAGACAATCACTTGTCAAGGATATTTCATGTTCCAAGTCAAAGTTGGAATATATAGAGGCAGCTAGGTGGAACAATGGATAGAACATGGGACTTGGAGTCAGGAAGATCTGAGTTCCAATTTTACCTCAGACACAGACTAGCAGTGTGACCCTAGGTAAGTCATTTAACCTCTGCTTGCCTCAGTTGCCTTATCTGTAAAACAGGGGTAATCATAGCAGCTCCCTCCCAGGGTTGTTGTGAAGATCAAATGAGATAACATGTAAAACTCTTCACAAACCTTAAAGCACTGCATAGCTGCTAGTTATTGTTATTATTGAGAACACTGGATTTATAACCAAGCCACGAACTGTGTGGCCTTGGGCAAGTCCCTTCCTCTGCCTAAGGCTTCAGTTTCCTCCTTTGTAGAATGAGCCCTTTGGCTTTGGTGACTGCTGATCTCTAAGGACCCTTCCAGATCTAAATGTGGTCCTCTCTGAAATGCATTAATGCTGCCACCAATTCACACCTGCTAATGACTGTTATCAGGTGCACCTAAGTCTGACTAGGAATGACACAGTAGGCCATGAACCCCCTCCCCAGCACCTGACTCGGCAACAGTGAACGAACAGGCTTCCTGTTAATTGACCCAGACAGGTGGATGCACCTTCTCTCCAGGCTTCCTATTACCCCGAGGGGACTTTGCCCTCAAAGGAAGGCAGGACCTGATTTTCCCTTCCTCTCATGCAAACCTTCTAATTCTGGGATTTCCTCTGAGACTACAGAGCTCACACCTGGAAGGGACTTTAAGAGGTACTAGTAACCCAGTCTCTATAGCCAGTCAAACTTTACAAAGCCTCTTCATCACAACAACCCCATAAAATAGGGGGTACGAGAAGTAGCACTCCCACTTTACAGATAGGGAAGCTGAGGCACCGAGGAGGAAACTGACTTGAACTGACTCACACAGCTAGCACATTTCTGAGGCAGAGTTCAAACTCAAGCTGATTCTAAGGCCAGAGTGATTTTTTTCTCCTGTACCATGTTAGCTAGCCCAGCCCAACTCTGTTTTCCCACAGGCCGAGTATTCTCATTTCTGTGAGTCTCAATTTCCTCATCTGTAAAATGGAGATTAATAGTACTGTTATTCCATACCACACCGAACTGTTGCAAAGACAGTGTTTTGGTTTTTTAAAAAGTTACTTGTATCTTTTTTTAATGACAAAGAATTGATTTTCTCTTCTCCCTCCCCCCAAGTAAAAGAAAAAATTATAAACCCTTGAGTAGTCAAGCAAAATGAGTGCATCTGAAATATATGTCTCAGTCTGCATTCTGAGTGCATTGCCTCTCTCTCAGGAGGTGGGTAAGTGTGATTCATTATGGAATCGTGTTTGGTCATTGTGTTGATCATAGTTCCTAAGTTTTTCAAAGCTATTTGCTTTTATAATGTTGCTGCTGCTATATAAATTGTTCATTCTGCATCAGTTCATAAAAATCTTCCAAGGCTTCTCTGAAACCATGCCATTCATCTTTTTTTACAGCACAATAGAATCCCATTACATTCATACACCACAATTTATTCAGCCATTCCTCAATACACGGGCACCTCCTTTATTTCTAGTTGTTGTTGTTTTTTTAACCACCACAAACAGAGCTGCTATAAATATATTACATACAGGTCCATTTCCTCTTTCTTTAATCTCCTTGTGGCATTGACCTCGTACTGGTTATTGTTTTTTGTCTTTCATTTTTGAAAAGGACCAGTGACATATGATGATGTCTTACTTCATGCAAGAAGTGGATTTAAGTGAGGCAGAGTTGCACAAAATCATCAGCTTCCCTCTGCCTTCCAAAGTCTCATCCAAGTCTAGTGGCAAGATCAGGATGAAGTGGATGACCTTGGCACCTCAATGTCTGTCCAAGCTCTAAGCACTCTGCAGCACCTGCTTCAGCCACCTTCATGGCCACTGGAGCATGCTGGTCCTAGTACTGGTATCAATGGGGCAGATGGGATGCACAGTTTAGTAACTCTGAGGGCATAGTTTCTAAATACTTTCCAAAATAGCTCAGTTTACAACTCCACCAACAGTGCAAAACAGTTCCTGTTTCCCCACAGTCCCTCCAGCATTTGTCATCTTCCTTTCTTGTCAACTTGGTCAGTGTGATGGATGAAAGGGCTTGGTAATAGGGCAGTGGCAGCACAGAATTTATCTATCTAGTAATTTTACAGATACGGAAATTGAGGTACCGAGTGGTGAGACAGCTTGCTCTAGGTCAGACTCGTGTCTTCTTACCCTAAATTCTTGCTGCAACAATCTGGATGTGTCCTTTTTCAGTCATTATTTTTGTCCCCATTTTGTTGAGGTCAGTCATGTGCAGGGTTCTTAGGGTTTAGAGCTGAACAGGACCATAGAGATTGCCTAAGCCAAGGGTTATTAATTTTGTTATGCCATGGACCCCTTGGGCAGCCTGGAGAACCCTAGAGATATTGTCTCAGAATAATATCTTTTTAAAAAAATAATTGAAGGAAATGCAAATTCCAACTAAAAGTAAATAAAAATAACAATGTACTTTTCCCCACTCAAGTTCACAGACCCCCTGGAATCTATCTGTAGACTCCTGGGGTTCCATTGGCCTTTAGCTGAAGAACATCTGACCTAGAGAAATCACCTCATCTTACAGGTAAGGGCCCCAAGGGGTCAATGTTTTGCCCAAGGTTAGACAGCAGAGGTTAATTATTGTCTGAACCCAGGTCATCTGAAAAAGGGGGCATTGGCGTCAACATTGAATGCCTTAGTCTCTTGGCAGCTAAATTGGCACATGGTAGGTGATTGATAAGTGCTCTTTAGATTGAATGGTTGATTTGAATTAGATGCAAAGGGCAGCTTAGTCCAATCCAAAGACTCAGGTCCAAATTCCACCTCTGTCCCTGTGGGCACCTGGACACGAAGTCCCTTGGCCACTCTTGGTCTCATTTTTCTTATCTGTGAAATAAAGTTTGGACTGGATGTCCTCCAGGGTTCCTCAGTGACCTCAAAGGCCTCTTTCAGCTCTAAAATTTTATGATTCTCTGATAATCGTGCTTTGGCAGCCTGAGAGTATTACAGTCTATTTTCAGCATTACAGAGTAGACTAAAATAACGACCAAGTAAGGGCTTTGAAATGTTAGAGGCCTTTCACAAAACCCAGGGTTCCTGGGGAACACAGGTGCTGAGCTTATGAGGGAAAGATGTCACTCTCTGGTACCTTATGGACCTCTGTTTTCAATCCCTTCAAAAGAGGCAGGGGGTACAGGGGAGCATAAATTCTTTGATTAATCTATAGGAAACTGAGCTCTGATGGGAGAAAGGAGATGCCTAAATTCAAGTGACTGTAATCTCATTTTTCATACTGTGCACAACTCAATAGAAAAAAGAATGTTCCTTGGGTTAGAGGAGCTTCCCACCCCCACCTCAACCTCCCAGATCCTTTGGACTAGTCACTTCTATGGTTAATGCACTTATCAGACAAACATCTCCCTCCTCCACATCTTTGCAGAGGCTGGTCCCACCACCACTCTCTCCTCCCATGCCTGGAATGTATTCCTCACCTCCGCTTTTAGAATCCCTAACTCCCTTTAAGGCTCAGCTTCAGGGCTCCCTCCTACATGAAGGTGTCCAACCCCTATCCATCCCTGCCTTCCATCCCAGTGACCTCCCACCCTCCTGGAAATTTATATATGTGTGTGTATATATAAATTTCATATGTATAATTTCCCACCCTCCTGGAAATGTATATGTATATATGTGTGTATATGTCTATATGATTTTTATATATACTCATATTTCCCACCCTCCTGAAAATTTTATATAGGTATGTGTGTATGTATGCATATGTATGTGTATATATGTGGGTGTATACGTATATATTTTCATATATTTATATTTCTACCCCTGGAAATTTATATATATATATCTATATAAATTTTGTATATGTTTATATTTCCCACCTTCCTAGAAATGACTATGTATGTATGTATGATGTTTATATATATTTATATTTCATTTATATTTAGTTTGGGGTACATGTGGTTTTAAGGGCAAGGACTGAGATGTATGTACATACAGACACACACATATAAATATATGTACACACATGTGTATTGTATGTATATATGCATTTGTCTTTGCATCCCCAGTGCTTGGCAGAGTGGTAGGAACATAGTAGGTTCTTAATGAATGCTCCACGAGAAGCACTGAGTTAAATCAAACTGCACAACTTTGGTCTGCAAGGGTCCTTCAGTACAACCCATATCCAGCTGAAACCAACATATGCTAGATAATACAAATATTTGGCTGAACTGCCTTCACAGATGAAACAAGGGCGCCAAAAATAACAGCAGCTCCGCCGGCTGAGGTCCCAAGCCCTCCCTCCCTCCCCCAACCCAGCCCAAAGGGAATCAGTGCAGTGTAACCCAGAGGTTAAGCATGAGAGTCAGGCCGGAGCTCAAGTCCCCTGGATGAGGAGCTCTTAGGCAGCCAACAACACTAATGAGGGTTCTGAATCCCCAGGAAGATTACAGACCTGCTAGGAAGGGACCACCTACTCAGTCTGGGAAACTCTGAGCACACTGACTGGACTAAAGGCATCTTGTTCCTCATCATCAATGGGCTACAGGGCATCACTGGGCTTTAACTCTACGAGAGCAGATCTCGAAAGCTGGGGGTGGATGGGAGTGTGCTGGGGGAGGGTTTAGGGCTGGCAGTGAGATTGGCACTAACTGAGAAGAAGGACTGAGAGCTGGAAGGGACCCAAAAGAATATTCAGTCCACCCTCCTCATTTATAAAGGAGGAAACCGAAGACTAGAGGAGTTAAATCACTTGCCTAAGTTCACACAGTGCTTTTTTTCATTGTAAAAGATTTTATTGATGCCTTTGTTTTGTTATTGCAATAATTTCTGGATATACACTTTCACAAGCTCTCTCTCTCTCTCTCTCTCTCTCTCTCTCTCTCTCTCTCTCTCACACACACACACACACACACACACACACACACACACACACACACAC
>NW_027187353.1:17181055-17183535 GCF_028583685.1 Petaurus breviceps papuanus
CACACACACACACACACACACACACACACACACACACACACACACACTGAAGCTTCCTTGGTAACAAAGAAAAAAAATTAAACAAAACAAAATAAAAGAGGAAAGAATACTGCCTCTGGAGTCAGAGAACCTGGGTTCAAATCTCTCTGATGCTTACTGCTGGTATAACCTCGGGCAAGCAACTTAACCTCCCAAGGTCTCAGTTTCTCTATCTGTAAAGTAAGGGGGGTGGACCAGATGGCCTCTGAGGACCCTTCTAGAACTATGAGGTCTATGAAAGCAAATGTGTCTGGCAGCAAATGCATCCTTCTACACCCACAACTTCACCCACCCACCCGGACATCTCCACAGAATCTCAGACACAAAGTGTCCAAAACAGAACTGATCATTCCTATAATACCCTACTCCTCCAAGCCTCTCTAATTTTTTTTAAGAACACTTAACCTTTTCCTAGTTGTTCAGGTTCATAATTCCCATGTCTAATCAAATGCCAGTGTGATTGGGCCTGTGTCCAAAATAGCTCTTGAATCCCTCCCCTCCTCCCCTCTTGGCCACTCATCACCTCTTTCCTGGACTATTACGAGTCTCTTTATTGGTCTCTCTGCTTCCATTCTCTCCCCTTCCCAATCTATGCTCATCACAGTTGCCAAATAATCTTCCCACGTTGTAGATCTGACCATGTCACTCCCCTGCTCAAAAGTTTTTAGCTGTTCCATATTACTTCTACAATGGCATATGAAAAGCCTAACCTACTATGGAAGGTCCTACAACATCTGACCCCATTTTCTAGCTTTATTTCACATTATTTACCTGGTTGCTCCTTGCACGCCATATTCCATTCCACTTCTTTGTGTATTTTCACAAGCTGGCTCTTTTGGAGATCTATGTTTCCAAGAATTCTTACCTTTCTTTAAGGCTGAGCTGAGTTGGCATCTCCTTTAGGATGCCTGTCCTAGTCCTTCTCCCTGCTTCCCCTGATATTTTCATTGCTCCTCATATTCCTGGTCTCTACTTAATTGTGTACACTTAGTATCCCTAGTAATAGAATGTAAGTTCTTTGAGGGCCAAGACTGGTCCCCGTTTGTTTTTGTATTCCCAGTCCTTAGTATAGTACCTGGAACATAAGTGCTTAAGAAATACTCATTGAAGTGATCAACAACCACAGGAAAAAAATATTCCAAGTGATTAATAATTAGAAAGATGAAAATTAAAAGAACTTTGAGGTTCCACCTCAGACCTCTCAGATTAGCAAAGATAATAAAAAAGGAAAATGGCAATTGTTGGTGGAGCTGCTGGAAGACAGGCACAATAATGCACTGTTGGTTCAGCTTTTCCAGAGAGCAATTTGGAAACATGCCTCCCCCCCCAAAAAAAATCACTAAACTGTAGCTATCCTTTAACCTATCAATGCTACTCACTATTATGTCTATAAAAATACCCCTAGGTATGAAAGTATTTATAACAGCTTTTTTGGGGGGTGGGACTGCAGCAAAGAACTGGAAATAAGGGGGTTTTCACCATTAATTGGAAATTATGGTATATGAATGTAATGAGCTAACATGGTAAGAACTTAGTAAACCTTAAACTGCTCTGTAAATGCTAGCTGTTGGGATTATTATGCCATAAGAAATTTTGTAAAGCAGTTTCAGAGAATCCTGAGGAGACTACTATGAACTGATGCAAATTCAAGTGAGCAGAACAAGGGGAACAATTAATACAACATTGTAGATAAAAACAGCTCTGAAAGTCTTAAGAATGCTGATCAATGCAATTACCAGCCACAGTGTCCAGAGGAATGATGGCAGCATGCTGCTCACCTCATGGTGGATGAGAGATGGAGGATGGGACATGGCGGTGGTAGTGGTCATCCTTCATGCTCAAAGAGGACCAATGACATCACTGTGTTGGGATCAAGGTATAGTGTGTCCAACTGAGGCCGACCAGACCAATAAGAGCTCTGAGGGCATAGGTCGGGCACAAATAGTCCGTGTGGACATTGGGAGTGGACATGTCTCTAAATTTGCTAATTTCACATTTATTTTGAGCTACTGAAATTCGGTGGCTTTGCTCTTAGCACAGAGCTTTGCATATATTTTCTATCTGATCCTTACAACAAGTCTGTGAAGTAGGTATTATTATTATGTCTATTTTTATAAATAAGGAAACTGGGAAGTTAAGTGAGTTACTGAAGGTCCCATGACCAGTAAATAAATGAGATGGGGTTCAAACTCGGATCTTCCTGACTCCGGTCCTGCACTTTACCTCTGCAGCACCAAACTACACTCCCCACTTTATCCCATTACTGACCTCTTCTATTTCCTATAAGTACACTCCCTCAGGATTTTGGACCCCAGGGCCACAATGGGCTTAACAGGGGCCTAGGAAGGTGTAGCAGCAAGCACCCCAAGCTCGTCCTCAGGGTTTGCTGCCCATACAGGTTCTTGGATCTGCTTTGTTAAAGGAAAGCAACTCAAAATGGG
>NW_027187353.1:17183935-17278247 GCF_028583685.1 Petaurus breviceps papuanus
CCCATTTTGAGTTGCTTTCCTTTAACAAAGCAGATCCAAGAACCTGTGGTAGCTGCAAACCCTGAGGACGGTTGGGGTGCTTGCTGCTACAGAAGGGCCCCATTGAAATGCAGATATTAACTCTAAAGGATAAAGCTCTAAGTCATTATCAGTCCTTCACACCTTAACTTTAATTAGCTAGCCTATTTACTAGCCAAAGGCCTAGATAGAGAAATGAAAAAATTTTACTTAGCATAGAGAGAGCAAGCATAAGAAAAATTCTGGGAAATTGTAACTCTCTTTGGGGGATCTGGGAATACAGAGCACATCATGAAGTTTCTGAGGGAGACTGGCCAGGAAGAGTGTTGGTAATCATCACAATTTCTATAGAATGGCTTCCTCAAAATAATGCCTTGCTTTGTTTGCTGTTTGCCCTTCCTTCTTAAAGTGGACCCAATGTGGGGAAGGTGACGTCATGACTTGACTTGTGAGTGAATTGGACTTAAGTGAGGCAGTTATGCAAAGTCACCAACCTCACTTTCTCCTCCAAAGCCATCTGGGACCAGCGGCCAGATATAGACCCGGTGGACTGGAATTGGCCCCGATGCAGTGGGGCCTTTGCCTCTTTAATCTAAGGTCTTTCCTAGGTACCATCAAAGTTCAAGATTAAATAATGAAGGAAAGGAAAGGGGTGATGTTAGTTCAGTGACCCCAACAAAACTGATTTGGAGCTAGAAGGAACATTAGAGGCTATCTAGTCTAGCCCGTTCCTTTTTTTAGATGAGGAAACCAAAGCACTTGAGATGAAGAAAGTTGGTAGTGAGAGAGTGAAAAGAGCCTAGCTATTGAGTCAGAGGACCTGAGTTCAGATCCCTCCTCATTTCTATTCATGAAGCTTGAGGAGATTATGTCAAGTTAGTCAACAAGCATTTATTTAAGCCCCTATTTTGTGCCAGGAACTGGACACAAAAGCAAAAAACTATTTTTGCTCTTAAGGTGCTCATATTCTAAGAGGGAAGACAACCAGTAAGCTATTTTGTGCAAACAAGACATAGAAAAAAAAATGCCTAATTTCATAAAAGTAGTATGTCAGAGGCATAACACTCCATCCACAATTCCATGCTCTCTCTCATTAGATTTGGACCAAATCCAAAAAGATGACATTTAAAGGTTGTGGTGCCATTTTAGACTTTTTTTTTAAGAAATCAACTTTACAAGTACAAACTAGTGGAGATTTGACTAAATGGCAGTTCATCTGAAAAAGATCTGAGAGTCTTAATGGCCTACAAGCTCAACAGGAATCAGTATGATTTTTGATATGGCAGATAAGAAATCTAATGCAACGTTAGACTGCGTTAAAGAGAATCACGGCATCCAGGAAGAAGGAGCAATATTTCCTCCATATTCTGCCTCAGTCCCAATCAGGATTATATTCAGTACTTGGCCCTGTTCCACACTTTAGGAAGGAGACTGATAAGCAGGTGGACATCCAAAGGACAATCGGGACAGCAAAGGGTCTTCTATAAATGCCACATGAAGACTGGCTGAATGAAGAAGCAATGTTCTGCTCAGAAAAGAGAAGACTTGGGTGTGAGGGGAAGAGGGGCCCGTGATGGCCATTTTCAAGTTTTTAGAGGGCTCACATATAGAATGGGATTAGATTTGCTCTGGTTGGCCCCAAAGTAACAAGTAAGTGTGGCAAAGAGACCCTTGATGCCAGGAAAAAACTTCATAACAATTTCCAAAGTGGAATGGCTTGCCTTGAGTAGTATTTACCTGAGTCTTGAAGGAAAGGCCACTCAGACCAGTGATGGAAGCAGGGTTTGGACAAAATGGCCTCTGAAGTCTTTTCCTATGCTGAGTTCTGGGAGTCTGTGCCACCTCCACCCCATCTCCTGTGATTGGTGCAGCACTGGCTCCAATTTAGTCTTGGACCACACCCTCTTTCCCCTGGAAAGCTCCTTCCTTGGTTCCTGTTGATTACCACTAATTCTTGTCATTTTTCAGAGCCATCTTCACTAGGGGGCAACAACAATCCTGACTCTTATTTTATAAACCTGGAGTTGCCCCTCATACATGACAAGTTGTTGTTGTTATCATTCTAAATATGACTTCATATGATCCTGGTAGCTAGGGGAACAACAGAGATGGAGGGAAGAAGTGAAGCTGCTTCTAGAGGAATTGAACACCAACTTCCCACGTACCAGGGTAGCATGGAGCCAGGATTCTTCAAAGCAAGGGTAGGAAGTCACTGTTGACAGAATATTTGGGTCAGCTAGAACCCTGGTCATATTTGGATTCTTACTGAGAAAGTGATCTGAATGTAGAGAGAAGGGCACATCTGTAGGTGTGTGAGTAGCTTGGCATTGTGATTCCCATGGTATTTAATAATAATTCCTATGGTACTGTGGCACACACAGTACACTGATTTGCTGAGAAGGCAACCAAGCAGGCTAAAGGTGGGAACTGAGGTAACTGGAATGTGTCTGGGTCTCTCCCAATCGTCTCGTGTTCTATAGCTGTGTCTGGTACTTGCCACAGAGTCTGGTGGTCAGCTCATAGAAGGGTAAATCTGACGACATGAAAATTCTGACTTAGCTTAGGCAATACCTTTGAGAAAGCACCAATATTCTTTCCTTCCCTTCTAGAGGGAACAACTAAAAGAACCATGTATTAAACTCTATAGGAGTATTTAAACCTCTCTGCCCTCAGTTTCCTCTTCTGTAAAATGAGATTTTTAGATTAAGTAGCCTCTAAAGTCCCTCCCAGTCCCCAAACTCTATATTTATCCCAAGAGTTTATTTTTCCAACTTAATAGCTCTTTTAATGACTAATTTGAAAGGCACACTTGGATATTATGAAGTGGTTCATATTCCCCAAGCTGATGTGAATCACTGTGAGGAACTATTTATATAGTTCATCTAACTTCCAGTCTTCAGTGAAGTATTTGTCTAAAGCCAAATATACCTGGTCTTGTAGAGTATCATCTAGCCTATGGGTTGGCAGCCAAAAGTGGCACGGAGACTAACTTACTCTAGTGGTATGTAGACTGGTCTCCACTCTCTCTTCCTCTTCACTTCTTTGAATAAAGGAAAAAGCATTTATTAAGCACTTGTGGTGTGCCTTGTGCCCTGTGCTAAGAGATGGCAATAAAAACAGAAAAGAGATAGTTTCTGCTCACAGGGAGCTCACATTCGCATGGGGGAAACACCATGAGAAAGATTTTGGATGCAAGTCAGATGTGAAGGTCCCACAAGTTCTTTGTGCACAAGGTCTGCACAAAGAGTACAGAGGCAAAATAGATGTTAATTCCCCTTCCTTAATGTCATTTCTTTTTATTTATATTGATATTTATTTATATTGATGCAATCATATCCATTTCTTTTTTATTTGTCCGTTCAACACATTTTTATTTTATTATATATTTCCTAATTACATATGAAAACATTTTTAACAATCATTTTTTAAAGTTTTGAATTCCAAATTCTCTCCCATCCTCCCGCCACTCCCCTGCCTTTTTAGAAGACAAGCAATGTGATACTGATTCTACATGGTAAGCTATGAAAAACATATTTCCATGTTATCCAATCATATCTATTTCTGATGTTGAGCCGTTTGACAGTACCACATTCACCGTCCTTGATTCTCCAAGAGTGGGGATATCAGTACTCCACTTTTGACATGCGACTGATGCCTGCCTGCTCCAACCTACCAGAACATAGTTGGCAGGCTTCTGCTACCAATATTTAGCAAAATGGAGCTATGAGAGAAATTAAAAGTGGTGGAGTGGAAATTGTACCAGAACTGGAGTCAGGATTCCAGTTAGGTGACAATGGACAAAGAGAAGCTCCTTAATTTTCACAGCCTCACAGAATCACAGAGGACATTTTGGAGTTGGAAGAGACCTTGGTGGCCATCCAGCTGGACCCATATCCGAGCACAATCAGCACTATGGTAGACCTAACAAGTAACCATTTGTTCTCTTGCTTGAAGACCTCCAGGGAGGGGGAACCCACCACTCTCAAGGCAGTCCATTCCACTTTTGGAGAGCTCCAATAATTAGAAAGTCTTTCCTGAGATGATTTCAGAAAAACCTGGAAAGACTTATGTGAACTGATGCAAAATGAAGTGAGCAAAACCAGAAGAAAATTGTATATAGTAATAGCAAGACTGTGCAATGATCAACTGTGAATGATTTAGCTATTCTCAGTAATACAGTGATCTGAGACAATCCCAAAGGTCTCGTGATGAAAAATGCTATCCACCTCCAGAAAAAGAGCTGATGCAGCCTAAATAAAGATTAAAGTATACTATTTTTCACTTTATTTGGGGTTTTGGTTTTTTTGTCTGTCTTCTTTCACAACATGACTAATATGGAAATATGTTTTGCATGATTGCACATGTATAACTTAGATCAGATTGTTAACTGTCTCAGGGAAGGGGAAGGGCAAGAGGAAGGGAAAGAATTTGGAATTCAAAATTTTTAAAAAATGAATGTTAAAGGGGAGGCCAGGTGGCTCAGCGAGTAAGAGCACCGGCTCCAGTGTCGGGATGACCTGGATCAAATCCGGGCTCAGATACTCAGCACCACACCCAGAAATAACTGGCCGTGTAACCTTGAGCAAGTTACTTAACCCCTATTGCTTTAAAAAAAAAATGAATGTTAAAAATGATCTTTACATGTAATTGGAAAAAAAATTTTTTTTAAGCTTTTACTGAAAGTGAACTTAAATTTGTCTCAGTTTCTCTATCCATAAAGAAAACCTGCACCCCTTGGGGAAGGGGGAGTATCATGAGAAAAGTACTCTGCAGCCCTTAAGTCCCCAGTGGAAGCTATTAGTGTGTTCTATGGGGTGTGTATTTATCTATTCATGATAGTGAGTCTTTGATTGCGAGAAACCTCTGACAGCCATACCAGAGGAAGGAAACCACTAATATCAGAGAGAGAGCATTGGAGTGGAATATGGGAGTCCTGGGTTCTAGAGTTGCCTTACTTCTAGCTATGTGAACTCTCACTGTATGTCTCTGAGGGTCAGTTTCTACAATACTACAATAGATCTATGACTTCATTGACAGGGGCTTTCCATTGACCAACCTGAGCAGTTCTAATTTATGACCTCCTATAAGTTCTCTGATGGGGACCTTTTCCTGGTATCTTGGTAGATGTTAGCAAAATATAAGGGTTAACAATAGGCTATCCTTTGTTCCTTCTATGTGACTGGATCATCTTTTTTTCCTGGTTTTTGATACTATCCTTTACCCAACTTTTCCTGCATAATTCCTTATTTGTCATAGGTTGCAGTCAACTCACTCATACCACACCACTGCCCTTTGGAAGACTCTCAATTGGGTGACCACAAGTGATAGTCTATGACTTGCAATCATTGAATACCAGAAGAAGAACATGGTGCTAAAAAGATAGGATTTTGTTTCATTAAAAGAACTTCACCATTTCCTTATCTGTAAAACAGAGAAACAATGATAATAGCTAGCATTTTAACATTTTCAGAACACTTTATAAATATTGTCTCATTTGAAGAAGAAGGAAGGAAGGGGGGAAACAGTTATTAAGCCCTAACTGTGTGCTAAGTACTGTGCTAAATGTTTTATAATTATTATCTCATTTGAACCTCACAACAACTCTGAAAGGTAGGTACTATTATTAACCCCATTTTACAGTTAAAGAAACTGAGGTGGACAGAAGTTGAGTGACTTGCTTGAGGTCACACAGCTAGAATACATAGAGAACTGAATTGAATTTATAAGAATACAAGTCATTTCCCAATTGATAGTCAAAAGATATGATCAGGCAGTTTTCAAAGGAAGAAATTAAAACTCTATAGTCATATGAAAAAATGCTCTAAATCACCATTGATTAGAGAAATGCAAATCAAAATGATGCTGAGATAACACATCACACCTATTAGACTGGCTAATTTGACAAAACAGATATAAATGTTAGTGAAGATATGGGAAACTTAGAACACTAATGCATTATTGGTGGAGTTGTGAACTGATCCAACCATTCTAGAGAGTAATTTGTCCAAAGGGCTATAAACTGTGCATACACTTTGATCCACTTCTAGGTCTATATCCCAAAGAGATCATAAAAACGGGAAAAAGACCCACACGTACAAAAATATTTACAGCAGCTCTTTTTGTAGTGGCCAAGAATTGGAAATTGGGGGGATGTCTATCAATTGGGGAATGGCTGAACAAATTGTGTTGTGGTATATGAATATAATGGAATACTATTGTGCTATAAGAAATGATGTACAGGCATACTTCAGAAAAACCTGGAAAGACTTATATGAACTGATGCTGAGTAAAGTGAGCAGAACCAGGAGAACATTGTGCACATTAACAGCCACATCATGCAATGACTGACTTTGATAGACTTAGCTCTTCTCAGCAATGCAAGAATCTAAGATAACTCCAAAAGACTAATGATGGAAAATGCCATCCACATCCAGAGAAAGAACTATGGAGTCTGAATGCAGATGGATATTCTCCTTTTCTTTTGTTGTTTTGTTTTATTTCTTCTTTCTTAATTCTAATTCTTCTTTACATCATAACTAATGTGAAAATATGTTTAATATGAATGTATAAGTAGAGCCTAAAAGAGATTGCATGCGATCTTGGGGAAGGGGAGAGAAGAGGGGAGGGAGAGAAAATTTAAAATTCAAAATCTTATGGAAGTGAATGTTCAAAACTAAAAACAAGGGTCAGTTAGGTGGTGCAGTGAATAGAGCTCAAATTTGGCCTCAGACACTTGACACTTAACTAGTTGTATGACCTTGGGCAAATCACTTAAATCCAATTGCCTTGCCTTCCCCCTCCAAAAAAAAAAAACCCTAAAAATAAATTATCTTTTTTTAAAGAAAGAAAATGTGTGAGGCCACACTTGAACTCAGGTCTTCCTGACTTGAGGTCCAGTACTCTACCCACTGTGCTATCTAGCTAGCATCTTGTTTCCCATGAGCACTATGGTTTGTTCCACTGGTACACACAATGCACTGGTCTCCTAAGAAGGCATCCAAAATAACACTGAGATTTTCTACCTCATGGAAGAATTGGGAGTAAAGGGTTTCTAGACTATAAAGGGCTATAGAAATATGGGGTCATTAATCTGCCAATAATTCACTCTGTGACCTTGAGTAAGGCCCTCCCTTTCTCTGGACTGGGACAGTGGGGAAAAATTGTATTTGTTGTCAGAGGACCTAGATCTAAATCCCATTTCTGCCATCGATGAACTCTGTAACCTTGACAAATCCCTTAACCTCTCTGGGCTCAGTTTCTTCCTTTAAAAAAAAAAAAAAAGGAAAATCTCTTCCAGCCACAAAGTTCTAGACCTACTCAGTGGAATCTATCCCATGACCCTGTCAAGTCTGGTTTTCATTCTCTCCATCTTCCACCCGGGGCCTCTGCGCAAGTTCTAGGGCATTCATTGTCCCTCCCAGCCCAGATAACTAGTACCACCTGCCTCTGCACATGTGTTCCTGAGCCATGGAAAGATTCTTGCCAGGGCCAGGCTGACCTTCACAGCTTACTGCATGTGTTTGACAAATGTTTTACATCTGGGTCTCCCCACCCTGCCCTTGCCACTGAATGCTAGCCCCAAGATCAGCCTAAAGCCTCACTGCCCTTTTAAAGGGGATTTTATGTAATTTCTATTTTTTTCTGCTTGTCTCTCCGTATAAAAATGCATCACTCTGGCCGCACTTGGAAAGACTATGGGTTTTGGGTAGTCCTGGTTTCCACCCAGGTATGTGTTGAATCATTTCCTGCCACATGCATACACTCAAATACTTCCTAAGAAAAATGGCCAATAATTCACATCATAACGAGTCCTACTGCTGCGGGGCTCGGCTATCTATGAAGGGCCTGTCTCATAACACCCCTCTGAGGTGAAAAGGGGTAGGACATGTATTCTTGCTCCCACTTTGCAGAAAGGAAACTGAGTTTCAGAGAAGGGGAGCTACTGGCCCAAGGTTGCATACCTAGTTGAATGGCGGAACATGGACTCAGCCCCAGGTCTCTTGATTCTGACTCTATTGTCCCTACCATGGTGCCAAGATGCCTTCTGCAGCTTTCATTTGCTGCACTAGGTCTCAGAGTAAAAACCCTTCAGAGACAGGACCAGCCCTTGGCAAAGCAATGAGGCAGAGGAAAGTCACTGGGCTTTTACAGAAGAGCTGGAAGGAACCTCACGTCTCATTTTCTACATGAGGAAACTGAACCACACGGAGGTTAAGGGGCTTGAAGATAATATGGAGCAGGAGCAGCATCTGAAGCCAAGTGATTTACGCCCATTCCGCTGGGACACACCACCTCTGAGGGCCTCTGCTGATCCCCCTCTAGCTGCCCTTTTTCTTAGCCCCTTTCTCTCTGCTCTCTTTACCCCACCTTTGGGGGACCAATTATCCTGCTCTCACCAATCTCAGATCCTTTATTCTCACATAAGTGTCACAACTGAGAAAGTCTCATTGTTGCTTCTTCCACAGCCTCGGGCATTATGCCAAGGAACAAAACCTTCAGGTAAAAGGATAGCACTCCCTCTGGGATTGAAATTCCAAGCCTATAGGAGGAGTTTTTGGGGGTGGAGGAGCCTTCTCAGCCCTAAGGGTATATCGCATGGAGAGTGACTGTAAGGTCATCCTGACACCCTCATTCTACTTCTGTGGTTGTCCATTTAGATTGTTCTGAAAACTCTAATATGTTGTGGTCAGGCCCAGGAAATTTCACACTAATAGAGAACCTGGAAGAGTGGTAGAAGACACAAAAATCTAGGGGGATCAGCCCATACCTTCTTCCCTTTTCTTGTCTCTGTTGTTACTTTGCTGAAGGGGACCAGTTAGAATGGTTTTCATTATCACAAATAGGGTCACTTTCTAGTTTAACACTGATTGACAACTCAATCAGCCAGTGATCACACAAGTCAGCCAAAGTTCTGTCACATCCCCTCCTCCTTGCTGTTCCTAGTAGATGGTGGTCCTAGGCAGCAGTCTGATGGTTCACAATAGGTGCTACAAGGTAGGACACTATAAAATCCTTAGGTTGTGACTTCGTGTCTCCTTCTCTATAAGGACCTAAGGAGTGAGGGGGTAGGGGGAACATCTAGGTGGGGGCAAGTGTCCCCAAATGGGGCAATACTCCAACATGGCTACATCCCTGATGATATACCATCTTCTCTCTCTTTACCTATGAAGAGATTAGTCAGTAGTGAACTAAAACTTCAACAACAACAACAAGCCATGTTATTGAGCTACCCGAAGTGGGACACACAACAGGATGGGTTTTTCTTTTCTTTTTGGAGGGCAATTGGGGGCTAAGTGACCTGCCCAAGGTCACACGGCTAGTTTTTTTGTGTTAAGTGTCTGAGGTCGAATTTGAACTCAGGTCCTCCTGACTCCAGGGCCCAGTGCTCTATTCACTGTACCACCTAGCCCCCCTAGATGGGTTTTTCTAGCCTTAGGGAAGGGCTGCACTGAGCTTATTCATACTCCCTTCTCTGATAACCTTTGTGATCAAAAAGCAGGCACAGAATCTGTGGGAAGGGTTAGGGGTGTCGTCTGTGGGAACAGGATAGCGTTTGCTCTCCTCCAAGTTAACTGGACCAGCTCCTCAGGCCTGCACCCTGACTGAATGGAGTAGACTTGTGTTAGGAGAATGATAAGTGTCATGTCTGGACTCTCAAAGCATCCATAACAAGATGGAGGGGCATCTCAGAACACTTACTACACCAGAAATTCAATCAAGCAAGCTGTCTCTGAGTGGCGTTATCATCACAGTCTCCCCTGTACCAGACACTTATCTTGGTGACAGGGAATCAATTAAAAAACAGCCACAACACAGAAGACGTGCATGGGGTAGAAACACAGACACACCACACATCTCCCTGGCTCCCTTCCCAATGATTCCCACATGTTGGAGAGATACACAGAGACAGGCCTATGTCAGGAAAATGCCCCCTGGGACCTAGACCCCCAAAACATTACTGGGATCTGATTCTTCATTCTTCAAACAACTCAATCTAAAAGCCCCCGGTGTTAGGCTGGCCTGTTCTCTACCTGCAGAATTCACTCTTCTCCTCACCTTCCTTCTCCTCAAGTCTCCTACCTACACATCACCCTCACATCCCAGTGATGGTGGAGCACAGCCAGCAAAGTGTACCTTGTGCTGGTCTCACTGTACCTGCTCTTCTGTTTTCCCTAGCCATGGTGCTAATACCAAGCAAATGAAAAATGAAATACCCCCTCGTTGGCTGTCTTCCTTGAAGTGATGCCAAGCATCGGCTTGACTGATTGAGTAAAAGCAATCAATCCATCCCTGGCTTAGCTGAACTAACTGTTTCTCGGTTCAGATGATGCAACTGAGCATGTATATTTTCTCGGGACTTGGGCAGATTCTAAGGATGGATCGATCCCGTTCCCTCTCCTCCTGCCCTGGCTATTTCTGAGATGGCATTGCTTTTCTGAGCAATTCATCATTCAGGAATAGCATTTTCAGGAAAACCTCCAACAGATAAACAATGACAACAACAAAAACAATCCTTCAAACAATGAACCGTTTTGGCTGAGACAAAATGATGAGTAGCAATCATTTCTGCCCAGCGGCAAGGGTGCTACATCATCAGCTTAGCAGTCGTTGTCTGCAAAGCTTCTAATGGCAGCCATCTATCTATGTCAAGGGGAATGGGAATGCCCTTTGGGTCCTGTTCAGAGCAGTGCTGTGTTAAGATAGTGTTTTAGACCCCAACTGCACATTGAACTTACTGCTCACCCCTTCACCCACCGCTCCTCCAGCCACTTGTATCAAACATTAGTATAATTACTTAAACAGCCTTGGCGACTATATGTATTTCTATGAATAAATTTCATGCATAAAATGTCATAACTTTTCAGTCCTACCCTGAAAAGACAATTTCAGAACCACCATCTGGGCTCTTTGTCCATTTATTCTGCCTGCCTTTTCCTCTTACGTGCTCATAATGTGTAATCTATTCTTCTGCTGCTTTTTTCTTTGCTTTGCATTATTATTTCACAAAAGTCTTTCCAGATTCCTTTATATTCCTCATATTTGTCAGCTTTAATGCACTGGGCATAAAGTTAGATGCAGTGAAGAGTACTGAGCCTGGATTCAGGAAGACCTGAGTTCAAATTAGGCATCAGACACTTCCTACTGTGTTTTCCCGATAATAAGACACTGTCTTATTATTTTTTTGGACAGAAAAACACCAGAGGGCTTATTTTCAGGGGAGGGCTTATTTTAATGAACATTGACAGCAATTTTAATAAACAGGTAAATGTGAACAAAAAAATGTACCTTTATTCAATAATGAATTCAATAAAGAACAGGATGACGCACTCACTGCTGCAGCTCTGATTGGATGCAGCTTGGAGCGTGGCGTGCGTTTCACCAGGGGGGGGGGGACGGTGCATACAGAGGGTACCGTAATGTAGCGTGTAGCACAGGGGATCACCTTCACTGCAGTAGCAATCTCAATAGGGCTTATTTTCGGGGGAGGGCTTATTTTAGAGGAATCTTACACAGTAAGGGGAGGGCTTATTTTTGGGATAGGTCTTATTATCGGGGAAACACGGTAGCTGTGTAACCTCTGGCAAATCACTTAACCTTTGTCTGCCTCAGTTTCCTCAACTATAAAATGGGGATAATAATAACACCTATCTCTCAGAGTTGTTGGAAGGATCAAATTGTAATTGTAATAATTGTAAAGCACTTAGCAGAATGCCTGGCATATAGTAGATTAGCTATTATTATTATCCTGTTACATTAATGCATTACAAGTCATTTAACCATTCTCTATCATTGGACAGTTAGATGGCTTCTACGTTTTGCTATTTTGTTTTGTTTTTAGAGGGAGCAATTACATATAGTGCTGCTATTAACCTTTGAATAGACTTATCTGGAAAAAAGAGCTTTTGATTCACTTCTTGGGGTATATTTCCACCAGTAGAATTCCTAGGTCACTTTCCCAAAGTTGGGTTTTTTTTTTTCCATATCTCCCTTTTCATTTTCCTGGTTCCTCCCTTTATCCCTCCCAAGATAAATTCCATGAAGACTAATATTCCTCCACTCCACTTAGTTTTTTTCCCCCTTTCTTTTATTTCATTCTCTGCCTTTCTTTTCCTTCCCATGAATCCAACTGAGGTAGCAAAGGTGGTAACTTCCCATCCAGATATATGGCATTATCTAAGACCAAATTAAAGTATTCACATTCAACATTAATTATTACAATGTGCTAGGCACGGTGACACAAAGCAAAAGCCCTACACCGACTTTAAGAACCCCAAATTTCATCAGTGTGGGGGTGCCATTCACTAGGACAGTTTGTTACCCTTGCATGGCTTAGCTTTTGTAACTTGCTGTAGTGAGAGAAAAAAAAGTCCTAATTAATGCCCAGTTCTCTGAATTTGTGCTGGATGTTGGATATCAAACATATAGGATGGTGAGTGTAGCCTTTCCAGCTTGAGACTACCTGCCAGCCCTTGTTTTCTACTGACAAAAAGCCTCTGAGAACTCAGCTCTGCACCAAGAAAAAGCAATGAAATAGAACATGAGAGATAGAGGCAAGAATATCTGACTTGGAAGCCCAGGAAATCTATGTTCCCTGCCTCTGACACATGGCTGTGTGACCATTAGAAAGTCATTTAATCTTTCAGTATCCTAAGCTACAGTCTAAGACAAGGGTTCTTAACTTTTTTGTGTGTTGTGGATCCCTTTGGCAGCCTGGTGAAGCCCATAGACCCTTTCTTGAAATATTGGTTTTAAATGCATAAAATGAAATATATACAATTACCAAAGAAACCAATTTGGTTGAAATAAAATCATCAAAAACAATTTAAAAAAAAAACAAGTTTCACACTTTAGGTAGGAACCCCTTCTCTAAGACCTTATGGCATAGACTAAATTGTCACTCTACATTAATGGGGAAAGGGAGTTTTCTCAGGCTAAATAGTAACAATAGTTACTCACATTTAAGAGTATTCACTTTCCTCACAACCTCCTGCAGTAGGCAGTACATGGTTAACCTCATTTTACAGTCAAACAAAGAGTCAAAGGTGGGATGATTTTTGTTATGTGGTGAAGCCAACAAGCATTTATTAAGCGCCTACTGTGAGTCAGTCACTGTGCGAAATGCTAGGGATACAAAGAAAGACAAAAATAGTCCCTGCCCTCAGGAAGTTCGCTTTCTAATCTGAGAGATAATATGCAAACACTATGCTCATAGAAGATACACGCGGGGTCCACTGACGGTAATCTCAGCAGGGAGGCGCCCTCACTGAGGAGGTCCAGGGAAGGCTTTCTGTTGTTGTTGTTGGTTTTTTAAGCAATGGGGGTTAAGTAACTTGCTCAAGGTTACACGGCCAGGTGTTTCTGGGGGTGGTGCTGAGTGTCTGAGCCCGGGTTCGATCCCAGGTCATCCCGACTCTGGGGCCGGGGCTCTCACTCGCTGAGCCACCTGGCCGCCCCCAGGAAAGGTTTCTTACCAAAGATGAGATTTAACTGAGATCTGAAGGAAGCCAGCAGCTGGGGAAGAGGGAGAGCATTCAGGTTTGGGGTTTCAGCCAGTGAAAACGCATGGGGACAGGAGGCTGAAAAGCATATGGGAAGAACGGCAAGGTGTATGAAGACTGGAAAGGCAGGAAGGAATCAGGCCATCAAGGTCTTTAAAAATCAAACCGGATTTTACATTTGATCCTGTAGGTAATAAAGAAACATTGGAGTCTATTAAGTGGGGGAAAGTGACCTGATCAGATCTTCATTTTGGGAAGATCACTTGGGTAACTGAATGGAAAATGGACTGGAGTGGGAAGAGAATTGAGGCAGAGAGTGCAATTAGAATGTAATATCCCAGGACAAAGAGAATGAGTTCAGTTTGGGGCACACCGAATTTACAGTGTCTACTAGTTTCTCATTGGTCTTGAAGAGCAGAGCAAGACAATTCTTTTCACTCTGTGATGAGCTATCTGGGGAAATGGTCAAAACCAAACCAAAACCAAAACCATGAACACAAGTGGGGTGGATATGGCTGTTCATTTTGTACTGAAATGGAGGCCAGTTTAAAGATGGAGTCACTCATGCCCAGAGAGGGGATATTCAGGGTCTTTCTCTCTCTCTCCTTCCTCGTGGGGACAGAAACCAGAGCCCAAGGATTAAGAGGGAACTGGACAGTCAGAATCAGGAAGGTGGCTATGGTATTTCTGTCTCTTTGACTGCTGGCAGCCACAATGTCAAAATACATTCATGTCCTATCATAAAATCACATATGAGCGCTGGGGCTCTGACCCCTCCTCTGACCCATACTTTTTGGTCTCTGTATCTCTGCCCACATCATGCCCTCTTCCTGGGGTGTCCTCTATCTTCATCTCTACCTTTCAGATCCTCCCGTCCTTCAGGACTTACCTTCAGTACCATCTCTTTCAGGAAGACTTCTCCAATGACCCCAACATAGAATGATCCCTCCCCGCTCCCAGAACCTGTGCCACTTGTTTGTGCCACTTACAAAGCAGCTCTCCCACAGTCTTGCTTTGTATGGTAGCTTTTGGTGTTCATGTCTTTGCCGTGCACTCTGGAGGACAGGGAACACGTCTTCTGCTTCTTTACATCCACCACAGCATCCAGCACTGACCACATAATGGGCACTCAGTAAATGTTCATGAACAAATTCTGGCGCTTGTGACTGTTAATCCATGAACAAATTATTTGGAAAGTCATGTGTCATCAAAATGAGCATTCTTATTCTTTCTTTCCCTCACAAAATTCCAGAGGCAGATAGACTTCAGAGGTTATCCTGTCCAGCCCACATCTGAACAAGACTTCCCAACAAGTGGGCATCCTGCTTTTGCTTAAAGATTTCCAATGAGGAGGAATTCACTGCCTCCCAAAGCAACTTATTACCGTAGTGGATAGCCCTCCTTGCTCAGCAGTTTTTATTAAATCTCGTTACTCACTATTCCTAGTTAACTCTCCCTTCTGGGGTCAAGCAGAGCAAATTTAATCTTTCTTCCTTGAGACAACTCTGAAGACTACCATCAAATCCTCTTAATGCCCACTGCCCCAAACCAGGATATTCCTCCCCCTCCCCCAAATTCCCTAGTCTCCAGGTTAAAGCCTCCAGTTCATACTTTGACTCATCTTCTTTGTGGAAGAAACAAAGCATTCAGTAAACGAGTTGAGATTTTTACAACCATTTACAATAATATTTCATATTCTGTGAATAGCTGCTACATAGGTTTCTAATGACCAGAATCTTGGAAAAGCCATAGTACTTCTCAGTGCCCCTGTAGGGGCAGGCATGGAGGACCACAATAATAAGATTGGTCACGTGCCTCTATCACCAAGGTACTATTTTGATTAATGAGATAGGTGGTGGGAAGGTGCTTTGAGATTACTGGGAGGAAAAAAAACAACTCCATGTCCTATAAGTACAAAGTCTTTCAGGGAAGATTCTAACCAAAGATCCTTTAAAAAAAATACACACTATATCTAGATTCCCTCTGGTGCCCAACTGGGCACAATGTGTCTCATAAGTTTTGAGTTAATTGGTTTCCATAGGCTCTGGGTAGCCTGGGGATAGGAGAATAGCTGTATTATTAAACACGGCTGAGTTTTAGCTTTTGCTAAAACACTCTTCACATATTCTCGACTCCCTCCCTGTGAGATGATAAATGAGCTCCCACTCTTCTATTTGATCACAGTCCATAGACAGCTGTCCTTTTGTACTCCGCTGTTCCCAGGAGCTTTCAATCTGATGGCAGAAGTTTTAAATACTGCTGGGCACCAGTTCTGAAGAAAGGCTGCTCACTCATGGGCATGCTTCATTAGACAGTGGGGCATAATGGAAAGAGTGCCACCCTGCAGCACATTTATTCACCCACAGATCACATTTCCTCCACCCCCCCCTCCCCAGAATAGGCCCATTGTGGGCAGGGTCTGTTGTGGTCTCCAACTTTGTGTCTCCAGTGGCCAATGCAGTAGGGACTAACTAAATGATTATTGAATTGAATTGACTTGGAGTCAAAAGAACTTGTTGGGGGTTAGTAGGGAGTCACATCTCTCAAACTGAGTAGCAGTTGTTACATTAAAAATGGCATTAGTGACACCCCTGTGCTTTTATCCACCATTTTGTGTAGCTGAGTTTCAGCTGCTTGCAAGTCACCTGATTTTAGAGAAGTCACGAGATTACTCCCCCTCCCAAAGGTCACTCAGCTTAAGGAGTGTCACAAGACTACCCCTCTCCAGGCGGCCAGGTAGCACAGCGAGTAAGAGCACCAGCTCCAGTGTTGAAAAGACCTGGAGATCGAATCCTGGGCTCAGACACTTAGCACCCACCCAGAAACACCTGGCTGTGTAACCTTGAGCAAGTTACTCAACCCCAATTGCTTAGGGGCAGCCAGGTGGCTCAGCAAGTAAGAGCACCGGCTCCAGTGTCGGGATGACCTGGGGGATCGAATCAGGGCTCAGATACTCGGCACCACACCCAGAAATGACTGGCCGTGTATCCTTGAGCAAGTTACTTAACTCTGATCGCTTAAAAAAAAAAAAAGACGCCCTCTCCCCTCTTACCTCAGTGTCTCCCAATCACCTCCACTAGTAAGAACCTGATGTCTCAATCCCTGTGCTCCTGTTTTTCCTTTTTTTCCTCCCTCCAAACTGTATACAAACTGTGTAGAAACCAAGGTTGGGGCCTTGTCTACCAAGAGCCTTGGAGCTGATTTGTTTCTGCAATCACATGCGTTGCTAAATAAATTGTTTGTCTGGATGAAACTTATTTTCTGTATTCCCACCTTAACCATTATGGTGACCAACAAAGGAACTGAGACGTCTAGTGTCTCTATGTGACAAATGAAGCTTCAAGCGAAGGGACACTATAGGGCACTATTTCTGCCAAAGCTCCTCCACGTTCTCCTGAACTATATCCACATGAGGGTACCATGGAGGTCAGTTCTAGTATGACAATAGACACCAGCTTAGGGAAGTTCTTATTTACTTAAGTATAGGGAAAAGTAAAGGAGGCTGACAAGAAAGGGAAAATTCAGAAGAGGAAAGTTCATAGAGGAATTTATGGCATTGTAAACTAATTAGAAATTAAATTTGTGCTTGAAAAGTAAGTTCTTTGCTGTAAATTTCCAAATGGTGGTTTGAATGGTTTTATAAATGCTGAATTTTGTTGTTGAACAACAATTCTCTGCCACATTGGGTAGAGTGCTAGGCCCAGAGTCAGGAAGACTCAGCTTCCTGAATTCAAATCTGGTCTCAGACACTTACGAGCCATGTGACCCTGGGCAAGTCATTTAACCCTGTTTGCCTCAGTTTCCTCACCTATAAAAAGAACTGCAAAAAGAAATGGCAGACCACTCCAGTATCTTTGCCAAGAAGACTCCAAATGGGATCATAGAGAATTGAATGTGATTGAAACAACTGAAAAACATAAATGCTGGAATATCTTTGAGAGATTTGAGACACCACTCTATAGAATTTGCTTTAAACTCTGTAAAAGTGTAGCAGTTAAACTGACATTGTATAGGGAAATCTGTACAATAGAGATTCAGAGGAATATTAAGTTAGAATGTGATTGAGAGGATAAGATGGACTTAAGTAGTGAAGGTAAAAAAAGCAATGAGTATAAAATGAAAGGTTAGTTTCAAAGTTGGAATGATCAGTGGAGAGATATAAAAGGAAGAGAGAAAAACCCAAGTTTAAATTCAGCCTTAGATGCTCACTAGCTGTGTGACCTTGGGTAAGTCACTTAACTTCTATCTGCCTTAATCTACTAGAGAAGAAACTGAAAATCCACTTCAGTATCTTTGCCAAGAAAATCCTATATGGGGTCAAGACTGAACAACAACTAGTTATACTAAAGGCCCTCTTAAAAAAAAAAGGCATTAAAAAAAAAGTAGTTTTTCCTGGGTTACAACTGAAAAGCCTCAGGGTAAGAGAAATGTGTGTCCTTTATTCACCCTTTTAAGGTATCTGAGTGGGATTTGGTTGAGAAAATAAAAGGAATTGATTTGGCCCTTTGGGTGATTTTAAAAAGTTATGGGGAGCTAAGAGTGCCACCATAAATTTTTTTTTAACATGAGCTAACTGAAAACAGTGGGCCTTGAAATGTGACGCTCTGCCAGATAATGCCCCTTGGGAAAACCAAGGCTTTAAATGCTGCCATTAGTGATTATAAAGCCAGATTTGATTTTGTTGATATTTTGGTCCGAAACTAAATGGTAAAGGGGTCTCATTTACAGTGAGATACATTCTCCTCTATTAGGATAATTGCAGTAAATCAGAGCTTAATACAAATCACATTTGCTATTTGGCATTAAAAGCAATATGCAGAAAATGCATGAATAAGCAAACCCAAATTAAAATCCAGTCTCAAGAATTTATCGGTTGTGCAATCTTAAGTAAGTTACTTCACTTCTTTTCCTCAGTTTCCTACTCTGTAAAGGGGAGAATAACAATGACACCCTCCCAGGGCTGTTGTGAAGATGACAAGACTGAGAAGGGCAAGCTCTACAGAAATGTTAGTAAATGTAAGCACTCTATATTGGTCTTGAATACAATCGTTCTGCTATGCCCAAAGTGATCAAATGAGTGATTTTCTATGTAAGTTGTTTTGGAAATGCATTTGACAGAACTGATGCTACCTGACTAGTCCTATGTTTTGTTTCATGTTTTAAATTCATGACATCATGTATGTTATTATTGCATTTCTAAAAAAAATGTATACTGTGGGACCTGGGAAACCACTGCATCAGAAATGCGGTTAGAAAAAGTAGCAGTCTCGAATCCTGGGCTCAGACACTTAGCAGCCACCCAGAAATAACTGGCCATGTAACCTTGAGCAAGTTACTTAACCCTGATTGCTTAAAAAAAATAAAAAAGAAATAAAACAAGAAAAAAAAAGAAAAAGTAGCAGTCTCTTTTGTCTGGATGCTGTTAGATTATGATGCTGCTGTTGTTATTCATCCTTCATTCCAAAGGGCACCAATGGTATCAAGAGGGGGATGTCTTGACTTTCTGGTGAATTTGACTTAAACGAGACAGAGCTGTGAAAAGTTATCAGCCTTGCTCTCTCCTCCAGAGTCATCAAAGCCTGACCGCAAGACAAAGTCTAGATGACTGGGGATGGCCCAGGATGCTGTGGATGACCTCAGCCTTTCTAAATCAAGGTCCTTCCCAGGTCTCATTTTGCCTGAGGCAATGCCCATTCAACGAGTAGGACTGGGTAAACCCTCTTTCAGCCTGCTAATGGCAGGGTTTAGGTAAAGATAGAAACAGCAAGTGGTATGTAAAAACTGAAATTCTCTGATGTTTCAGGTGAAGTGTGGGTCTCTAATTTGATGTTCTTCTTACAGCTCTGTTGTTAATAGGGTTAGAACCATAAAATATTAACTGATTTTCACCACGTGAATTAGTTATTGGAACCACATTTATACCTGGCAGATATTGGCAGAATTATCCAAGAATCTGTGCAAGTGACTTAGAGCCAGAAGAGCAGATCTACAAGGATAAACTGCCTTCAGAGGTATCCTGAGAAAGAGACTTAATTCTAGAATGTCCAAGAAGACAAGCCTCCAGGGACCAGACCACCCCATGGGTCATCTGGGACTCAATATGAAAATGTGCTGATTAGACGGACATTGGGAATGGTTACAAGTTTACATGGAGATTGATATTACTTAATATTGATGATTGTTATTGTATTGCCCAGGCTTTTTGTTTCATGGTATTCGCTGAGTTTTCTTGGTTACCTTGGTGACATAAATCTCCCTTCTCAAATTCATCCATGGTGAGCCCTCTAGGTAGTCTGATCTGTAGCTTGACTTAATTTACCTATTGAATCCATTTAACAAGGGAGGGCCTCCTTTGTCCTTTGCCCAAATGTGTGGCAATAACTCTGATAATTTAAGTGAAATGGATGAATATTTACAAAAATACAAATTGCCCAGATTAAGAGAAGAGGAAATAAAATACTTAACCCTATTTTGGAAAAAGAATTTGAATAAGCTATCAATGAACTCCCTAAGAAAAAATCTCCTGGGCCAGATGGATTTACAAGTAAATTCCATCAAACATTTAAAGACCAATCAGTTCTAATACTATATATACTATTTGGAAAAACAGGTGAAGAAGGAGTCTTACCAAATTCCTTTTATGACACAAATATGGTGGTGATAACCTAAACCAAAACAGAGAAAGAAAATTACAGATTAACTTCCCTAATGAATATTGAAGCAAAATTTTAAAATAAAATATTAGCAAAGAGATCACAGCAATTTATCATGAGCATACACTGTGATGAGTTGAGATTTATATCAGGAATGTAAGATTGGTTCAATATTAGGAAAACTATCAGTATAATTGACCATATCAATAATAAAACTAACCAAAATTATATGATTTTCTCAATAAATTCAGAAAGAGCTTTTGACAAAATATAGCACCCCTTCCCATTAAAAACACTAGAGAGCATCATGATCTGAAAAAGACATATTTAATGTTTCTGCCTTTCTGCATTTGATTGTGAGGTTTTAATACCCAAATACATGGTCAATTTTTGTGTAGGTGCCATGTACCACTGAGAAAAAGGTATATTCCTTTCTATCCCCTTTCAGTTTTCTCCAGAGGGCTGTCATATCTAACTTCTCTAAAATTCTATTCACCTCCTTAAATTCTTTCTTGTTTACTTTGTGGTTAGATTTATCTAGTTCTGAGAGGATGATGGTTGAGGTTCCTCCCCCTCCCAACTAGTTTTGTTGTCTATTTCTTCCCATAACTCACAACTTCTCTAAGAATTTGTATACTATACTACTCGGTGCATATATGTTCAGTATTGATATTACTTCATTGTCTATGGTACCTTTTAGCAAGATGTAGTTTCCTTCCTTCTCTTTTAGATAAATCTATTTTTACTTTGTATGAGATCAGGATTGCTACCTCTGCTTTTTTTTTTTTTAACTTCAGCTAAAGCATAATAGATTCTGCACCAGTCTTTTATCTTTTCTGTGTGTATTTCTCCTTAAGGAATTTCTGAGAATATGACTCTGACTGTACTTTGTGTCTTCCACCTCACCTTCTGATGATAGAATGATGACTATCATTCTGTCCAGAAATCTCTAATAGATAAATGGATTAAATAAGAGATCTGGAAGTTGAGAACCCTACAATCTAAGCAGGGAATGTTACATTAAAAATAACATTAGTGATTCCATTTTGTTTTTATCCACCATTTTGTGGAGCTAAGTCTCAGCTCCTTGTAAATCACCTGATTTTGAAGAAGCCCCAAGATTGCTTCCTCTCCCAAAGGTCACTCAGCTTAAGGAATGTCATAAGACTACTCCTCTCCCTCTTACCTCAGAGTTTCCCAGTCCCTTCCACTAGAAAGAAATCAGGTGTCTCAATCCCTGTAATCCTGCTTTTCCTGTTTCTTACCCCCTCCAAATTGTATATTAGCTGTGTAGGAACTGAGATTCTAGGTCCCTAGCTACCAAGAACCTTGGACGTGATTTGTTTTTACAACCACATGCTTGGCTAAATTAATCATTTGTCTGGGTGAAACTTGGTTTCTTCCCACCATAACACAGAGTACCATTAAGCATATCCAATCTCTCTTGAGCCTCTAGTTTCCCCATATGTAAAGTGGTACATAATAATCCCTTTCCTACCTAGCTTTCTGGGAGGGATGTTTGAGGATCAAATGAGATATTCCCTTTTGAGCACATTTTGTAACTACAAAGGGCTATATAAATGGCAGGTACGCTTACTAGCTGTGTGACCCTGGGCAAGTCACTTAACCCCGTTTGCCTCAGTTTCCTATCTATAAAATGAGCCAGAGAAGAAAATGGCAAATGACTTCAGTATCTTCGCCAAGAAAACCCCAAATGGGGTCACAAAGAGTCAGACACAAGGGAAACACCTGAACAAGAGCAACACTGGGGTACAGTAGAAAAAGTCAGGAAGTCTGGATTTCAGGTTAACTCTTTCATTTGGGCAAGCCTCATAATCCTGAACAAATCCCTCAGCCGCTCTGGTCTTCAGTATTCCTATTTGTAAAATTAAGCTGTTGGACTACAAAAATGAATGAACGAACACTCATTTATTAAGAGCGTGCCATGTGCTGAGACTACAAAGAGAAAAAGAATGAAACAATCTCTGTTAAGGCGCTCACCCTCTCGTGGGGAAGATAATACATGCAAGTTCAGAAACACATCCAGTGTATCTTTAAATGAAGATGCAAAGGCCCAGAAGACCTAAGGGTGTAGGGGCAGGGCCCAGAGACCCTCAGGGTGCACCAGCAGATCAGAGGACAGTGCCCAGAGGTCTGGAGGGCATAGCAGCAGATGGGATAGCACCCAGATAAGGCTCAGAGGCCTCTAATCTTCAGGAACAAGGCAGATGGCAAAGCCTGCACGTTCTTCTTAGACCAGGCCTGCACAACACAGGGCCCGAGGGCTGCTTTGGCAGGATGTTGTGCAGGCCTGTTTTATATTCTCTCCACTTTTTGTGGGCTGCCCAAAATCCTTTTGAGGGCCACAAGCAGGTGGTAAGCAGTCCATGGGTCGAATGTTGTGTAGACCTGCCTCAGATGATCCTTATGGTCTCTGTTGCTGCTCTAATATCCACAAAGTTTGTCTTGGTATTCAAAGGGCCTTTAGCAGGTACTTAATAAATGCCTGGTGCCTGATGGTCACTTGTCTCTCTGAGTCTCCACTTTTCTCATAACCAACAACAACAAAGATGACAGGGCTGGACTAGATGGTTTCTTAGGTTCCTTGCTGCTCTAAACAGATGACCTTGCGATTGCCATGATTGGAGGAAGAACTTTCCAACAGCGGCAGCACATCCACAGCAGAACTGGAGGCCTCAGAGGACAAGGAGCTCCCTACTGTGGCCACTCTTCAGGAGGGGGTCATTAGGAAAGCTGCACGGAGGGCTCCTTGCACTACACAACCTTGGAGTTTCCTTGCAGCTTTTAGAGCCCAGGATCGAATGGGGAGCCTCAGCTGGTACATCAGAAGGGGGTATTTCCTGGCAGAACACAGACAAGAGCCTGCCAGCATCCTACTAAGAGTTCAGCTATTTGTTTGGAGCTGACTAAGAAACTTTGCTCTCAAGTTGCTAAGAAGACCTCTGGGCATCTTTCTGTCCCATTCATAGTCAAAAACTTCTCCAGCAGAGATGCCTCAGAGTAAACCTGATCCAAGGTGACAGTTTCTGGAAAAGTTTAGTCCTTTCTATAACATCTGCATCTATTAGTTAAACATCAGTCTTGTAGCCCAGCAGGAAGTACCAAAGTGAACTATGTTAGAGAGCATTTATGGGATTTAAGTTGTTCCTAGGATACAGTATTTTGGCCTGAACTCTAATGCCAGAAGTATTCAGCTGTGAACAAACTAGCATTTGCTTTCCCTCAGGATCAATGAGATCTTTCAATATGGTATTACTTCTCCTTCATGCCAAGGATAGAGTGTGGTGGACTGGAATGAATGTTTCTGGGCTGGCTCGAGTCCCTACACTGTCACTGCCTATTAAGATGACACTTGCCAAGTACCTTAACCTCTATGGGCCTCAGTTTCCACATCTCTGTAAGATGAGGTGATTGGACTAGTTGTTCTCTAAGGGAACTTGAAGATATAGATCTTTTGAGCCTTTGAGAGTTAAGAGATTTAGCTCCAAACACAGCTCAAAGTGTCAGAGCTGGTATTCAAATTCAGGTCTCTGGATTCCAAGCCCAAAGTTCTTTCCAACTCACAAGCTGTGACTCCTGTGTTTAGCCAGCACTGAGATGTCTGCTACCTCCCTCCTCCCCACTTAAATGCCCCTTCCCCATGTGAATAACAGGGGGAAATAAAGTGTATACATTCCAAAGAATAATATGTACACACATCTATATGTACAGAGATGTGCATATGTAAAAAATTACTGAAGTGAATGTGTGCATTTCTGTGTGTGTATAATATATGTATGTGAATATCTGTTCAGTTGTGTCTGACTCTTAGTGATCTCATTTGGGGTTTTCTTGGCAAAGATACCAGAGTGGTTTGCCATTTTCTTGTCCAGTTCTTTCTATAGATGAGGAAGCTGAGGCAAACAGGGTGAAGTGACTTGCCCAGGGTCACACAAGAATATACATATATATGTGAAAAAAATACACACACACACACACACACACACACACACACATATATATATATATATATCTGAAGAGAAGCTAAAGGAAACTTGAAAAAATGAAAGGTCTTCCGAGAGAGCAGAAGCAACCAGAAGAGAGGAGAAACATGGAGGTTTTCTTATGCACATGAAGGATGACTATGAAGCAATGGGATTTCTTAGCAGATGTAGCAGAACTTGGGCATCTACATGAGTGACATCCTTAACAGCTGTCCTCTTTGAGAGGCCAGGCACTTATTCCGCTGGCATCACCACTGCTCAGAACATTTGTTTTGAGCTTCGTTGAGAGCTGGTACGCGAGTGGCTACCCAACAACCTAGCCTATTACTGTGGTCATGCCACACTTAACCTGAAACAATATACCCCGATTGATCCCCCATGTGCTTCCTCAAACTTGGCTCTGAGCAACTTTTCGTTTCTTCCAGAAATCAATTCCACCTTCTGAGGATGACTGCCAATCACTGCAAATTTTCAACAGAATGTGCTATAGGCCCTGGACACAATGACCAAAACAGAGCTTCAGATTTCAAGTCAACAAATGTTTATAAAGCTCCTGCTGCAAGCAAAACATGGTGCTTGGGGAAGATACCAAGTTTAGGTATAGTAATCCTGCTCAAAAGAGTTCACAGTATAGTAAGGAAATATGAGAAACGACTACCATACAAAATAATACATGGGTGCATTGAAGAGTACTCCCTGAGGTCTGAGGAAGCAAAAAAGCTTAGAAGTAGCTGGATTGAAAAAGCTGAATTACGAAGGACATTATGAATTTGAATGTATTGATCCTGGTATGTTCATTAAGAAACCAGTCTCACCATTTTATAATTATACGTCGTGTATCTGCATAGTTAAATCTGGGCCATTGTTTCTAATGTCATTATCAATGTACTATTAACCACTGATACTCAGTGCCTGTATTTGGTTCACATTTCTCATGTGTAATGTTTGCATTTCCTGAAGGAACAGTGCCATGTTTTGCTGCCACATAGAGGCTGCCATGGCAAACAACATATGAAAAAGCTAATATTGTATCGATCTTCACTTATCCTTGCATCCTTTTTTCTTAAAAATGTCCCTTTTTCTTTAACCTCACAAAATTTCCCCTTGGCATCCCTCTCCCTCTCTCACCTGAGAGTCCTCCCTTATAACAACTAATTTTAAAGACAGAAGAAAAAAAGGACAAAGAGGAAGTCCCCCCTCCCCCAGCAATGTATCAATACATTGAAAAGTCTGAAAATGTTTAATGTACTGCACTCATGTACAATTCGTCTTGGCAAAGGGGTGGGGAGGGGGAATTTCTCTCATCTCTTTTTCAGATCCATGCTTGTTCTTTGTAATTTTACCACTTTCATTTTTTATTTTTTTATGGTTGTTCTATTTATATTATTGTAGTCCTTGTGTATATTAATCTCCTGGCTCTGTTTGCTTCCCTCTGAATCAGTTAATGCAATCTTTCCATGCTTCTCTGTAGTCATAATTTCTTACAGGACAGTAATATTCCATTGCACACATTCATGGACCACCATTTTTTTTCAGCCATTCCCCAATAGATAGGACACATACTATGCTTCCATAGTATGTCATGTCAACTCTTTGTCATCACAAAAAGCACTGTTATTTTGGTGTATATATGAGGACTTTTTTTTTTAATCAGTCCTCCTGGGGGTATAAGAGTAGCAGCAGAATCTCTGAGTCAAAGAGTATGCCATGTTAGCCTTGCATTCTACTAATACAAACTGAGTTTAGCACAGCACTTGTCATACAGTAAGTGCCTAATAAATGCTTACTGAAATGAAGCTTTCTCTGAACAAGTTTGGTCTTCATAATTCTATAGGGAGACTCCTTAGGGAACAACATTTTTGCTCCTTACATGTTTTTTAATCTAACCCCCAGTCTAGACCTCTTAGTATTGTTCCCTGAGTGTTCAGTGTCCCATGCTGTGATATTCCTCCTCGCTCTGTCTGCCTTCTCTGGGTATGAACTATTGAACTGCTGGGGGCAGAACCGCTATGGTGCAGTAGAGGCAGCCATCCAGCTGAACTCTCCCAACATTCCCCTCCATATACCTTTAAAATAACGACTCAAATAAGATTTTGGAACAGCAGTCAACAAAAGGTCAGAGTCAGACATTTTTCCAGCCTAAGACAACTTAGGTTGGTAGGAGAGGCTGTGACACTGTGGTTGGGGCTGGCTTGGAGTGCACATCTATGATAGCGGCTGCAGCAGCAGCTTCAGGAGCTTCCAGTCCAGACACAGTAAGAGGGTTGGACAACTGGCCAGAGATTACAGGGGACCCTTTGCTGGCACTAATTGGAACTCTATTGTCCATACGCAATTCCGGTCTCAGTTCCAGGGAGAAGTACTTGCAGTTGGTCACAAGCAAGCAGGGGGTCCTGGTCACAGTACCAGGACCAAGAATAGAGGACCTGGTCACAGTTCCAGGATCAAGAGAAGCACCAGTGCTTCTGACTGCAAGGGAGCAGGGGCCCTTCATGGGTAAAGACCAGAGTGCTGACCAGGACAGCAGTGACTACATCTCTCTTCACATCATGCCCCCTGGAACCACCAAAAACTTAAAGACTAACTCTGAAACAGCAGCACAAAAAAAGCCTGAAGCTCGGGACAGTGCCTCCCCACCCCTAGGGAAGAAGATCCCAACTTTAACAAAGTTTGAAGTCAAGAAACAGACTGGGAAAATGAGCAAACAACAACAAAAAGCTGATCATAAAAAGCTACTATGGTGAGAGGGAAGATAAAGACACAAACTCAGAAGTCAACACTGTGTAAAGAGCTACAAGCAAAGCATCAAAGAAAAATGCAAACTGGACATAAGCCCAAAAAGAATTCCCAGAAGAACTAAAGAAAAAGATAAAAAGTGGTAGAAGAAAAATTGGGAAAAGAAATGAGAGTGATGTAAGAAAATTATGAAAGGAGAATTAATAGCTTGGTAAAAAGAGGTACAAAAATACTTAGGAAAATAACACCTTAAAAACAGAATTGGCCAAATGGTAAAGGAGGTACAAAAATTGACTGAAGAAAAGAACTACTTAAAAAAGTAGAATTGGCCAATTGGACAAATTCCTTAAAAATCAGAACTAGGTGGGAGTTAAGATGGTGGAGTAGAAGCAGGACCTCCCCGCTGCTCTGGCTTCCACCTTCCCCAATCCATGTAAAAAGGGGACTCTAAACAAACGTTGGAGCTGCAGAACCCACAAAATGACACAGAGAAACTAACCTTCCGCTGAGGACAGTCCAGCAGGCCGGCAGTAATTGGCCAGCACAGTGCTCTGGGAGCGGAGCCCAGCCCCACACCAAGACTTTAGCCCCAGGGCAGGCCTGACCAGCCACTGGCTGGAGGGACTCCAGATCAGCAGCAGCTGTGGCCATTTCCAGATTTATCAACACATAGACGCTAAGGACAAAGTGAGAGGTCAGTGCAGTCTGGACTTTGGGACCCAGTAAGTGGGAGTGTGTGGCTTTTGCCCCTGGGGTAAGAAGCTGCTGAGACGCCACAGCCAGCCAGTGCCACATGGCAGCTTCAGCTCCTGGCCTGCAGAGTGTAGGGGGACCAAGCACCAGTCTGAGGGGTAATCGCTCTTGCTTTTACCTGCTTGGATCTGGATTGCAATCTAGGGTGGAGGTCCTGGGGTGTGTGTCCAACTTGACAGAGTGTGTGGAGACCTCAGTGAGGGCATCCATCTAATACCTCCAGCAGCTGAGAAAACCCCAGCATTTGGGACGAAAGCTCCCCTGTCTGGTGGCAGAGTCCTACTGTGGCAAAAAGCCCAGGGGTCAAGTGACTGAGGGGTGACATGACCAGGCAAAGGAAACAAAGCAGACAGAAGATTCAAACATTAGACACCTATTTTGGGGACAAAAAGGAGCAAAGCAAGGAACAGGAGGAAGACAGTGGTCAGAATTCCTACACCAAAAGCTTCAAAAGAAAATAAGAGTGGGTTACAGGCCATAGAGGACCTTAAGAAGCAGATAAGAGAAATGGAGGAAAAATTGGGAAGAGAAATGAGAACGCAAGAAAATTATGAAATGAGAGTCAACAGCCAGAGGAAAATCACACCTTAAAAAATAGACTAACTCAAATGGCAAAAGAGGCTCAAAAAGGCAATGAGGAGAAGATGAATTTGCCAGATGGAAAAAGAATCTCAAAAGCTCAATGAGGAAAATCATTGCTTCAGAATTAGATTGGAGCAAATGGAACCTAATGACTTTATGAGAAATCAGGATGCTGTTAAACAGATCCAAACAAATGAAAGAATAGAAGGCAATGTGAAATATCTCATGGGAAAAACCACTGACCTGGAAAATAGATCCAGGAGAGATAATTTAAAAATTATTGGACTACCTGAAAGCCATGATCAAAGTAAGAACCTAGAAATCATCCTCCAGGAAGTTCTCAAAGAAAACTGCCCTGATGTTTTAGAACCAGAGGGCAAAATAGAGGTTCAAAGAATCCACCAATCATCTCCTGAAAAAGATCCCAAAAAGAAAACTCCTAGGAATATTATAGCTAGGTTCCAGAATTCCCAGATTAAGTAGAGAATATTACAAGCAGCCAGGAAGAAACAATTTGAATATTGTGGAAACACAATCAGGATAACCCAGGATCTGGCAGCTTCTATACTGAGGGATCAAAGGGCTTGGAATATGATATTCCGGAGGTCAAAGGAGCTGGAATTAAAACCAAGAGTCACCTACCCAGCAAAAGTGAGTATCATGTTTCAGGGGAAAATATGGTCATTCAGTGGAACAGAGGACTTTCAAGCATTCTTGCTGAAAAAAACCAGAGTTGAATAGAAAATCTGACATTCAGATACAAGAAGCAAGAGAAGCATGAGAAGGTAAACAGGGAAAAGAAATCATAAAGAACTTATCAAAGTTGAGCTATTAACATTCCTACATGGAAAAACAATAATTGTAACTTGTGAAACTTTTCTCAGTAGTTGAAGGGAATAGAAATATATATATATATATGTATATATGTATATGTCTATATATAAGGGTATATGGGCATATGAATACATATGTGAATGTGTGTATTTATGTTTACAGGTATACAAAGATAGAGGGCACAGGACCAATGTAACAGGAAGGGATGATACTTAAAAGGTGAAATTAAGAGGTGAGAGAGGAATATAATGAGAGGAGATGGGGAGAGACAGAATGGGGTAAACTATCTCATATAGAAGAGGCAAGGGAAAACGGTTACAATGGAGGGGAAGAATAGGAAGGCAAAAGGGAATGGGTCAACCTTATTTCCATTGAATTTGGCTTGAGGAGGGAATGAAATACACACTAAATAGGGTATCTCACCCTCCAGGAGAGTAGGGGGGAAGGGGATGAGAGGGGGGATGATGGAAGGGAGGGCAGGCGGGGGGGAGGGAAGTTGGAAGCACCCACTTTTGAAAAGGGATGGGATCAAAGTAGAGAACAGAACAAGTGGGAGGTGGGATAGGAGGGAGGGAAATATAGTCAGCCTTTTACAATATATCTACTATGTTTCTGTTTTGCATTAGCCACACATGTATAACCTATACTGAACTAATTATCTTCCCAGTAAGGGTGGGTGACAAGGGAGGAAGGGAATGAATCTGTAATTCAAAGTTTTAAAATCAAATATTCAAATACATATATATATATATATATATATATATATACTATTATTAATACTATTTTGCATGTAATTGGGAAATAAGATATACAGACACTGGGGCATAGAGATCCACTGGAAAAGTTGAAAGGGGTATAGGAGAAAATATGGGAGAGAGCAGATTGGAGAAGGGTATATCCTGTGGGACTGCTATTCTGGGGCGGTGGATAGGGGAAAAATGGGGAGAAAATTTGTAACTCAAAATCTGGCAGAAATGAATGATATAAATCAGAAGTTAACAAAGCATTTTGAAAAAAAAAATCAGAACTAGGCAAGTGGAAGCTAGTGAGTGACTCCAAAGAGACATTAATAAACAATAAAACAAAGTCAAAAGATTGAAAAAATAGAAGAATATGTGAAATATCTCACTGGGAAAACAACTGACATGGAAAATAAATTGAACAGAGATAATCTAAGAATTATTGGACTACCTTAAAGCCATGGTTAAAAAAATATCTAGACATCATATTTTAAGAAATGATCATGGAAAAGTATTTCAATATCTTAAATCCAGAGGGCAAAATAGAAATTGAAAGAATTCACTGATCACCTGAAAGAGATCCTATAATGAAAATTCCTAGGAACATTATAGGCAAATTCCAGAGCTCCCAGGTCAAGGAGAAAATATTGCAAGCATCCGGAAAGAAATAATTCAAATATTGTGAAGTCACAGTCAGGATCACACAAGGTTTAGCAGCCTCCATGTTCAAGAAGTTCAGGGCTTGGAATGTGATATTCAGGAAGGCAAAAGAACTAGGTTCATATACCCAAAATCACCTACCCAGCAAAACAGAGCATAATCCTTCAGGGGGAAGATGAATATTTAATGAAATAGAGGGTTTTCAAGCATTTCTGATGAAAAGACCAGAGCTGAATAGAACATTTGACATTCAAACACACGACTTAAGAAAAGTATAAAAAGGTAAACATGGAAGAAAAATAAGGGACTTAATAAAATTAATCTGTTTATACTCCTATATGAGAAGATAATACATGTAACTCTTAAGTATTTTATTGTTATCAGGGCATTAAAAGACTATATAGACAGAGGTCATAGACAGAGTTGATTACCCTTGGATGATCTTAAAAAAATGAAGGGGTGGGGTGGCTAGGTGGTGCAGTGAGTAGAGCGCTGGCCCTGCAGCCAGGAGGACCTGAGTTCGGATCTGGCCTCAGACACTTAACACACACACACACACAAACTAACCGTGTGACCTTTAGCAAGTTACGTAACCCCAATTGCCCTCCAAAAAGCAAAAAACAATGAAGGGGTGAGAAAGGAATGTACTGGGAGGAGAGGGGAGAGAAAGAAGAGGGAAAATGATCTCATATAAAAGAAGAGTACAAGGAAGAGGTTTTATAGTAGAGGGAAAAATGGGAGTGATGGTGAGCAATGCTTGAACCTCACTGTCAAATGAACTGGTCGAAGAGGGAAGGACATATACTCTCTATATAATAAGTCTATTTTACACAACTAGGAAGTAGGAGTGGAAAAGAATAAGAGAAAGGGAATGAGGGAAGGGAGATGATAGCAGAGAGGACAGATTAAGGAAGTCAGAAGTGTAGGGGCAGCCAGGTGGCTCAGCGAGTAAGAGTACCAGCTCCAGTGTCGGAATGACCTGAGATCGAATCCGGGCTCAGATACTCAGCACCACACCCAGAAATAACTGGCCGTGTAACCTTGAGCAAGTTACTTAACCCTGATTGCTTAAAAAAAAAAAAAGTCAGAAGTGAATTCCTGTGTCATTTTGACTGTCCTATCAATAAAAATCATTTTTAATACAAACTCTCTCAACTACAAAAAAAACAACAACAACAAATACCTCACTGCATGGAGTAAATGCCACATTTTGGCTCTGTGATTTCAATGATATGCACTCCCTCTACCCACCACGTGCCATCTGTGATCATTCTATGTTCACATCCTTCCCAAACTCTCCAAAGAGGATCTATCCCCACCAATGGAAAGCAGTGCAGACTGCAGACACTTCATGCTAAACAGATGGTCTTATTAGTAGCTGCAGCCACAAAAGGTCACCACCTAGTGGTCAATCTTCTGATGTTACTGGATAAACTTACCCATTTCAATTTTATGGCAAGCTCATAGGCTCAAGTGCTGTAAGAGAAAATGTCACTTTGTCTCTCTGAACCTCAGTTTTCTTATCTGTAAAAAGGGCATATGCTGGTGGTGCCTACCATGCAGGGCTCTTGTGAGGAGTTGTTCCTTTAGCTAGGTGGCTCAGTGGATGGGGTATGGGGCCCGAAGTTCAAATCTCGACCTCAGATGCTTATTAGCTGTGTGACTCTGAAGAAGCCACTTCACTTATTCCCTCATCTGTAAAATGAGGATAATAATAGCAGCTGCTCTCAGCGTTGTTGTGAGGATCAAAAGAGTGCTCAGCACGGTGCCCCACACTTATTAAGCTATCGCTATTATTTCTGAAGTTATCACAAACCTCCGGACCGCTCCAAATCCAGTGCTGCAGCCAAAAGTTTTTGAGTTTCAGGCGGGAAGCTCTGTGGACTTAGGGTAAACAGAGTCATTTCTTTCCTTCTTTCTTGGATGCCAGATCTCCCCTGCCTTAATTTGTCCCTCCCACTTTTGTACCCTCCCGTCCTCTTCCCCTCCCCAGGATTTTCAATCTGAAAGACAAGTTCAATTTAAACAGCCCTAGGTATGACAACTCACAACCCCAAGCCCTCCTTAGTGGCATCCTTTTTGTTTTGTTTTTTGGAGGGGGAAGGCAGGGCAGTCGGGGTTAAGTGACTTGCCCAAGGTCACATGGCTAGTAAGTATTAAGTGTCTTGAGGCCCTATTTGAATTCAGGTCCTCCTGACTCCAGGGCATGCGCTCTATTCACTGCCCCTCCTAGCCATCCCAACAAGCATTCTTTAATATATTCTCCTGGATTTTGGGGGTTAAGGCCGTCTTTAATTGATTGGCCAACAATCCCTCCCAGGCCAAGCCCTACTTGGTCCCAGTTTGGGCTCCAACTGGCTCAGAATGAATGTAAATAACACTAGTTTCTATGTTGGTCAGAAACCCAGATCTATTTCTTTTAAGAGGCCATTTTTTGCCTCCTTTCTTATTTCGCCTTAGGATAAATAAGTCATACAGAGTTAATGACCTTCACTTGACACAGCCAAGGCCCCCCCACTTCACTCCAGGGGTCCTGATCTATATCTGGCCACTGGACCCAGATGCTGGGGGTCACAGTGAGGCTGGTGACTGCTGCCCTGCCTCACTTAAATCCCAGTCACTGGATTCACCCGCATATCGGGGCACCCCCTGTCTAAAGAGTGAGGGGCAGACGCTGCTGACCACGGCAGGCCCCTCCCCCTGTTTGTACGGATTACATACTTCCTTGTCGGTGCACATTTCTGGGCACCCGGGCCCTCCCACAGTGTCGGGGCAGGGCTCCTTTCAGATTTAGGGAAGGGTGGTGGGGAAGCACCTCCAAGGCCCGAGGGTGGTTTTCTCTGGCTCCAGACTTCTCCTCTCACCTCTCTATTCAGAGACCCTCCCTCCCTCCCTCCCTTCTCCCATCCAGCCCCGACTCTGCCATCCCTGGGAGGGCCCCAAAGCACAGCCCCGCCCCAGGGGGCCTGGCTCCCCACTGCCTCCGGGGCCCAAGGGACGATCCTCGGGCTTCAAAGCCCTTCCCAGTCTGGATTCCCACTGCGCAGTCTGCCATCCTCCTGGAACAAACCCACACATCTCGACTCCGAGCCTTTGTCCGGGCTGTGCCCCCTGCCTGGAGCTCCCTCCCTCCCGGCGCCTCCTCCCCCCCCTTAAGATGCATGGGTTTGCAGTGGTCGAGAGCTTCCTGCCCTCCCCCATCACACTGGGAGGAGCAGTTTGGTTTTTGCCTCTTTTTGTGACTCCAGTCCTTAGCACAAGGCCTGGCACACAGTAGGCGCTTAATAAGTGCTGGCTGACGGTCTTCGAAGGGATCCTGGAGGCCGGGCTGGAGTCCTCGCTCTCCAGCCTTTCTGGGCCTCCGTTTCCCCTGCTGTAATAGGGGCGGGGAAGCCTGAGCCCAGACCACTCCCAGGAATCAAGCAGTGCTATCCAAGCCCGGCCAGGCGCTCACTTTCCCGGGCTCGGGTGGAGGCAGCACCCCTAGTGGCCTCTGAAGGGATGACATCCCACCGGCCCTTCCGGGACACTGCCTCAGCGCCGCGGGGGCGGGGCTCCGCTACGGGTCGCTCCTAGAGCCATGCTTCCTCGAAGGAGCGCATGCGTGCTCGGTCTCGGTCTCGCCCAACGCTCGCGAGATTACAGGAGTGGTACCTCTCGCGAGCTTTTCCCTCCTCCTTCTCTCTCCCGTTCGCTTCTCTTTCTTTGTTCCCACGTCCGGAGGGTCTCGCGGGAGCCGGGCGCGGGGGGGGGGGGGAGCGCGAGGGGGTCGTGGCCGTGGCTGTGGCCGTGGCGGCAGTTCTCGCGGTGTTTGCGCGGCTCTCTCCCCTACCCTCCGGGATCCCCCCCTCCCGCTGCTCCGCTTCCCTCCCCTCCCCGCAGGGAGAATATGGTCGCCGGCGATGGACGCCCCCAGTGCAGGTCAGTCAGCGCCGGTCCCGGCCCCGGCCTCGCGTCCTCCGGCCCTTCCCCGGCCGGCACGGGCCCCGCCTCGAGCCGCTCCCGTGCCTCAGGCTCGGGCCACGCTCCCCCCTGCGAGCCGAGCCGGGTCCGCCTCCGCCTCCAGACGCCGGGGCCCCGCAGGCCGCGCCGGGCCTGCCCCGTCCTGTCCCGGCCGGCTGGCCCGAGACTCCCTCGGGGCGCAGGGAAAGGAGCGCTGCCACCTGGTCCCTTCCGCTGCCGGGAGCGGGCCCAGCCCTCGGGTGGAACATCGGCCATCGCGCAGGCCTGCGCCGGCCGGCCCTCGGTCTGTCCGTCCTTCGGTCTGTCAATCCTTTCGTGCCCCTACCCCCTCCCGAACCTCTGTGGCTCCTCCCGCCCCCCGGCGGACGCGAGTGGGCTTCAGCGTTTATGAAGCGCCTAGTGTTTACTCCGGCTTTGGACAGGCGCCCCCGTTCCCCCTCTTGCCTCCGTTATCTCGGACCTTGGGCGTGGGCCGAGTGGACAGATGGGGAAACTGAGGCGGGGGCCGAGTCAGAGCAGCCGCTGGCGAGTGTCCGAGGCCCCCGACGCCGGGCCAGAGTCTCCCGGTGCATGGTCGCGGTGTCTGCGTGTCCGAGGTCCCCAGGCCCCAGAGCCCCTGCCCGGCCTGCCCCCCCAGAGGGTCCGGGGCAACAAAGGTCTATGAAGTGCCTACTGTGTGCAGGGCCGCGGGGGGCGGGGGCCACAGAGAGGCCCCCTGTGTGGGGCGGCTGGGTGGCCCCGCGCCCAGGACCCGAGTTCAAAGGTGGCCTCAGACACTTAGCACTTGCTAATGGAGTGACCCTGGGCGAGTCCCTCAACCCCGGTTGCCCTGCTCTGTCTGAATTAGCCCCCGTCACCCTTGACGCGTGACGTTCGTGGGCTGGATGGAAGGGCCTGGAGGCTCCCTTGAGATGCGGCAAGGCCGGCGCGGGGCCCGGTGTGCGGGGAGGAGGCCTCACCGCTCTTACTTCCCTCCGCAGGAAGCGCCTTTGAGGACCTGATTGAAGCCTTGCACGAGAGCTCCGAGAGCAGGTTCTTCAACGTCCCTAGGCTGGGAGGCGCCCAGTACGGTAATGCTGCCGCTTGGGGCTGGGGCTAGGGGCAGCAGGCAGCCGGCGGGTGCCTTCCAGATCCAAGTTAAGCTAAGAACTGTTTCTGCTAAAAGAGAGGCCGCCCTCTTTAAACATTTGGGAAGGCTTCTGGGCCATGTTCTGTTGAACCAGTACTGTCATTTTCTGAAGTTTGGGGTGGCGGGTGTCTTATGTTTTCCTTTGGTTCTCTCTCTATGAAGGTGACCCTGCAGACAACCCCCCCATTTCTTCCTATTCTTTATTGATTGTTGTGTTTGTTTTTGGAGGGAGGAAGGCAAAGCAATTGTGGTTAAGTGACTTGCCCAAGGTCACACCCGGTGTGTCAAGTGGACTTGAACTCAGGTCCTCCTGACCCCAGGACCAGCTCTCTTCACAGCGCCACCTAGCCTCCCCCTCTCCCTGTCCTTTAAAGCCCAACTTCGATACCTCCTCCTCCGTGAAAGTCTCATTTCCCACACCTCTAATGCACCTAATGTGTTTTGTGTTCTCTCTCCCTATAAGAAGCCTAAGCTTCCTGAGAGCAGGCCGGGGATTATTCTGCCTAATTTTTGTGTCATTTCCCCAGTACCTAATACAGTCCTTTACTCACAATAGACAGTAAAGACATGGTTGTTAATTGAATACTGTGAATTCTTTTTCCACAGTGGGTCATAGTTTTGGAATGATTTTACCACACCTTTCTTTAATCCCCCTAGTCACCAGTGAATTGCATTTTCAAGGCAGAGGTTACAGGTATTATCTGTGGTCACAAAACTTAGTGAAGCTAATTGGGTCACAGGAGACCTGGGTAGTTTACTGAGCAAGAGACAGAAGATCCGTGTACAGGAGGCTTTCCATGTCTGGGTTTTTGTGTGGAGCCAGAGGAGACAAGTAGAATGGTGCTGGCCTGATTTGGGGCCTTTTGGCAGGTGGCCATGGAGGGATGCCTCTCCCCTTTGTTCTTTGTGATTAGCTAAATTAACAGAATTGTTTCTGTGGTTTGTCTGGAAGTTAGATTGGATTTAAATCCCCTGACTCTGACTTATTCAGGAGTGCTGCATCATCCTGGTACAGTGAGAGGATTTAAGTATTCTGAGCACCTTACAAGATCCCCCATTTAGAGAGAGAGAGCACAGCGGCCTGGCTCAGACAGGGCTGTCTTTTCTGGGCTTCAGTTTCCTCACCTGTAAATGGAGGAATTTGGATCAGAAGATCTCTGAGGTTCCTCTCAGCTCTGCATCTGTGATCCATGAGCAGTGTTGTCATTTTAATATGATTCATTTGTAAAATGTCAGACCAAACAAAGAATGTCACATCTTACATTCTTAATTGCAGCCATTTACGCATCAGGTTAATATTCTTGATGAGTGCTTTATATTAGTAAAAAGATGCTAACAAATTTAAAATGAAAAGACTATATAGCAGTCACATTTCATCTGAATATTATATTATTTTTTTTCTGGTTTGCTGTGAGCAGTCTGTGTCAGAAAGTGGGAGAACATGTACATTTTCCTTTCAAAATATTCTAATTGACTAGAAACACAAAAGATCTTTGATTACCCTGTATACCAGCAACTGAACTCAGTGTGAAAGATTTTTTTAAACCAAAATGTTTAGTCTAACAGGTATTTTAAAACATTATAAATGTATATATAATTAAATGACTATAATTTTAGTCATTTGATTCTTCTGTATGTTAAAAGGTTCACTATCTTTTGTGGTTATGTAAAAATGTGCTTATTTACAGTCTGGCACATGACTGAGAATTATTAAAGGTCATTGAAAACCAACTGACATGGCAACATATTTTGGAAAAAAGGCTATTAAAATACAGAAATATATTTTCTGCTTATAAGAAGTCAGCTCTAACAAAATAACTAGCTATTGCAAAAATCCAAAGCAGTAACCTAAAAGCTTTTGAATATTAACAAATGATTTTGTATTTGTATTGGATTTGTTTGACTCTATGGATATGCCACGTATCTGCCAATGAACAAGTATCCACATGTGAACTTAACAGATTTAATCTAAATATAAGCTAGTTAAAACTAAATTGAGGTTAATTAAATTCATTGGTCAGTAAATGAGTTCACCCCCCACCCCCCAAAAATGTACCAAGGCATGCAAAGAAATGTGAGATTCTATCCTAAAGAAGTGATAGTTTAGTTTGCCCAGAAACCACAGAAATCAAGAGAGGAGGAACCACTTCTGTCACAAAATGTTGCATTTTGTCATTGTGTGTATTGTTTGTTTGTTTTTCTTAATTACAAGAGAATTTGGTATGGCACGGGATGGGTGAGTCTGTATCCAGAAATGAATGGTGTTGAGGGGTGGAGCCAAGATGCCAGAGTAAAAGCAGAAATGAATGGTGCAAGAACAAGACATCAGCAAAACTCGTAAAATGTAAATGCAGTAAATAGTGAATAAAGTACAGAATTTTAGCTTTATAACCAGACATGCAGTTTTTTTTTTTTTTAAAGCAATCGGGGTTAAGTAACTTGCTCAAGGTTACACGGCCAGTTATTTCTGGGTGTGGTGCTGAGTATCTGAGCCCAGGATTCGATCTCCAGGTCTTCTCAACACTGGAGCTGGTGCTCTTACTCGCGCCCCAGACATGCAGTTTCTGCAGTAGAATTTATGATAGATAAAAAGACCTGTTTGTGGAGGAGAAAGTTTCCAAGTACAAAGCTAAGCTTTGGGGAGGACTTAGATGGATGGAAAGAGAGAACACATTTTATTAGATCTTACTCTGTTATAGTATGAACAAAAGGAGAGAGACATGAATGAGAATGACAACATTTGGTTTGAAGATAAGGTGAGGAAAGAAGAGAGTGGTCTGGAGGAACCTGGATCAAATGGGGCAAAAGGCCTTGGTAGAAGAGGGAATGAGGGGCAGATAGGGAGATTGGGAATATGTGAAAGGAGGCTAGCATTCCTTAGCACTGTCTGCCTTACCTACTGATTGTAGTGAAAGCTGTAAGTGGGAAACCATCACAGAAAAGAGAATTATTTCTCTTATCTGTTTTCTAAATTAGGAAATCCATCTGAAGTTAAATTGAGGGATACCGTACACCACCGACTTAGAAAACTATAAGTTAGCATTATCTATGTTGCATATTTATTTTGTTAAAACATTTCCCACTGCATTTTAATTTAGCTTGAACTTGGGAATTTTGTGACTGAGAGTTTAGCACCTCGGCTGTATACTGTTCTGGAGCCCCCTTTCAGATGAGGATACGCTTCAGAACTGGTGAAATGACTCACTTGCCTAAGGTCACACATTAGCTCTCATTTGACAGGGCTATAGCCCAGACTTAAGCCTTCTGCTCCATGGCCTTTCAACCAGATTCATGATATGTGTGATGTGGTCTGTTTCATGGCTTGCAGTGTTGTGTGGAAAAGAAGTGTGAGAGCCTGTGGCGAAGTGAAGAGGGCTGGACTTACAAGCTGTTGGTGCTTACTTTCCAGGACTGTACTGACTAGCCATGGGCCAGTGATTTAAGTTCTTTGAGCCAGTTTTCATATAAAGTAGGATAATATTACTTGTGACATCTACTTCCCAGTGACCATGTATATGGTCAAGGGCTTTGAAATTCCTCATAGATAGCAATTATTCTTGTAGTAATAGATTAAGGAAGGTGGGGAGGTGACAAAAGAACTGTCACTCAGCCTTGACAGTCATAGCCTATTGCTTTTGAATTTTTTTTTTTTTTTGGTGCAGGTCTGAAGGGGAAGAGAAATTAAGGGCAGCCTAGGAGTAGAATTAAATCATGATTGCTTCTAGATAGCCACACTTGCCTGGAAATCAAACATATGTTAAAGGCTTCCTTGGGAAAGCCTCAGCCTCTCTCTGTGGCTTCTCTGAGTAGAGTCTGGAGTCTTTAACTTGGCAGTTGACTGGAAGCTGGAGCCAGATATCAAGGGTGGAATGGAAGGGAGCAAATTTGGGAAAGGGGTGAAAAGAATACCTCTGAGGATGATAGGAAGACAGAAAACTGAAGGAGGAAACAGAAGAAAAGATAGAAAGGAGAGAGAACTGAAGAAAGTGTTTAAGGAAATCTGTTTGCTATTTTAATATTCATTGCAGTCAGGCCTCTAACATTCACTTTATTAAGAAATGAAAGAAGATTGCGTCATGAGTCCATTTAATATGCTTTGGCATTAAATTAGCGTATTGGGATTAGATAAGGTTCTTTCCCAATGAAAATATTTCAACTAAGAAGTAATATATTCTCTGAGATTCAAAAACCTGAAGAGAAAGAGCTGTATTATTTTACGATTAGCTGTATGCCCTTCTGTGTTTTTCTCATAATTAATTAAGCATAATAATTTATTCTTTTACCTTCCCAAAATGCACATTCCTAGGGTTTTCTTTCTTAGAGTATTGAGTCTTTGACTTCTTTTAGTGTTTCCTTAACATCTTAATTAAAACTTGTAAACAGATTGAGATTTATGAGAAATAGCAACATCTACTCTTAAAAATCAGATTTGAGCTAATCTTTGAAAATAATGAAACTTCTTTATAGTAGTGTTTCTTGTATTGCTAGTGACTAAGGATTTTTCTGGATAATTGAAGCTTACCCCTTTGAACTTCAAAACTTTTTTACTTGATCAATTTTGAGATACAAATCTTTTTTTAAAAAATAACATACACAATTCCTTGACTCTTTAAACACAAAGTGCTGAATGCAATTTAACCTTTAAAAAACTGTTCTGTGTCATTACTATGAACATGAACAGCATTATTGTATTCTGTAGTAATAGGTTCTGTGTGTTTTGGTATCTACTCTCATTTTCATGTTGTTTCCTTAAGGCTGTCTTTATTAGCTCTGGCTTGAACCCTTTTGAATTGCTGCTTCTAATCTGTTGTGGGATGAGAAACCTGATAACCAAGCTGTGAGTTAAATTTAGTTAATGAGGCTGCAAGAGAAAAGCTTTAAGAAACAAGGAATGTTCACTTTAGAGCCCAAGCTTTGTGGCAGCGGAATTTGGATGTCCTTGTTAGGGAGGCCACAAAGATATTCCTTTAGTAAAAAAAATCAACCTGTGGGTGGTGGTGGTGGTCTCCAGGGTTTCTTACTTGACTTTTTTTTTTTTTAAAGACACAGTTAAGGCTAAGCTCTCCTTGGATAATTGAATGATTTTCTCTCACCCCAGATGCTCTGCCTTACTCCATACGGGTACTGCTGGAAGCTGCTGTTCGAAATTGTGATGGCTTCCTAGTGAAAAAGGAAGATGTTATGAATATTTTAGATTGGAAGAATAAACAAAACAATGTTGAAGTGCCCTTTCTCCCTGCCCGAGTTCTCCTTCAAGATTTTACGTAAGTGATGTATACTTTTGACTAATACATGAAAATGTATTCTGTTTAGGATAGCTGGTGGACATTTTTTGCTTTTATCTTGTTCTATAAACAGTAAGGTTGCATTTTTCTCAATTAAAATATTCCATTAAAATCAGACTTCTTTTTCACTTCTTGCATTCTGACAAGTACTACCAGTGTTGAGAATGAAAATATGAGAGCATCGTAAATTCATTGACAGTGTCAGGGTACTGAGGTGACATGTGGGACTTTGAACCGTGAGGTGATCTGCAACAAAAACAAAACAAAAACAAAAAACAGACTTTGGCTTCAAGGTTTTGAACGGTCATTGACTGGACAGCAGTGGAGGTTGTGTCAGATCACTGAAGTGCTGGGAGTGGGGGGCAGTGCTGGTCTTTGGTGTATGGGAGATGTGAGAAGCTACAATTTAATGAATAGGACCCTAACTGGAAGGGTGAGCATTCTCATCTCCTAGCTAGAGGAGGAGATAGAAGACAAGTCACTTGCTCAGGGTCACATGACAGTAGAGCTGGGAGTCAAACCCAGGTCGTCTCATTCACAATCCAGTGTCCTCGACACTGCCATGGAGCCAAGCAGAAAACCCTTTTGGAGAGCCGGTGAGTCTTGGGTTCAAAATGAATGCCTAATAAAGAGGCGTTTTACAGCTGAAGATAGAGGAACAGACACATTTTAAAGATTTGTAGTCGTGCATATTGTTTTGCTTGATAATTTGTACTGGACCTTAATGTTTTATTTTCATCTTGAGTATTTTATTCATTTTAAATATAGTTGAAGAATTGATCACTTTTTTTTTTAGTGGGATACCAGCAATGGTGGATTTTGCTGCTATGAGAGAAGCAGTGAAAAGTCTTGGGGGAGATCCTCAGAATGTCCATCCTGCCTGCCCTACAGACCTCACTGTTGACCATTCTTTGCAAATCGACTTCAGTAAATGGTATTTCACTACAGTTATGTTCATGAAAACAACCTTGCAAATAACCAGTAACCCACTCTCAGAGAGATAAGCTGTTTATATTGCATAGTGAAGGATATTGCTTTTTTTTTTTAACTTCCATGTCTGTTATTTTGGCAAGCTAACTTTATTCCACTTTTATAACTGTCTTGCCTTATGGACTTTTTTTTTTTCATTTTGAAATAATAGTGCAATACAGAATGCTCCAAATCCGGGAGGTGGTGACCTGCAGAAAACAACAGGCAAACTTTCTCCACTTAAAGTCCAGCCTCGAAAAGTCTCCTGCAGAGGCCAGACTGTCTGCCGAGGGCCATGTGATACTGGAGAACTGGGTCGCAACTCAGGAAAATTTTCTGCGCAGATTGAGAACACGCCTATTCTGTGTCCTTTTCATTTACAACCAGTGCCTGAGTATGAACCTCTTCTTGCCATTTACTACTCCTAGGTTATTTCCCCAGTGGAAGTTACTTTTTTTTTTCAAAGCAAAATACAATTAATATTAAAGGTTACTAGCCTGTAGAAATGGTAGTATTAAGTGTTTTTGCATGTTTGAAATTACCTTCCAACAACACTTTTATTTTTCTTGGTGATGACAGTTTGAAGAGTAAGGAAAACATTGTTATCAAAGTTATCAGAGCCATATAGTTTTGAGAACTGCCTAAAAGCACCCCCTATTGTGTTGATTTTTACTAGTGGGCAAACTGATTCACACCTTCTTCCTCCTTTACTTTCAAGGAAAGGTAGTTGAAGAACTTGCAAGGCTTATGTCAATTTTAGGAAAAAATTAACTTCCCCTAAACAGTGGGGTCCAGAAGTAAGCTCCAATTAGTCTTGGAAGGAAGTCAGGGGACTCCAGAATGTTTGCAAAGTGGCGTCACCAAATTGGACTAGAGGTCTAGGCAACCAGGAAATGGCTGAGAACCTGCCTGTGTCATTATGGCCTAGTTCCTGGTTTGGACTCTATATTCAAAGCAAGGAAGCATTCAGTTCTTTGCTTTTCCAGTTTTCTTTCTTTTTTTAATTAAATTTTATGTTTATTTTAAATTTACATCATTCATTTCCACAAGATTTTGAGTTACAAATTTTCTCCCCATTTTTCCCCTAACTACCACCCCAAAACAGCAATCCCACTGGATCTCCCCTCCCCCAATCTTCTCCTATATCTTCCCCCATCCCTCCTGTGACTTTCCATTAGGGCATGGTGGATATCTATGCCTCAGTGCCTGTATATCTTATGTCCCAGTTGCATGTAAAATAATATTATTATGTGTGTATATATATATATTTTTTTTTTTTTTAAACATTTGATTTTAAAATTTTGAATTTCAGAGTCTTTCCCTTCCTCCCTCATCACCCACCCTTACTGGAAAGATAAGCAATTCAATATAGGTTGTACATGTGTACCTATGCAAAATATTTCCATAGTGGATATATCGTGAAAGACTGACTATATTTCCTTCCATTCCATCCCACCCCCCACTTGTTCTATTCTCTACTTTGATCCTGTCCCTTTTCAAAAGTGGGTGCTTCCAACTTCCCTCAACCCCCTCATCCCCTTGCCCCCTACTCTCCTGTAGGATGAGATACCCTATTTAGTGTGTATGTCATTTCCTCCCTAAGCCAAATTCAACGAGAATAAGGTTGACCCCATTCTGTCTCTCCCCATCTCCTCTCATTATATTCCTCTCTCACCTCTCATCTCACCTTTTAAGTATCATCCCTTCCTATTCAATTGGTCCTGTGCCCTCTGTCTATGTATACCTGTATACATATATACACAAACTCACATATGTATTCATACACCCATATACTCTCCTATGTAGACACATATATGTATGAATACATATATATATTTATATTCCCTTCAACTATTCTCATATTGAGAAAATTTCGTAAGTTACAATTATTGTTTTTCCATGTAGGAATGTAAATAGTTCAACTTTGATAAGTTCCTTATGATTTCTTTTCCCTGTTTACCTTCTCATGCTTCTCTTGCTTCTTGTATCTGAATGTCAGATTTTCTATTCAACTCTGGTTTTTTCAGCAAGAATGCTTGAAAGTCCTCTGTTTCATTGAATGACCGTATTTTCCCCTGAAACATGATACTCAGTTTTGCTGGGTAGGTGATTCTTGGTTTTAATCCCAGCTCCTTTGACCTCCGGAATATCATATTCCAAGCCCTTTGATCCCTCAGTGTAGAAGCTGCCAGGTCCTGTGTTATTCTGATTGTGTTTCCACAATATTCAAATTGTTTCTTCCTGGCTGCTTGTAATATTTTCTCCTTGATCTGGGAACTCTGGAACCTGGCTATAATGTTCCTAGGAGTTTTCTTTTTGGGATCTTTTTTAGGAGGTGATTGGTGGATTCTTTCAACCTCTGTTTTGCCCTCTGGTTCTGAAACATCAGGGCAATTTTCCTTGAGAATTTCTTGAAGGATGATTTCTAGGTTCTTTTTTTGATCATGGCTTTCAAGAAGTCCAGTAATTTTTAAATTATCTCTCCTGCATCTATTTTCCACGTCAGTGATTTTTCCAATGAGATATTTCACATTGCCTTCTATTTTTTCATTTGTTTGGATCTGTTTAATAGTATCATGATTTCTTATAAAGTCTCTAGCTTCCATTTGGTCCAGTCTAATTCTGATTCAATTCAGTGAGCTTTTGAGATTCTTTTTCATCTGGCAAATTCGGCTTTTTAAGGCATTCTTCTCCTCATTGGCTTTTTGAGCCTCTTTTGCCATTTGAGTCAGTCTATTTTTTAAGGTATTATTTTCTTCAGTCAGGTTGTTGACTCTCATTTCATAATTTTCTTGCATCGTTCTCATTTCTCTTTTCTTCCACTTCTCTTATTTGGTTTTCAAAATCCTATTTAAGCTCCTCTATGGCCTGTAACCAGCTCATATTTTTCTTGGAAGCTTTGGTGCAGGAGTTCTGACTTTGTTATCTTTCAAAGGTTAGAGGGGTTGTGGCAGGCTGTTTTAATTGTGGAAGCGTGGCTCCATCAGTGACATTGACAGAGTGCTTGGAGTTTTAGAAAACATTTTCCTCAGAACTGTTGTGGTCGGCTTGGCCTGATAGGTGAGAAAACTATGCCTCAGAGAAGCTATCTTCTTACCCAGGGCCCTGTAGTACTTCAAAGCTTGGACTTTCTCCTCTAGATCTTCTTCTGCCTTAGTCTTCCAGAAGACATTTGATTACAAGTATTTTACTTGGTGTTTTGGTAGAAAATAATTTTTAGGGAACTAAAAATTGCATCACTTTCTCCCTAAATTCTCCCAAGCAGAGTGCTTGTTTTGATTAGTAGGAGTATTAGAAGCAATGTTAGAGCTACATTCCCTTGGAGGTAATCTTAGTCTACATTTTCTTCAAGTTTGTCATTTTTCAAAGCAAGTCTTGGGCATGGATCCCTGATTGATCTGAAGTTACCTTAAATAATTTTTTTGAGACACAAAAATTATTGTAATAAACATAATGAAAATAAGGTACTGTTCCTTTTAGTGATGGACATGATTGATATCTTACTTAGAGTCTGAATTTCTTTCCTTTGAAAATTTTTTTACATTTGAAGATAAAACACTTAAAAACAATTCCAAAAACAAACCAACCTATGCATTTTCCTCTAGCCATGATACATAGAATCTTGATTTGTTATTGACCTCCAATATTTCTGTCCTCACCTGCTCTTTCCCAGAATACCATGTCATCTGTAGATCTTTTAACAACAATCTAATTTTATAACCACTCATGTACTCCCTAGTCTTCCTGACTAATTCGATGACTGTCAACTTTGATTGAAATTTAACAGTCTTCCTACTATACAGAAGCTAATCCAAAAGGGAAGATGATACAAGAATGCATTGATTCTTTTTTTGCTAATACTGTAAATTCATTCTCTTCCAGCTGGTAGAATGTGGAATCCTTTTGAAGTAGTGAGAAGAGAGTTGCTTGCTATTTTTTAGTACTAGTATTTCTTTTTTACTTGGCTTTTAAAAGATAGAACTCAAAAAGGGTTACATTCCGCCCCACTGCTTCATGAAAGTAGAGGGTGGTATCTTATATATTCATGAATACAAGAAGGACCAACCTTAACAATTGAGGCAAACAAACATTTTATTACAATTTCACTTTGAAATAAAGATTTTCACTCTATTCCTATTTTCTTTGCCTGGTGGATAAAAAAAAATTATCATGTCAAATGGTGCAGCTAGATCCTTCAAGATACTCTTAAATTCCAGCCTTTCTTATGTTAATGAATTTGTATGATAGAGATGTTTGATAGAAGCCAGTAACAGCCAGACAGAATCAGACAAAAGGTAAGGGAATGATAGTATAAACTCAACATTTGGAGTTTGGTCAGCCAGCTTTAAAGAACTAAGAATTAATTCACACATTTATTACGGAGTAAGACACTGTCTAGAGTGTCTAGAAAGATTGTTTATTCCCTGTAGTATCTACAATAGTCCTAGAGAAATTGTTCCCCAGAGGGTACCTAAAACTAGTATGAGTTCAGGTGATTGCTGGTCAGTGTATTGTTCAGAGAACCCGGGATGGGAAAAGACTGTTTAGAATTGACGTTGCCTAGGGGATGGTTATTATACCGTCTTAATTGTAGGGTTTATCATTGAAGATCTAGTCACTAGTTAATTATTAACTGGTCATCGAAAATAGATTTTCTTCCCACTTATACCTTGATTGAAGTAAATGACTTCAAATAATAATAACTTTATGATAATGGTTGTTTTGGGGAAGAAAACTATTTCTAATGATTTCTTCCTTAAAACTTGAGTACTTAACACTTTTATATAATATGCTGTTTAGACCATTTAAAATACAGGCATTTCCTGCCTGAAGTCATATTGGAGGGCCTGGAGAGCTGCAGCTTTAGGGGTTCACACGTCTCCTCTTTGTCTGGGACTGAATCCTGTTCCAGCTGGGTTTTAGTGATGACAGGGCAGGGTCTGGTTGTAGCATGTGGGCTCCTGTAGTGTGAAAGAGCAGTACATGAAGTGTCCTTGTGAATTTCTGTGACATCGTGGTTGGCAGAAGAGTAGTGGGGAAAACCCGCCATTATGGAGGAGTCCACGTCTTTACTCCTGGACAAGTCATTGGAAATTGATGTTGGCTTCTGACCTGACTTCCAGTCATGTATCTTCTTCATCTATGCTCCTGAAGTCAGTCTCAGACTTAGGCTCACTATGCCACAATTGTATTTGTTTTTCTTCCCAGGGCCTGCCACAATAGTGACACATAATAGGTGTTAAACAAGTGTTTGTTTATTGATTGCTTGATTTCCTTCTAAAGCAAGGCCTACCAAAAGCCTCTCCTATGCTTCTGTCTTGGTTTCATCCAAACCATAAAACAAGCAAAGGTGGGTTTCCCCAGATCCCTCCTGGTGTTATGTTTTGAGAGCCCAGCAGGAACATGAGCAAATCACAATAATAGCTAATATTTATGTAGACTTGTCAAAGAGTTTAACATTTGCTATCTCATTTGATTTTATAAGGCAACAAAATCCCCATCCTCTGACTTGAGAGGGGTGTTTTTTCATATTCGGAAAATAAAATCATTTGATTCTGAGAAGTCCAGTAAATCCTAAGAATTTATGGGGTGGGGTAGGAGAAGTGGATGTAAAAAGACAAATGTTTTGTGTAACAATAAACAAGTTTAACATTAGCTGTTTTCCTCTCTAGGCCTGAAACAGTGTTAAAAAACCAAGAGGTAGAATTTGGCAGAAATCGAGAGAGGCTCCAATTCTTCAAGGTATGTAAAGCTTCAGAGGAATTGAAGTACTTGGACAGAAATTTTCAAAATAACAACATATTTCATACATCAGCAAAATAGCTAGCATTTTACTTTTCTCAGTCACGTATTTGCAGTTATTTTTTTCTTTAAAGTTTATTTTGCAAAGGTGACATTTTCATATTTTATTGTCTTACAGAAAACCTTAAGTTGGGCGTTACTTCCAATATTTTAAATGCTGATTTATGCATAATTATGAAATAATCACAAATTGCTACATGCATAAATTAATATTTCCATTTTTTTATTTGTAAACAATATAGTGGAGTTCAAAAGTTTTTAAGAATGTGACACTGATTCCCCCTGGAACTGGAATGGCCCATCAAGTGAATTTGGAGTATTTGTCTAGAGTGGTATTTGAAGGAGAGAATTTATTCTTCCCAGACAGTGTGGTTGGAACAGATTCTCATCTAACGATGGTGAATGGCTTGGGCATTCTGGGGTGGGGTAAGTACCTGCATAGGGTTTGACTCTTAATCTTGTTTAGTCATTTCTTGTTTTTGTTTTTGTTTTGCTTTTTGTAGGGGGGAGGGCAGGGCAGTTGGGGTTAAGTGACTTGCTCAAGGTCACTTGGCTAATAAGGGTGTCAAGTGTCTTGAGGCCGGATTTTTACCCAGGTCATCCTGACTCCAGGGCTGGTGCTCTATTCACTGTGCCACCTAGCTACCTTATTGTTTAGTCATTTCTTAAGTGAAAACTGATTCTCTCAGTCTAAAAGGAGCCGACTTTTATTGTGGGAGAGCCTGACGTCCTGAAGGAGCACCATCGCTGTGTCTCTTCTTTTCTAGCTTCCTATTTACCAGAAACATTTGTCACTTAAAAGTTGTCATTTTAGTGTGTTGCTTTTTAAAGCTATCGATAGTCCTTGCAATCACTATCAAGTCAGAGACAGAGCACAAATACCATACATCACAAATGTCCTGTCACTGGCATTATTAAATGTTAATGAAGCTCGTGGCTCTTACCTTCTTCATACAAAGATCGGTATAGTCGAAATTCAGACCATCTTGGTTTTCTCTTAGTTGGACCCCGGGAACCTCACTCGGGGCATGTGCATTTATTGTAAGTTGTAGAGGAAAAGTAAGCAAGAGGGGAGCGAGAGCTGAAGCTCAGGTCAGCTCTTGGGTTCTTACACAACTCTCCTGGCTCTCTGTTACTTACTCTGCTCAAGGGAATTGACTGTCGCCAAAAAAATGTCTAGGTCAAGGATAGAGAAAAACGTAAGTATATGTTTTGGTGGATGAACTCAAAATGTCAAGGTGGTAAATGGTCCCATAATCCCTGACACAGGAGTCAGAGGACATGTAGGACCCCGTGGCTCTTTCCCTAACTGACTGGGAGTGTGAACCTCACAGGATTCACTCTACCCCCAAGCCCCCAGCCTCTTCATCATAGGGTGAGAGGACTTAGCTATTCTGTCACTTACTTCTGAAGGAGCTGTGTGACAGCTTTCCCTTCTCAAGTTTTAATAGTCTTAGCGGATTGACTTATGGGTAAAGTCAGCTTCAGAGGTTGAACTGGGCATTGGCATTCCTTGTCCAGTGCCCCTTACAAAGAGCACTGTTGTGACATCTCTTTAAGATGGTTCATGTGAGGTAACATCAAGAAAACTCAGACGTAATTATTTCTGAATACAGTGTACTGATAAATGTGTTTTAATCTGTTCCTTAGGAGTTGGTGGCATTGAGACAGAAGCAGTCATGCTTGGTCTCCCAGTCTCTCTTACTTTGCCAGAGGTGGTCGGGTGTGAATTGATAGGGTTGTCAAATTCTTTGGCGACATCCATAGATGTGGTTCTTGGTATTACAAAGGTAAGTTAAAGTACTATTTCAATAGATGGCCTTCCTAACTTTATTTTTAGGAGAATTTTGTTAGCCACTTTCTCCAAAACCCTGCTGTGCCTCATCTTGGCATGGAGGTAACTTGGTTCTTGAAGGACAAGCCAGTGCAATGTAAACTGACCTATCTTGCTGGCCTGCACAGGCCTGATGAGGAGCTGAGGAATAGCTTTGTTACATCCTTTTGACAGGGATGGTCACAAAGGGATGAATTTTTCAGCTAAAGCAACACTGGGAGCCAGTCTGCTAAGTCCGAGCAGGAGAGTTGAGGGAGCACTCATCCTGCCTAAATCAAAGGTCATTAAACTGTTGAAATGGCAGTATTTGTCAGCTCAGGGCCATGAGTATAATTATTAGCTTACTCTAACACCAAGTTAGCTATAAATGCCTTTATAGAGAAAAGGCTTAATGAGATCTCTCATACCTAATTTAATAATTTGCCCTTTAATTTTATTTAGTCAGAGAAGCAGCTGGGAGTAGTGGGTAGAGCTGGCCTTGGAGTGAAAGTCTCTGTTGTCAGGTGTTGGCTGTGTGACCCCAATGGACACTTGACCTCTCAGGCCCCAAATATCTCTCTGAGACCTAGGTGCAGAACCGCTGCCAGTCTGTCTTGGCAGAGGGATCTTCCTTTGACCAGGAGCCTGGTGGGGTAGAAGCACTTCTCAGTCGTTTCAGCCATTTCATCAGCTCAGAGGCTTTGAGGCTTGTCTTATTCAGCCCTCTCATTTTACATGTGATGTAACGGTGGGGGGGAAAGAGGTGCATGCACTCTCTTGCAAATGCCCTCTCAGCATAAATTCAAAGTTGATAAATGAATATGAGGTAGTTGTTTTCTTCTAACTTTAGTTTTCTGAATACTTTTATCCCCTTTTTAACTGAATCTTTAAAATTTTTTTATCCTAAAAGCAAAATGATAGCAGGTTGTCAGTTAACCAGTTCTTTGTTAGTTGAGTGAATCTTTGATAACCACTCCTCAGAGTTACTCTGGGCCCTACCACGGGGGAACAGAAAAGGGTAATTTCTTGCCATCAGTACTGCCTGGTTCCCTGATGAGGAGATAGGTTGACAAGCTAGAGAAATGATTGATCAACCACCAGGTCTCAAAAGATATTAGAGGCTAAATTGAGGCTTGTGAGGGAATTTCTAGTAGAAAAGGAAGAATCCATTAGGTTTTAGTACTGCCCCTCCCCACCCCCTTTATCCAGCCCTAGAAATAAGTGTTCCTTTTTAGGACCATTTGGTATAGCATTATTGTAAATTGGTTTTGATGATCAGGTCTGTTGGTTGGTTGGTTTCTGTCTTTTGTTGTTTCTTCCCAAGTGCTTCTTAGTCAGTGGTCTTTCAGCACTAATCATCTTTTGTTTTTCAAGGCCATTTGAGCCTTTATTAAACACATGAAAAAAACATGCCACTCAGCATTTTTCTTTGTCTTCCTCTTTTAACCACCTAGAGAGTATATCAGATATTTGGTTTTCTAAAGTCACTTCTGGTCTCCAGGTCCCCTCTTCTATAAAAGGACAGGGAAGGAGTCGATCATCTGGTCATCAGGGTTCCTGACTCTTAAACCATCTGTGGTTCAACAGTTGGTTTTCCGTAGTGGAAAGGCATTGGACCTTGGAGAAAAGTTCATGTGGTGACCCTGAGCTGGACAAGTCACATTCCACTCCAGGCCTCAGGTTTTCCTGATCTGGGAGGTGGGGGTGGGGCAGCTCAGACGACCCTCAGGATTAGTTAGAAAAGATTTTACAGCCTTTAAGGCCTGTAAAGTGTAAGGAATTTCTGCTGCAGCTCCTTCTTTTCCTTTGATGATTCTGTGTCTTGTAGGGGAGTATCCCTTAATCAGAGCTTTTCCCTTGGCTCCCCTGGAGGCAACTTCACAGGTTGGTCAGGATCAAGTCCTGGTTTTCCCGGAGACAAAGTCAACACTTCCTGTTAAATTGAGTTATAGTCCTTGATGAGGGGCCTGGACTAAATACTTCCTTGTGTTTGATTGGCTTCTACAACACAGGAAGTAGATTTGGATCACTGCTTTTTATGAAGACTTTTTTGTGCTGATGGCCGTGTAACTGTGATAGCTGAAATGCTCTTTGTGGGTTCACAGTGACCCACATGGGGCCCTCTCCTTTGAGCCTGAAGAGCTTGTCTGTTTGTGTTGATTGGTTGTGGAGCAGGTCGTGGGCAGTAACTGTTCTCTGTGCATTCCTCCATGCAGCACCTCAGACAAGCAGGAGTGGCCGGGAAGTTTGTTGAGTTCTTTGGGAGTGGAGTTGCTCAGCTCTCCGTGACTGACCGAACCACGATAGCAAACATGTGTCCCGAATATGGTGCTATTCTGAGCTTTTTCCCTGTTGATAATGTGACATTAAAGCACTTAGAACATACAGGTAAGAGGACCTTGAGATCAGCAGCTGTGATGCTTGCGGGGTTTCATGATACTTAGTCAGACTCGACCCTGGAGGCGTCTTCCAGTGCTGGAGCCTCAAGCCAAGAAACATCCAGAAATCTGCCTTCCTTCTGTCCTTCCAAGGTTAGCTCTAGTTCCAGCAATTTAAGGAAACAAGATCTCAGACAGCAGGCTTTTCTCCACCACTCCTCAGTGAGAGTAAGTCTGCCAGGCCAGAGGGTTTAGAAGGTGCTGAAATGATCTCATGCCTTTTATTCTCTCTTGGCCTGAGACATTCTCGTTTTTTTTTTCTTTTTTGGAGTGGGGAAAGCAGGGCAGTTGGGGTTAAGTGCCTTGCCCAAGGTCACACAACTAGTTTTTGTGTTGAGTGCCTGAGGCCGGATTTGACCAGGGTGCTATTCACTGCACCACCTTGGGCCCCCTCTCTGACAAGGCTGTGTCTTGTCAGAGCCTGTGTTGTTCGTTCCTAGGACTCCCTGGTGGGATTTTAGAGAAGAAGCCTTGAAGGGAATAGAGTTTGACCCTCTCTGTTTACAGTGAATGGCGAAAAAATACAAAGAAGAGTCACTGACAATTGCACACAGCCAGGATTCCCACTCAGACCTTGGGCCTAAAAACCCAGGGCTCTCTCCGTTAAACCGCACCACACCTCTCCCCTTGTTAAACACATTTATTAAGTGCCTACTGTAACCAAGCCACTGTGCTGGGAAGAGAAAGATGAAAAATGACAGCCCCTCCCTCTAGGACATTACATCTAACAAGATGAATATAAGATACACAGAGAAGCTGGATTCAGCCCAGACCCTGGAGCAGATGAGTAGGTGACACAGAAAGTTCCCTAGAAACATTTGAAGGAGAAAAAACCACTCTGAAGTGGGGCGATCAGGAAGGGCTTCATGGAAGTGGTGGCTTGTTAGCTGGTCCTCGAAAGGCAGAAGATTTCAGCAAGCAGATGAGGAGGGAGTACACTTCAGGGTGGGGGATTGTGGGAAAAGGCAGGATAAGGCTGAGGTTCCAGATTGTCTAGAACTTAAGGTGGGTCTGGGAGAGTAGCAGGAAGTGAGGCTGGAAGGGCCTGTTTCCTAACCCCAGCTCAGCCCTCACTGCTGCCAGTCATTTCTGTTCTTCCTTTACAGTTACTGGCGTGTTATGTGTACTCACTGTTGTGGCCCTAACGTCTTCCTTGGCCTCCAGCCTCACACAGCTGCCTGATAGACAGCTCACACTCAGCATGTCCCAGACTGACCTCCTTACCCTCCCCTTTCCTGAGTTCTCTGTCACTGTCAGGTCACACATCATCCTCCCCAGTGCCCTGGGCCTGGAGTCTGGACTTAGCCCTTGATTGCTCTCTCTCAGCCCTCCTAGCTAGTCTTGCTTTTATTTTCAGGGATACTCTTTCTCTCACCTGGCCACCACCCTTGGGCAGACCCTTGTCACCTCATCCCTGCACAGTCGCAGAGCCAAGGGTGCTGCTCACAAGTGTCCTCACTTGAGTTACTGCAAAGCATGAAAGACCAGTGTATATGTGCTGCTTCCACGGCCTCCCTGCTGCCTCATTCCTCGTGGCCTTTCAGTGGGACTGAAGGCCACTGCTCGACAAAGACTGCTTTCCCAGAGGTTACTGCTGCACTTTCCCCAGTTTCCTCCTCCTCTGCCTTCATCAGCAGTGGATGCTGTTAGCTGTGCCTCCTTCCTGGACACTGCTCCTTGTAGCTTCTGTGGCTGAGCTGCGGTGTGCCCTTCTCCCCTTCTCTGTGCCCGAGCTCTGCTTCTTTACCTGCTGCACATCTCCAGAGGTATCTAACCCAATCACAGCATCCTCATCGTACAGAAGATAGAACTCATTTCCATGGAGGCTCCCACCGTCTTCCCCTGTCCAGTTAGTTGTCAAGCCTTGCGGATTCTGCCCCTGAACTGCTCCTACATCTGTTGTCTTCTCATCACTTATGGGGCCCGCCAGCCTAGTTCAGGCCCTGAGTGAACTTGTACGAGCCTTTTTTTTGGCACCTAATCTGTATTGAAACAGCAGTAGCAGCTAGGTGTCATGGTGGCCAGAGTATCAGGCCTGGAGTTAAGACCTGAGTTCAGATCTAACTTTAGACATTTACTGATTGTGGGACCCAGGCCAAGGCACTTAACATCTGTTTGCCTCAATTTTCTCAACTATAAAATAAGGATGATCACAGCACCAACCTTGCAGGGCTGTTGTGAAAATCAAATGCGATGATAATTGTAAGTCGGCTTAGCCCAGTGCCTGGCACTGGTTGGTGCTTCTCCCCTTTACCTTAAGGGGTCTCCTTGTTTCTGATCCATCTTGTACACTGCTACCAAAGTCATCTTCCTAAAGTACAGCTCTCTACTCGTCCCCCTTCACTTCCAGAATATTCACTGGTTCTTCATTTCCCCAGGACGAAAGACAGATTCCTGGTCTTTAAGGTCCTCAGTCATCTAGTTTACACCCCATTCCCATTGCCTCTTTCATGGAGTCTCTTCCTGGCTGAACTTTTCCTCAAAATTGACAAGTTGTCACCATCTTTCTCCTTGTCTTCATGCAGCCCAATTGCCATGTCTGGAATAGGAATCCCCTCTGTATTTTTCACATTCCTTCTCTTTCAAGTCTTCACCTAGCTACTGTCTCCATGTGACCTTCTGAGCTCTTCCTCCAGGATTCTTGGAGCCCCGACTATGGTTTCTTCTTGTTCCTCTCACTGCATCATGTTTATCTGAAGCAGGTCAGCTTCTGGAGAGCAGGGTCTCTCTGTAGCTTGCACGTCCTTGGTAATAACTGGCGATTGAGGTGAAGCTCATAGGAGCCAAAGGCATTGCTGGAACAGAATCCAGTGAAATGAGGCCGTTACCAATCTATCGGGGACCGATTGTCTTTGACAAATACAGTATTGTCCTGTTTTCTGTTTCAGTGATCAGTGTTTCTAATCTGGCAGGATAATGGAAAGAATATCGGTGTGTCTTTGACAACACGTATGTGAGAATTTTTGTGAAGTACATTATTTTTAGCCAGTTTCAGGATTCTATCTAGAACTGAGTTGTAGAAATTTAAATGTTAAGGTTTCATTTTAGTAATAAGTAATCTTTCTCCCTCACTAAGAGAATTACTCCTTATGAAAGCTTTTTTGTTTTTTCCCACCAGGTTTCAGCAAAGACAAGCTTGTGTCAATGGAAATGTACCTTAAAGCTGTGAAGTTGTTTAGAAGTGACCAGGGTTCTCTGGCAGAGCCTGAGTATTCCCAGGTACTCCCAGGCAGAGTTTGTGGCTTACATTTGGGGTTCCCAGCGCCAAACACAGGTCCTGGCACTGAGAGAACACTTGGGGAATGTGGCCTTCTACTTCACATTTCCCTGGTGGCATTTGTAGCATAGTAGCTTGGAATATAGTCATTTTTTTTTGTATTAGAAATAAAGACTTGTGATTTCTTTTAGTGTTTAAACCAATTTCATAATCTCTTAGCAGTTAGTATCAATAAATGACTCTGTTTTACTCTCAGAAGGTAGATTTTCCTCTCCAATATGTATGTTAAATTGTAGGAAGAAATGTATATCAGTTTTTGTGTCTTAAAATCAGGATTAGGAGAAGTTATTTCTTTTTTGAGATATGAAAGGTTCTTGACAGCGTCCAACTTTGTTGAATTTTCCTTTAAGATAAAACAAAAACTAACGCAGAGGTAGATTTAAGATTTAAGACAAAGTCCAATGTCATGAATTAGACAAAGACAAAGTCATGAATTAGTAATGATTCTCCTTATGTTGGTATGTGGAGAGCAGTCCAGGGGCCTCTGGCCGCCAAGTGTTCCTTGGGTCTATCTAGGGCCTTCTCCCCTAGTGAAGGGCTTCACTTCCTTTCCTTCCCACCTCAGGGTCATAGGCATCTGAAGAGCTATGAGGGATCTGAAAGGGCAGACGGTCAGTCAGGTCAGGTGTCTTCTGTCTTAAAACTTCCATGGCTCTCACTTTTTCTCCCCTGCTAAGTAATTAAGTGATCCAAATTAGGAAGTAAATAAACATATCCTAGACTGCCTGTAGAACTTCCAGGACTCATATACTTCTGTTGTCTTTCATGTGGGAAAAGAGTAAAATATCTTTGTGGTCAAGATAAAAAAACGTGAAGGGAATGATAGCCTACTTAGCTGCACCCATACCAACAGAATGTTGACTGGTGGATCTAAATTAATTGGGAGCATATTCCCTAATGGAATTCCACAGTCCACTATTCAGTCTTGTCAACTTTTCCCAACAACTGATAAAAAAAAAAACCTAGAAGGATATATTTACCATATTTATAGTTAACACAAAGCTGAATTCATTGTATATTAGAGTCAAGATTCAAAAATGTCTTGACAGGCCAAAACTAACATGATGGAAATTTAACATGAATACATGTTACTCATTTGTTGTTACAAAATCAACTCTATGAATACAAGATGGGGGAGACCTGGCTTGATGGCAATTGGTGTAGGAAAAGGTCCCAAGTTTTCTTGACTACAAGCTATGTTTGCATCTATTGTGACAGCTGAAAAAGCTCCATTTGGAAAATATTGAATTGCCTTTGTTCACTATGTTGGTCAGACATCTGGTGTATTGAGTTTAGTTCTGGGTGCCATGTTTTATGAAGGATGTTGACTATGCACTGAGTCATAACCAGGCTGTTAGAGGGTGGAGAACTTAGGTGTCTGGAGAAACCATAGAAAGAACTAGGGACATTTTAGCTTCAAAAAGAGAAGACTTGGATTGGACATGACACTTGGTCTCTGAAAAGTATCTGAAAGTATCTTCCTCAGTATCTGAAAGGCTGTTGTGTCAATGAGGTGTTTAGAGTCTCTGTAGCTCCGGAGGGCAGAACCGCCATTAATCATTCCAGCCCCAGCTCCATGATTTCTATGACTAATCCTGTTACAGCGAAACAGATTTTGACCCATTGTGTAAGGAAGAGCTTTTTAAAACTTGCAGTGATGACCCTGAGCTGTTCTATGAAGTAGTAGGAGCTTCGTCTCTGGATGTATTCATATAGCAGGGATATTATGAAGAGGTTTTCTGTGTGGGGTAGAAGATGGCACTAGACAACCTGATTGATCGTCTGAGCTCTCAGATCCCTTGTGGCTCTGCAGATACCTATGACCCTGTGGTGGGAAGGAAGGGAAGCGAAGGGGAGAAGGCCCCCAGATAGCTCCGAGGAACGGGAGGCCCATGGGCTGCTGTCAGTATACCAACATAAGGATAACCATTGCTAGTTTATGACACGTTTGACTTTATTAAATTAAATCCATCCCTGCGTTAGTTTTTATTTTATCCCAGAGTAAAATTCATCCAAGTCAGATATTCACAGGAACCTTTCCTGTTGAACCCAAGAATACATTTACACAAAAATGAACAGCTACTATTGTGAAGTGTTAGCAGAAGGACATCTGGACTTTGGGGTCTTTGCAGACAACCCCTCCTGGGGGTGGCACAGGACTCTGTTGGCTGCATAAGATTTTGCCCTGCTTTTAGCAGTGTTCAAACCCAGAATGTAAGTTAGTTAAAATTGAACTCTTGTGTTTTAAAAAAATGGTCATATGGATGGACTCAGACTGTTAAGATAAATGGTACTCTTCATACTGGAGACTGCTACTATGAATACTAATTCTTTTTCCTCTCCTAGATAATCCAGATTAATCTGAACTCTATAATTCCATCTGTCAGTGGTCCAAAGAGGCCCCAGGATCGAGTGGCTGTGAATGATATGAAAAGTGATTTCCAAGCTTGCCTAAATGAAAAGGTAAATCATTTCAGGTTGTACCTTCAGTGCTTGTTAAATAGTGCTAAACATTGCAAAAGGAGAATATACTCTGGACACCAGTGTCTTGTGTGACAGGAATAGGAGCATCCAAATACTGCTTGCCTATTTCTCTAGTAATCCAGCCAGGCCATTTCTTTTGATCAGCTGTCCCCAGACTTACTGGGGGAGTGAAAGCACTGTCCCTGGTGGTTTTTCTAGCCCTATTCCACAGCCTCCTTTTGTAGGCCTTGATGAAAGCTCTGAGATTCGCATGGTGGAAGGTGTGAGTGTCTCCTATGCCCTTGGTCTGATAACATGGGAGGCAGCTGATTGCTGGGTAACCAAGGATAATTTGAAAATTGACTCAGTTGTAGAAAGATGTCTCCTTCCAATCTTGTATGCTCGGTGTTGGTTAAATGGTGGGGAGGCAGTGGGGGAGAAAACTACTGGGTTGTAGACAAGAGTAAATGAAACTAATGGATGTGTACAATTTTGTGCAGGTTGGATTTAAAGGCTTTCAAATTGCCGCTGAAAAACAAAATGATGTTGTGCCTATTCAATATGAAGGAATTGAGTATAAATTGTCTCATGGGTCTGTTGTCATTGCCGCAGTAATCAGTTGTACCAATAACTGCAATCCATCCGTCATGCTTGCTGCAGGTATGCCTTGGCTTACAACCAGACACCGTCTCTTTCCTTGTCACTTCTTGGGATGCAGAAGCATTACCACATGGGGCGGCTAGGTGGTGCAGTGAGTAGGGGGCCAACCCTGGAGTCAGGAGGACCTGAGTTCAAATCCGGCCTCAGACACTTAACACAAAAACTAGCCATGTGACCTTGGGCAAGACATTTAACCCCAATTGCCCTCAAAAAAAAAATAAACAAAAAGCATCACCACTCAGCCCTTTCGTGGTCCTTCACCCCCAAGAGGTTCCCTTAGAGGTTTTGATTGGCTCCAAGATGTTTTGGGCAGTTTTTGTTATAGATTTTGCCCTAATTATTCAGAAACAAAGTTCTGATGATTCTCCACCTATTTGTTAAGAAATAGAGTGACTGTGTAAGTCTGAGCCTTTTCTTACTATTTCGTTCAAGTCTAGAATCATGGTAATTAGTCAGTGAGTCTTAACTTTGTTTACTCTGTCCCTGGTACTGCAGAGCTATTCACAAGGAACATCAGAAATAGTGCCTGTGTCCTAAAGGTTGAAAAGACCAAACATATGTGAAGCTTTTAGTGAACATGTTTGTTTTTAATTGAGTATAAAACTTGAGTTATTGTTATTTTTTTTCATGTCTTTGTATATACATTTAAGTAGTAAGCAGCGCAGAAGGCAGGGGCCTAGCACATTGTGGGTTACTTTTAGTGGAGAAGGTTAACCAATGAGAGCTGTCAGTCTGGCACATTTCAGGGCTTCATGGTGTCTCCATGTGGATACTCCCTCCAGCTATCTCTCAGTCCCCCTGTGACTTGGTGAGGGACAGTCTTCCACAAGGCACTGTCATTTTAAGATAAATGACTTAAAGCCAACCTGCTGATGAGCCTTTCTGAGCTCAGTCAGGCTGGTTCTGTGGTAGGGAGACAGTCTGTCCAAGGCCTTTCTCGCATGGGAAAGGCCCTTTTGGAACTTGTGCTACTTTAGTCATTTCCATATCATGATGAGGCATAAGAGTGGGATTTTAATGGAAGAGGAACGTGATGTCTTCAGTAAATGGAGGAAGGCTTGGGTCTACTTTATACTTAATAAAAGATACTGTCAGGTACTCCCCTTCTGTCCTCCCTTCTCAGTGCCAGAGATCACTTTATTACATGTGGTAATGCTTGGGGCAGAGAACAAGGCTTAAATGTATTTTCAACATATCATTTTTTTGGTTCTGCAACTTATTATTATTTGAAAACTGTTATTCATGTAACACATTGACTTTGTGTAGGTCTTTTGGCAAAAAAAGCTGTTGAAGCTGGTCTCCGGGTTAAGCCTTATATCAGAACAAGCTTATCTCCTGGCAGTGGGATGGTCACACATTACCTCAGTTCAAGTGGAGTGTTACCGTACCTTAGTAAACTTGGGTAAGTCACAATTACTGGAGTGTAGAGTAAGTTGCCTTTACCCAAAAGTAAGAAATCGAGAGGTGGAGGGCGTGGTTCCCTCCCCAGCCTTACCACTCATTGGTGAGGAAAGCACTCTGCAGACTCTCCGATAGGCTGTTCTGTTTTCTTGTTCTCTGATTTGATCCCATACTAGAAACTAAGTAATGGCGAGTCTCAGTCTCTAACAGGAAGGATGGATGACCTGTTGGATGCTGGGCTGGGCAGAGAGGTACAGAGACAAGCATGAAACAGCCCCTGCCCTTAAGGAGCTTATGCTTTATTGGAGGAGGCAACATATACACATTTAAGTACAGACAAAAAAACCCCAGGATTTCAGGGAAGCAGGGGCAGCTGGAGGACAAGGAAGGGGCTCTTGGAGGCTGGCATTGGATCTGAGTAGGTAGAGGTAAGAAGTCCATTCTAGACATTGAGACGGTATGTTCTGAGGCATGTACAAGGGATGGGGAATGGCAAGAAGGCCCGTGTGGCTCAGCCAGAGAATTCTTAAGCTGGAAAGGAAAAGTGTGTTAGAGCCAGGCTTCGGTACCTCACAGAGGAATTTGTATTTGATGCTAGGCATGATAGGGAAAAACTTGAGTAGATTGAGAAGTAGGAATATTGCTTTATCAGTTTTATGGAGGATGGATTGGAGAGGCATAAGCCTTGAGACACAGACCAATTAGTATATCATTTTCCTGGAGTGGTGAGGCATGACTAGGGCCTGAACTAGGGTCATGGGCCTCTGAGTGGAGAAAAGACAGGGGAGGTGTATTGTGCTAGTTGGCTCAGCAAATGGTGGGATGTGGGGGAGGTGAGAAGGAGGAAGAGGAGCAACGAAGGATGAATCCAAGGTGGTAAATCTGGGTGACTGGGAAGATGACAGTGCCCCGCATAGAAATAGTGACATTTTAAAAAGTAATGTGTTTGGGAAAAAAGGGAATGAGTTCTGTATTAGACATGACGAGTTTGAGGTGCCTATGAGGCGTTTGCAGACAGACAGAGAGGTAGATAGCCCTGAAATGTTCGCTTTCATAAAGATGATCATTAAACCCTTGGGAGATAATGAGAGCACCTAAAGGAAAGAAGAGGAGGGCCTGGGGCAGAGCTTCAGGGTGTACCCACACGGGTGTGGGATGTGATGTGTGTAATGGAGCAGACTGGAAGACTGAGGAGTGGTCAGGTAGAGAGGAGAAGAAGCAACCCAACGAAGAGACAGATCGCACAGGGGTCCAGAAAGAGGAGGCCTGAGGAAAAGGCCCTGAGATCTGCCACTTTGGGAGATAATTGGTGACTTTGTCCAGACCAGTTCTAGTTGAGCCATGAGATTGGAAGCCAGATCTCCAAGGCCAGAAAAGGAGTGAGAGGAGAAACAGAAGCAGTGAGAGTCGAGAGCTTTATCTGGGAGTGAGTGGATGATAGCTGAGGGCACAGTGGCAGCAGGGGAAGACTTTCTAGAACTGGGAGACCTGGGTGTGTTCATCAGCAACTGGCAGTGAGCCAGTCATTAAAGAGGAAATGGAAATGGGGGCAGGGTGGTGGGATGGGATGGTTCGGAGGATAATGTGCCTGAAGAGCCAGAGGTGAATGGGAATAAGGGTCCAAGCAGAGTAGTTGCCCTTGGCAAGGAAAGGAGTCTCCCCTTCTTTGGCAGCTGCAGTAAATGCTGTGGGCTTCTGTGGCCCTTTCTGAGTCCTGGCGCTGATTGAAGGTTAGGTGGTGCTTGATGAAAGTATGCAGATTTCATTCAGTGAAAATACTAATTGAAACCTGTGTCTAATGTGTGGCAGGTTAAGTGACTTCACTTAACTTGTTTAACAAGTGTTTAGAATGAAATAAAGAGTGCATCTGCTTTTTCCCAGTGAAATATGTTCTACAGTTTTTTCCTTTCTGTTTTTTAAATGTAGATTTGAAGTAGTTGGTTATGGATGTTCAACCTGTGTTGGAAATACAGCTCCCCTGCCAGAAGCTGTTCTGAATGCAGTAAAAGAGGTAACATTTCTAGATTAGCAGAGACAGATTGGAGAGATGCTCCCAGAATTTTCTTAACCACTTTCTAGTTATTAAACCATTAATTAGCTTCATAATCTTGAAAGAATTTTGCAGTGTACTTTTAGAGTCTCTGTACTACTCTCCTAGAAACAAGAGATGAAGCAGAGGCAGTAAGAATGGACAGCTTTTGCCAGGAGGGAAGGGTGGTAGCTGGAGGGGAAGTCAGACTGCCTAGTTAGGCCCTAGAAAGTGCTTTGGTCCAGTCTGTGGCTGAACAGAAATGCCTGCGGTAGTGCTTAGAGATCACTCTCCAGGATGGGGCCTCCCTTCTGAGTTAGCCCGTTGGAATCACGATTGCAGAACCAAGCATAAAGTTTGTCTGGCTCAGACTGTACCTCAGAGGAATTCCCACTATACCCTCCTCCCTGAGTGGTTAGCCAGCTTTGGCTGGAAGGTCTCTCACAGAGCTAAGGCCCACTTTTGAGTAGCCATCATTCTTAGAAATGTTTTGTTTATCAAGCCTCAACCACTCTGTAATTCTACTTCCTGTTCCTATTCCTGCCCTCGGGGCAAGCACAATTATTTTAATTCTTTTTGCATAATACCCCTAAAGATTATTTGAAAACAATGATGAGATCATGTCATCTGTGCTCCCAGGTCCTCTTTTCTTCCAGTTCAATATTCCCAGACCCTTTAACTGGCTTGCATCTGTCCTGGCCTTCATCCCTCCCAACATCCCTGTAACTGCTCCTTGTTCCATAGGAGAAGCATTGGACCCATGAAATGAGTGTTCACTTTCAAGCCTATGATTCTCTTCTCCTGCTTTGTTGGGGTTTGGGAGTTGAGGCCTAGGTCTCCTTCAAGCCCGGCCACTCTTACTGGGTGATCTACACTTCAAGTCCCTGCTCTTCCAGACTCCTTCAGCTATCAAATGAAGGGATGGATTAAGTGATTGCTTAGGTTCTGAACTTCTTCCAGTTCTAAGATGCTGGGATTTCTGTCGTCATTCTGAGGTTTCTTTTTGAGCAGTAGTTCTTTGGAAATCAATGATGGAACCTGTTTGGGTTATTTGGTTACTCCTTGCTTTTGCTTATATCCAACTTGTTTTTTCTCTTGACCTGAAGTGTTTTGCCTTTTTTTTAGGGTGACTTAGTTGCCTGTGGGGTGTTATCTGGCAACAAGAATTTTGAAGGTCGTCTTTGTGACTGTGTCCGTGCCAACTACCTTGCCTCACCACCTCTAGTAGTAGCTTATGCCATTGCGGGAACAGTGAATATAGATTTCCAGACAGAACCTTTAGGTAACTTGATTTCTTAAGTAGTGGGTTTTTTTTTTTTCTGAAATGGAATCATTTTTATTAGAATAAAAGCTGGCTAGTTTACTTTCTTTCTATTCTTACATGTCAACTAACATGGATACTCTAGGACACATTCTGTTGCTTAACCCGAAGCAATCTGTACGTCAATCATTTGCTGGGGTAATGATTAATATCTTTGAAAAACAATAAGCATTTTGTTATTCTTTGCTTACATTGAACACTTTTAAAACAGGCACTGATCCTCAAGGCAGAAACATCTACCTACATGACATTTGGCCTAATCGAGAGGAGCTTCATAAAGTAGAGGAAGAGCATGTGATATTCTCTATGTTTAAAGAATTAAAAGAAAAAATGGAGGTAAGGATGCTTTCTTAAAGAGTGGCACATAAGTGCACAGTTCTTCTGTCATGGACCTGGATTTCTGCATTGTGTCACAAGACATTTTATTTAGAAAATGACAGTCTGGAATGGAATGTTTTTTGTGTCAATTCTGACATGACTCCTTTGAGAGTCTTGAATTAAATTCAAGACTCTAAAGAAGGAATCTGATCAGTTAATGAAAAGAATCACTGTTATCTCAATTTACTGCTTTGAAGAAAGTGACACAGCCTTCATGGGGACAGGGACTTGAGAGAGCCATGAAGCTGGGCTCATAGGGCAGAAAGAATCCCAGTGTTCGGCCTTTTACTAATATTTTTAATTTCAAAGAAAGAGGATAGTGCTCAGGGGCCATGTAGAATGACATGGAGCAAGCAGGTGGTTTTTGTTAAAGTAACTGCTGGACTGTGCTGTGAAGCAAGGTAATAGTGACCCGCATTAGGAGGAGTTTGCAGATTTAGATTTATTTCCAAATAAAAAATAGAGAACTAAACATTTTAAAATAGTGCAAACATCAGTGAGTTAAAATTGAATTATGTGTTAATATGGAAAGGTTTTAATATAAAGTAGGTCAGAGGACATTTTCAGTTCACCTTGGAGTTATTTAATGAAGATTTTGGTGATATCTTTCAGTACCAACATCCTTTGTAATGTAACTACAGCCATGGCTAATTCTCTTTTAATTTTATTTGTTGTAAATCTGTCATGATTTTTTTTTTAAACTTGCTTGTTTTATATTTTTGTCCTTTTCAGCTTTTTGAATAAGGAGGTTTGGGTTTATTTTGTTTTGGGGTTTGTTTGTTTTTTTTAATGTTGACTCCACACAGTTTATACAAGTTGTTTGTTTGTTTGGTCATGAAACTCACCTTCAACCTTTGGAAATGGCCCTTTGTTCTTATATACTGGAATCTGGTAAGGATATAATTATTTAACCTGTCCCTCCCCTTGAAGGTTTGCAGATGTCATGTATGTCTTCATTCAGCCTCCATAGGAGGTAGAGATCTGCCTCATCTTTTGTCTAACCTTGTGGATGAATATTCCGGAAAATAGAAGCCTTTCTTGGTACCCTTTCCCAGCTCCATGCCATCTGGCTAGTGCCATAACAGTCTGATCTCCTCAGGGTCTTCCAGGTTCCTTTTGGAGTGTTTTGTTTTTTAGGAAGACTCATCATTTATTAAGCACCTTTAGTGTGATACAAGAAACAGAGATTGACACAGACAAACATTTTGACCTCGAGAGGGGTTAAAGCCTAATATGGATTTATGTAATACAAAAAATGATGTAAAATCAAGGAACAATGACCTCCATTCTTTACTGTTCCAAGTCTTGACCTGCTGTTATTCCCACCCACCCCTAAACATAATTAATATCAGTTTCCAATTAATAGGTCATCCCTTTAGATATGGGAAATCACTTGATTAATACTCTCAAAGCAAGATACACGTGAGTTTTCAATTAATAGGCCATCCCTTAATGACCAGGCAATTCAATCATTATTAATTAGTTCTCCACAAAAAGTAGATCTGGGAAGCCACTTACTTCATTAATATTTTGAAAACAGGTCAATCATTGAGGGTGATGAAATAATTTTTTGATGCTGGAGGCCTACAAAATAGGGGCTAGCTATCCTTGTCTTTATTACTTTGTATCCCTAATTTCCCCACTTCCAATTTGCTTGGGAATCTAGGTTATCAGTAACTATTATAGCCACAGTACTAATAACCCAGGCCCCCCAGAAATGTCCATCTGGGCTTTCTTTCCATGACACATAAATCTCATTAAGTAAATGATTAACTCAGTCACATCCTTAAGAACTTTTCCTACATGGAAAAAGCTTCACATACTATGAGACTTGGTTTTACTCAAGCCTCTCCTTTCCAAGACAGAAAACACAAAACCAAGAAAAGGAATGGAATTTTTTTTTCCTATTAAGATGAAACCAGTGAACCTCTGAACTGAATCACTTGGCCCTTTCTCTTCTTTTTTCCTCCCAGTTCAAAATGCTTAATCTTAATGGCAGGTGTCTTCTTAGATCTGCAGTTGGGTTCTGCACATTCATATCTCAGTACAATCTTTTTTGTGGTCTTTTCCTTTTTCTGGAAAATTGTTTTTGTTTGGCCACCATAGCCATCCTGCTTCTGCTTCTGTCACATTTTCCCCTGAACATGCAGGGAATCCTTGCCTCTCTTGTACTAAGTCACTTGTACTGGTACTTGCTGCACTTTTTTGCAGACAGTTCTTGGGTTTTAGGGATGTTCACTGAAAGGCAGTGCTACACTTCCACCTGGGCTTCTCTGATGTACAGGCCGCTGGGATCTCTTGGCCAAGCGCCCATGGGTGAAGCGCTCGGCCAAGGAGGATGACGGCAAGCTGAAAGAGACAACCAGCTTCGAAAGATGACAGCAGAAGACTACCTTATTCCTGTTTTTTGTGCACCATCCTTGGGGCTGCACATGAAAAGACTTTCACAAACTTGCCTATTTATTGATATGTTTTTTCTTCACAGAAAGGAAATAAGCGGTGGAATTCCTTAGATGCACCAGATTCTGTTTTGTTCCCATGGGATTCGAAATCTACTTATATCAGATGTCCATCCTTTTTTGATAAACTTGTAAGTGTCCTGTTTACAAACTTTAAAGCACAGTGCTCTTTCTGTAGAGGGAGTTAAGCTCTTTGTGATCCGGAAACATCTTCATTGCTTATCTTGTAGGCCAAAGAGCCAGTTTCATTGCAGCCCATTGAAAATGCCTATGTCTTGCTCTATTTGGGAGACTCTGTCACAACCGATCATATATCACCTGCTGGAAGCATCGCCAGAAGTAGCGCTGCTGCCAAGTATCTCACTAACAGAGGGTACGTATCTGCAAGGGCTCTTTTCCTGCTGGCGGCAAGGCTGCTTCCTACCAAGACCATACCCATTTGTGCTGGTTCCTATAGAAGCCGTACATGCCTGAGTATGGAGGTGCTTCATTCAAAGGGGAGCCAGACTGCTAGTCAGATTTTTGTTTTGTTTATTTCTTTGTCTGTGGAGCTCACTTAAATCGAGCCCTTGTCTAAACATAGCTGCATAGAAAACAAAATAGCAGTTTCCCCTTTTTTCTTTCTAAATCTTGCCCATTTAAGAGACTAATTTAATGTACCTTGTCAGAATAGAATAATCATTTGGATCCTATTCTATGCCCATTATGAGAAATGCATGGAATTGCATACTGTTTTTACTTGGATCATCCCGTACAAGCCTGGAATGAGTTGGTCACAGGCATGGTGGGGCAGATGGCATCAAAGGGTGATGGCCCTCTGCATCCTGATAAATGCTTGGGAGTTTACAATGAAAATAAACATTAATTCTTGAGATCGTAATCTGGGGGTAGGTAGATTTTATTTCACTTTTTAATGATTAATAAAATAGACATTGTCTGGTTACCCTAATAGGTGCCTTGGCACCAGGGTAAAAGTTATGCATAGAAATCTCTTTGCAGAGCTATCTTCTGGTTAGCTTAGGAAGGATTTACTAAACGTAAACTTGTATATTATATTAAACCATTCATTGAAAGAATTTATTGAAAATGCCTTGTGAAAAATAAATAGGTGTTCTGTAGAAGGACCAGTTTATTGTCATTTCTCACAGAAAAAGACTTGTACCTTTAAACTTCTGATTTTAGGTCTATAAAAACAATTTTTAAAGAAAGCTATAAATGATTATTTTTAGACTAGACACTGTTAGGTCTAGGATCCTTCCCATGAAGAGACATTAGGTTTTTGTGGAGATTTCTAATACTGAAACAATGAGAACTAGAAAAATGTCACTTTCCCCTCATTTTGTGTATGCTTAGGGTCTCTACTCGTCATAAGTTTGGAAGTATTTTGAGAAAAGGAAAGTCTTCATCCCAATTTATCCCAGCTCTAAACTGTCGGAATAAAATCAATAATTTTGTTAATTTTTTACTTGTTATGATTTTTTTGGGATCTAACCCTTTCTTTGTCTGATGGACAAATTTAACCGTTAATGGTTCACAGTATCTACTACAAGGAACCTTAGAATTCAACCTCATTTTATTAATGAGGAAACCAAGGCCCAAGGAGAATAAGTGATTTTCTTGCTGAGAAAACATAAAGCAAAATTAACTTAAGTGTTGACTACAAACATCCCAGCAATCAGTAGCTATTTCTATTTCTCCCTTGCTTCAACTGGAGGAGGTGGGGGTATTTTCCCCTTTCGTTTTGTAATCTCAGATTTGTATCTTGATTTATAGCCTTACACCTCGTGAATTCAATTCTTATGGAGCCCGGAGGGGTAATGATGCTGTGATGACGAGAGGCACCTTTGCAAATATCAAGCTCTTCAATAAGTTTATTGGAAAACCAGCTCCCAAAACAGTTCATTTTCCATCAGGACAAACGGTGAAGATAGATTTGGATTATGCCAATTATTATTTACTAGAATTCTGCCCGCTGACTTAATGGTGAATTTTTGTCTGTTTTTAATCTCTAGCTGGATGTATTTGAGGCTGCAGAATTATACCAGAGAGAAGGTATTCCATTGATTATTTTAGCAGGGAAGAAATATGGCTCTGGAAATTCAAGAGACTGGGCTGCCAAAGGACCCTATTTGATGGTATTTTATGCTTTTGTACAACTTTTCTTGAGGAATTGAGAGGTGGGAGTGTATACTCCCTTAAATCCATCTCCAAATTCTTAAATTTAGAATGCTATTGAAACATTTGTATGATGTTTGCCTATGGTTAATTGTTCATTATGACTTTTTTTTAGAAGATTGTGGTTACATTTTAACATTCTCTTAAAGATTTTGACTAGGACTAGACCAGCATTTTTTCTTTATGCATCTAAGAAAGTTGGGGTTGGGGATTTGGTTACTTATAGACAGGTTGATTGATATGCCAGTCATTGTGCCCGCCCCTCTAGCTTGCTCCTCTACAGTGTGGATCCTTCACACTCACAGATGGTATGAAATCTTTATTCACTTTGTGACTGGAGAAAGGTAGGCTTATGGTCACCCACAGATGGAACAGAAGTGTCCAGTAACTGAGGACATCTCGGGAGAACCTTCTCCAACAGGTTTTTGAAATTTTAGCCACCATCAGACAGGCTGGTCTTAGCACCTGCCATTTAGCCCTTGTTATTCTGTTCTTTGTCGTCCCTTTTGTCCTTGTTGGTTTTTCAGTCCTAGATCCACTTTTTTTTGGAGGGGGGAAGGCAGGGCAGTTGGGGTTAAGTGACTTGCCCAAGGTCACACAGCTACTAAGTGTTAAGTGTCTGAGGCCAGCTTTGAGCGCAGGTCCTCCTCACTCCACAGGCTGGTGCTCTATTCACTGCACTGCCTAACTGCCCCCGTTAGATTCACTTTTTAAATGCAAATTGTCCCAGTGAGTAATAAGAGGAAATCAATAGACTTTGTCACCATCACAATTTCATCTAGTGCCAGCCCTGGGGAAAATGCCATATTTTATTGCAAGGACCATAGCTTGCCAAGTTGTCTTCTACAATTAATCTCAGTAGTGCTGAGAAGAACATTTTTACATCTTGGGAGCCTGGTTTAGAGCCTCTAGACTACATTGGAAGCAAAATGCCTTTGCTGTGCCAGTCCCAAGAGGTGATAGGTTGTCCCACTCCGGGTCAGAAGGTAGAAACCTCTTCTGCAGAGCTTATAGAAGGGGCTGTATCCACTCTGCAGGCTGGAGAACCTTCTTAGAGGGCATGCCATATACCACTTCTCTTTCCTTAGAGTTTGAAAGAAATAAAAGTTGTTTATTTCAGGGTGTGAAAGCTGTGGTAGCAGAGAGCTATGAGAAGATTCACAAAGACCATTTGATCGGAATTGGCATCGCTCCCCTGCAGTTTCTTCCAGGAGAAAATGCCAATTCCTTGGGCCTCTCCGGCAGAGAGCAACTTTCATTTTCATTCCCTGAAGATCTGTCACCGGGAGTCACCTTAAACATAAAGGTATCTGCAAGGTTTTCAGGTCTGTCTGTGCCCAGGAAGCTGGGAGAGTGAGGTCCTGCTTACAGATAGTCACACTTAGCCCCAGTGGGTGTCAGTGGAATCTTGGGTTACTTTCTTAATTCATATAGCATCTCTGCATTCTGAAAGCCTCACCTACATGAAGTATGACCAAGGTGCCAGCAAGGGGGGGGAAAGCAAGCCAAAAACGATGTTGTAGAGCCTATAGGTTTTATTCTTACAAAAGCCAGCCTGACTGTCCCAGAACCCAGTATCATTTGTGCTCATTTCTGATGAGCTCAGATAGCATGCCTCCTTAAAAAGTTCACAGCTGATTAGCATGGACAGAAGGGTGAAAGCTTCACTGCATAGCAGGGCAGGGCTGTCCCCACCCACAGAAGGTCATCCCAGGGACCATGTCTGGCAGCTATCCAGAATCGCTAAATCAGAAGATACAGAAAGGTGGGATCCCTTCAAGGGAGATTCTGTCTAAAATGTCAAAAGCTTTGGAAAACAGTGATCTCAAAAAACAGATTTCCCAGTACCGTGTAGTCATCACTTTACTCTACTTGTGACCTGTGTTGACATTTTTTGAGGTGTATGTTCTAATGCCCCCAGGTGTATGGGTGTATGGATGGCTTCTTAGCCACTTGGTTCTGATCACCTTCTCTAGTATGTCACTGTGCTGAGAGACAGAATCGTGCTGAAAACCACACAGCTTGGGCCCTAATAATATACATACAGTATATGTTATATATAATACAATAAATAGCAAAGCTCTTTATATATCTCCATCCTGCTGTCATTAATTACCTTAGCCCCCTTAGGCATTGACTCACATTGGTTTTGTTCAGTAAAATTCACCAGGCTCCTTGTAGTATTTGTAAGTTGCAGAGAATTTCCCAAATCCCTCTTGAGGTGGAATCTCTAGTAGGAAGAGTGCCACAGACCTTTGGGGGATTCCAGCAGGTCCTTTAACTTGTATAGAAAAAAAAGTTACATCTTTATTTTCACTCTTCTCTGGCTGAATTTTAGCATTTTATTTTATTATAAGAGGAAAAAAAAGATCCTTGTGTCCCTAGATTACACCAGAATGCTAAAGGGGTTTGTTACATGAAAACCTCTCTAGTCCAATGCCTTCATTTTGCTGAGAAGGAAAGTCTGTCTACAGAACTTGACATGACCTGGAGACCCAGTCTGTGGACAAACACTGCAGAATCCTGGCTGTCATCCCCTTCCTCTGATCCATTTTCAAACTCTGCTTCTTTCCTGGTTTCCAGGCTCTCTTAGAGATCTTTATTTTCTGGTGTGGTTTTAAGGAATATGTATACCACCATTGCATGAGCATCTCGTTGCCGAGTGGAGGCATCCCTCAACTAGTCCTGAGGCAGAAGCAAGGAGAAAAAAGCCCAATTTCATCTCCTCCCTAAAAACAAAAGTTAACTGGCATATTTGCAGTAAATAATAAGTCCCAGGTGATTAAAACTATAACTGACATAGGAAGAGCCTTGGAAGTTTGCAAAAATCCTCATGTATTGTCTCATTTGTGTCTTGGAGCAACATGAGAAGCTCTCCTTAGGTTTTATCCCTGTTACACAAAGGAGGAAGCTTCCATAGTCCTATAGTCCCACGCTCAAATGGGGCATTTGGCAGGGAGCTGGGCAGGGCCCACCAGGCAGATCACAGACTTCATTCCATGCATAGGCTGCCACACGTGGGCAAAACAAGATTTCAGCTGGTGCCTGCCTCATGATGGGGCCTCCCCACTTTAGCTGGATTGGTTCTTAGACAGCAGACGCACAGTTTGTTTCCATGTCTCTATGCACAACGCTTTGTTAGCTTGGTAAGACCTGCCAGACGTGATGTCCTTTGGCACTGATATAGCCCCTCCAAAGCCCAGGATCACCTCCTTGATGCCTTCAGAGTTAGGGGGAGCAGGACTAAGCATCTCTGTTTGGGTTTACCATTTTTTCTTCTAGGATAGAAAAAGATCCTGATTTTCACTTGTTAAAAAAGGATTTGTGGGAGACATTTGGCATCAAGAAGAGTTTCATGGCAGGGAAAGGTTTAGGCAGCGAGAAACACTGTCCAGCATTATGAGAATTTTCTGACTCCTTCAGACCTTCACTAAAGCACCCACTGTTTACAGAGCACTATTTCAAGTCTTGAAGGAGATACCTCACAATAAGACCTGGCCCCTGCTGTTGTGGGGTTTATTCTGGCAGGGGAATGGGTGACTAGTAATACTTAAGGAGTAGCTGTGAAACCATAATCTCTTCTTGTAGGCTGGGGGCGGGTGGAGAAGGCTCAGAGAGGGCTTTGTTTAGAAGGAATGACAAGTTGATCTTAATAGGTTCTGTGTTTTTTTGTTTGTTTGCTTTTAAAGACAAGCACTGGAAAAGTATTCAGCGTGATTGCTTCATTTGAAAATGATGTGGAAATAACATTATACAAACATGGCGGATTATTAAACTATGTGGCTCGAAAATTCTCCTAGTATCTACTGAACATGGATCCCTTCCATAACTGGTAACTGCAAATGCCTTGTGTGATGGACCCAGGAATTCATACCATGGAGCTACAAACCTGGCTGTATGCCCAGTTATCTCATCCATGGGTGTAAATGAGTGTGAATCATCGTAGTGACCACAATGAGATCTTTCTTGATTTTAAATACTATACGAATGGTGCTATTAACATTGCTAAAATCAGCCTGAGTGTGTTGTGGGAGAGAGCTGTAAGTATGGGGTAGGGTGGGGTGGGGGGTTATTTTATCAAACCATCTTGTAAATAAACGAGGCAGAGTTTGAACTTGAATTGTGGTGAAGACTATTATGTAAGAGCAGCCTTCCTGCAGTTGTTTTCCTTTAGTTTTGCACCTTTAAACTGGGTACTACTGTTTGTTGGTCAAGAGTAACAAATTGACTTATGAGAAGCCAAATCCGATTATCAATTCTGTAAGCTGAGAAGCTGATGTCTAAATGGACTTTCAGCTTTGATTCTGTAGCCTTAGAATTGAGGTAAGCAAAGCTGGCATACTTAGGTAGGTGTCTGCTCTGCTTTGGAAATAGAAGCCAGAGCTAGCTTTAGCCTTCCTCTAAGGGCCAGGACCTCAAGAAACAAGGATTTTGTGTAGGGGAAGATGGGCCTGTTTTTCATGGGCCCAGATAAGGAAGCTGTTGGGATCTGGGAGGATCCGGGAGAAAGTTGAGACCAGCCTATTTCTTAGTAGTCCGACATGTTCCCTATAGATGTGTGATTTGTTGGTTAAACTGCAAGGCATGATCATAGAATTGCAGGTGAAACAGAAGTAACCCACATTCATGTGAGACTTTTACTTCTAAGTACGCATCATTTACCAGAAACTCACCTTTTTACTGTTCAGGATCTGAGAAAGGAACTGTATTTGACCAGACAACTATAAAAACTGTCAGCCTACATTATCACAGATGTTCAGTCAGAAGTACAGGGTGGTAGGTTGCTGAGCAGTCTACGCAGTTTTCATTTTAATATTTTGGTCATCTTTTGAATTATTTAAAAACATTTTCTGTTGCTTTGAGTCATCCTATTATTTCTTTGGGTCAGCTTTCATCCTAATTGTGTCATCACCCTCCTTGAGGGCAGCAATGTTTAACCTCTTCTGAATGCTTTTGTCTTTGTAAGCATATACTCTTGCTTACCAGAATGAATTCCTTGATATAACCCAAAGAAGCTGGACCACTTTTCTATTACCCAAGGTGTTACATGATTATTTCTGAAGCTTTTATAAGTTATTTTAAATTTAAGGAATTTCATTTTAAGAACTAAAACTGTGCAAAAGGAAAAGTAATGTAGTATTCATTTTGAAATGTTACTACAATTTTAAATCAATTAACATTGCATATAAAAGGAATGATAAAACCCTTCCTACTATTTAGACCAGTGGACAGGGACCACTGAGTAACTGTTGCACAGAATTACCAGTGTGAGAGTTTACAGAGAAGTCATAAATATATATTTGGGTGATAAAATGTTGAAGCTAAACGATTTTTCTTCTCCCATCCCTTCCCTTTTCCTATCCACCATCCATGTGCACTAAAAACAAATTCTTGTCTATTATTTGTTTCCTGTCACCTTTAAACCGTGTTGTTTTTCCTATACTTTATCATGCTCTTGTGTCTCCTTGTTGGTGAATTTTTTAATTTACAAGGAAATGTGTTATAGTTAGAATTGTTACACTCTAAATGTTAAAATAGCCATGGTAATTTTCAAAAGCAAGTGCTTGACTTGAGGAATTGCAAACCATTTGGAAAAGAGCCTCTATAAACTTGGGGCCATCCTGCAGCCTCTGAGCAGGGCTAGGAACATGAAACAGATTGACTGTCCGGCCCGGCTGAGGCCATTTTGAATTCTCCACTAGGAATAAAGCATTTACAGACATTCGATGTCTAGTCCAGTGGCCGTTGTCATGGTCAGCAAGCCTTAATTTGTTGTCTAATCCCAGTCATCTTGATCTCATATTTGTATATTGCAAGTAGAATTTTCTTTCCTGGGAGGTGACTAGATTGTCCTTTTCAGGAAGAACTGTTGTTGGCCAGCTGTTTGCTACATGAGGAAGTTCAGTGCTGAGTTTGTGTCTGTGTGTCCCTTTAGTTGTTGCTGTTTCTTGCATAGAAGCTGCCTCTTGCACACTGAAACTAGAAGAAATAAAGCAATGTTTAAGGAAAGGAAGTCCTGTGGACATGTCACAGAAGCACCTCAGGGTTTGTGAATTCAAGTAGGCTTGTAAAAGCCCATTGTCACCTGGAATGGTGGGGTTTTACGTTAACAGTAAATTATGCTGAGCGGAACGCCCAGTTTCATGACTTACAGGTCTGCTGCTCTTTTCGATGACATCAGTGAAAAGACTGTCTCGTTCTGCCGTGAGTAACTACCCCAGCCCCCTGACAGTTGTAGTTGTTTATTCTGTGACTGACTGACTTCTGAGGGGCAGGGGAGGAGCTGCAGGCCTGTGCTTTCCAGGGCAGGAGTGTGGTCCCCAAGGCCTCACTTGGTTGTGTACACGGGGGGGAAGGGGCATATTCCTATGGAAGTGAGGCCCAGATAGTCCAGCAGCTGCTTAAGCCACCTGGAGGATTTCCCGCCTTGTCAGGACCAGTGTTGCCAGCATCGTTTTGCACCTACCTGTAGTAGGGTGGAGAGAAGTCATTTGGCCACTGTGTGGGCGTGGTCCCAGTTAAAGACAACCTTTTTCTTTTGACCAAGGATTGCAGGGGGAACAAAATGGACACCCTGAGCCTTCCTTGGTTTGTTTGATTTGGGAGAACAAAACAAAAAAAATATTATTTGGGCTTTTGAAATGTTTATTCCCCAAATTGTGATAATGTTGCTGTTTCTATCCATTTGACATCTAGTATATATGGCTATAGAACCATATGTATAGTAATCACATTTGAATAATTGCAAATCAATGTCTACTGTTTAAAGCCAACAAAACAGTATAACAGTTTTAAGTTCAACAATGTTAAGTATTGTATAGAAATATATCTGGAGGCAAAGTTCAATTGATGACAATTGTGCATATAAATGTTACCGATGTTGTAAATTATTTTTAATAAAGAAAATTGTATTATCACTGATTTTGTTTTTTTTTCTCTATTTAAAAATGCTTACGGATAATAGAAATCCAACCTTGATCAAATCAGACTAAAACGAGCCTTAAGATTGAAGGTTTACTCTTTAGATTCTACAGCCTTCATAGTTTTACCATCCACTTGTTCATAAGGATCATCAGATTCTAAGGGCTTCCATATACCACTTTGTCTTAAACTACTTGTTTCTACATGAGGATGTTGAGGTCCAAAGAAGTGACTTGGAAAGAAGTAACAGAGTTTGGGTTTGAGGAGCAGTGGGTGACTGACCATCACTGTAAAGAATTGGCTTTGGAGTCATCAGATCAAAGTTTTAGGCAAATGACCTTCCCATTGTGGCCTCACTCCCTCCCACAGAGGCATTGCACTGAGCTCTCTAAGGGCCCTCAAAGTTCTAAATCCTGTGATTCTGGCATTCTTCCCATGACACTGAAGAGACTCCTAATTATTCATTACTCACATTTATCTGACCAACTGGGACCCAAAAAGGTGTGTAGCCCTCAAGGGCAAGAACTATTGTTTATTTTTTATTATTATAAGCCTAATAATAGCCAACATTTAAAACCAGCAAAGCACTTTAAGTGCAAGGCTCCAGTGGGATAATATAACCCTTGTTAGGTCCACACTACAAGTCTTATCCTCATTTTAGTAAGAAAAACCAACAGCTTATGTACTTTGCCCATCCCATGTTCACAGATCCAATATATCAGAGGTGGGATTTGGAGCCAGGACTCTGGCACTCCAAGTTCTAAACGATTTGCTGTGCCATACTTCCTCTTTAAATAGTCATCAGCAAGGATATCAGTGAGAAAACTATAGTATATAATGGAATGGAACGTCACAAGGTAGTAAAAAAGGACAGCTGTGAAGCAGAAATAAGGGAATGGGTATGAATTAACATAGGGGTGAAAACCACACATGATGGCTACACTGATGGAAATTAATCACCGAGTCAAACATGGTAAGAAGGAAAACCAATGGAATCAGTCAATACACATTGAATCACCAGCACCTACTATGTGCCAGGCACTGTGCCTGGGCATTCAGAAAAAGGGTGTATGTACACTGTAATGTGTCCTAGAGACCAAATAATGCAAAAGAGCAGGGAGCTACTAGGGTAGGATGTTTTCATATGCAGGCATTCATACATACACATGTACATATGTTTTCAGATGTTATTTTATGGGATGGTTTGCTTCATCTGCGTTTGTTTCATCTTGAGGTCCATAGGGTTCCTCCTAGAGAAGGCATTGTAAAAAATGATCAGAGAACCATAAGTAAAATGTATTTTTAAAATACCAAAATAAATTCCAAATAAGCCATCATCAAGATGCATTTTGTTCTTTGTTTCTTCTTAAGGCCTGTCTGAAATTTGGTCATTTCACCTTGGTGTCCAACTCAAGTAGAAATGGGCCACTTAAGCCCATGAGGATCCCTGCTGGTGCATGTGGAGTAGGAAGCCACCTATTAACATCATCTCTGTTGTATATTTTGTTAAAGATTTCCCAATTACATTTTAATCTGGTGGGCTCCAGGAGTGTTGTGGGTGGCATACAACCTGATGCCCTATATTAATATTTTAAACCTTATGTTTCTTATTTTTCTTTATAAAAACAAAGTAAGCAAATGTGTAATTATGTTATATTGATATTATATATAATTATATTTCTATTATATTAATATGGAAATTCCATATATATGCTTTTATATATGTGTGTGCATACAGAAACACATATATACTGGTTCTGCCTACATCACTACATCGCATTTTTTGTTTTACATTTATCATGTTTTATGCCACCATAATATTCGCTACATTAATGTCATCTTAAACAAATACTTTTGGTTGATCCTTCCAGAGCCAGAATCCTCATTCCAGGCATTGGGGTTTAGAACCTTCTCACCGAACGTGGCCAGCTTCTTCCCCAGGGACCCAAATCCCTCGGCATTAATGAAATTACAGACTCTGACTGTAATGGCCCTTGGAAGTCAGTTCCCGAATCATTTTACCCACTACCCACCGTTACTGGAAAAATGGTCATTCGACTTTTGCTTTATTACCAAGAACCGGAAGCCTGAGCCAAGCCAATTTACTTTTGGATAACCAATTTACGTTAGGACGTTTTCCCTTACATCAAACCACTATTTGCTGCTTTGCAACTTCGACCCGTTGGTCCTGATTCTGCCCTTTCTGCTGCCAAGCACAAGTGATCCTTGTTAGTTGGGCGGCCCTCTAATTATGCCCTCGATGCATAACATAGGCCGATAAAGAGCTCTCTGGGAGCGTTGGCCGCTGTCGTGGAGAAGGTCCAGCAAAGCAAATTGAGGAGGGATCGATTCCCTTTTAGACGGCTCTTCCAGGTGCTCCTGATATGGTAGAACTTGTGCTATCAAGCCCAGGAATGTCGCAGAACCGCTCAAGAGTCTGGACTAACCACCCACACCAAGGGGCCCAAACGATCAGAAAACATTAAGTATTCTTGAGTTCTTTCTTTGAGCAAGGCAGTTCTTTATCACATACGGCTGCAAGGCAAGAGGCATTCCAACAGACTGCGCATGAAATGCCATCCTGAATCTTGATGGAGGCTGGAACAGAGTTAAGATGTAAATTTAAATTTAAAGAAGGTATGATTAATCTCTAATGAAGATACGCAAAGTAGAGTCCTAAAAATACAAGGGCCAGGTTGGGGGGCAGGGAGCGGGAGAGGGATAGCTGAGAAAAAGCTTACTTGCTAACAGATAATTGATTACAACAGGTGGAGCAGATGCTGTTTAGCTTTCTGTATGGAGACCGAGTTTCTAGTGGGAAGAACAATTCCCCAAAGACCTTCAGGACAGCACTACCTAACTGAGACCCTTTGCAGTAGTGCCAAGCTTGGAGAACAAGCTCAGAATAATCAAGTATCCCAGAGCGCGCTGTTCTGAGGTCACCAAACCTGGTTAAGCAAATCCTGCCTCAAGCGTCTGGAAGTCCTCTTACACAAGTCCGTACGCACAAAACCTGCTCAGGGGAAGGATCAGCGCTCTGCCTGGCATGAAAGGCAGTGATTTAGAAGAGCAGAATGGAAAGTCTGGGGGGGGGGGGGCAGCAAGGCCAGTGATGTGTGTGCGAAGGTGGGCTTCAGCCCCGTGGAGAAGAGCTTTAAGAGCCAAAGGAGAGCCGAGAACGCAGCCGAGGCTCTACTAGGCTGAAAGAGACTCAAAGCCCGCGGAGGCTCCGCCCCTGCACGTGAATGGAGAGGGGGAGTAAGACCCCTCGGGAGATCAGCCAATCAGATGTTCGGTTTGCCGTTTAGGGGCGGGGCCTCCTAGAGCGAGATTGGACAGGAAGAGTCAGAAAAGCCAGAGGGGACATTGAAGGGGTGTCTTCTTTTACCAAGGTAACCGATTGAGAGGAATTTTGACCAATCAAAATCTCGTTCTCTTACAAAATCAGCTTCCAAAAGGCGGGAAGAGAGGAGGTGGCCAATCAGGAGTTGAGCCTGAAGTGTGGGCTCGCCTCTGTTTCCTCCGCTCCGCCCTCGGGCTTACTCGGCCAATCCAGAAGCGGAATCAGGAGGGGCCCCGCCCTCTGGGCTGGCGGCCCACCCCAGGGTTCCCCAGGAGCCTCGCGGGGCGCAATTCGGGGTTCAGTCCAGGACTACGTGGCTCTCCCAGAGGTCCCACCAAGCTGGGAGCCCCTCACCACCGCCCCGGGAGGTAGGTGCCATGATCTCCCTCGTTTTATAGACGGGGAAGCTGAGGCAGGAGGTGGGCGTCCTACGGCCACTTCGTTGGTTGCGGGAGGATTTGAACTCGGGTCAGGGGCCCCATCCACCTCCCCGCCTAGGGCTCAGAGCTCAGAGGCCGACCTCCTCCTTTTCCAGATGAGGAAACTGAGACTAGAGAGGTTGACTGGCCGGCCCAAGGTGACCCAGGGGCATCGCCATCTGGGATTCCAAGACACGCCCTCGGACTCTGTCAGGCCATGACCCCTCGTTCCGTCAGGTGCTGGCGTCCGGCCCTGCGTGCTGTCATGGCTAGTCAGGAGAGATGCCCGTTTTAAAGGGGGGGAAACCAGGGCTGGGGAGGGGGGCGGCCCAGACTGGAAAGACCCATCAGAGACCCCCGGTCCCACCCCTCCCCGCCTCCACCTCCTCATCGGCCCATTTTACAGATGAGGAGAAAGCTCCCCTCCCCCCCAGCTGTCAGACCAGGGGCGTGGGGAGGGGCGGGGAACCCCCTTCCTGAGCCCTAAGTTCCTACTGAGTAAGGCCGGGGTAAAAGAGGAAGTCCCTCGGGCCGGCCACGTAGGCTCTCCCTGGCCCTGGAGGTCGGGGGTCTGAGCTGGGGGCTGGGAGCCTCCCCACGAGCTCCTGCGGGCCCCGTCCAGAGGGACCTTCTCTCCGCCGACCCCGCGTAAAGAAGCCCTCTCCCGGCTCTCAGGCTGCGTTCCGCAGGACAGGATTCCCTGCGTGGGCCTGGCTCCAGCTCTCCATCCCGCTCGGGGGACTCCTGGCTCCCCTCCCCTCTTTTAAAGTGTTTGCTCAATTGCACTACCTGGGGCTGCCTGGGAGCCAGCCTCCGGATGACCACGGGGTTAGTGCAAGGTACAAAGTGTAGACAGCTCAAACGGCAGTTTGGAGCCCGGAACCACAGTGCCTCGAACCTGGGAGAGGAGAAGGAAGGGCTGAGAGCTCCTGGCCCAAGGCTCCCAACGGTCATCCATCAGGATCACCTGGCCTCTGCCAGGGGAGTGAAAGTGCCAGCAGGTGCTTCCAGGCTGGAAAGGCTTCCTTCTGGCCCGGGCTCTGCCCCTGCCTAGTTTAACAGTTAAACTCAAGAAACACTTATTAAATGCCTACTGTGTGCTCAGGGCCCAGGAAGAGACACAATTTAGCCAAGTCCTTATCATCATGGAATTTAAAATCTGATAGAGATTATATACCCAATACTCCGTTGGTATAATTTTGCACTGTAAGTACTAGACGAAAAAAAAGATATTCGCAGTCTGAGGAAGGAGAATTCTTTACCCAGTTTGGAGGTGAATGTGGGTGGGTAGGGTAGAAAGCAAATCTTAGGGAGCAAACCGCCAGCATTTGACTTGGTCTCTAAAGCATAGGCCAGAATGGGGAGGAAGGAAGTTCCAGACATAAAGACTTGGAGGTCAACTTTTGCCACGTGTGTTGGAGACAGGGAATAATTCAGTTTAACCAAAGCATACAGCACTGGGAAGGGGGGGAGGGTTGGTAGGGCTTTCAGCAAGAGGTCTCACAATAAGGAAATCATTGATCTTTTGTTTTCATAGGATAATATCTGTCAGCAAATGACCCAGGAAGGTTTGTGGTTTGCTTTCTAGAGAAGGACAAGGGCAAAAGTTTGAAATAAACACAGCCAACCACCCCACGTGTGAATCTGGTCTTTAGGTCTGCTGAAGAGCTCTGATAAGTTTCAAGGTTTAGATCGCTGTCCACAAACCCAGGAGGCAGATTTCACCTCTTCAGCCCTGGCATGGCTTTTTTTCATGAGATACCAAGCCCCTGTTACTGGAAGCATTCAGGCAAAAGCTGAATAACCACCGTGGGGAGATGCTGGAGGAGGAATCCTCTAGGCACTGGGTGGGCCAAGAGAGTCTCTGAGGGCCCTTCGTATTCTCATGGTTCTGTGAAACCCCTTCAGACTCATTTATAGCTTCTGAAAACTGAAGGACCTCTCCAGGAAAAAAAATCCATAAGGTAGATTTTCAATTCATATGACTGAAAACTGGCTCAGATCACTTCCAATGGCTAAGCCAGCTAAATAAATCACTCGATAGAAGGCTGAACTATTTGCCAGGATTTGAAAGGCCTTAGCACATTTAAAGGCAAGGAATATTTTAATCCCCAACCCAAGCTTCTTTATATTGTTTTGGAACTAAACAAGGGAGATTATTTAGCACATTTCTGACAGAAGAAAACACTGATCAGAAAATAAACAAGGAAACTGTCTTTAATAGTACCAAAGAAAACTGAATGGATTCACAGTCCTTAACAATGCTTCTGGTCCAGACTCAGGGGCATGTGACAAAGGCCTGGATTTCCCACAAGGTCTCTTTCACACCTGTGATGGAGACCTGAAATTCTATCTGCCAGCCTTCATCTCTTTTAGTTCATGTTTTTAATTTCTGACAATGGAAATCACCCTGGGAAAGGCCACCCTTTAATCTCATGTTAGTCTTTCATAACTTAGTATGAGAGAAAGGTCAGATTGTAGGCTTGAGGGGGAACAAGGTAATCCAAGAGGGTTTGAAATAAAGGGTAGGGCCAAAGTCCTCTTTGGGAACAAGTGTATCACGATCCCCTTCTTTGAGCCCCTTTCTCTGTTTGCCTCCCAGACACCATGTCGGGCCCAGAGCATCAGCCATCCCAGGCCCTCACCAAGCCTTCCTTTAGTGAGCTCCAAGCCTCGGCACTGGTGGAGTCAGTGTTCGGGTTAAAGGTGACCAAGATCCAGCCTCTTCCCAGCTACGATGATCAGAACTTCCACGTGCAAGTTCCAAGGGCCACTGAAATGAGTGGCGGCCCTCTCGAGTATGTCCTCAAAGTGAATAACACCGAATCCAGCAAGAACTCTGACCTGGTCGAGGTGCAGAGCCACATCATGATGTTTCTGAAGGCTGAAGGCTTTCCAACGGCCACCGTCCATCCTACGAAAGGAGGCAGCCTGACCTCTCTGATGTCCATAGGTAAGTGGTGACCAAATCTCCAGAAGCATCTGTGGCCCAGACCCTCGCTGGCCAGAACCACCTGTGCAGGTATTGTGACAGAAAAGGAGCACTATCCCAGGGGCCCCAGTTTGAGGCCTCTGTTCAGACACAGTCAAGGCTGGGAATTCTGGACTGGTAAGTGTCTTCTGGTAGCCAGGGGAGCAGCCAAGGGAGCAGCTGGAAATTTGTTCAGATGTCTCTTACCTGCCTTCTGTCCTGGGGCAGAGGAAGACGCCAAGTTTAGATAAGACTCAATCCCTGTCCTCAGGGAGCTTGTAGTCTAGCAGAAGGAGTAGGACACATACACAGACACTGCTCGTGATACCAAGTGACGCGTGATACTGCTGGCCTTCCTCACCAGACCTGGCTCCTAATGTTTCCTGCTGGTCAGCCCTATAACACTCTGCGCTGTATTTAATTTTCCAGCCAGCTGTATAAAATGTTTGACCAACACTGTGCTTTTGTCAAATGAAATCAAACTAAAAACTACACACTCTCTCGTTCTCTCAGTCTTGTGTTGTTAAAAACAGCTGTGCCTTCCCTGAAGTGCTGGGTGAGTAGGAGGGTCTGGAGTTGGGACCCTCTCACCCCCTCATAAGGACCTGGGTACTTCTGCCTCGTCCTGGTCACCAGAGGATTGTGCCAAGGGTGCCAGGTGGGTTAGTAGCCTGCTCTAGGAGTGATGGTTGAAGGTTCTGGGAATGTTTGCCCCAAGACTGAGGGGGCCGTGCTGCTGTCTTCAGGGATTTGAGGGCCTGTCCCAGGGAAGAGGGGTGGAGTGTTCTACTCAGCCTTGAAGGGCTGAACTAGGGCAGTGGAGGGACCGAAAAGAGGCAGAGTGAGGTGAGATGGAGGGGAAATCTTCCCAAGTAAAGCCAGTGGAGTGCAGGTAGGGAGCTCCCCATCATGAGGAGGATTCAAGAAGTTGGATGGTTGCTTGTCAGAGATATGAGAGAGGACATTCTTAATCCAGTAGGTGACCAGGTAGGCCCACCTAAAACCACTCAGGTTTTACAATTGATGTGATTCTGTAACTCATTTTAAAAAATTGTTTTGTACAGGTTCTTTTCAGCACTGATGTTACTTCCTACTGACCCCCACCCTCCCTCCAGAGAAGTCAGGTTACACTGACCAGACCTACCCATTGGGGGTATTTATAACCTGGAGCAAGGATCCATGCTTCTGGAACTCCCTTAGATCTAGGGCAGGGTTTTCAGAAAGAGGGACTGGGCCAGGAAATGTCCTGCTCTCCCAGAGCCCTAGGTTGTGCTACAGAGGTCTAGGTTTTGGCTTAGAGGGACTGGAAGCCATAGGAGCTAAATGATTAGGGGAGTCAATAGTCAGATCTGCACTCGAGGAAAATTACTTTGGCAGCAGGGTGGAAGATGGACTAGAGTTTGGAGAGCCAATGAAGAGGCTGTGGCAATCATCTACAGCCCCCTCTTTGTCAGAGCCTGGGGGAGAGAGAGGGAGAGGTGATATCAGTGGATCTGGAGAGGAACAGAAGGGGAGAAATGGAAGCTTGGGTCACAAGGCCTCCATTTTTTCAGTGAGAGCCGAGGGAGAGGGGGTGAGGGGTCTGGCTGCTGGGGCCAGGAGGGAAGCTGATCTAGCGCATTAGTGAAATTTCCCCTTCTGTTGTGTCTGGATGAGCGAGCTGGATGGCCTTGACCTTCTTTGTACCGTGAATGGCTTCCCACCCCCAATTCTTGTTCACCGTCATGCACAATTCAATAACAACTGGGCATATCATTAAATGGTCATCAGATGTGCTTGCTCGTGTTTTTTATCATCTATTCCAAACTCAGTAACTGTCCATAAAAACAAACACTTTGATACAGGAACAAGAAGAAAAATCATAGATGAAACCGGAAACTCAGTTATTTACTGTTGGTTTAAGAACTGTGTGGCCAACTTCAGGACAATGGTAGTAGTTCCACTTGCTTCTAGACTCTTTTCCACTGCATTTTCCTGGTTCTGTTGCCATTCTTAGTAACTGTAACAACTGGACCAGGCCAAACTCACAGATGAAACCTGTGCTCCCAGAGACGCCATTTCAGAAGGATGGATTTTTAAGTTTTCTCAAAGAAGGGAAGATACTGAATGATTGGGGAGGGGGAGTGGCTCACAAATAGCATTTAGTCATTACCCCTTCCCCCACTAAAGGGGATCTAGAGAACAGCCACTAGCACCTCCTTTATCTGTATGTACCTGCTGCAGAGTGTTGAGGGTGGCCTTTAAATCTGGGAGAGAAGCGGGTTCCTACAGTAAACCCACCTTCCCTGTCCCATGGTTGGCAGGAGTGGGTAGACTTACTAAAACTTGTGCCCAGGTGAGAAAAAGGCAGCTTAGCTCAGGCTCTTCTCACTGTGGCATGGACGGGTTTCCCTCTCGAGCACATGTAAAGATCCTACTAGATTCCTTGAGGGATGGGAGGAGCAGAGTGGTCCTCTGATTACCAGTGTGGTGTGAGACCCCTGTCTTAGAGTTTAGGAGAGGGAGGGAGGCCTGTAGACAGCATGACGAGACAGCTGCTGCTGAGAGGGCCACAGTGCGCGTTCATCTCATTGTCCTGCATCTCTGCCTGGGGGGCCATGAAGGAAATGGGGTATTGTTGCCCCGTGGGTTTAGACCTTGGGCAGACCTTGGACCAGGGGTGATTAGTTACGTTGTCATAGGGATAACAGTATGTGTTCATTGCAGACCCTCCTCCCCCAATCACTTATACCCCCTTGGGTATAGCCTTGATAGTGAAGAAACTTGGGTGGGTGCTTGGGTCCTCTGCCTTAAGAGGGTGGGGGAGGAGGAGGGGTGGGACAGTGATGGGAGGAGAGAAGCTGCAGGTCTGGTTTGTCCAGACCTGAAAAGGCAGAGTATTCTGTTTTCTACTGTTAGCTAAGGGTTCAATGAGGACAACAGCTGGTAAGAGATACCACTGGTGGTTAAAACCAGCCTTAGAGGAAGGCAGTTGTTGGTATGTGAATTAGGGGCTCCCATAGTGCCTGAGGCCTGTCTGTGGGCCCTCTAATCCCTCCCCCCAGCTCCCCAACCTTGCTTGCATTATTAGTTGGCTGTCATCAGGGTGGCTAATCCAACCCTTCCCTCCTAACAGCCCCACGAGGTGCATAGTACAAGGACCACCATGGACACCTGATGGGGTTTGCCAGGACTGACTCTGACTGTTGGATTGCTCTCCCCCACCGGGGTCTATAGGATTTTTGGTTCTATGGACTTCACTTTCCCTTGTTTTCTAGTTTTTTCTTCACTCATTTTAAAAATCTTTTTTTGGTGATTATTTCTAGGCAAAATAGTCTTTGTCTTAATAAATGACAATAGGTAATGATTATATAATGCTTCATGGTGTGTACATTATTCTCCTTGCAATGGATCTATGAGGTGGATGGTGTATTCTCCTAGCATCTCAGATTTCTGGTGACTTACTGGCCCACAGTCACCCAGGTGACTATAATGGGTCAGAGCTGAGAGGTGGGCCTTCTGAAGTCTTGATCATCTCTGTCTCTCCATGCCCCAGACAGTGGCTCTGAGACCAACAGTTACTTGGTGAGGCTGTTCACCTACCTGCCAGGAAGACCTATAGCCCAGGTTCCCATCACTCCAAAGCTCTTATATGAAGTTGGCAGACTGGCGGCCCAGATGGATAGAAGTCTGGAGGTAAGGGCTTCAGCTCCTAGACGGACACTTGTTCTCTGCTAAGTTCAGCCTCACGGCTTTTCATTCATTCATTGGATGATCACTGAGTACCTGGCATTGGTTAGATACCTGAGACCTACAGAGAAGCTAAGGCAGGGCCCCCTCCCGGGGCATCCAAGGTAAGACACATAAGTATAACTCAGAATGCAGGGTGTAACATGGGAGTGGAGGCGCTGTGTGGGAGCCAGCCGTTTCAGTGAGGCAGGCTTGCTGCAGGAGTCATTGCTATCTGGGCTGGGCATTGAAGGATGGGGAGGAATGGAAGTGAGAGTGGAGAAGAAGCTCCCAAAGCCCGGAGCCCAGAGCCTGGAAAACCTGGGGCATGTTTGGGTCTGCTGCACTTGGAGGTTTTGTGCTTCTGGAAGAGAACACGGAAGCTGCAAGAGGGCAAAGTGAGGCTGGATGCAAGAAGGAGGAGCTTCCTGACAAGGACAGTTATCCAGGAGTGGGATGGAGTTCTACCGCTCAGCCCCTATGTTGGAGGCGGGGTCCCTGGGGAGCCCCCAGGGGGGCAGGGGGGCTGCTAAAGGCTCTGCCCACCCTGAAATTCTGTGGCTTTTTAAAAATTCTGCTACCTACAAAAACCTCCCCCCTTGTGTATTAGTGATGCCAATTTTTTGAGGCCATTTTAAAGCTTTTTCATTTTTACTCTTTAAATTTCATCCTTTAGATTAGGCCCAACATCCTCGCCTGCCAAGCTTTCATATTATGCAGGGGGTTGACTGTCGCTCCTGGCTTTTTAGCTGCCAGTCAAGCAACAAGTATTTATTAAGTGCCTTTCTGTGTTCTACGTACTGAAGGGTGCAAATACAATGGACAGAACATACCCTACCAACCAGGAGTTTATAGATTAAGATTTTAGGTCACCAATAAATGTTATGTTGAATGAATATAAACAAACACGAAGTAGTTAAATAAAGGGTAGTGGGGGGGGTTAGGAAAGTCTTGTGTAGAAAGTGGTCCCTGGGCTGCAGCTGGCAGGTGGCCAAGGTGAAGAGGGAGGGCATTCTGGGAGCTGCAAGGCTCAGAGATTAGTGTCCTGTGGGGACCAGAGAAGAGGCCAGTTTGGCTGCATCACAGAGTCTGAGGGGACCCAGGGAAGCTGGAAGGATTGGGCTCCCATCTGTGCCTTTTTCCAAGTTATTTATAAAAAGGCCCAAGACCGATCCCTGGCTTACTGGGAAAACCTCCTTCCAGGTCGACATTGAACCATAAATCTCTCTTTGGGTCCAGCCATTCAAGATGCCCTGAACTAACCCAATGGAGCCATCACTTGGCCCAAATCTCTGCATTTTGCCCACAAGTATGCAAGGAGAGACTTGGTGCAAATGGTTTGCTAAAATCAAAGTATGTGTATCTGTAGCATTCTCCAGATTGACCAGAATTTCCCTGTCAAATGAGGTCAATCTGGTATGATTTATTCTGATGAAACCATTCTGACTTTTGGTGATTATGGCTTTTTTCTCTAAATATTTATAACTTAAATGTATATGACACTTTACTCACAACAACTCAGTGAGGTAGGAAATATACAGATTATCCTATTTTTACAGATAAGGAAACTGAGGCTCTGAAACCTAGGACCACAGGGTAGTATGTGTCCAAGGTACCAGAGGAACCCAGGTCTGACTTACAGCCCATTGTTGTGCCTGCTGACAACACGCTGCCTCTCAAAGCACAGCCCCCAATAACACTCAGATTTTGCCAGGATTGGAAGCAAGCTCACTGGCCTACAGTCTGTCCAATTCCCTCCTTTCTCTTCCTGCCATTCATCTCCTACTCACCATGGTGGGTCATCTGCCTGTGAGCCTAGCTCAACAAGCCCATTTCTTTCAGTACAGTAGGATACAGTTTGTCTAAGGCTGGTGCCTTGAGAACTTGGGTTCAAATCCTGGTTATCCTCTTTATTTCTCACCATTTCACATCATAAGATGAGGGGGTTGTGTTACATGACCTCTCATCTCCCTTCTGGCTCAAAATCTGAGTTCCTGTAAATTCCCAACTGTCTCCTCATCTCTCCCTTAAAATCCTCTTCCTCCTTCCAGTCCATATCAGGTCCTATCTCCTTTTTAAAACCTTCCCTGGCATCTCCTTCCACCAAGAATGATCTCTTCCTCCCTCTAATTTTCCTTGAGTACTTTGGACTTCTTCTCTCTATTCAATTCCACTCTGTATAGCACACAGGGATCCAAGTGTCTTCCCCCTCACCACCCCCACTAGACTGCAAGGTCCATGAGGTCAAGGAATGTTCTTTTTCCCCCTTTGTCCCCAGTACTAGTACCTGGCCTTCTCATTACTTTGGTTCTTCCTTAGAAATTCCGCCATCCAAAGATAAGCAGCCTGCATCGAGGGGATTTCATCTGGAATCTGAGAAATGTTCCTGTTCTAGAAAAATATATCTATGCCTTGGGCCAAAGCAAAAATCGAGAGATGGTAGAGTGGGTGCTCAAATGCTTCAAGGATGAGATCATGACAAAGTTAAGCCATTTTCGAGAATGTGAGTATTTCCCACTGTCAGAAACTAACACACACACCCCCGCCCCAATTAGTGATGACTGTCATCTCTAGCCAAGGCAGTAAACTGCTGCCTGAAGATTAATGACAAGCTCTTTGAGATGGGGAGGAGGTGGTGAAATGAGATGGAGGAGGCCTTCCCAAACATCTACCCCTTTGCTCAAATTCCCTTGTGGATCTGTGTTCTCATGATTATCATTCCTCCTTTTGCCAGTTCAGACTGTGGCCCCTCCCCCTCCTCTATAGTGCATCTCAGGACAGAATGAGAATAACCATCAGTTCCACCAGACGTGTGCCCACTCACTGGCTGGCTGGAGATCACGCCATGAGAACCCCAACAGGAAGATGAATGTTTCTAGCGTTGTGATGCTTTAGTGTGGCCCCTGCTCCCTTTCCGCCATCCCTGGGGAATCAGAAGGGCCAGCCCCCATCCGTGGCTGAGCCTTTATGAATTTTGTTTGGCTGGCCCTTCAGCTGTGGTCACCATGGATATGGGCTTTTCCAGGACCACCAGGGAAACCTTTTTCCACTTGGTAGAATCTGACAGGACATATGCTTTGTGGGCATGATTAAGAACTGAGAGTTATCTCCATGCCGTGATGAGGCATTAAGGCAGGACTCTGGGGGGCAGGTGGGAGGATGTAGCAGTCCTGCAAAGATCTGCCTTTGGGTCAAAGTGGAAACATCTCCTCCCAGGCTGATTGTGGCCCCTCAGTAAGTCTTAGACTGGGGCTCTGGCCCAGAAATTCACCCCTTGGTGATGTGGCTGTCTGGATTTAGTGAGGGTCTCCATTGCTGGGCCCACCCAGACTGTATCCCTGTTGTCCGAGGACCAACCTGGCCCTATATCATTACGACCTTTTCAACAACATCTTTTAAGGACATTATGCTATTCTATGGTAGTCATTTGAGGTGTGTGCAGGGTCAGTGTATATTATTCTTTAAATAATGTAGAAGCAAGTAATATGAAGGGCCAAACAGTTGAAGTGCTTAGGATAAATCATAGGAACAGTCTCAGTGGCAGCAGAGGGCCCTCAGAACCTCTGCATTTTGTCATCTTATTGTGCCCAAAGCACAGGAGTACATGCTCCATGACATTCAGGGTAAATGGGGGTAAAACAGGGATTCCCAACCCATGGCTCTGGGCCTGCCTGATGCCGAAGCCTCCAAGCTTGGCTCCCCCACCATCCCCATTGTCAGTTTGCCCATGAGAGGAGTGATGAGATTTGGGGGTGAAATCAAAACTATTCTCTCATCCAGAGAAGCTCTGGGATAAAACAAATGAATCTCAAATTCATCTTAATTTCCTTTGTGGGTACTGAATTTCTGTTGAAATATAATTTGTGCTTTATTCAGATACAAACTTTCTGTTCTAAAAGTGATTTTTCTCACAACTCTTTCGGTGGTCATGCTCAGATCATTCACATTGCTCTAGGTCCCATCTCTTGGCTTCATAAAGGCTGAAAGCAGAAGAATCTGCTCGTCCTTTCTGTATTCAGGACTGTGCTTTTGTGTAAAGCAAAAAGGCACCCTAGAGGGTTTGGGTGCCATCTCGATTTTTTGATGACTTTTCCAATAAATGGTGTGAATGGCCTTAGTGAGTAAAAATACAAAACTAGTGATTTGGGGGGCTTAACTGCCTTTCTGTTGCCCTCTGCCCCATCTCCACTGGTTTCACCACTCTTCTTTCAGGCATCAATCATGGGGACCTGAATGGCTACAACATCTTGGTGGAGGCCAGCCCCGAGGCTTCCGGAGACCCAGCGTATCGTGTGTCTGGAGTCCTGGACTTTGAGGACATGAGCCAAGGCTACTACGTGTTCGAGGTGGCCATCACCATCATGTACATGATGATAGAGAGCAAGGACTCCTTGGCGGCAGGTGGCCACGTGCTGGCTGGCTTCGAGAGCGTCATCCCGCTGACAGCCGAAGAAAGGGGGGCTCTCTTTTTACTGGTGAGCAGTCGGTTTTCTCAGTCGCTCGTGATGGCTGCTTATACATCCCAGCTCTACCCTGAGAACAAAGAGTATCTCATGATCACTGCCAAAACAGGCTGGAAGCACCTGCAGACCCTGCTGAGTATGGGTCAGAAGGCTGTGGAGGACATCTGGTTTGAGACTGCCAAGGCCTACACGGCAGCGCCATCCTAGAAACATCATCAGGAATGAGAATACCCAAAGGCACTGTGCATATGCACTTATTGACTATCACTCTTGGTATTCACGGGCAGCTCACATTTCTACGATCTTACAGTTTATAAAGTGGGCTGGGAATTATTTGGCTAAACCTGATTTTTTCATGTGGTTTCATGACACTATGAGATATATGTTAATTGAAATGATTACTTTTTAAATTAATAATAATGCCACTGAACACAAGATATCTGTGGAATTCTCACTTAATCTAACTGTCATGAGATTGAAAGTTAGGGAGTACTGCCTGAGGAGCAGGGCGCTTGCCACCCCAACACCAGTGATGTGGCGCTGGGTCAGGCAGTGAGCTCCCTCTTGGACAAAATGGGGGAGATGCCACCATGTCTGCCTAACAGCAGGGGACGAGCCAGGTGGTCTCTGAGGTTGCTTCCTGCTCTGAAATCTGGAACTCTATCTTAACTGTGAAAGGAATAATAGTGTTACTTCCATTCAAAAGATAAAAAACTGAATGCCTGAGTCAATGTCGAGAATTTTCAGGAGAAAGACCAGGAAAGACATGGTACATGGCATAATCTCTGTTCATTTGATCACATGAGACAAAAGACACCTGGACGAAAAGGAAGAGAAAGAAAATGTTTTGGTGACTAGAACTAGTGAGGGGAAGAAAGGACGTCATCACTAGAAGGTCAGCACATACGGCTGTGGGAGAAGCCCCTCTTTATTCCCAGTGTTCTGAGCACAGAGGCATATGAAAGGGTTTAGACCCCAATAAAAATATCAAGGAGCCAGACTGGACTTCGTCCGTGTGGAACCACTGACACATTACCACTCACCCACCCCTGAGGAAAGTAACAAGATGAATTTCTCTGTGCTGAGCCAGACTGGCTCTCAGACAACCAATCCAGTTTCTTGACGGGCTGTACTCAAATCCTTTCCAGCCTGATAGGTCCTTCCACTAAGTCTTTGAGAAGCCAAGGTCACCTCTGCCCTCATGGGGTGTTGGGAAAGGCTTGTGTGCAGGGAAATGTTGGCTCATGTGTCTATAACACTTTACAGTTTACAAGGCATTTTCTTCCACGACTTGAAGGTAGTAGAAGTGTTATCCCCTTTTTACAAAGGAGGACCCAGACTCTCTGAAATGTGAAATGACTTCCCTCCATTCATACAGCTTGTACATGGCAGTGCTGTTGCTTTTCTATAAGGAAGAACCATGTATGCACATTTGCTTTTATACAGTTTTTTGGCTTGTTTTTTGCAAGTGAGCTCGGGATTATATGTCCATTTCCTTTGTGTAGGAGGGAAGCTGGAACTGGCCAATTAGAGCCCACTCCTTATACACATCCTGCACATGGCAGTGCCTACATGGGGAGATAAAGGATTCCTGTAGAAGTTGGTGCTTGAGCCTCATCGTGAGGGAAGAGAGGGGTTCTGTAAGGCAGATGTGAGGGAGGAGGACATTCCAGGTATGCAGAGGCACAGAGATGAGCACACAGGTATTGTTTCCCGTGAAAGATTTTGACGTGAAGAAGAGTCTTTCAATTGTCTCGTGAGCTAGAACTGAGAACGACTGCTTTTGTAAGGCCCCAAAGTGACCATCTGATCTCGCCTTCCTCCCGCAAGACAGAGGGCAGAAGACAGGCTAGAAGCCTCCGGGTGAGGAGAGAGGCTTAACCAGCACAGGGCTCTGTGCTCTGTCTCTCTACTGCTGTTTTCTCCTGCTCTTAGGAGGAGGTGTATCATACTGGCTACAACATTGTAAACTCTGGGATGTCAGGAGAGTGAGCCCCCCTGGAGCTTATGATCCACCATCACAGGCCCAAGGAATGACTGGGATCCAACCCAGCAGTGGACTGACCCATGGCCTTAATTATAAATCATTCCTAAGCCTCTAGGAGGGAGGGAATCCAGCAGGCAGGCTGCATTTGAAACTTAATGGGGTGAAGATTGTGGAAACTGCAAGTCTGAGCCTCCTTCCCAAGACCAAGGTGGTGAGGGGTGAGCGTGCCCCAGGTTTGGTGTGAAGGTCTGTACCACTGTTCATGCCATGTCTTCTCAGGAAATACCCCTTTATAAAAATGAATTCATTTCAATTGGTAAAACAACACTGGCTCTAATCACCCCTGGTGGTTGTCACTGGGCAAAACACACTAGAATGGGAATTCAAGGTGCTGGCATTGGAGAAGTACCCCAATTAATACTACTAATTAATTGCTGAATTAAAAAAAATCTTTGTTCTAAATAATTCTTTGTTGTAAACCTCAAAACTAAATAAATACTACCTATGTTAATATTAAAAAAAAGATACTTCATTGATGTGGGCCCTTCCTCTGCTAACACTCATCACAACCACTCCAAGCCTTAGTAGGCAGGACTTTATGAATTTCAGCGACTGAAAAAAAAAATCGAACAACTGACCAGACCCCTGGCAAAGACCAGGCTGGTGCTGGAGACTGCAAGTATTCAATGTTCAGTGTTAGCCTAGGAGAGATTCCCTTCATATACCCCACAGTCCAGACCCACTGGTCTTTTTACTGCTTCTTGCCCACTTGCTGCTGCCTGTCTGCCTGCCCGCCCTTGCACCGGCACTGCCCCTATCTCCGCCTTCACTTCTGTTTTAGGGGTCCTGTTTTCCATAGCAGCTCCAGGAAGGGGCCACTATCTGAAGCCTTTCTAGGCCTTTCCCCCTCAGATACTAGTGCATCCTTCCTCAATGACCTCAAATGCATTTTTGCAGAAACTTCTATATGAATGCATTGTCTTCCTTGATAAAACCTAAGCCCAAGGATTTGTTTTATTTTTGCCTTTGCATTTCCAGGGTCTGACATATTCAGCAGAAGTGGATAAATTAAGCAGTAGCAAAGACCTTGGGAGGCCACCGATAAGGGGGGAGCCCCCCCCCAGCCTGGCTGCTTCTCAGTCCTTTGCTGGACTGTCCCCACTGTCTGTGGCTCAGAACTCTGGCCATCTGCTTCACTTTCTCTGTATTCTCAGTGGCCCCCTCGACTCCTATCAGTTCAGTCTTCATCTGCACAGATGACGTCTGGATCTCCTGTACAAGTCCAGTCTCTGGGGCTCCTGCCCCCATAGCCGAGAACAGAATGCTGAAATGCAGCGGGGCCCCTGGGTGCGGAGTGCTGCACACACCCATCACAGGGCGTGTACTGGGTTTGTTTAACGTTTGAGGGCTCCTGGATTCCAGCTAATATCCACTTATATTCCCAGTCACAAGGGCTGGGGGAATTTTGCTACCAGTTCAGCTGGTAATGCCACGTGAGGCGGCGTCTGTAAGGGGCTCCACGGAGCGGAGCGCCCGTCACCAGCCTCTGTACACGCTGCCTGCACCTGGCCGCTGCTGGGGACGATGGTTCAGTGACACACGCGACCTTCATACCTGCTAGGGAACAAAGCAAGAAAGGCGGCTCGTTACAACACAGACAACAAAAGCCTGCTTGCCGGAGAAGAGTAAACGAGGCGCAGGAGATGCGCGCGTGGGCGCCCACCCGCGAGGTGCATTCTCGTCCGTGGGTCCGGCGCCTCTATCCGCCCACGGACCGACCATGTGCAAACGTTTGGCACGTACTTAGGCTGAGGGACAACTAAAGGGAAAAGCGGGGAGGGGTTCAGACCGTCTGAATCAAATCAGGGCTGGGGACACGAAGGGAGGAGGGGAGGCGGCCTGGCCAAACCTCTCCTCGTCGCCCGGCCTCGTGCAGCCCGGCCAGGTGCTGGCCCGGCCCCCACGTGCTCCCTGTGCCCGCCAGGCCCCAGTGTTCTGCGCAGGCGTGGCTCCGCCCCCACCCCGGGCAGTGCGCAGGCGCGGGCGGCCATTTGTGGCAGCGGAGCTCGGCCAGGGACTCGCGGAGACACGGCCCGGACCCGGCGGAGCGAGCGGCGGAGCGAGCGGCGGCGCGGCCGGAGAATCCCGACCCCCGGCATCCCAGGAGGTGCGTATCCGCCGCCCCCCAGGCCGGGCGCGGCCAGACCCTCCCCGACGCGCCCGGCTCCGCCGGCTTCCAGGGCCGGCGCACAGCGCGATGACGGTGCAGGAGCCGCCGCCCCCGGGCCTGACGAGCGTGTCCCCCGGCGGCCACCATCCGGGCGTGAGGTGGGGGGGGGGGCCCGAAGGGGCCGGGCCCAGTTTCCTCCCCTGTACCGGGGGGGGCCGGGGGGGGCCGGCGCCCGGGGGGGCCCCTGGTGCCCGGGGGCTGGTGTCCCCTCACCGCGCCGCGTGGCGGG
>NW_027187353.1:17278347-17300155 GCF_028583685.1 Petaurus breviceps papuanus
GGTGGGGGGGGGGGCCCGAAGTGGCCGGGCCTCAGTTTCCTCCCCTGTACGGTGAGGTCGGGCGGGAGCCGCGCGCGTGGGAGACCCTTGTGGCCCGGGGCTGTGCCCCCAACCTGGCCCGGGGGTGGGGGGCATCGCGGCCTCACTCCCGGGGACCTCGGGCGCCTTGTTTCCCTTCGGGACTCAGTTTCCTCTTTTAGAAAATGGGTCTTGGGTCACCCTGGGCCGTCCGCGGCCCTCACCCGGCGTTTGTTACGTGCGGGACCCCCGGGCGCCCCAGCCCTTCGGGGTGGGCAGCCCCGGACACGCCCCTCCCCCCAGGAGCCGGGCCCTAGTCACGGACGGCGTTGGGCTACAGTGTGTCCCTGTGAGCCGCGCTCCCTCCCGGGCCGCCACCCGAGGGCTTGGGCAGGACTCTTCCCCTGCCCCCGCAGGGCGCCGAGTCCCGATGGGGCGAGGCGGGGGTGCCCGGGCCGGAGCTGCCTCACTCCGGACCTTTACATTCACTTTCACTTTGTTTGCTTTCTGCTTACGCATCTGACGAGCGGGGAGGCTCACACCTTGGCAGTGATCTAGGCCCACCCGGAGGCCGAAGCGATCGACCTGGGGGCTCGGAGCCGGGCCTGGGGTCCTGGGCTAGGTGGTGGGGTGTCCTGGGTAGGACAGGAGAGATCGCGATGGCTCCAGGAAGTTGGAGGAGGAGGAGCGCTTGGGCTCCCCTGCTCCGTAGCACCAGCTGGTCGTATAACACCAACCAGACTTGCCAGATAAGAGAAGGAGCTGTATCTTATAGGAGGGAATCGGCCTCTGTCACTGGAATGCAGGTTTCTCTTGAATTTGCCAAATTGACAGAAAAGGAGTCTTTTATTTGCTGGCACCTTATGTGGCTTCTGGTGTAGCTAAGCGGTTATTCCTCAGCTCCTAATCAGGTAAAATGAGTCATTTGTCACCAGAACAGGTGACTTTGAGAGTGAAGTAAGATATCAGAAGCTTTAAGCTATCTATAACAACTAGGGCTTTAGTTTTCACAAACTCTTAATTATCGTGGAAAGATTTGTATTTTTCGTGTGGTACAAAATATTGTACAATGATAATAGCTCATGGTTCTTTACGGAGCACTTTCCTTAAAACCTTGTGAAGCTTTTTCTTCATTTTATACTTGAGAAAACTGAGTTTATATGCCTACTAAGGTCACACAGCTCCTAAGTGACAGCTGGGACTTGCTTTTCCCATGAAGAGTCTCAAGGTGTCATGATCTCTTAGTTTTTTCTTCTTTCTCTGTAAGGTAGCATGTTAGAGATGAGAAATTAAGAATGGCCCATGGAAGTTTTTGTTTTTCCCCTCAGCCTCACAATATCATAATAATAACATGAGAACTAGAATTCAGAATCCCTACAGGCATTGGTAGACAGGCAGCTGATGACAGGGATTTGAATTAGACCTTGAGTTAGGAACATTCATCTCCCTGAATTCAAATCTGACCCCAGACACTTATTAGTCTTAGTTGTGTGACCCTGGGCAAGTCTCTTAATCTGTTAATTCTTGTCCCAGGGATGTAGTGAGAATCAAATGAAATATTTGTAAAGCATTTAGTACCATACCTAGCATATAGTAGGCACTTAATAAATGTTTGTTTCCCCTCTTTCCTTCCACTACTAATTTCCCAAGACTCCTTTTCTAATTTCAGTCAGTAAAATCTTTTGATGAGATTGCTGTGCCTTTTTGTTGCTCAGTAGTATTTATAAATGAAAAAATTCAGGTATTTGTCATCAGTTACTGTCATAAGACTTGTAACACATGTTTTCAAAATGTCTAGAAAACTGTCATAATATTCTCTCTAATGGACTTTTTTTTTTTTTAGGAATAATATAAAATACAGGAAACATGGTGAGTTACGTACATGCCAGTAGTAGTTTCACAGTCTTAGTAACAAAGAGCATTGTTTGTTCCTTATGCCTGTGCATGGCACAAAAAACTGAAGTGGGTAAAATGAAGTTGGAGGAAGTACTCCAAGATTTTTAAACCATTGCTATCTTCTTCTTCAGTGTACATAGAACATCTGGGTTTGGTGGGTGCAGGTGAGGATGTGTTTGGGAATTTATACCGAGACTTTTGGAAAGGCAAAATTTCATTGCGTATATTTCCTTTGTAGTCTCGAAGATATGACTCAAGGACCACTATATTTTCACCAGAAGGTAAGTAGAAATCCTTTAGTTTATCTAAAATCATAGTGAGAGAAAACTGTTAGTTATGTTTCAGTGTCTTTTAAAAGAAAAAACACTTTTATGCCCTTAAAAATATCTAAGCTCTCTGTCAAAAATTGAACTTTCTGGTAATATATCTTCTAGGTTATTCTGATATCCTGCATAGAAAAACCAGAGACATCATCCCTGACTTGTTGGTGTCTTTGCTGCCGCTTTGGTTTCTTTTGAGTGTCTTGTCTGTCAGCAGTGACAAGAAAGCTTGCTTATTGGCCGTATTTTTGTAGGTCGCTTGTACCAGGTGGAATATGCCATGGAGGCTATTGGACATGCAGGCACCTGCTTGGGAATTTTAGCAAATGACGGTGTTTTGCTAGCTGCAGAGAGACGGAACATCCACAAGCTTCTGGATGAAGTCTTTTTTTCAGAAAAGATTTACAAACTTAATGAGTAAGTGAGATCTCTGAGAAGGAAGGTTCATTCTACGTAATGATGTGCATACCTGTGATAGAATGGAAATTAGAATTTCTCTGTGTGTCCTGGGAAAATGTAGGTGGGTAGTAGCTAGTAAATGAGACCTTAAGGCACCTCATTGAGTCTTGTGTTCTTCAGAACCGAGTTGCTTATGTTGTCTGTTTTCTAGAGTTAAGGCCAGGTTCTGGTCTGTTGGGCCCAGTTCTTTGTGAGGATTCTCACTTCAGATGAGGAGCCATTGAGCAGCTATCATAAGGAGTTTCTAAAAGGCCCCTTTTTTGGTCAAGGCCTGTGATTTCATCAGTATAAGATGCAGATTGGCAGCTTGATGGTAAATTGTAGTCTTAGAGTGACCTGGGGCATCAGAAGGTTATGTGACCCAGGGGTAACCAGCTACTTTGTGCCAGAGGCAAGACCTGAGGAGTGTCTTCCAGCCCTTGGTTCAGTGTACACTGTCTCATTGCTACACTTTATGAGATGAGAACTTTCTCTGCCCCCTGTGTCCATAAGTGACAGCCTGCAAAGGGAGAAAAACTTGGGATGGAATTGCCTGTAACCTTGCTATAGTGCTGCTACCAGATGTCAGCCTGCCTGTAACATAGGAGCAGGAAAGCCAGGTTTGCTTCTGACCTCACCCCAACTTTACCGATTTGTGTTGTTTTGGAGGCCATTGGCCTAAACTTTCCCACTCTCTAAAATGCTGGGACTGGTGTACATGATCTCCAGAGCTCCTGCCAACTATGGTATGATGTTCCATAAAATCTCAAAATGTTCAGTCCTTCCCATGACAAAGACAGCATTTTCTTTATGGCAGGTCTGTGGCTTAAGCCCAGTGGCCAGTTGGCCTGCTTTGTGATAAGAAGGAAAAGTGGCATATAGGTTTGAGGATGTCTGTTGTCTAAAACAGCCAAAAGGGGGCTTAGCTATTGTATGCAGAGTAGAAACAAAGGCCATTTGTCTCTCTCTCATTCCGTATTCTTTTGTTCATATGTATTTATCAGTAGAAGTTTTTAACTCCCATGTTACCTGTAATCCCCCATTCAAAGTAAGGTGTTTGCCATGAAGTGGAGTGGAGAAGTATTTATCAGGTGCATAGTTGGTGCCAAGCAATGGGCTAAGTGTTAGGAGTATAAATAGAAAAGTGAGACCAGCCCTGTTCTCAAAGAACCATGTTCTAATTGAAGGAGACAATGCATAGAAGAATGTTATTAAGGATTATATTAGCAGGGCAGATGCAGTGCCCAGCTTTGGAAGCACAGCGGTAGGGCCACCACGCTGGCCTGACGCTCCTTCATGTAACCAGAAAGACTGTAGGTGGTGACTCGCTCCCCATTGAAGAGATATGAGTAGCTGTGTCTAGCATCCAGCATCCTGGAGGCCCCACACTTGCAACCATGAGGAAGGGTGAGCTCTGGGCAGGTGGGAGAGGCAGTCTCTGCAGGAACAATATGGGTTGAAACTCCCAAAATGAAACACCATTTCAAAGGTCTTTTACAAAGGCAGAGTTTTTCTAATTTCCTTTATTTGTTGATGTTCTGAAGCAAACATTTTGGGTTACTAATAGTACATACATTAAAAAATAATAGATGGTAACCAACTTGAGGGTCACCAGAGTTGAGTGTGGCTAGAGTGCCATATTATTAGATGTTTACAGATATTTATTCTTTAATACTGTCAACTATTCTCTATAGGAATTTTCACTATTTATCTGATAAAACTTCATTTTTTTTATTCCTTTAGGGATATGGCTTGCAGTGTGGCAGGCATAACTTCCGATGCTAATGTTTTAACTAATGAACTGAGACTCATTGCTCAGAGGTAGGTTCACGTGGTGAGGAGAACACACAGCAGTTTGGGTTTAGTACCAGGGAGAGCTCATCTATGGCACAGAGTTCGGTCATTCTCATTAAGAGCCATTGAAAAGATCTCTTCTCCAAAAAAGACTGAAATTTCAGATGTTACTGCCACTTAAAAGGTGTTGTTATTGGGTCTTGCCATGTTGTGATCTATTAAGATAAACAGATCATTGGCAGTTACAGAAACATTTTCAATTTGCAGAAGATTAATAATTTCATCATTGGGTATACACAGATCAAAGCTGATCCAGTGTCTTTTTTATTAGTAGTAGTAATAATGCTCTTCCTTATGTCACAAATTGAGAATTGTGATACACGTAATATACCAGACTTTTTCTCTTGTTAATAATAAGGTGCATGTAGCACTTTAAAGTTTAATTTATCTTTGTTATCTCATCTATCCTAACAACAACCCTAAGAGGTAGGGGATTTTTTAATGTTAAAAGTGATTTTTAACTTTATAAAATACACTTTTTTCAACGGAGGCTGTGCTAAAGCTGTTGTCAGAAGTTGATATGAGTCTGTTAATTATGGAGACCTTCCTCAGTCTATAAAACATTCCCCCAAAAATGTTTTGAAGGTTTTTAAATGTCTAGTGGGTCTGAAAGTCTTCCCCTCATCGAGGAAATGCCAAAATATGATAGATAGGTTGATATACTGAGAAGAATCATTCCAGAGTCATAGGAATTTAAGGAATATTGTTAATCGCTATTTTGTGGATGAGGAAAGAGCTGCTAAGTAACTTCCACGGCTCGCGTTGGCTGATGTGTAACACAGTATTTGAATTCAGGTCTTCCCAGCTCCCAGTCCATTGCTCTTTCCATGACACCCCCAGCTGCCTTTATTTAACCACAGATGCACACTTGTATTTCTCTGGGGTAAATAATCCTGTCATTACCGCTCTCTTCACTGGCCTTTTCTGCCTTAAATATGTGACTGTAATGTTTGGAACATCAGGAATGCCTGTGTTGGCTTGATTCCTCCATGTCACCTTTTACTTTTGTGGTGTAGGACTTTGATAACGTCTTCACGCAGTAGAACTGCTGAGTGGTTTTGTTTGTTCGTTTTCAGTGTTAATATGTCAGTCTCTTTGCACACTAGGTACCTGTTACAATATCAAGAGCCTATCCCCTGTGAGCAGTTGGTCACAGCACTGTGTGATATCAAGCAAGCTTATACACAGTTTGGAGGTACTGATTATTGATCGTTTGAACCTGTCTAAAAATATTAAAGCATAAAAGCTTAGGAATAAGAAATTACTTTTTAGTTAGCAAAAAGAAGTTGAAAATTATGTATATTAACATTTTTTTCAAATATTACTGCTTTCGTCTTGCAGGCATGTGGTTTAGGCCTGAAATTTTGTTGCTAAACCCTCGAGAGGCTAAAATAAACATTTTTAAGTAAGGAAGAGAATCTCTGTTTATATAATAATGCCACTTAAAACTAAGTTTTCCTATCTTTATTCTGCCTTCTGACTCTGTATTTCTAGTGAACAAAAGTAGGATTTATGGTAGAGCTTATCAATGGTTTATGAAAGTTTTAGTTTGCAGAAAAAGGTTCGGTAAATGAGTTTAATGACCACCATCTGGTTCCTACGTTTACTCTGCTAATACTGACCTGTTTTTTGTAGGAAAACGCCCTTTTGGTGTTTCATTGCTGTACATCGGCTGGGATAAGCATTATGGTTTCCAGCTGTATCAAAGTGATCCCAGTGGAAATTATGGAGGTTGGAAGGCCACTTGCATTGGGAATAATAGTGCGGTGAGTGTCCTCTCATAGCAGGAAATGGAGAGCAGGAGCAGGCAGCCCGGTATCATGCAGAGAGAGGGAGTCCTCTGGAGCAGACCCAAGTCTGACCTTTGTGACTTGTGTTAGCCTGGCTTTGGGCTTGAATCTCTCTGAGCCTCAGCTTCCTCTGCTGGGGATGGTTCTGCCACTAGCTGCCTCACGGGGGGTGTGGTGGGAAGCCTTCTACATTGAACACCCAGGATGATGCTTGTCTTCTCATGTGTATATTTTAAGAACTTTACTCAGAAGCTTAAAGAGAATTCTGGGCATTGATTGTTCCCTCTGTATCTATAGGCGGCTGTTTCAATGTTAAAGCAAGACTACAAGGAAGGAGGAATGACTCTGAAGTCAGCACTTGCTTTAGCAATTAAAGTGCTCAATAAAACCATGGATGTTAGTAAACTTTCTGCTGAAAAAGGTAACCTATGTCTCGACTATGCTTGTCTTGTCTGTGACATCCTTATTGTCTTGGTGCTGAAAATACCCACCACCATTAAGAGGATTGGATTGGTTGTGCTTGTTTTGTTTGGTAGTTAAGGTAAACCTGTTGAAAGGGAGATTCAGCAAATCTCTCTCTGCTCTGGGCAGAGCTGCATGTAATACTGGGGAAAGTAAAATGTAGAAAGCCATGAGTCTGGGCTTTGCCTGCAGTCCAGTGGGGAAGAGGGGATGCAGCATGCAAGTAACTGTAGTGTAAAGGAATATAAAACCCCTGTCAGGGTTAGATACTGACACGTCCATATTGTCATAGTTGAATTTTTTTAAATAAAATCCAAAGCTACAAAAATAAATATATGAGAGGCATATGCCTAGTCTAATGTGGGGCCCAACAGGTCAGGGGTTCAGGTATTGTGTCAAGGAGGTAGGATTAGGAATGGCTTCCCAGAAGCAAGTGAATAAAGGAGCCCTGGTATGGCTGACTTCAGTCTTCAGCTTGCAAAAACCTCCTTGAAAAATAGGATGACTTTCCTCCGAGACTCTTCCATCTTTTGTAGTTATCTTCATGTTAAACCTTTGAAGAAAAATGGGGGAATGAAAAGAGATCTGGACGTGGTGTCAGGAGGTCTGGGTTCAGATCAGAGCTTTGACAGTGGGGCCAGTCGTGACCTTTCCTCAGTTGTGACCCTTATAAGGGGGACAATGTTAATGACAGTAATTAGCACACAGGGCTGTTGTTGAGAAAGTGCCCTGTAAACTTTAAAGCATTATATGTGTTAAGATTGTTATTATCATTATTGTTATTACGAATAACAGTAAGTAGGAATTTAAATATAACTTCTTATGGATTCAAAATCACCACTGTCTCAGATCAGGGAGGTGTCCAGAGATCCAAGGCTACAAAGAGGAGAACATTGAACCTCAAGGCACCAAGGTGTGCACAGTGCTTAGAATGTTAGGAAGGCTGATCTTTTTTTTTTTTAAGTTTATTTGTTTTTAGTTTGCAACATTCACTTACATAAGCTTTTGGGTTCCAAATTTTCTCCTCCTCCCCAAGACGGTATGCAGTCTGATATAGGCTCTATATGTATATGTATACATCCACATTAAACATTTTCACATTAAGACTCATCTTTCTGGATTCAAATCTGGCCTCAGACCCTAGGTGGGTGACCCTGGGCAAGTCACTTAGCTGTAAAATGAGCTGGAGAAGGGAATGGCAAACCACTCCAGTATCTTTGCCAAGAACATTCTAGACGGGGTCCTGCCAAGTCAGACACAACTGAAATGACTGAACAATAATAAAGAGAACCGTGGGTGGGCCCCCCCTGAGCTAAAAAGGTCTGTGGCTCTGTCACTGTCTGGTGTCTGAGAAGCAGCTGTGCTGAGTGTGAAGGAGCCCAGAGGCTGGTTCCCAGGTGGGGCCAGAGCAGCTCTTGAAGCTTCCTCTGAGCTGTGGGGATTGTGCCATGTCAGTAAAATCACAGACACTGTAGTGTCAGAGCAAGAGGTCAGGTAAAAAAGCAGCTTGTTTAGTACCTTCTTGGTTCAGTTGAGTTAGAATTTAGCCTCTCAAGTTATAATTGAAACGTTCCTTTTGTCTTTTTCCCTTACTGTATATTCCCACCCTCATCATGGGGGCTCCTTGCTTGGCAATAGCAAGAGATCCTCTCCCTCAGGAAGTTCATGAGAGCATAATGGAGCTTGGAAAGCCTTGATACAAGAAGTAGAGAGGAGAAGTGCTCAGAGAGGCCTTAATGAGGAAACGGGGAGGAGCCCCCCTTGCACTGGGAACGAGAAGAGCTAGATCTGAGTCCCAGCTCTGATCATGGTGACCTTGGGAAAGTCACTGAGCTCTTCGAGTCTCCTTTCCTTATCTGTAAAATGTTCACTAGAGGGTCTCTGAGGTCGCTTCAGCTGCAAGGGATAGATAGATAGAGGACAGTAAGTCAGCCTTTCCTTCAGCAGTCTCCAGCAGGGGTTCACAAGCCCACCGTGCCTCAGGGGTCAGCTTGTGGCTGGTCCAGGGTCTGCATGGGCCCAGGGTACTGAAGGCTTTCCAGTCTTCGGAGTCTGCCTTCGAGAGCCTGGGCTCAGTAGGCTCTGAGAGGTGACTGGAGTCCAAAAGAGAGATCTTGTGTAGGCAAGCATGGTGGCTGGAGATGTGGGGGAGACACAGTGGGGGGAGCCGCTTGGATGGGGGTGCGTGGTTAATGTTTTTGAACGTGATTGACTGTTTTGGACAAACATTCCTTTGTTTTGTTTATAGTTGAAATTGCAACATTAACAAGAGAAAACGGAAAGACGACAATAAGAGTTTTAAAACAGAGAGAAGTGGAGCAGTTGATTAAGAAACATGAAGAGGAAGAAGCAAAAGCAGAACGTGAGAAGAAGGAAAAAGAACAGAAAGAAAAGGAGAAGTAGAACCTGAAATCAGGGTTTTTTAAGATAGATAACCTCAGGGTTCCTTTTCAGCTTAAAAAGCTGCTCTTAAATGCTACACGGAGGAAGCCTCGAGCCTGGTTTTTCTTAGTGTCTTCAGTGAGGAAATAGGACATTACTTACTGGATGGGGCCCTTGTCATCCTGGGCCCCTCAGTACTTTACTGTAATGATGATTATTCCTCGTGGACATCTTATGTCTGCTTTTTGAATAAAATTTGGAAAGAACTGAACTGTGTGTTTATTCCAGCTTTGTAGCTGAGAACTGAGCACCATCAGAGGAAGCTGGTCCATCCACCTTCTGATAGAGCAGTGACTTATTGGGAGGAATACACTGACAGAACGCCCTGGCCATTGCTGAGCACAGACTAAGTACTTGGTGAATTTGTATCTGGGTGGGAGATGAATGAAACTGACAGAAACCAGAGACAGGGGCTGGTTTCTGTGTCATCAAAGTGGCAGTCCAGGAGAGGTGGGGAGGGCCTGTGTTGGCAGCTAGAGATGGAAAAAGAGGCATTTCTGAGGTGGTCAGTGGCTCTTAGCCACCAGCTAGTTAGATAGCCAGTTCTGAGCTTTCACGGTTCAGACCTGCCTTACCCACTAGGCATCTCCACCCAGATGCCCCACTGTCTGTCACCTCAAGTAGAACATGTTAAAAACCAAACTCATTCCATCCCTCTTTATCCTCAAAAAAAAAAATTATTATTTACTTTTAGTTTACAGCATTCAGTTCCACAATCCTTTGAGTTCCAAATTACCTTCTCCCCCTTCCTACCCCTATAGCAGCATGCAATCCGATGTATGTTCTACAAATACCTTCACGTTAGTCATGTTATAAAGGAGGATTATAACCAGTGCAATGAACAATGAGAAAGAAGGAACAAAACAAAAAAGGGAGCAGGTAGTTTGCTTCAATCTACATTGACTGTAATTCTCTGGATGTGGATAGCCTTTCCATCATGAGTCTTTGAGTTGTCTTATAACCTTGCATTGCGGAAAGGAGCCAAATCTATCAAAGTTAGTCGTCACACATCTGATGTATCTGTAATTGTGTACAAAGTTCTGGTTCTGCTCCCCTCACTCAGCATCTGTTTATATAAGTCTCTACAGGTTATGATGACGTCTTTCTGCTTCTCATTTTTTATAGCATAATAGTATTCCATTACATTCAAATACCACAGCTTGTTTAGCTATTTCCTAGCTGATGGACATTTCCTTGATTTCCAATTCTTTGCCACCATGAAAAGAGCTGTTATAAATATTTTTGTACATACAGGTCCTCCTCCCACTAGTATGATCTCTTTGGGATACTGCCCTAGAAGTGATATTGCTGGGCCAAAGGGTATGTACATTTTTATAGCCTTTTGGGCATAGTTCCAAATTGCTCTCCAGAATGGTTGGATCAGTTCACAACTCCACCAACAATGCATTATTGTTCTAATTTTCCCATATCTTCTCCAGCATTTATCATTTTCTTGTTTTGTCATATTAGCCAATCTGACCAGTGAGATGTACCCCAGAGTTGTTTTGATTTGCATTTCCCTCTAGTCAATAGTGATTTTGAGCATTTTTTCATATGATTATAGAAATCTTTAATTTCTTCCTCTGAAAACTGCCTGTTCATATCCTTTGGCCATTTATCAATTGGGGAATGACTTGTCTTATGTATTTGACTCAGTTTTATGTATATTTTAGAAATGAGGCCATTATCAGAGACAAAAACATTTTTTTTCCCAATTTTATGTTTCCCTCCTAATCTTGGTTACATTGGCTTTATTTGTACAAAAACTTCAATTTAATGTTATCAGAATTATCCATTTTGCATTTTGTAGTGCTCTCTTATTTGGTCATAACTTCTTTCCTCCATAAATCTTGACTCCTTTGTCCCTCTTAACATGCTCCTTTGGACACATCATTCACCTCATCTCATGTCACCTGTAAGTTATCCCCGACTCTCCCCTCTCTTGCCTCTTGTGTCTTTTCAGTTAACCAGTCCTGTTGATTATACTACCTCAATGTGTTTGTTTAATTCAGTATATGGCTTTATTCTCATTGCCACCCACCACCAGGTTATCTTTCCTGTATATATTGGTGTCCCACTGACTTAAGGCCACCCATTCTGCTGCTGGACAGCTCTGGTAAGGAAGTTTTCCTGTATGTTGAACCTAAATCTGCCTTTGGAATCTTGGAAACGGATACCATGACCCTTTATTTTACCTCTGCACAGGACTGGTGCCAGGTCCTGTGATTCCACCTCTTAATATTTCTCTCAGTCCTTTCCTGTCTCCCTGCTGCACATCACACCAGTGTCTCAACTCTTGCCATTTCTAGTGAGGACACCACAGTCCATGCTGTCCCCTAGGCTTGTCTCCTCGTCGTCCCTAACTCCCCACTCCTTGACCCTCAGTATCTAATATGTAGACATAGTTGGAGAACCATTGTAACCGCTATAAGAGAGAGCTCAGGGTGGACTGGAGTGGTCCAGGAAGGCTTCACGGAGATACAATTTGAGGTAGGCCTTGAGAGAGTAGTTAGATGGACAAGAAAAGAGAAGGAGGGAGGACTTTCCCAGATGGGAGAAGTAGTGTGAGCTACAGAAATGGCCTGTTCTGTTGAACATTGACCTCATCATTAGTGGACAGTATTGATAGGACATTCATCAAAAATGTGCATGGCCCACATCCCAAGCATTCTCTTTACCCCTGCACCCACACCAAGGACTCTGGGATCACATGGATCGATTCTGGGGGCCGACCCAAAGAAGGTGATTTTCTGGTTTTGACCCAAGGTCTGCCAGGTAGTAGCAGAACCAGGCCTTGAACACAGGTCCTCTGGCTCCAGATCCCTGGCGCTTTCCATAGCTCCATGCTTCCCTCCTCTGCCCCTCCTTTTCTACATGATGAACCAGGCCGAAAGTGGTCAGATCACTTGTGCAGGGTCGCCCAGAGACTCAAGATTTGAACCCAGGACCTCTGCCTCCAAGTCCAGTGTTCCGCAATCTCTCCAGGCAGATGGAGCTCCTCAAGGCTAAGGATTATATCAAAGTCAGATTTAGAGTTGGAAGGACCCTTTAAACCCTCATTTTGTAGAAGAGGAGACCAATGGCTATAGAAGTGGAGTGACTTGCCCAAGGTCTGAGTGTCTTAAGTGTCTGAGGCTGGATTTGAACTCAGGTCCTCCTGACTCCAAGGCTGGTGCTCTATTCACTGTGCCACCTAGCCACCCCCCTCACCATGTTTGGGTAGAGCACTAGGCCTGGAGTCAGGATAGTTCAAATCTGGCCTCAGACCCTTACTGACTGTGTGACCCCGGAAAAGTCACTTAACTTTCTCCATTTTCTCATCTGTAAAAATGAGCTAGGGAAAGAAATGGCTAACTACTCCAGTATCTTTGCCAGGAAAACTCCAAATGGGGTCATAAAGAGTTAGACATGACTGAAGAACAACAACAAAAAAAATTTTTTTAAAGAGAAACTCACAGTATTTGACTATACCAGAAAGGGCTATCACTTTAAAGAAGGAAATTAAGGCACTGAAAGATGTGACTAGCAAAAAGCTTGCCCCAATATCCAGAGTTTCTTGATTTGATCTTGAGAATCCAGGTTTCTTGATTTGTACAAACTTAGATGTGTTTCAGAAAAAAATAGATTTAAAATAAATTCCCATCTGGAAGCACCTCAATTTTCCATTCCTCTCTATTTTTTTCTCAATCATAACAGTTACATATATATATAGTGTTTTAACATTTTCAAAGCACTGTAAAATATCTAATTTTATCCTCACAATAATTGTGCGAGGTAGGTGCTATTATTATCCCCATTTTACAGATGGGGAAACTAAGGCAGGCAGCGATTGAGTGATTTCCCCAAGATTATTTAGCCAGCGAAAGGTCTGAGGGTGGATTTGAACTCAGATTTTCTTGACTCCAGCTCCATCCCTCTCCCCACTGTGCCACTTAGCTATCTCTTAGTTGTATTATAGCTTTTTTGTGTATCTGTCTTATTCACTTCTGAGATTGTAAATTCCTTTATGGCAAAGTATATGTATTCAGTTCAGTTCCACAAATATTTATTAAATATTCAGTATCCTCAAAACAAAGCATGGTAGGTGCTTAATAAATATTTTGTTGAATTAAATCTTCCATTTTAGTAAATCAAACAACCTATGTTTATATACTTTTAGGACCAGAGAGTCAAAATTATAGGAAGGAAGATTTTTATTTAGAATAGGAAAGTGTAGCCTTGTGAGGAAGTGACTTCCTCATCCCTAGAAGTATGCGAGCCAAGGATGATTGACTCCCTGGTAAAGAAATTGGACAGGGGATTGTAGCATCAGACAGAAGACTGGGCCCCTTCTAATACAAATGACTTTTTGTATTCTATCGAGACATAGACTAGAATGATATGGGAAAAAATGCTTTCATGGTTCTCAGTCTTCCTGGAAGCTTGTTTTTCATCTGTTTCCTAGGGACAGAGACCAGAGGCTGAATCTGTAACAGGAGTGACCTCTGCATGTCCCCTCTCATGGAACAACCTGGCAACCAAGCCATGGTTCATGGTAGCTCTCCCTATTTAGACAGTCTTTTGTGTAGTTCTTCTCTCCTAGGGTAAATGATTTCTGATAAAATATTAGCCACGCTATTATTTGTTTTAAAAGAAAGGTACTATTCAAATTAATATCATTGTGTCCTGCATGGGCATTGTCCGCAACAGGAAATTAATTTACCTATCTCTGTTCAATTTTACATTACTTATTAGTAAAATACTCTTTCAATATTTCACTCTTGCCACCGACCTTTCCTTTCCTTTCCCTCTGCTACCACCCTACTGAACTAGGGCTGTATCACTTTTTCTTTTCTTATTGCTGTTTTAATTTTTTTTTTCAATTAATAAGCACCTGTCTTCTCTCTCATCTACCTCGGTCCCCTTTGCCCATCGATGGAAAACAAACAAATACATAAAGTAAAGCAAACACATTTGCATATTGGCTATGTCCAAAAGTGCACGTCTCATGCTGTACGTCTAGTCCATCACCTTGAGGGAATTAAGGGAACTAACTTGAGTTTGGTCCATTTTCAGGATAAAGTTTTGTACCTCTGTGTGAAACCATTATTCTCTTTCGAGGTCTTTCCTCCAGAATTCTTCTTGTCATTCCAATTCTTTCCTCTATTGTTCTCATTTATTTTATAATATCTATTTCTTTTTTTTTTTTAAAGCAATCGGGATTAAGTAACTTGCTCAAGGTTACACGGCCAGTTATTTCTGGGTGTGGTGCTGAGTATCTGAGCCCGGATTTGATCCAGGTCATCCTGACACTGAAGCCGGTGCTCTTACTCACTGAGCCACCTGACCGCCCCTATAATACCTATTTCAAACTAATTTTTTGAAAAAAGATTGCATCATTTCTTCTCAAAAATCTAACTGATCTTATGGCCTAAATGTATTTTTCTTGAGATTCTATTTGTAAATATTTCAGAGTTATTCTCTTCTTCTAGATTGTGTTTTGGGCACTCCTCTCCTCACGAGAGCTCTGTTTTTTTGTCTGTGAAATCTGTTCTGGACAGCCAGATGTTTCTCCTCTGTCTGGGAGGTCTTTTGGGGCTGAGGCTGTGAATGTTGCATTCCTGGGTAGGGGACTGAGGTGCATGATGTGCTCGTGGTGACCCCTTACTGTAGGGCTTTGGTCACTGAACCAGTGCTGAGTCTGATCCAGCGCCCTAGCTACTAGCCTGACCTGGGGTTGACTCTAAGATCAGCTCTGGGAATTCCCACCTTGCACTCACCGAGTCTATGATCCCAGCCCACCCTTTACCCATAGTTCCTGCCCTGGTCACTTGCCCATAGGTTGAATTTTGCCATCTTGGGTTGGAAAGGAACTTTAGTTTCTCCTTCAATTTCCCACTCACCACCACAGGCAGGGCATTCATCTTATATCATTGTTGAGGTAGTCAGCTGGGCTTCTACACTTCCTCCTACTCCGCCATCTTAGCTGGACTCCTCTTTATCACCCTCCACCAATAGCATCCCAACTGGGCTCATTGTTTTCACTCTTTCATCATTTTGTAACAATCTGCTCTCCCAAATTACTATGAACAGGCTCCAACACACCGCTAATAAGTGTTCTCTCATCAGAGGCCAAGTTCCTCCAGGACTGAGCTCAGTCTGAACCATGTACCTGGGTCCACAGCAAATGGGACCCTCAGTGAGGGAGGAAGTGGGCACAGCCTCCCAGCATCCTCTGCCCAGCAGTGAGCTCATAATATCTTAAATAATAAAACCACAATAAATAATTTTGGTTTCTTTTATATTGAGCTTTCTTATTACTGGCTAGGCTTTGGCATAAATTATTCTCATCTCGTGATTTACTTGGCTTTTTTTCCCCTCCCACAATTAGATTTCTCTAGCTATCACTGGTTCCATAATGGAAAACTTGGCAGCAACGAAGATTGAGCCTGGTTTTATTTCTGGTCATTTACTTGAAGAGAGATTGTTGTTACTGCTCTGCCATGGCACGGGGATGGCATGTGTGATGAACGTGTCTCAGAACACGCTCTAGGGTGACATACTTCACTGTCCAGAGACTCCGTTGAACCTTATTTCATGGGGTTGTGTTTTGTTACTGAAAGCTAATGAAAACAAATTAGTTTCCTTCCTTAGAGCTGTCCAGATGAAAACATTGCCAAGCTCTTTAACATTTTGATTATTGTGTCCACTCCCATTGTAACAACTCTCCTGGGCTTTTTGCAGCCTTTTGGAAGAAGTCGACTTGAACACCCTTTAAATATTCACTTCCTTGTTTCTTTGCTTTACTTGATGAAAAACACATTTCATTTTTGCTTCATAGGTATACAATTTATTCTTAGATATTCCAGTGTGACCTACCATGCCCTCTCCTCCTATGTGACTCTTGTCTAAATACATCCACTCATAAATTCTAAATAGGGACACACTCAACATACCGGGGCCTTCTCTAGGTCTCCCCATTGCCTCAGGAGTAATGGAACATAAAGGCTGGTCATTGGTGCATTTTCTCTTAATCTCTCTCCTTCTCTCTCCCTTTACCCCTATACCCATCTTTTGTTTCTACATCACCTCCATGTCCACACAGATCTCTCCTCTTTTTCCCTCCCCCTGTTATAGTCCTCTATCTACCTGATGACATCCTTTTTGCCACTTCCCCTGGACTGTTCATGTCATGGGTTGCAGTCAGCTCATACCCACCATGTGCCCTTTGGGTAACCTTCACCTTGAGTTCTTCAGAGACTGGTAATACATGACTCACAACCTTACCAGGAAAAGATTGTTGTTATTGCCATTATTGTTTTTTAATTGAGAGAGAGAGAGAGAGAGATGGATTTGTAGTACAGGGAAAGGACTGGTCTCCTGAAAAGCATTCAAAATTCTTATGATAAATTAAGCTTTTTGGCTGGGCTTTCACCTTATGGGCCCCTGACTTTGTGCAGAATTTATTCTTGAGCAACAGCATAGACTTGAGATGGAACATTAGGAATAGGGTAGGAGGGTTCTTCAATACTCCCAGTTTAGCTCAGTTGACCCCATTACACAAAACAAATAACATCACTGGAGTGAATGACAACTCATGAGACTTCAAGGCCTGCTCACAGTTAGCTCCGTTTATTTCTGACTTGGAATGTAATGTCATCTGGCCTGATTGTCTTCCCATGTGCCCTATTTCACTCCAAGTTCTTTTGATATTATCAGGAGAATGGAGCTTGGAATAATGTGGCAAGGGGGCGGACCCTGATGCCAGAAAGACCTGGCACTCAGTCCCATCTCTGTCTGACACATATTGGCTTGTGATCCTGAGTAAGTTACTTAATTTCTGGACAATTTTCTAATTCTATAAATTGCAGAGAAGGTGCTGACCTGAATTAGTAGAGGGAAATGAGAGTGAGTCTGATAGCGTATGCAATGTTCCACACCCATAGTCTTCTACTTCTGCAAAGAAATGATGTGGGGTACTTTTTTAATCTCCTTTCTATAATAGTTAGGTGTTGCAGTAGGCTTGGAATCAGGAAGAACTGAGTTCAAATCTGGCCTCAGACATCTACTAGCTGGGTGAACCAGGATAAGTCACTGAACCCTCTTTGCCTCAGTTTCCTCCCCTGTAAAATGAGCTGGAGAAGGAAATGGCAAACCCTTCCAATAATTTTGCTAAGAAAACCACAAATAGGGTCACAAAAAGTTGGGGACACAACTAAAATGACTGAACAGCAATCGGTCTATAATTAGAATTCAGTTTTACATCTTGTTCTTTCCAGTCGTATACTTGCAGTTATTGTACATACTGTTTCCTGTTCACTTCACTGTGCATCAGTTCAGATAGTCTTTTCTTGCTTCTCTGAATTCTTCATACTGGTCCTTGTAAGTAAAATTCTGTTATATTCACGTACCACAATTGGTTTAGCTAGTCTCCAGTCAATGGGAATTTACTTTCTTTTCAGTTCTTTGCTGCTACCAAAGGGTGCTGCTATGAATATCTTGGTGCCAACGGAAACTTCCTTTCTACCTTTGACCTCCTCGTTGGGGCACACGTAATATATGCACTTGTAAAAATTATATTTAAAAGTTATTCCTTATTGTGATTCTCTGTATTCTTCCCTCCTTCCACATTACATTTTCTATGGTTATCTGCCTTCCAAGACGCGCCTCGGGGAGAGGAACTAGTCCTCGGGGACCTTAGCTTCTACCTGCCCATCATCGTTGGAGAACACCCAACATGGCCCTGAAGGCGCCTGCCTCTCTGAGCAGCATAACCCTCTTGGAATACTTTTCCTGTCTAGTACCTGCTTGCCCATGTTGTTAGCTGGCTTGGTCCAATACCCCAACATACTTGTGTAGGTGTCTACAACACCCATACTTGTCTAGAAGTATTCCTCATCCATCTCTGCCATATCTATCTCCTCTGAGTCTCCCTAACCTTTGATCTGTCTACATCGGCTTCTGTCCTGCTCCTGCCAGCTCCTTACTCTGGTTCTACCAATGGCCGACTGGTTCTACCAATGGCCGACTGGTTCTACCAATGGCCAGCACCTGGTTCCACATGCAATGGGCTGGCTACCTGGAGGCTGTTAACAGCCCTGTAGTGCCACCTGCTGGTTAAATGTCTTATAGTTGAGCCGGCTTCTGGCGGGAAGACTCTTAGGTGTTCTTCTTCCCTCCCTCCATCCCTTCATGAATTTGGTTTTCATATGAACAACTACTTAATGAACAAGGAACAACCATTTCCTCTATTTGTGTTTTGATCACTTCCAATGAACAATTAATGCTTTGATCTGGAGTACCATGATAATAGCTCTGATTTAGACACTTAAGTTTTGAAAAGTGCTTTGCAAAAAATTACAAATATTATTATTTCATGTGATCCTCACGACAACTCTGTGAGGCAGGTGCTATTATGATCTCCATTTTACAGTTGAGGAGACTGAAGAAGACAAAGATAAAGTGACTTGCCCAGGGTCACACAGCCAATGTCAGATAGTCCTGACTCCCAAGTCCAATACTCAAGCCACCCTGCTGCATTGAATTATGTTTTTCTGTGTATGTGTCATAGCCTTCAGTAGAATGGAAACCACTTGGGGCCAGGCTGCTTTGGGGATATACTGGACTAGGGGAGGGGAACCTGAAGCCTCGAGGCCACATGTGGCCTTCTAGGTCCTTGGGTGTGGCCTTCTGATAGAATCCAAGTTTTATGGAACAAATCCTTTTATTAAGGGGATTTGTTCTGTGAATTTGAATTCAGTCAAAGGGCTACAGCTGGACTTGTGGTTTGTGATTCTGTGATGGTTTCATTGCTTTGTACCCCCAGTGCAACACTCCAAGGACAGAAGGTATTTAATAAGTACTAAATTAAATCAAAAGGACCAAAAAGAATGTGTACTCAGCTTCAGGAGCCCCTCTTGACCCCCTGCAAACCATTGCAGAAGAGCCTCAGGAGAGGGTGTGCAGTACAATCTCAGAAGGGTCCTGCTAAATGACTAACCAAAGGTTCTCTGGAGGGAAAATACACAGAGGACACACCTTTAAGTTTAAACATCCCTTTCTCAAGCAAAGATGACCAACAAAATAAGAATAAAGCCCAGCTTTTGTAGCATTCCAATTTGAGCTGAGAATGCTCACACTGAAAATTTAACAGCTGATCTATTAGAGATGCCCCAGCATTCCCCACTATGCATCCCAACTTAGAGTGGAGGTTTTTAACCTTTTCTATATCCTGGACCCCTTTGAGAGTTTGCTGATGCTTTCTCAGGATCATGTTTTCAAATGCATAAAGTAAAATACACAGTTGGGGGCGCCATAGTGCATAGAGCAAAGGGTCTGGAGTCAGGAAGACTCATCTCCCTGAGTTCAAATTTGGCCTCAGACTATTACTAGCTATGTGACCCTGGGTAAGTCACTTGACCCTGTTTGCCTCAGTTTTCTCATCTGTAAAATGAACTGGAGAAGAAAATGGCAAACCAGTCCAGTAGCTCTCCTTAGAAAACCCCAAATGAGGACATGAAGAGTCAGACATGACTGAAATAACTAAATAACAACAACAAAGTAAAATATATAGGATTACAAAGGAAATTTGTAATATTAATGTAAGTTAAAATAAATTAATGGATCCCAGATTAAGAACCTACAATTTAAGGGTAGAAGATGCCTTAGATGAAGTTAAGGAAAACCTGGGAAGACTTACATGAACTGAGGCTGAGTGACGTGAACAGAACCAGGAGAACATTGTACAGAGTAAAGGCAACACTGTGTGATGACCCACTTTGACAGACCTAGCTCTCTCTCAGCAATGCAAGGATCTAAGACAACTCCAAAAGACTCATGATGGAAAATGCTATCCGCCTTCAGAGAAAGAACTACAGAGTCTGAATGCAGATGGAAGTGTACTATTTTCACTTTGGTTTTTGTTTTTTCTTTCTCGTGGTTTTTCCCTTTGGTTCTGATTCTTCTTTTACAACATGACTTAGGTAGAAATATGTTTAACATGACTATACATGTATAACCCATATCAGATTGCTTGCTGTCTTGGGGAGGGAGAAGGAAAGGGGGGGGGGAGAAAAGTTTAGAATTCAAGATTCTCTAAAAATGAATGTTGAAAACTATCAACACATGTAATTGGGAAAAAAATGCTATTAAGCTCACACACACAAAAGATGACTTAGAGGTCATTGAGGCCAATTCTCTTCTTTTGCAGATGAGGAAATTAAGTAGCAGAGAAGTTAAGTGACTTGCCCAAGGTCACACAAGTAGTAGGAGGTGGGATCTGAACCCAGGTTCTCTGACTCCAAATTCCATCTTCTTTCTATTAGTACCATACTGCCTCTTGAGCCAGACACAAGAACTTCAACCTAAATATATGCTTTTTTTTCCCCCTTTGTAATTTCCCCTTCCCTGGAGAACTTACTTTATTTATTTGCATGCTGCACAATATACAAAGACAATTGTTCGAATATTGGGGCTTGCATACAAGAGGGAGGTTGAGGAGTTCTCTGGCACTGCTAACCGGCTCATTTTTGGCTTTGCCATCAGTATGACCTTCACTATGATCTCTAGCTATTTACAGAAGTTGGCACTGTTGGCCATTATTTCTGTTTTCATGGCTGTGTTCAGAACTAGAGCACTGCAACTGTTTTCTATGTTATTCAGATTCTTTGCAGCCAGAAAAACCAAGAGTTTGCTTTTCCAGTGGTCTGTGGCTTAGAGTCCTCCAAGATGGACTAAGAAGAGTCAGCTTCAGAAGACTCTTCTATAAGTCTGTGGCAGGCTTAGCCACTTAAGTTCAGAGAGAATTTGTCAGTGTCTCTTCTGCCAAATAGACCTTGCTAATCAATTAGGAACAGTAGCAGCAGAATCGAGGACCTATGGAGATTTGGAAAGTGGTTTTTAGCTGGCAACCCAGAATCACTGCCCAAGTTGCTAAGCATCAGCGACAGATGGAGTCAGTGATATTTATAAATGTTAATTGATGATAATAGAGTGCTGGGATTACCTAATCATCTGAAGGAGCCGTGTGTCATCCCTGCTGATATCAGAGAAAGACAGAGCTGGAAGGGGCCTTTTGGGTCACCTGGTCTAATCCCTTATGTTAGAACTGGATCAACCTATGCCTCAAATGCAAAGTGACTTGCCTGAAGTCTCTGTGGGGGAGCAATGAGACTGCAGTAGCCTCGTTTTGGGGTCTGAACCTAGGATTCTTGTCAATGCAGGGACTTCCTCTATATATGTAGAAAACTGGGAGGTTAAGTAACTTATTAAATATAAACTCCTCTCTTTGGCTTTTAAAGTCCTTCACAACATGGATCCAAACTTTCTTTCCAGACTTATCGGACATATTTCCCCTTCCCATACACTTTGATCCAGCCAAACTGGTCTTCCCTCTATTCCTCACACATGGGGCACTCCACCTCCCATATTCATACCTTTGCAGTGGTCAGCCCCACGCCTGCAATGCATTCCCTCCTTACCCCTGCCCTTCCATCGTATTCTCTTCCTTCCTTCCTTCCTTCCTTCCTTCCTTCCTTCCTTCCTTCCTTCCTTCCTTCCTTCCTTCCTTCCTTCCTTCCTTCCTTTTCCTTCCTTCCTTCCTTCCTTCCT
>NW_027187353.1:17305155-17311737 GCF_028583685.1 Petaurus breviceps papuanus
TCTTTCTTTCTTTCTTTCTTTCTTTCTTTCTTTCTTTCTTTCTTTCTCTCTTTCTTCCTTCAAAAACCTCTTTTTCAAATCTCTCTTTCTTCAAAACACAGGGACAAGATTAAAACCCAGGTCTTCTGACTTCTAGTCCTGGTGTTCTTTCCAGGACATATAGTTTTACATTCTGACATTTGTACAGTATTTCCATAAGGAGGCAGAAGTGGGGTGGGGAATAATAGTTCAACACTTCTAAAATCTGTGATTTCCTTTGTAACTTCTCCACACCTTAGTATAATCTATATGGGATGTTAAAGCCAGAAATCCTGTCTTCTAGTGACCAACCTTCTGTATGAAAGCCTTTTTGCCCTTTGCTGGGCTGGGTAGCCTCAAAAAGACACAATCCAGGGACCCCTCATTAAAGCTTTTTGAAGTTGGAAGCCACTAGAGTCTCTGTTCCCTTGGCATAGTCCTCAAGGGGGAAGGGTCACGATCTCATTCAGCTGAGGCATTGGAGGGAGATTTTGGAAGAGGGATAATTCATGCATTCACTTATTCACTCAACGAACATTTCTGCCAACTTGAGATAAAAAAAAAATTAGAACTAGGAAGGACATGAGAGGCTATTTTAGAGGCCAACTTCTCCCATTTCGGAGAGGAAACAAAAGCCTAGGGCTTGAGTGACTTGCTGTCAGAGTCAGAATCAGAACTCAGGACCTTCTGACTCCACGGCCAGTACTCTTTACACTCCCTTGTATATTTTTAATCCGTTAGTGATGTCTTTTGTTTGTGACAGCACAGTCATTTTTGGACACACCCCTTCGCCCTAACAGAGCGCTCCTTTGTCAAGAATCAACACAAGTCAGAACCACCAACCAATACATCGGCAGTGTGGACAGCACCTAAACCCAAAGCCCACTGCCTCTCTCTGGGGCAAAGGGAGGCCAACATTTATGTTTAAACTAACACTCCACTAATTCATAGAATCCACCAAGGCAAAGGCAGGTTTAGCTACAGAATCTTGAATGCAAAGCATCTTGAAATGCAAAATCTAAAGGTGCCCTCCGGCAAGTTGAGCGGATTGTACTGAATGGGCACCAAGCTTTCCTCCAGCTCTAAATCCATACAATCATTCAAAAAAAAAGTAGTCACATAAAGAAAATATCAGAGCACAAGCAGAAAGGCTAGAGATCAAAGGGGAGTTGGGCTCCCCTGGACAAACAGAAGCATCGGAAAAGGACAGCGTCCAGATTTGGGGGTGGGTGGAGGAAGGGCCAGAATACAGGTGCAAAGCCCTGTGCCAGGCAGACCCTGGGAGGGAGAACCAGATTCTGATCCCGCCTGGTTAGGAGATCAAATACAAACCCCCTTTGTTTGAGGTTGGAAACCCTTCACAACCCGATCCCCTTCCTATTTTTTTTCCGGGCTTTTTACACCTTACTCCCCAACATGTACTCTTTAATCCAGTGACACTGGTCCCTTGGCTGCCCCCCAACAAGACACTCCATCTCTTGGCTCTGGCCACTCTCTGGCTGTCCCACAGGCCTGGAATGCTCTCCCTCCTCCGCCGTGAGTACTGACCGCGCTGGCTTTAAGTCCCAACTAAAATCCCATCTTCTACAGGGAACCTTTCCTAGTCCCTCTTAATTCTAATGCCTTCGCCCGATTCATTATCTCCTACTTCTCCTATATATAACTCGTTTGTACATAATTGTTTGCTTGTTGTCGAACCTATTGGATTGTGAGTTCCTTGAGGGTCAGGGATAGTCTTTTGCCCATTTTTGTACCCCCGGCTCTTAGGACGGTGCCCGACACATAGTAGGCGCTTAATATTGACCTACTGTGGGAAGTAACTACTTTCTAGTCTACTCCAGCACACGTGTCCGGTATTGACAGCCCCTCCCCAGGTCCCCGCTCCCCGGGTGGTGATTGGGTTTTGAGGTGAAGGCGTGGTCTGGAGGCTGGCTAGGCGGGGCACCAAAAGGGGGCGAGAAACGAAGGGATGGGGCAGGCAAAGGAATTGTCGTCACTGAGGACTTGGGGAGGTGGCGGAGGGGATGGGTGCTGGAGGAGGGGGTGTGGGCAGGTGCTGGGGGCGGTGCGGACGCTGATGGGCAGGTGTGAGGCTGAGTGAGGAGGGGCTCATCGGGGACACGCTGCTGAGAGCAGCAGGGGCACAGTTGGGGCACGTCCCCATGGAGCTAAGATGCAGATTGGACTCTGGGCGTGGTTGTCGGGGGGAGTGTCTGGTCGGGAGGCGGGGCTCAGCCGGGTCCGTGTCCGGTCCCAAGCAGCGCTTCCAGTGGGTCTAGCAGGACGTAGCGCTGAGCGCTCCCTATCTGGGCGCCTCTCCAGCCTCCGGGCATCCTCGGGACCGTCCCCTGGGGGATCGGGGGGCATGGCTGCAGTGGGGCAGCTCCTTTCTGCTCTCCCTGCTGCCCTCGCCCCAAGTAGCCGTTGCCCCCGCCGCCACCTCCTCCTTGTCTTCCCCCTGCTGCTGCTGGCTCCGGCCGGCGCCCCAATCAGCGCTGCGTGGACTGGTGAGGGCTCAAGAGAGGGTCCGGGGTGCGGGTGGGGGCGAGGCGACGTGACAGGAGGTCTGGGGGAGGAAGAAATGCTGGGCAGGGGGGCAAGAAGTCGAGGGAGTAGATGGATGTAGTGCCTAGGGCGGTGGAGGTACGGAACGGAGGGTCTGGGGGGTGCTGTGCGTGAGGATCAGGGGGTGGAGGGGAGAAACGCGAACCAGAGAGAAGAGATGCGGGGGTGGGCGGGTCGAGGGCTGGGACAGGTGAGGGGAGAGGGAGGAACTTGCGTTGAAATAACTGTTCAGGACCTAGGAGGGGAGCTGGGGTAGATGGGGTTGAGGTATGAATGCGCTGGAGGGGCGCCGGAGGAGCCTTGTAGAAGATAGGGCAGGTGCGAGGAGAGAGTGTTAAAACACCAGTTTTATGCAGTCCCGGAAGAAGGCAGCGGTTCCCGGGTGGGAGGCGCTCAAAGGGAGCCTTGTTCTGCACCTCCGGAGTGAGTTGTTCAGTGTGTCGTTTGTACCTCGTGCCAGCGTCCTCTGGCTTGGGGGCGGGGGAGGTAGAGATTTATGGATAGTGTGTTTGCTTTATGTAAGTACAAGGTTCTGCATATTTGTACGTTTCCATACTTCAACGATCTTTGCTCCACTGAGGCACTTAGAAATAAATACCTCTGTGTCTTTCACTGTCTTCAGAGTTGATCTGGTCTCTAGCTTTGTTACCCTGAAATTGGCGATGAACCCCTTAGAACTTACTTAGATGGATCCTCAGAGGACAGGGAGCGCATCCAACTCATCCTAGGAGATTTTTCCAGCGGTGAGAAATCATGCTAATATGGCCCAGGGTGAACCCGGGAGTCACCTCTAGGCATGATGAGGTATGGTGTGGGGGTGGGGGGAAGACCGAGGAGCCGTAACTGACTTAGTCTAGGCATACGTGTTTGTATAAATTGGTGTATGTACATATGTATATAACAGCTCACATTTTATATAATTTGCCACAACTTTGTGAAGTAGTGCAAATATTATTAGTACTATTTTGCAGAAAAAGAGACAAGCTCAGAGAATCAAAATGTCTTACCCAGCAAGCAAGGTCAGAGCATCAGAGCTGGGACCTCAGTCTTGGTCTTGTGACCCTAAAAACTCTTTGCACTGAATATACATATGCACCTTTCTGCTTTCCACATGTCTATGTACAAACACTCACTAAAATATATATTACACAGAGAAAAGCAGCCCTGTGTAAAGGATGTAAAATGAATTTAATAGGATCAGCTACATTTATTATTTTTTAAAGGAAAAGCTAAGGACTTTAAGAGACTAGAAACAGGACTGGAAGGACTTTTCCCCCTTGGTGATTTGGCTTAGGGTTTCATTTTGTTAATTGCTATGACACTTTAATTACCGTAATGCTTTAATTAGAGATTTTAAAAGTCCCTAGACTTTTGGGACTTTGTGTTTAAAATGCAAAGAAAGGTCAACTTTTTTTTTTTTTGTCTGCAAGGTACGCAGCAATCAAAATAGCTGCTTATGTCCTAAGTATAACTTTTTCAAGCTAAAGGAGAGTCTATTGTTGCCTGACCTATTACTTGTAGTAATTTGTAGACTGGGTTTTCTGCTCTGATTTCCCCTTCAGGGCTTCAGATTCTCTTCCTGTTCTGTGAGAGGGAGCTTGATACTCAGTTCTGGTCTTTGAAATGGGTACAAGGTTAGCATTGCATTTGGACCAGAAGCATTCATTTTAAAAATCCTGTTGTTTGAACAGAAGATAAAAAGGATGTTTCACCATATCCACCATTACAATCCTATTTTTCCTTTGGGCACCATTTGCTTGCCTGAGCAATGGATCTCTGTCAGGGCATGGAATTAGAATTTCATTTGTGGGGGGCACTTTTGCAGGCTGTTCATTAGCTCAGGAAGAAGAAGAACACTTTGTTTACCTGCCTAAATGTATTTTTAGGAGAGATAACAACAACACATGATATTTTCCACTAATATTTGAATTAAGTGCCTACCCCATGCCAAGCATGAGGGATTCAAAGACAAAAGGGAGACGGTTCCTGTCCTCAAGCAGCTTGCATTCTAATAGCAAAATACAGCTATGAGTTATAGCTTCCCTCTAGTAGCAAGAAAAAGGAGTCACAAGTCTAGGTAATAGAGTGCTAGGGTAGCCAATTCTGTGGGGGCTGGTGGTGAGGTATGTACCCAGCAACAGGGAAAATGGCAAAATGTGTGGAGTAGCTAGGTTATGGAGCATGGTCTGGGGTCAGCTGGATATCATTGACAAGGTGAGTTTTCAATCACTCATTGACTCACCAACTAGGATAACTCAGGCCCAGGGCAGGGTTCCAGAGATGGATGGATCATTTTCCCTGGGGAAGGGGACCATAAGTCTAAAAGTCTTATATATAGAGAAAGCCTTACATATTTCAGAACTTCAAGAAACTCCAATTTCACCCCTCTTTGCTTGTACTTAATTATCTATGTGCTTGGTGTTCCTCCCTCCCCTAATCTCAGTAGAATGTAAGCTTCTCCAGGGCAGGGATTGATTTTCTTTGTACCCCCAGCATAGCAGAGGGTCTGGCACAAAGAAGATACTTAAATATTACTTGTGGAACTGAATTTAATTCATGAATACGGAGGACAATTCCTCCATGCATTAATAAACACCTTAATGAGTTGTGGCCAAAGTAATTCATCACCCAGTGGCCAGCCCTCTGGGGAGAAGCCTCTCTGAATTTAGCTGGACTGCTTCTCAGATGATGGATGAAAGGTCCATCTGAACTTGAAGCCTTCTAGCTCCGCGGAGTAGAAGCTTCCAGAACGTGTGCTCTGGTAGAAACCTCTTCAGGAGCCCAGGGTCACACCAGTGACTACAGGACAAGGCCCCAAAGGAAGACCTAAACACAGAAACTAGGCAGATGTCCTTCCTATTTCAGCGGTCAAAAGTGGCTCCATCCATGATCCAAAGGAAGCGCAGGCCTAGAAAATACCTTGTGCTTCTGTTCTTTGTTTAGTTTTTTTTAAATGGTGATTTACAAAGCATAGCACATCATTAGGTTCAGGATTCTATTTATCGCTAGGATATGTTTTACTTGTCGGAGCTGTTGTGGGAGGCAGTGAAAAGAAAAAAAATCAGCATCAATCACACTATGAAGCAAATACAGGATGATCAAATATCAGAGTTGACAGTGGACTTGGAGATCACCTTGTCCAGGAGTTCTTAACCTCTTGTGGCATGACCTGCTTTGGCAGTCTGATAAAGCCTGTGAACTTCTTCCTTTTCAGAACAAATGTTTTTAAATGCCCCAAATAAAATACAGATAAAATGCAAGGAAATATAGTTATCATTTTTTTTTAAATGAGTTCATAGAGTCCAGGTTAAAAAAAAAAAACAAACCAATTTAGCTCAATCCTCCTATTTTTTTTTTTACAGAGGAGGAAACTGAGACCCAGAGAAGGAAAGTGACGGGTTCACCCAGGGAGTGAGTAATAGAGCTGGAATTCAAAACCAGGTCCCCTGGCTCTAAAAACCCAGTGCTCTTTATTATACAGCACGAAGGGACCGTTTTGAACACAGTTCAGCAACAGCAAGATAAAACATCAGCAGTAAGTTTCAAATAAAAATACCAAACAATAATCCTAGTGGATCCTAATGAGCACATTCATATTTTTGAGCAGTAAGTCTTGTCTGAGAAGCTGAAGTTGCAAGATTTTCAGCGAAGCTTTTTGCATCTGCTTGGTCTGTATTTTGCTGCTGGTAACTTTTTCTACTGATTTGTGTTTTGACTGAATGACCTTTCACTATATCATGAAAGAAATCACAAACATCTTATGAAATAAACCTGTGTATCAAATATTTTAAAGCCGAAATTCATCTTGTGAGGTCAGCATATTGAGGATCTATGATTTGGGTGAGTGTGGGAGCTCCTTCCTTCAGCACAGACTGCATCTAGTCTTTCTTAGAGTGAAAGAAAATTGCCTGACATTCCATGCCTTTGCATTGGTTCTCTCCCATGCCTGGAATTCATTCTCATATTCTCTCTCTCTCTCTCTCTCTCTCTCTCTCTCTC